>NC_063176.1:13071962-13741962 GCF_023159225.1 Perognathus longimembris pacificus | reverse complement strand
GGCAATGCTTGACATTTGAAATAAACATTTTTTTCTATTGTTTTATTTGTAAGTGGTCCACTTACTTTGGCTTAGCTACAGTTTGGTCATAAATAAAGTGAATTTAAAGATACCCCTAAGTTGTTAGGTCCCCAGAGAAAAAAAATTCTGCCATTTAAAAAAAGCCACAGTGATTTTTCCCAAGTATGAAATGCCATAAAATAATATATGAATGTTTTTGATATGTCTTAATCTATATAATGAAATATTTCTAAATACAAAAGCATTTAGACTGTAGAAAAATGCTAATAGATTTTAAAAGCTATATTAAAAAATACTTGTCAGAATAGATGAGGTCCCATCTACTGAAAGTGTTTGAGCTTGCAGAAGAGAAGCATATGTTGTGAATAAAGTCAGAAATGCCTTGAAAGTAGTTTTTAGGTAGTTGACCAAATCCCATAAACTAAATATATCTTTAGTTTTAAAATAGAAGCTGATGCATAAACCTTATGAATGGTGGATAATTTAAATTCATTTGAATCATCCGCAGTATAATTTCTTCCCATTCTATCCATGATATCAATCATAATATATTATTTTTATATTTATTCCTCAGGTAGAATGCTTATTTTTGTGTGCCCAAGGATAAAGTGTAACACTTTCTGTATCTTTTGAATAAAGAACTTCTATTTACCTAGTGGAGAGATTCAAGAGATCTCTCTTCTCATCATAAAATGCCATGATTTCTATTAAAGCCCTCCAAACTAAATTAATTTAGGTTTGTAAACAATTTACATCGCAATATTTACTTTTAGGCTTTGTGCAGCTTTTGGCATTTTATCAAGTGCCCCACTTAAAACCTTCCTATTTTTTATGTTTCACAGAAGGGAAGGAAATGCCTGGCAGAGCAGTGCCCACTTGTGTTCCACAGGGAGGTGTGTGCTGCCAGGATTCACCTCACTAAGTTCTGCTCTCCCTGATTGCACTTCCCAAGATGAGGCAATATAATTTTGATCATAATTTCCAAAATGATCCAATATAGGTTTATGGTATTGTCGTTCATTAGGAAAGTGGAAGATTCATTTTAGATTTTAATTTTTAAATGCTAGAATGACCAAATTGCAGACTAATTGTTTCCATATTGTACTTAAGAAATGGGTTTTTAAACCTGAAAAAAATTGAAGATGACTATACACAATCAATGTTATTTATTGTACCTCTGGGCCTACTCTTCCAAAAAACTGAGCTTATCAATTTTTCCTCTGTCAAGCTTGAACTAATGTAAATAATTGAAATAATGTAAAGTTATATTTTCATGTTTTTATAGATACAACATGACAAGAATACATAATGTAAGAGTATTTCAACTATGGATAATATTGATTGGGTAATGCACATATGTTACGAGCAGTTACCATAGTTTAATATCCGTGTAACGGTGCATCAGTATATTGCTATATAAACATGTCTGTGTGCATCTAAGTGAAAAGTGGCCAAACAAGAATGATGACAGCCGTCTAAAGGTTTTTTTATTCATTTTATATAAAAACTGTTATGGAAAGACCAAAATGTTTATGAACTATTCTTATGTGAATTTACAACTGTCCTTTACTGTACCTTTTTGTTTACAATATAACTCCTTCTTTTCTGCTGTGTTAAGTGGGTGTCAGTCTCCAAGGAGACATACACTTTCTACAACTTCTATCGAAGATATTGGAATTTCCAATTTTTCATGTGTACTATGTCAGAAAAAAATGCATTTGGTTTTCTTTTTAAATCTAACATCAGATGGCTTTTTCGGAGTGTTGTAAAAAAATCTTCAATCATACATAAAATATGTTCTTACAAAAAGCCAAGATCTTTATTTTTCTTATTTATATAATACTCCAAACTATCAGTAATGCGAAATTAAAGAAGTGTGTTTAACACATTCCCTTCAGGTGAAGGAAGATATCCTTGCTCAGCTCATCTATCAGAGAAGTCCAAATCCAATAGCATAAATATATCTTTTTGTGAGCTACAAAAATTTCATTATGGAATACCACACCTATAGCTACCAAGTGCTCTAGATATTTCTAGCACTGTGGCTAAATATCATGATGCTCACTCTATAAAAGATATCCTCTGGTGATGAAATGACACATTGCAACACTACAGCTCCTACTCTGTTCTGCCAGCTCCTCAGTCAGGACAAAAATATTTCTTGCTTTACAATTTCTTATTTGCTGCAAACAGTTGTCCATTTATTGTTTCCAGTAAAAGGATATGAATGAAACAAAAACTGCCAGTTTATGATTTTTTACAAAGCTGATCATTTTAATAGTTACCTAATCCTCTACATTTTGCAATTATGACATTTTAGTCATTCAGAATTGCACAGTAATTTTTATATTTTTATGGATTTGAATAAATTTAATGTTTGACATGTGAATACACCTCTACTTCTGCTTAAAATTCTTCCAAATATGCAAATACAGTAACTAGCCTGGTGGTCATGTAGCATAACCAGAAAATGAAGACAAGTAAAATAAACAATCCTGTAGGATAATTTTTTTCCCCTGGTATTGAAGTTTGAATTTAGAGCCTCATGCTTTCCCTTAATATGCTTGCCCAAGGCTGGAGCCTTCCCATGTGAGCCACATCTCACAGCTGGCTCTTTGCTGGCTAATGAAAGATAAGACAGTCTCTGATTTCTTTGCCCAGACTGGCTTTGAACTGAGATCCTCACATCTCAAGTCTCCTGTGTAGCTAGGATTGCAGGTGTGAGCCGCATATACCTGATGGCACAGGATAATTTCTGACACTGTTTCTTTATAAATAGCATTTTAAGAAAAATTTGTTGACAGTCGTAGAAAATGCAATCTGATTTCTCCTTTCCATTCTTTACCTCATCACATTTTAGGGAACTTGTTAGGCAAGTGTAACCTAATAATGCAAGTACTACTTCTGCTTTGGAGTATCTTTATGAGTCTTTAAACTTGTTTTATGCTGATAAAGTTGACTTTGCATCACTTTTGTGAGAACTCACGAGTCTGTCTTGGAAAAGGAAGTATAATTCCTCTAATTTCCTTTTTTAATGCGAAATGAGTAGGTATATTGATTTGAAATCACTTAAAAATGGTCCATTTTGTCAATTGTTATTGGTAAGGTACAGATAATTAATGATAGAATATAAACTTTTGGATGGTTTATAGGTCATGTTTCACTAATTTTGCATGAATGGAACCACGGGAACCTGATTAAAGCAAATATCAAAGAAACATAGAATTAGAGAAAAGATGGAAGCAGTTATGACACCTAACACTGGTAAAAGGATGAGAGATGGGTAAGTATAAATGAATCACCACAATATTCTCAATGAAAACTGGGGTTGTCTAAATGGGATGTAAAAGTTAAATCAATTTTTTAAAAATTGAAAGTGCTTTGAAAGTCTTAACATCTTGATAGGCAATTTTAACTAACACTGGAAATTTAATTAAATACTAATCAGAAAATAAGATTTTGTTTTTGCTTTGAAACAACTCATAGTGAATGTCACTCTTAAGTACATGAAGATGCAAATGTATTCATATAAGCGTGATGAGTAAGTACAATTTCCTAAGACCAAAGAACATAGGAAATTTTCTAGAGCAAACCTGTTATCATAACAAATTTGGACATGTGTCCTGTCTGTTTCTATGCATTTCTTTTTCATTTTGCACCCTCTTCTTGCCCTCCGCTATGTCTTTGGTACTTACAGATCATGCGTCCCATCATATCTCATGTTTAGTTACTACTTTCATCTTGCTCCCCCTTCACTCCTGTGGGTTCTCATCTATTTCTGTACTATATTTCATAAGAGATTTCAGAGTGCAGTTCACTTTGTGAAAGACAGGACTGAAAGCTGCAAAAAGCTGCATTAAATAAGGTATTGCTTGAGTGAAATGAAAATTTCCTACTAAGCATTATTTCTACATCATTCACATATCCTAGTCCAACACTTGTCAGGGTGGTATATTTCTCCTTCTACTTAAAGAGCTTTTCCAATTTGTAGGATTTCTGACGGAGGCTGTTTGCTGAAGAAGAGTGAAGATTCTGTTTATAATGCCTGCTCATAAATATCCCTTTCAAAAGACACTATAGTGAGTGTAAGCCAATTCTTAGTTCAACACCCAAAGCACTTCTAGATTGTTCCTTGTCTTTTGTCCCACTACGTATAAGTTAATTTTGCTATTTCAAAACCAAGTTCCTTTTTGGATACTCATAAACTCACCACTATTGCTTATGTCTAAAATTCACTTTTCCTCCCTCCTTACCTTTCTCCCTCCCTGCCTGCCTTCCTCCTTCTTCATCTCTCTCTCTCCCTGCCTTCATTCTCCCCACCCCCTTTATTTCCCTTTTGGGTGAATGTGTCAATTCCATTTAATGTAAATTAGGATGTGGAGGACAGAATTAAACTCTTGGGCAGGAGTCAAAACCAGGATTCTACCCTATCTCCCTTTTTTTTCTCACTCTTCTCTTTGTCTTCTCCACTAGACTATGTGAATTTCAGAATGATTTTACTGGAATGATGAAACGAAATTTTATTGATTCTTAAAGAGAGAATGCAACATTGCCTCTTCTAAAGACAATGGTTTGAAGCAATGGGGTTCATGCATTGCAGTGCCACTTGGTACAGAAAAAATTTCTGGTATCCACTGCCAAATTTCTTTCAGCATCTCAAAAAGTGAGCACAGTAGGTCTATCCTGTAACTTTCATTGGTGAATTCATGAGCTTCTTCCTTCCATCCAACAAATATCTATTGAATGTAATCGAGTCAGTACATACACAAGGGAAGGACTAAACCAGAAGCCTCCACTTGAAGATGCTTATATTTTCTTTAAAGTATGTATGTTCTTAATCATTGTCACTTAAATCATATGGGCTGTTGAATTACTGTAGATAATAAAAAAATTATGCATTTCTAACTGACAAGTTTTAACTGAAGTCATCCAAACTTTGCCTTGGCCAGAAGTCTGATAGTATCCATTAACAATCTCAAATATGAACTCGTAGATTGCTCTAAAAATAACTTAGATGATGTAATTTGTGCCCATCCATGGATTGTCATCTAACTTATTTCTATTCTCCAAATAGTCGACTAACAAATACCATAGTTTGATACTATGTCCTTCGTGTGTACCTAAAATCTACTTTAGGGTAAAGGTAATTTAAATAATATTCAAAGTATTTGGGTACAGCAGAAAAACAGCATGTTACATTCAAACAATGAAGAAAATTAAATAAGTTGGTAATTTCTGAACCAAGGACTAATTCCAGATTTATTAGGAAAAATGTTGAAATTAATACCACTAACATTATTTGTTTGATTTCATTTGCAATAAATCACACTTAACCTCGGTGAAGATAGTTTATTCAAGATAAGAATAGTTGCCTTGAACTTTCTAAGACAAAGTCAGCATATTATTTTAAATTGGGAACATTTGTTCTATTAATAATAGGTAAGGAAGTCCACGTAGTGAGAATCAGAATCAAAGTCAGTTACAAATTAATTAATGTTTTCCATTCCTTTTAATTTTTGGACTGCTTGCAACTTAGAGATGTTTTTCATGTGTTTGTAATGTTTTTCTTTTCTTACCATGTTATAGTTAAGGATATTGTAGTGTAAAAATTCTTTTGCTTACTGGAGTTTTATTAAGATTTTAGATAGCTTTCTCCTATCTAAAGCACTTTTAAGTAATTTTACAGATTTCAAGGGAAACAACCTCATGAAAAGTTTCTTGGCTTAATTACGTAGAAACCAGGATTCTTTGGTATTATGAGCTACATGTACTTATTGTACCTCTGTGTCTTATCCCTCTACCCCTCCAAATTAGATCTAGTTTAGAAGGATCTCGGAATCACTATACAGTAGTTTTTATTAAGTCTAAGTCATGGATTATGACAGTAAATATTTAATGATTTGTAGATATTGAACTTAACAGCCTTCTTACAAATGTGTGCCTTACTTCCTGGTGAGGGTAAATTGGGATGATATATGTTCAGCTGTCACCTTTATCAGGGGATTTTAAAATTTTAAATGCATTTTGGATTTATAGCTATACTTAGTCTGTATCTTAAAAAGGCTTCAAGTTTGTTTCATGTGTATTATCTCATTGATTATTTGTGTCAAATAGATAAATGTGTCTTGTTCATCTTTATTTAATCTTGTTTGTTTCTGTGTGTGCATATGTTCATGCGTGTATTAAAAATTTTCCACATCTTTTGTAGCATTTATTCTGTTAATTATTTCTAACACTACTAAAATACCTTCCATTTTTTGCGTGTGTGTGTGTGTGTGTGTGTGTGTGCATGTGTGTCAGTCTTGAGACTTGAACTCAGGGCTTGGGCACTGTCCTTGCACTTCTTTTTCCTCAAGGTTAGTGTTCGACCAACTGAGCCACAGATCCACTTTCTGCTCTTTTTTTTTTTTGTAATTTTTTGAAGTCTCTTGGGCTGGCTTCATGCTATTACCCTCACATCTCAGCCTCTTGAGTAGCTAGGATCACAGGCATAAGCCAGTGGCACACAGAACCTAATACATTTTAATGCTAAACTCTTTTAAATAATTTACAGTAAACTATTGTGAATATTTTAGAAAGAGCTTCAAAAAAAATCAAACAACTCTGTTGTGATTGTCAGAGAAAGTAACTGAAATGAACCCCCAAATTATAACTTGCTGTTTATATTTGAATTTTTTGTGTGATTAGTCAACATCAAATTCCTAATATTTCTGGTTAATTATAAACCATCAAAGCATTCTTATGTAAAAGCTTTTGAAGTCATGTTTGTGCTCTATCTCCTCTTTTCTTATTTTCCTCAATAGAAACCAACCACTTAGCGGAATAAAATTGTGTTCCAATTTCAGCAATAGTTTGGTTGAGACTAGGAGGAAATATACACTCAGAACCTGAGGGGGAAAAATATGGTATGAATATAATGTTCAAAATGCGGGCTGGGAATATGGCCTGGTGGTAGAGTGCTTGCCTCATATACATGAAGCCATGGGTTCAATTTCTCAGTACTACATATATAGAAAACAGCCAGAAGTGGTGCTGTGGCTCAAGTGGCAGAGTGCTAGCCTTGAGCAAAAAGAAGCAAGGGACAGTACTCAGGCCCTGAGTTCAAGACCCAGGACTGGCCAAAAACGAAAAAAGCCAAAATGCTTTCTGAGGTGCTTATCATTCTGAGGTCCACTTGCTGAAGTGTACTGACTGACAAGCCCTGTAGAGCTGAAGCTGGACTTGTCAGGATTGTACCTCAGAAATAATTTCCCACTGCAGCACCTCCCAAGAATGGAACTCTTTGCTCTCACATAAACAACTATACATTAGTGTAGTAGGAATGCTCCATCCAGAGGGAAATTTGAGAAGTCATAACTAACTATTTAAGTATAGCTTTTTTCCCCTTGATCTCAAGATTTTTCTTATTCTGAATGGGATGAACTGAATTAAAATGGTGAGACAAACACTAAGAGTTTGTCGGGGTCTTTAGCCCCCACCCCCGTGCCCTCCCCCAACCCGCCGGAGAGACAGGGAAGGTATACCCCATCCGGACAAGCCAAGAAAGGAGAAGGTTCGGCAGACCACCCGCACCCAGCCCTCCCTCACCAGAGGACAATCAGATGGCCTGGGAGTCAAAGTCAGCGCAAGTTCTCGTTTATTGGGGAAGTACGTGCCACTAATATAAGGCACAGGAGCCAATCAGGTCTAAGATCGGCAGGAAGGGGCGGGGTGAGCTGTCCATCAAGGGCGGAAGAGCCGGGGCGTCACAGCCCACAGAACCACCTCCAAGTTATAACCAAAGACACTTGTAGCAGCTGCGCGTTGTTGTTAGGCACCGCCATCTTAGCCACAGGTGGCCCCAAGACTGAGAAACAGGTGGAGCCAGCTAGTTGACTTCCAGGTGTGCCCCACATCTCCCCCTTTTTGTTTTACTGTGTGTGGGGGGGATTGACACTCAAGAGGGAGTCCTGTTACTGCGCGGGGCAGCTGTCCTCGATGGAGCTCCTCAGCGCCCAGCAGCAGGTCGAGTCCTTGGCATTGTTGGGGCCACCATTTCCACACCACGAGCTCCGCCGTGGCCCCACAGCAGGTTGAGGAGCAGCTGCGCGTTGTCCAGCGCCAGCGCCCGCAGCGCTGTTCCACACCACGCTCTCCCTCGTGGGTGCGCTATTCCCCAGTGGCGCTGCCACTCGCCGCTCGCCAGCGCCTGGGAGGCCACGGACCAGGCCGCTCTTGTTCCAGGAGTGGATGCCCTTGAGGCGCGCGAACTCCCTTGCGCTTGCTCCCAGATTCTCCTCTCCTCAGGCCGGGTCGGTTCTCCTCTCCATCTCGTTCCTCCGGCTGGCTCTGGTGGGCTCTGCACCACTCCTCCAGGCAGCCGGGTTCAGCTTTCCACTCTGCTCCTCCAGTCCATCTGGTTCCACTCCACTCCGCTTCCCACCCCTCCTCTCTCATCCTGCTCTTCTCTTCTTCCTTAATCAGTCTTCTTTGTTCATTTTCCTGTCATCTAAAGCTTAGTGTGAGATTGCCCCATCTTTTCGGGGATACCCTTACCTCGGGTCGTCTAAAGCTTAAACCTACTCTTCCTCGTGCCCTATGTTGGGTGCCATTGTTGAGGTCTTTAGCCACCCCCCCCCCCCCCCACTACCCGGACCCGCAGGAGAGAAAGCAAAGGCACGCCCCGACCTGACGAGCCAAGAAAGGAAAAGGGTCGGCAGACCGCCCGCACCCAGCCCTCCCTCACAGGAGGGCAATCAGACGACCTGGGAGTCAAGTCAGCGCAAGATCTCATTTATTGGGAAAGTACGGGCCACTAATATAAGGCACAGGAGCCTATCAGGTCTAAGATCAGCAGGAAGGGGCGGGGTGAGTTGTCCGTCAAGGGCGGAAGAGCTGGGGCATCACAGCCCACAGAACCAAAGACACTTGTAGCAGCTGTGTGTTGTTGTTAGGCACTGCCATCTTATCCACAGGTGGCCCCCAAGACAGAAACAGGTGGGGCCAGCTAGTTGACTTCCAGGTGTGCCCCACAAGAGTTGAAATACAATGTTAGTTGTTGTTGCTCTATGTACTCACATATTTAAGTAGTGATATTTACTTTTTTGATGTCATGTATTATGAGGAATCTTTCAACCTAATAATTAGTAAACAAAGGTTGATGTTTGTTTTTGGCTAATAGTTATACAAAATCACTTAAAAGAGTTAGGTTTACAAATGAAAACACAAGTTTTATTCATAGTAATTTACTTTCAAAAAATAAAATATTTTTGCAAAAAAAAGGAAATATAAAAAGTGCATGCTTGATGCCTACTCAACCTATGATTCAAGTCACAGGTTAAGTGGGAGTCAAACATGCATTCTCATGATTTATCCTTTGACAGGTTTATAAAAAGTAATTTTAGCTCTATTAGCCTGGTTTGTGGGGAACATAAAATTGTAATATTATGAAGCATTGAGTAAATTGGAATACACAGTCATATTTGGCTCTAGAGTTATAATCCTTTTGCACACATTACCACATAATTCTTACATCCGTATTTTTTAACAGTGGGAAAATAAGAAACTATTTCCATGAGTGTAAAATTTACCACTTTACATAGGAATAACACTAAAATTGAACTCTGGTTCTTATAATGTGTTCAATTCATCTCACAAGCAGTCATTGCTAGGCATCAACAGTATTTCCTTGATCTAGTCCTTCCCATTTCCTCATTATTAGTTCATAAAAACCCTTCCTCCTACACTACTTCCTGAGAGCCTGGTGATCTGAGATAATATATGACAGTTTTTGTATGTTATTGACATCTAGCCTAGGGATTTTCCAGCTGCAAAGGCCAAGAGTCCTCCTTCCCAGAGCATGACTGAATAAAGATGTAATTCGGTCTCTCCCAGCAACCATGTTAGCCCTGTTATTCAAAATATGGGTAAATAATGTTCCAATAAGGAACAAGAAGCTAGGACATGTGAGAATAGGAACTCCAGACTGCTTATTGGCCTCCAGCCCCTGGTCTTTGTCTCACTGGGCTACATTCTGACAATATAAACTCTTAGAGAAGCATAAGCACACGAGGAGGATTTGACCATGTACTAAAACATGTTTCTGATCATTTAGTCTGTGCTTCGCAAGACTCCCCTCAGTGCTTCAGGGCTGCAACCAGCTTGCCTGGCTACTAGGCTTGTGTCAGCAATGCTCAAACTGTGAGTTGGTTTCTAATAGTTCTAATTTTAGTTGTCCAATACATTTATGCTGTTAATTACCAAAATGTGCAGCTTACAATCTGTACCCAACCAGTAAAGAGGAACATGTCAGAAATGATAACCAGGGATGGAAAGAAGTAATTTCGATAGTCTTAATTATGTATTTGCTTTTTGCAGATTCATCAAGTTTTCTCAACATAATGACTTACCTAATTATATCCTCACCAGAAATGTTCTTCTGATTCTTCTATTGCAATTCATTCATCAATGAATTGTCATTCACAAACATCTAGTAAGTGTCCACGTGCCATGTGTCAAAGCAGTGAAAATTGATAGACCAAGGTCTAGAAGTGGAGAAAGAGTGGAATATTTTGTGTAGTCTTTATTCATAAACTTCTGTTGGAAATGTACTAGTACAGGGTGTGGTTTCAGATGCTGAAGATTTACAGGTGAATCAAGTGTAATAGAGTCAGTGCTTATTTTCAGATTAACTGGCCAGAAGTGAAAAAGTTTTAAAAAAGTAGAGACAGAAGATAAGATTATTAGGAATGAATTTTTAACCTTGAAATGTAGTTAAAAATGACAGAAACATAAGTAAAAGGAAAATATATTTCAATGATTTTGATGAAGAATAGTAGCAGACACGTTGAAGCTGACACTGCGGCTGGAATAAATTAGGATACTTAGGAAAGCAAGTAGCTTGAACATGGTAGTTAGAAATAGAGTCAGGAAACAGTGCATAGATATGAGTATGCTTTCCCAAACCTCAGGGGCTCAGGTGGGAAGTTCAGGTGAGTTCAGGAGTTCAACAGCAGCAAGAGAAAAATAAAGACATCCTGTCTCAAAAAGCTCCCTTAGAGTTGAAGGTCATGTTAAGGACTTTGGATTTTATTCAAGCATGATAGATGTTAATGGAGAACTTGGGGACAAGGAAATTACATAATCTAATTTATATATGAGAACTGGATGTGTTTCAAAAATATCAGCTAATCATCAATGCCTATTTAGTACTTGCCAACTTAGGCAAAGAATTATATTTCTTACTTTCTATCACTCTCTGATGAAATCGATGAGGCACAGTGTATTATTTAATTTAACAAGTGAGGAAAGTGGGATGTAGAAATTGATTCTCACATGTTAACAGAGCTGGTTGGGATGATAGTAAACAGCAAAGCAGACCTCAGAGGATGGCATGCTCTCACTATGGTTTCCACAAGGGAATAGACCACAGAAGTGTGAGTGAAAACAGGAAGCCCAGCTGAAAAGAGCTAGAGAGAGGCAGAGTGGAAGGCATCACCGGTGGTGGTGGTGTGAGTACAGGAACTCATTATTGAAAGTCAAGAAATCACTTGTGGTCACTGAGTCAGAGTGTCCTGCAAACATAATTTTAGGATATCAGGAGAGCATATTCCTGATCCCACCTGAATTATAATCAATGCTTTATTATTAAGGTTTCTAGATGGAATGACATTAAATCTGACAGTTTGTTCCTATCATTGTAGTAGGAAAACAATAAATAATAAAACTGAGATCCAATCATCCTACAGATCATTAGACTGAAAACTTGCTACAACTTCATAAAAAGAGGGGCAAGCTATAGTTAGGAACAGATGGTTGTTTTGGAGTACCCATAATCGTAGCTGCTCAGGAAGCTGAGATCTGAGGATCACAGTTCACAGCCAGCCCAGACAAGAAAGTCTGTGTAACTCTTATCTCCAAGTAATCACCAAAAAGCTGGAAGTGGGGCTGGGGATATAACCTAGTGGCAAGAGTGCCTGCCTCGGATACACGAGGCCCTAGGTTCGATTCCCCAGCACCACATATACAGAAAACGGCCAGAAGCGGCGCTGTGGCTCAAGTGGCAGAGTGCTAGCCTTGAGCAAAAAGAAGCCAGGGACAGTGCTCAGGCCCTGAGTCCAAGGCCCAGGACTGGCCAAAAAAAAAAAAAAAAAAAGCTGGAAGTGGAGCTGTGTTATTCTAGTGGTAAATTGCCAGCCTTGAGCAAAACAGCTCAGGGACAGCATCCAGGCCCTGAGTTTAAGCCCCAGTACTAACTGTTAGCATTTCCTTAGCCTCAGGTCCTCAGCTCCTCCCATTAGCCCCCAGATCCACCCATACCTAATGAGCCACTCCTACTCACTACCTACCTACTTCCCCTTCACCTCCAGAGAGAGAAGCTGCCACCTGGATAAGGTGAAGATACCATGTAGCTCCCTCTCCTGTGGGAACTATGGCCCCACTAATAAACCTCCTTATGAACCTTCTTCTCCTGTCTGTGGTTATCTCCGCATGGTCCCCTGGGATGGCTGGGACATAGCCTGTCACTAACCAGCACAAACACATGAACAAAGCAGATCTGTAGGCAGGAACATTGGGTTCAAATCAAATGGGTGGTTTCATAAGTTATTTATAACTAATAGCCCATTATATGCTAGCTGAGTTTTAATTTAGTCTCCATTCTTTTCATATCAGCAAAATGGAGAAAGCTCTAATATCTATACCTATTCCTTAACACAGTATGAATTGTGGGACATAATTCATTATAATAAATAGTATTGTTCAATCTATAGTCCAGTAGCTTGGTATGGTGAAACATGCCTGTAATCCTAATTACTTAGGGGATACAAGTAGGATTATGGCAGCCCAAGCCAACCTTAACATAATTAACGGACTTTTTCAGAAAAAAACTAAAGCATGAGGGTGTGACTCAGGTGATAGGGTACTTGCTTGAAGCAAGTCCAATCCCTAGTACTTCAGATTCCAACCTATCTGCCTTTTATTGTACCACAGGGGTTAATGATCAAAGTACTTTCTTATTAGACCCTGAGAACATAATTTTAAGGGCCTATTAATGAGTATATCACTGTGTGTGTGTGTGTATGTGTGTGTGTATCACAAGCATGAAGGCAATTTCTGAATTTAAGTTCTTAGTACTTACTCTGAATATAATATTACATTGCTGGCACTTTTGATTGCTGTCTCTTGGTAAGTTGAAATGCCTTACTTCTGTCCCAGATATATTTGTGCTTAGACAACAACTTAGGATTTCACAAGAACACCTATTGTTTTATTTCATTCATTCACAAATTTTTAGTCAACACTTTCCAAGAACCACACATCATTATAACATTCCTTTATGTTACACTTTCCTTAGATTTATAGAGATGATCTATGATTCATTAACTCCTTTAAAAATGGGTCTTTGCAGGCTCTTCAACAAATGGTGCTGACAGAATTGGCTAAACACATGTGAAAAACTAAAGTTAGATCCCTATATATCACCCTGCACAAGAATCAATTCCAAATGGATCAAAGACCTCAAGGTAAAAGCAGATACCCTGAAAACATTACAGGAAGGAATAGGAGAAACACAAGGGCTCCTTGGCACAGGCTGAAACATTCTTAGTAAAGACCCCCAAAAACAACAAATCAAAGAAAGGTTGGATAAATGGGATTGCATTAAACTGAAAGGCGTCTGCATGGTAAAGAACATAGCTTACAAAATTTATAGAAACCTCACAGATTGACCAGGGGAGTTACAGTTACATAAGTAAGGTAATGAGTACATTTACTAGCCATACAACAGACAAGGGCCTCATAGCTAAAATACACCTACAGAAATTAAAATCCCCCAAATCAACCCCCCCCAAATAAACAACCACCCCATTAAAAAGTGGGCTAAAGACATTAAGAAAGACTTCTCAGAAGAGGAAATGTAATGACAAAGAGACACACAAAGAAATGCTCAATGTCTCTGACCATAAAAGAAATGTAAATAAAAGCCTTAGATTCTACTTGACACCAGTTAGAATGGCCATTATCAAGAAAACATAACAACAGATGCTGATGAGGATGTGGCTAAAGGAGAATGCTACTCCACTCTTGGTGGGAGTGCAAACTTGTGCAACCACTCCAGAAAGCAGTATGGAGGTTCCTCAAAAATTGAACATACAGCTCCCTATGATCCAGCAATCTCAAGCCTGGGCATTTACCCAAATGACCACAAACAAGGCCATACTAAAGCTACCAGCACAACCATGATCATTGCAGCATTATTTACCATACCTATGATATGGAACCAATCCAGATGCCCCTCAGTAGATGAATCGATCAATAAGATGTGATATATATATGTGATATATATATATATATCGATATATATTGATCGATATATATATATATATATATATTCATAGAGTTCTAGCCTTCCACCAGAAAGAAGGACATTTCCCCATTTGTAAGGAAATGGAAAGACTGGGGAAAACTATATTAATTGATGTAAGCCAGACCCAAAGAAATGTAGGTTGCATGATTTCCCTCATTTGTAAAAAGTAGAATACGTCTATGGTATTCCTAACAGGGAATCTCAATAACCCAATTGCTTTGTGCATAGGACCATATATAATGAAGCATATCAACATGAACTCCAATATATGAAAACACCAGGTTCTTATCCTGTATGTAGTTGTTTTTTTGTTTTTTTTTTTTTGGTTTTTTTTTTTTTGGCCAGTCCTGGGCCTTGGACTCAGGGCCTGATCACCGTCCCTGGCTTCTTTCCGCTCAAGGCTAGCACTCTGCCACCTGAGCCACAGTGCCCCTTCTGGCCGTTTTCCATATATGTGGTGCTGGGGAATCGAACCAAGAGCTTCATGTGTAGGAGGCAAGCACTCTTGCCACTAGGCCATATTCCCAGCCCCTGTATGTAGTTGTTTTTTTTTTTCATTTCTTTTCGTTTTTCTGTACCTTGTGTCTTGTATATCAGTAGAAGGGAAAGGGAATCACAGAAACAGCAGGACAAAGGATGAGCCAATGCAACATTGATACTTACTTGACACTATGTTGGACCTGAACCTTACAACTTGTGGGGGGAGAGGGGAATAGGGAGGGGTAGGAAGGAGATAATGATAATACTGATGGATGGGGTAACAATGATTAAAAATAAATGTAATCATTACCTTACTTATGTAACTGTAACCCCCCTGCTCATCACCTTTTCAATGAAAAATAAATAAAGCAAAAAGTAAATTAATAAAAAATAAATTTTGGGACCTTCACAAAACTGTTTTATCCCACATAGGAATTAACTTATGCAAATGAAAATCTCACCCACAATGCAATGCTGAATTTCATATCTAAAATCTCTTTCCTTTGAATACATCTTATTATTCAGAACATAGATGAAGATGAGTATAATTTTTCTATTCCATTTTGGAAGTTTAGCCTATTTGTTTTTCAAAGAACACAATCTCTCTCTCTTTATTTTTATTTTTATTTTTGGAAAGCCAAAACTGGATTGATTGATTCTGTTCATATGGCAACTTTGGAAAATCTAGGAAATTTGATGAGCAAACAAAAGCATCATTCAAAAAAAGAAAGGATATAGTTTTCTTTATTTTATTTTGAAATATATCTCCTTGATTTATGTTTGATTTTTTTTATCAAAAGTAAGTTAGTCATTTATTACTCATACTTAGTTACGATCTCTTGTGCCAGGAAACGTTCTTTCTCTGGATTATTTCAGAAGTTACACCACTGTTATTTATCCCTCTGATGGAGATCAGGCAACTCAATCTTCAAAATAATGATCAAAGAACTGGTTTGTAGTGGCTCAAGTGGTAAAACATCAGCTATGCAAACAAGCCCAATATAATTGCAGGGCTTGAGTTTGAATGTCAGTACTGTGAAACAAACCAACAGAACCTAATAAGTAAAGAAGAGAGAAGGTGATAGAGAACTAGAAAGTAGTCACTGAAATACACCATTTAGCATATTTATAGGTGTAGATATGTGCATGTGTATTTGTGTATATATCTGCATACATTATCATATGCCTACTTTTTGCTGGTGTTAATCTATCATTATATTAGTGCAGTACATTACTGTTGTGATATAATTATTATTATTATTGTTTTACTAAATTTTATGTGCCAATTTTGGGGTTTGAGCTCTGTGCCTAGGCACTGTCCCTGAGCTTATTTTGCTCAAGGCTAATACTGTACCACTTGAGCCAAAGTTCGACTTCTAGCTTTTTCCTGAGTAGTTTATTGAAGGCAAGTGTCTCAAGCATTTTCCTGCCTGGACTGGCTTTCAACCATGATCCTTAGATATTAGCCCTCTGAGTAGCTAGGATTACAGGTGTGAGACACTGGCACCAGAGTAGATTTTATTGTACATGTAGTTGGGTTTGGAGTTTTTTGTTTGTTTTGTTGAAATTTTTACATCTCCATTATAGAATATTGACTTACTTTTTATTTTTAAAAGGTCTATGATTACTTGTTTAATCAGAGAAGGTTTGGCTTCAGAAAATAATTAGGTAATATTCTAATCTCTTCTGTTTTCTGGAGGAAATGGAATACAATTAGCATTAATTCTCCCTGTAGTGTTTGATAAAATTCATCTGTGGAACTTTTGATAGCTTCACAATGTGAGATTTCTAATTACATATTCAATTTACTCAATAAACTGTTTACATTTATCTATTATATCTATTAAATCTGGGGTATATTCTGGCAGCTTATGTTTTTCTAGTAATGTACCTTTCTCTGTTTCTCTCTCGCTTTCATTCTTTTTTCCTTCTTCTCTCTCTTCTTTCTCTCCTTTTTCTATTTCTTTTTTGCTCTTTCTCTTTTTTCTCTTTCTTTTCTCTTTCTCTCTTTTCCTTCCTTTCCTCCCTCTCTCCCTCCTTCCTTCCTTCCCTCCCTCCCTCCTTTCTTTTATCTTTCCTGCAAACTTGTAAGCTTTCTTCTCATGTAGTTAGAATTTCTGCTTTGTGTTTAGAATTTCTAGCATTTCTAGATAAATTTACCTTCATTTGTAATACATTTTTCTCGATATCTATTATATCTGACTTTAACAAAAACATTTTAGTTTTCTTTAGTCGTTTTTCTTTTTTTGCCAGTTGTGGGGCTTGAACTCAGGGCTTGAGCACTGACTGTCCCTGGCTTCTTTTTGCTCAAGGCTAGCACTCTGCCACTTGAGACACAGCGCCACTTCTGGCCGTTTTCTACATATGTGATGCTGAGGAATCGAACCCAGGGCTTCATGTATAAGAGGCAAGCACTCTTGCCACTAGGCCATATCCCCAGACCCCAGTCATTTTGTTTTTTAACTTGTCCTATTCTATTGAATCTATTCTAGTTGAATTTATTTTTTTAATTCAAGTCAGTAATCTCTGGCTTTTAATTAGGTTAATTAGGTAGATTTTCAATATGCTTCCTTCTTGTGGTACTGAGGTTTGGGCTCAGAGCATTGTGTTTGCTAGACAAGTGCTGTAGCACTTGAGCCATCCCTTTAGCTCTTTCTGCATTGTTATAGGGCCCTATGTTTTTCCCATATTGACCTCAGTCCACAGTCTTTCCCTCTGCACTCTTATATAGTTGAGATGAAAGGTATATCACTTTGCCTGGTTTGTGTTTGAGATGAGAGATTCTTGCTAACTTTTTATCTGGGCTCTGTGATCTCTAAGTGCTATTTTTTTCTGGTACCTTTGTGTGATTCCTCTAGCCATGAGTAACTTCTTCATACATGGGTCCTAACCAGTATTCAAATGTTCATCTACAGATGCACACTGTAAATCAGTCTGGCCCAGGACAGCTTGATCTCACAACTTCCAAGCTCTCTATGGATTAGTGGAGTCCTCTGTCTGGGCAGTTCTGTTCCAAGTACATGTCCAAGAACCAGGAATGCCTCCTCCGTGGAGAGACACTGGCCTCTGAGTGTGCCCACTAATCAGTCGCCAGTTAGTAGCTACCACTCAGTCATTTACTTCCTTTTTTGCTAAAATGTTTGTAAGCTTGATGTTTGTATTTTACTCAATGGTTTGATCTTTTAAAGCTGAAATTAAATTCCATTTCTGTTTCTCTTCTTGGTCAGATTTAAGCATCAACTGAAAAGCTCACTTTTAAACAACAAAACAATACAATTGGTGATCAATATTCCAAAGATTTAAGATTACTTTGTGAAATGATTAATAGCCACATGTGATATTCTTGACGATTTGTAACTGAGAAAACAAGAAATAAAAAAGAAATTGAATAGCTGAGAGAAGATATAGTGGGGCAGCAACACATTGAGTTGCAAAAAGAAAACCAGTTTGGAAAACATAGATAAAACATAGAAAACATAAACACGAAGGGTAAATTGCAAACTCAAGAGTGAGCAGAGGGATAAAAGAACCCTTCACACAGAGATGGCAGCTGCACATGACTAGTGGGTTCCCACTAGCAGATTGAGGTCTCCCCTTGTCCTTGGCATTCTTCCTCCACCATCAGATGCACATTGGAAGTCATGCACCACCGGACAGCTGCGCACACAGCTGCAGTCATAGTTAACTGATAACTGAAGCTGGGACTCATGCACATGGTCCTTGTTTCTCTTTCTCTCTCTCTCTCTCTCATTTTCTCTCTCTCTTTCTCCTGCTGATTTTGAATATTAAATATTCTTGGGGCATGTTCCCTGTGTTCAGTGCATTCATAACAGTAATAATGTTCAGAGAAAAATATGTTCTTCCAAAGTCTGTCTTGTTCTATTTGTACCAGTAAACCATCTTCTCACAATATCTTGATTCCTGTGTCAATCAGACTAATTTTATATATTTAAAATGGTATTTTCCATGCTTAGTAGTTTACTTGTCTATTTTCACTTCTCTGAATCCACATATTCAATACCCCAGGTTTCCCAAGCTCTGGGTTTAATGCCTGAGACATGATGTAACTGTTAAAGAGGAGGCAATGTGGGGTGACAGTGTGATCAAATATTGAGTCCAAAGTAGCCTTTCTGCCGCCACTTTCTACTTCTCATTGTCTAATAATAATTGTAGATAGATAGATGCACACTGATGCATTGAAACTAAATTTCCTTGCAGACATAGAGGCTATAACGAGTTGGAAAGGAGTCTTAGATGTGCTGGCAATCTGGCTCTTTGTAGAGAAAAATAGTAGACTTATTTGTCTTACTTTCTAATTTCCAAGGTATTATTTAACTGTCACATAGAAAAGTTTTGAATATTTGCTTACTGGCTGTCATTGGTCAATTCTTGTTTGTTACCTTCTACCAGATATTAGTCAGATTGGGACTAGAAGCTATCTGATTTTCTTGTAACGTATTATTGAATATCCGTTGGAAATCCCTGACACAAAATATCTATCATCATCCCCTCATCATCTATTGGCTTTCCAGAAGGTGAGAACAATCATTGCTTTCACCTAGATCCTCTGCAGGGAACTAACTTTATGGAACTTTCAGTTATGCCTCTCTCCCTCTGTGCTCTCTTTCCATTTTTCTAAAAAAAAAAAAAAAAAAAAAAAAAGCATATTGTTTTCTAAAAATTTACCCCAAATATCCTAGATTTAAAACCATCCATTCTAAATTAAATTATTTTTTTCAATTTTTCATATGCCAGACAACATTTCTACCACTGAGCTATTTCCCTATTGCTTGGTTTTTGAGACAAGGTCTCACTATGGAGCCTCATACTATTCTCGGTCTTGACTGTGTAGCCCAGACTGGCTTCTAGGTTGTGATTCTTGTCCCTCTGCTTCTTAAGTCCTTCAATTATAGGTGTATGATACCGCACCCAGGAAATTTCATTTTAGAACAGACTTTTGAGGGTTATTAGATATTGATTAAAAAATCAGTTTTAATTAAGACCTTAAAGCACTGTTTTATTATTTAGGAATAAATTCAGAGGGTGACAAGGTATTTTTAATTAAACACCTGAATTGAAACTGGTGAAAAGAGAGAAAACAAGGAGAAAGAAAGGGAAGGAAAGAAGGAAGGAAGGGAGGGAGTGAGGGAGAAAAAAGAGAGAAAGAAAGGAAAAAGGGGTGAGTCCTTAAATTTTACATTAAAATAGATTCAATTATAAAGTTTTGTCCTTCAAATGAAGTTATCTCTTAAAGTCATTCAGATATAATAAAGTATAAATTGGATAGTTTTATGTTTAATAGCTGTTGAGCAATGTTCTCAGTGCTATAAGTTTCTGTTGCTGCTGTCTTCTAACTTGGCACAGACACAACACATTAAGGTTAGAGTAGTGATGTGGGCCTTCATGGGAGGCTGGATTAAATACTTTTAAAATTAATGGTCTGAAGCTAAGGCTTCATTGCATCCTTCTGGGAATCTATTTATCTTTCAAGAATCAGGAGAGTGTAGTGGAAAGGAGGCAGAATATATACTATCGTTAGGATACGTGAGTTCAAATTCTATCCCCACAACCATTTGACTTTCTTATGAATTCATTGTAAACCAACTTCTTCACTGGGTCAGGAAGAATGAATAGGAATTTAAAAAAATTCCTAAAAAGAAAATAGCAATACACAGACTTTTATATATCTAGTTTGATCCTATAGATTTTTTCTTGAATTGTAATTATTTACTAGCAAGAGACTAGCTAAAGGATTTGACAATAACTGTGGAGTCAGAACAGTTTAGGATGATGTATTTGGTGATAGAAGACAGATGAATAGATTTTTGCAACGGAGTCAGGCAGCAGCAACTATTATGTTTAAAGTAATACATTCATAAGCTGAGGACTGGCAACAGTCTATACTATTTCTCTGCAGTCTATGAGTATGGTAATTTTCTCTCCACACAAATCTATGGTCTGCTTCTGTTTTGAAGATATCTTTAATTCTACAATGTAGGTCATAGAGAGGTCTAATGAAATTTAAACGATAGTGAGTTTTTTCCTCTCTAGAATGTTTTTCAGGAACATCTTCATTCTGAAAGAGACCTTGAAGGCACCCAAATGTACAATAAAATCGTATCCTCTTTTCTTGGCCTTTCACAATGAATTATATTCCAGAGAAATTATGTCATTTTGCATTCCAAGCCACACTTTGAGAAGAGCAAGGAGAGAGCGCTTGCCCTGTTGGAAAGCTTTCCTGGAGACATGATGAATTGGGGGAACAAATGAATCTCCCCATTACATGACAGTAGCACTCTTGGGAGGTTGAACATGTACCTCTGAGTTAAGACTGAGTTATTATAAGAAAGACAAAAAGAGGAGAAAGATGATTTTAATTTCCCAGTGTTGAAGCTAGTTTGTCAGGGTGAGAGACAGACACAAAGATGTGTGCACAGATGTATACTTTTATTTAGTGATTCTATAATCTTAACATTTGGCGAAGCTCTTTTTAATCTATTTCAAAGAACAAGGATACGGTGAAAAAATACAAAAACAAAGAAACAACAGAAATAATCCAGACTATTATCACACTCTATTGTCATTTATATTTAGAATCTTTCTGATGTAGGTTTTTCAAGCAAATAGATTAACATAAATAGGTCCAGAACTATTTAAGGAGATTTTTTTTTAATACAAGTCTAAAATAATTCAATATAAAAACCAGTCCTTTCTCACCTCATCGCTTGGAAACTGACATAGTATGATTGTGTGTTTGAGGCCAGCCTGGCATACATAACAAGTTCAAAACAAGTTCCTCTTCAAAAACACAAGATCTGGCCTCAAAACACAATTAACTCCAAACAAAGGTGAAAAAACTAAAATTCCTGGCACATGTGGAAGGAAAGGATTGTTTTTGTGTGACTATTAGGAATGTCTTTTGTATTTCTAAAGGTTGTTAAATAGTATATGAAACAAAGACTATAAAACATGTCTAAAATATTTACTACCTGACTCTTTCTAGAAGAGGACACACACACACACACACACACACACACACACACACACTGATTACCCAAATGTAAAAATATTCAACAATTTCAGTGTTGGTTTTTTATTTTGGTACCACTGACTCTTCTTTTAATAAAGAAAAAGAACTTTCCAAATTCAACACTTACCTAAATGAATACTTAGAAAAAGAACAATGCAGGGAAACTTTTAACTTGATAAAGAGTTTCTTTTAAAAACTATAATTAACAATGTACATTGATTTTTAAAAAACTGAACATTGTCTTTCTAAGACTGAAAACTGGACCAGAAGGTGTACAGTCCTAACTCTTTTGTAAGATAATTATGGAAATTCGAACCAATAAAACAAGAAAAAAGTAATTATCTATTTACAGGTGATATCATTTATTATGTAAAAATTCCAAGGAATGTACAGAAGTTTAAGAGAAATCACAACAAAATAGAGCAACCAATAACTCATAAATGAGTTTAGCAAAGACATGTAGTAGGAGGTTAATATACAAAAATCAGTTCATTTTACACACCAGCACTGAACATGTAGTAAATAAAATTGAAAAGCAAGTATCATTTACAGTTACTGAAAATATGAAATAGTCACAAATCTGGAAAAGTATGTATAAGATAGCATAACCAAAAATCTCACAATTTTAAAGAAAAAATATTAAGAACTCTAGGTAAAAGGATGACATTTGGTGTCCTGATATACAGGATTATAAAATATAACAGTGAGATTTTCTATAGTACCAAAAGGTTTGTATTAAAATTCATACAAAAATGTGAAGAATGTAGGTATAACAATTTTAACATGAGGATCAACATAGAGCAGTTAGTTATTTGATTTGAAGATGTCATACAGTCACAGGAATCCTAATCTTACAGAGCCGACATGCAGATCAATGACTGAAATAGAAGAGTATGAGATAAATCAACATAAATAAGTTCCACTGATTTCATTATGAAGGAACAAGAACTTGATGAAAGTTATGGTTTTAATAATAAATATTTCTGGAATACTTGGCCATTCATATACAAATAAAGGAAGGGAGAAAAGATGGAAGGGAGGGAGGGAAGAAGGGAGAAACAAAGATAGAAAGAAAGAAAAGAAGAATTAAATATAAAATGCAAATGCTGGTGGGGATATGGCCAAAAGGGAATGCTACAACACTGTTGGTGGGAATGTAAACTTGTTCAACAACTCTGGAAAGCAGTATGGAAGTTCCTCAAAAGACTAAACATAGAGCTTTCCTATGACTCAGCAATCCCACACCTGGACATTCACCCAAATAAGCACAAATGCTCTGCACAAATGCCATCAGCACACCGTGTTCATTTCAGTATTGTTTACCAAGGCTAAGATATAGAATCAATTCAGATGCTCCTCACTGGACAAATCGATCAAGATAATATGTATATATGTACACAATGGAATGCTTCCATCACAAAGTATGACATTGCCCCATTCATAAGGAAATGGAAAGAATTGGAAAAAAACATATTAAGTGAAGTAAGCCAGACCCAAAGCAACACAGGCTGTATGATTTCCCTCATTTGAAATAACTAGAATATGTCTATAAACCTACAAGTAACCCAATGGATAGTAAAAGACAAATAATTACATTTGGACATAATTAATTATTTTTTAAAAAGAAAAATATTTTTTAGGGATTTAGAGCTAGAAAAATGTTATTAGATTTTACAAAAAATCTGTGAAACAAAATAAAACTATGTAAAATTAAACTTTATTAAAATTTTAAATTTTACTATGCAAGAACATCTTGCTATAAAGAACATCTTTACTATCAAGAACATCTTCAAAATCTGTGGGAGAAAATATTAGTAATATTGGCCATGATATAGTATATAAAACATATGAAAAGGTCTCAAAAGTCAACAGTAGGGAGGCAGACAATGCCATTCGAAAATGGTCAAAATACACAAAGAAAATAACTTCAATTAAGAGGTTGCATAGGTGGAAATAAACATATGAAAAGTGTTTTGGAATTATTCACCATTAAGAAATTGTAAACTTAAGAGTGAAATAGTTCTATCCACTTATCAAAATGATACATATAAAAATGATGACCACATCAAATCCTAGCCAGGATGCAGGAAAGCTTGGTCACTTGTGCACTGCTGGTGACTATGCAAAGTGATGCAGCCATTTAGGAAACGATGGAATGAGGCCAACTGAGGAACAGAGGGGGTTTAATAAATGTGCCATGAAGGATCTTGTCATTATGAAAAAGGCTCTGTACCTAAACTGTGTCAACCTGGTTGTTCTGGTTGTGACAATTATAGTCCTTATACTCTTATCATTGGGAAAGCTGAATGTTCTACCAAATGTCACTTACCAAGCTACATAATTAATTCCAAGTGGCCTCCTCCAACCTCAAGATGGAAAAGAAAGTTAGTATTTATTTTTTAATTAACAGTTGAGAAAAATGTATAAAATTGGAGGCATTGTGGCTCAAGTGGTAGAGTGCTAGCCTTGAGCAAAACAAGCTCAGGGACAGTGCTCAGGACCTGAGTTCAAGCCCCAGGACTGGCAAAATAAACAAACAAACAAATAAATAAATAACAGGATAAAATATATAAAAGTGATACTTGTTTTTAATCAGAAGAGGAAGCCAGACAGAATCTGGGCTACATTGAAAAGGCCTAGAAAGATGGGGGAAAATACAGTCCCACTGTAATTATGTATGAGTTGAAAGAATACCTATTAAGGCCAAGATACTATGAGGCTGGTTTGCCCTTCAAAATATATATAAATGGAACAAGTGGATAGCTATTTTTGTGACTGGTTCGAGAATAGTTGTCAGTGTAATTTAGGACTTAGATATCCTAAGGCCTGTTCTTATTTTGTATCTTTATATCTAAAAGCTTTCTTCTTCTCTATAGAAAAAAAAAGAATGGCTAATATAATTAACCTTGGAATAAAATCAAATTGCATTTCAATGACAGAAACTAATGATGATATTTGAAATATCTTACATGAAATACAAAAGAAGGATTTAATTCCATAACTATAGTTAGGATATTGAAATATAAAATATATTGTGACTTTTTCAAAAAAAATTACTATTCTTAAGATTTCCAGTAAAATAGTCACTTTTACTGTCAATGCAATTCAAGAACTATTTTCAAAAACCTATGTAACAGAACTTTTTGTTCAGTGAATGGTAAAGTTGGTAAAAAAAAAAAATAAATTAGAAAAAGGAAAAAACTGGCTTTTGGGCCATGGACCAATAAATTTGGACCTATAAATTAATCATACAAAAGAAGATATAATATAATAAATACTCAATGTTGATCAAGAAAACGTATTTTCCTAAGGATAAAGAACCATGTATTACCTCTTCTCCTGAGACTCTATTTTACACCACTCCACTTTAGAAAGGAAGCAGAGATGGGTAGTGTATTAAATCCCAAGTACACGTTAGGATAAGAAATCACAGTCGTGAGGACATTATTTGCCTGGGTACTTGGGAAGTGACTTATACTTGGATCAATAATTCTTTAAACTACACATGAAGGATTTACATGTATTTGTCTAACCAGGTTTTTGAAGAAGATGGTTCTAGTAAGTCACCAATATTTAAGAATAGAATAAAAGATAATGCAAGTGACATATAAATGATAGGCAAATAATAAAATTAAAACGAGAGTAGTAGGCCTAGAATCCATCTGGGAAATCTACTTTGAAAGTATTTGGGCAGTAGAAAAGAGAAGGCTGGTGCATTTCACAAAGAATGACTGGGTTGTGGCAGCTGATTGAGAGAGTATACTTGAAGATGAAGGGGAAAGACATTTAGGGGAAGGTAGATTTTAACCAAGATGAGAAGTTGGAAGAAATACTGCATTCAGACTTGGAAACATGTTGATGAATAAGGTATAGGTTGGAAACATATAAAACACAGGTAAACATAGCAGCTGTCAACCTAAGAAGAAACTTGAAGCTATGGAATGGACATGGGCTGCTATCATGAAAGTGTTCCATGATCATGCTACTGTGGTTAATAATAAATTTCAAGGAATTTGTGGAGCAATAAAAGATTAAAAGAAGATACGTAGGCTTATATATATATATATGTAAATGAAAATTAAGGTGCTGGCTGATATGGAAAGATGAAGAAGTTGTTATATTTACCTATCACAAGTGACTTTGCTGATACTTTTGCAGGTAGTGATAGGGAAAAGAACTTGTTTTATGAAGTTAAATGTGAGTTCAGCTACTGTTTTCAGTGGAATTGCTAAGAACAGCCAAGGAAAGATGATAAATAATCAAAATAGAAAGGAATTGAAGTTTTTAAAGTAATTGTAATTTACACATTTTTTCTGAGGGTAAATAACCAATGAATATATCTATAGAGTCATACTCTGTCTCTGAATTGGTTAATTAATCAATCAGTAGGGCATTAAAAAGCTGAATTAGAGGCAACTAATTTGTTCTAAGCAGTGTCTTGGTGAAGGGGGAAACAAGCTTACTCTTCTTTTGCTTATATTTTTCTATGTAGAAGGATGGGGGGAAAATGAAAGCTGGGCACTGATGGCTCACACCTGTAATCCTAACTACTAAAGACGTTGAGATCTGGGGCTGGGAATATAGCCTAGTGGCAAGAGTGCTTGCCTCGTATACAGGAAGCCCTGGGTTCGATTCCTCAGAACCAGAAGTGGCGCTGTGGCTTAAGTGGTAGAGTGCTAGCCTTGAGTAAAAAGAAGCCAGGGACAGTGCTCAAGCCCTGAGTTCAAGGCCCAGGACTGGCCAATAAATAAATAAATAAATAAGATAAAGAGGCTGAGATCTGAGGATCGTGGGTTGAAGCCAGCTTTGGCAGCAAAGTCCCCATGAGAATCTTATCTCCAACAAACCACTCAGAAAAAGCAAGAAGTGCCACTGTGGCTCGAGTGGTAGAGCATTAGCCTTGAACCCAGGCTCTGAGTTTTAGCCCCCAGGACCTGTGGGGGAAAATAAAAGCAAAGCTGAGAATATGGCTTAGTGGTAGAGTACTTGCCTAGTATTCATGAAGTATGAGGTTCAATTTCTCAGTACCACATAAACAGAAAAGACCGGAAGTGGGGCTGTGGCTCAAGTGGTAGAGCCACCAACCTTGAGCAAAAGCAGCTCAGGGACAGAACCCAAGCCCTGAGTTTAAGGCCCAAGACTGACAATAAACAAACAAAAACCCAAAGTACACTTAGATGATTGTGAATATAGTGTATAGTGTATAATGTGTGTATAACATGAAGATAGATATATAATAGTAGAGTGAGAGCTTGTCTGTATGGACTTGTAAGAATAAGTGAAAGGAAAAAGCCATATTGATTATGCCTTGACAAAAAATGGACACAATGGATAATGGTGGGCAAGAGGTTTCCATGAAGCTAAGAGTACACCACTGAGAAGTAGACAATCCTAAAAAGCAGTCATGTGAGAGTGAAAACCAGAGCATTTGTTCCTTCAGGACTATTTTAGACCACCAGGAATCTCCTCAGAACCAGAGGCTAAAAACTCATTTACATTCAAAAAACACAGCTGATTCTTATTTGCTGTTAAATTCCAGACTGTGCCTTTCTGTGTCTTATTGGTATAATTGTTAACACTTCACAGTTAAATGATAGTGGTGGTCTATTTCAGATATAGGGGACCTCATTATGTAGATGGAGTGGAACATCTGCCTGGCCTGCTTTGAAGATTACAAACAAGAAAGTTAAAAGCAACCCGAAGTATTTCACTTTGTAACATACCGTCTATTCTATGTGACAACAGTGGTTGTGAGATATATCTTCTGACTATAAACTATGGGAAGAAGGCTTTTCCCATCTTTTTTGGCATAAATCCTAGCTGGTAACTTGAAAGACAATCTAACTATAAATTAAGAAACTATTTTAAAAATATGCTTGATTACACTATTTACCAGCAATTAGTTGTGCTTAAGTTAATTTTTAATACCTTATTCTTATCAAGACCATCAAGAGTAAGAACCTTCCAGTTGCAATGCAAATTAACCAAATTCTTAATAAGTCAGGAGATCTTTTCTTCATCAAAGCCCCAATTCTTGTACTATAGTTAAATTTAAATGCATAATATGGATTTAGTAGTAATTAAATCTGTTAGATCATTTATATTTGGTATATGATTCAAAAAAATAAATTCAAATTAATTGCTTTCTAAAAGGGATTAAATAAATTAAATCACTTAGATTGTAGTATAAATCAAAAGTAACAAACAGTATAAGAAAGGTATCTAATTCCTAACATATGAAACTGTAAGCTCTCTGTACATCAGTTTGACAATAAAAATAAATACATAAATAAAAGAAGGGATTTGGTGGCATAAAGATGAATGACCTCCCTCAAAGAAAGAAATATACAGAATTATATCATCAGATCACAAAACATGAAAAAAAAACACCAAGGAAGTAAAACAAATCCACAAAATATTAGGTAAGAAATTTTAAATTATATAAGAAAATAATATCTGATCCTAGGTCTCTCATTTTCTAAAAATAATACGTTTTTTAAAAAATCTCTCATTTGAGTTCATGTAGTAGTATTTTTTATATCTGGCCTTTCTCACTTAGTACATAATCCTCCAAGTTCATTCATGGACTAACAAGTGGAAAGATTCTGTCACACACACACTCACACACACACGCGCGTGTGCGCACACACACACACACCCCACACAGCTTGCAATGTCCTACATATATTAATTTGTTTGTTACCATCAATGATTTTACTTTGTATATAACAGACCTTGCTAAATATGTACAAAAATATAAAAATGTATATACAAAGCATGGTGCTGGTTGTACATGTCCTAGCTAACTAGGAGGCTGAGATGTAAAGGATCTCAGATTGAAGCCAGCCCAGACAGAAAAGTCTTTGAGACCTCATCTCTAAGTAGCCAGCCTAGAGGCACGGCTCATGGGGTAGTGTGGCAGTCAAGCAAGCAAGAGGCCCTGAGTTCAAACCAAGGTACCAGAAAATAATATGAGAGTGATCCAGAGTCAAGAGAATGTATATTTTTTCATATATACCATTTCCATAGTTCGATTCCCAGTCAGGGAACAAAAAAAAAGTCCATAGGATTGAAAATTATTACTACATGTGCCCCACAATACTGGTAAACTGTTTTTCAAAGATGCTTTTAAAATAAGTCCATAATAACCCTTCTGGTGTCAGCTTTTGGTAGCATAATTTCTTATTCTCCATTACAATGTGAAGTTTACATACTACTGCTTTGTTAACATTATGGTCTGGTATGTATTAACATTATTCTCTCAATATCTCTCACATGTGAGCAGCTTGAGGGCCTTTTACTTAAGAATCATTCCAGGTTATAAAATTCACATTTCCATCCAGAATGGCTGTTTCTTCCAGAGAACATTGGTGCATCCCTTTTAAGTCTACATTTAATTTCTATTTCCAGACTTATAGCACTGAAGTTAGGACAGTGTTTCATTTCTCCATATTTGCACTAGAAAATTTTACTGACAACTAGTTGAAATCCTTTCCAAATAGTTCTGAGACGTGTAATAAACCTCTGTACTCTCAATACCTGTTGACCTCGTCATGAAGTTACCCTTACATTTGCTTGAATGTACCACTTGAGATATGCTGCCCTTGTCTGGGGTAATGGTGATAAAAGCCATGCTAGACAGTTAGTGGACTGCCAGATGAAAACTTTCCATGTGCAATAATGACAGTGCTGTCTGATATTTTCAAAGGAAGCTTCCATATTGCCAAGGACTTTGTGCTCATGACCTTATCATCACACGGAAGGTGTGGTAAAGGAAAGCAGCCATAGCTACTACAGACTTTTGTATTCTAATTCTACCATTGAGTAAAGTTGGGCTGGACAAGTGGGATAGTTTCAACTGTATTTTGGAGGCCACCAGTCTCCTCTGATATCATGAAACGATGACTGTTATGGTTATTCTCTTGATATGTTCTTCCTTAGAAGTCTCTGACCCTATTCGGGTGGTACACTTTCACATTTGTAATACCAGTATTTCATGAAGTCCCTACATTATCATCAGTTTCATATTTGTAGTAATATAAGTTAAATAAGTAAAATTAAATTTAGGCAGCTTGATAAATTGTATAACCAACACAAAAATCGCCACTGATCAAATCCATTCCCTCAAAAAATCATTTTGTCAATCTTAGCAGGTAATTCCCATCACCCAGCCCTATTCCTGGGCATAAATGATCAGTTTTGATTTGGGAATTTTTTTTTGTTTGTTGTATTGCCTTTTCCAGAGTTTATGTGAATTAAATCACATTGTATGGCAGTTTTGGAATATGTCCATAATTTCCTTGCCATTCTTCCCTTAAGGGGGAAGATAATTTCTCCCTGTTCAATGGGGCTGGCTTTACTAATGAGAACACAATAAATGTTAGGGTGGCAGAGCTGATGCTGTATGACAGTTGAAGCTAGGTAATAGGTAATAAAGATTAGTTCCCTCACCCACTAGCCTCACTCAGCATTTCCCCTGTGTCCATCCCTTTGAAGGAAACCTATCAACAGTGTTAGCACAGCCTGTGTTCCAGACTGGACAGGAGGGTCTTCATCTATTGGTGCTTCTGTAAGTGGATACCACAAATAGCATATTTGTGGAAAAGAAAACTTTTATTCTCACAATCTGGAGGCTGGGAAATATAAAATCAAGGCAGTGGCAAGTTTGGTTATCTGGTGAGGTATGAGCCCTCCAAAAGGAAAGAGACTTAGAGCCTCACCTGAAAGAAGGTGGAAGGGCAGAACAAGGGTGTCATTCTTTGTTGTAACACTCCTTTAATGGTGCTAAATACCATCCACCAGAAAGGAGCCCTCTGAGCCTAATTAACTCTTAACCCCCATCAACTTAGCACTACAAAATTGACAACATTTAACTGTGGAAAAGACAAATCATATTTAAACCAGGGAGGAGAAAGATTCCCATAATTGCTAGATTTATGACAATTGGAGATGGGATTGGCACTAAGCAGCTGAAATTTCTCCCTATCTTTTTCTCTAATTTTACTTCTCTTATAAACTAGGAGTTAGCCTATCTCAGATTCATGGTTACTAACAAAAGTGATTTCCTCACTTCGAACTTTTTAAAGAGGTGAATCAGTTTAAAGCAAAAACAAAACAAAATAAAAATGTGTTAGAAAAAATATATATATTTGCAAAACACATCACAGAAAAAGTCAAAAGAATGAAGGAGAGGAAGATTCTTATACTATACGAAATGTAATAATCTTGATTAAAACTAGGATGTGACCATTAAAAAGAACAAAAGAAAAGAAGAGAGGGAGGGAGAGAGAGAGAGAGAGAGCAAGAAATCCAAATTGTGGAGAAGAACCCAAATTTTTGAAAACCAAATTAGTTAATGCAAATGATAGTAGAGACAAAAGTAAAAGAGACTGGAAAACCAGGACAAATTGAAAGCTTGGGTTGAGGGTCAAACGACAATTACTACTCCCAGGGACACAGTAGTCCAGATATTAACATTTATCAGACTTCCAAGTCTTGTGGGGTGTGTGATGGCTGAATGCACAATGAGGTCCACTACAGCACGGAACAGTTGACAAAGAAACTACAAAGTTTTGTAATTTATTTTTATTCATTAACATTTAGCCTATCCGTGTACACAAATTTAAGATTAATTTCTTGTAGATGACATGTACCTGAGGTTGGTTTGTCTTTTTAACAACTTACACATGATGGTTCCTGTGTTTTGTTCAGAATGTTTAAAGCAATTATATTTATATACTTACTGATATGATTGAGTTAAAACTGTGACTTTCCTCTGTGCTTTGTATTTATTCTGATTTTTGGTCATTTTTCTCTGATATCATTGGTGTTTGATTACTCATTTTTCTCTCCATAATTTGAATCTCTGTCTCTCTGTCTGTCTCTCTGTCTCTCTCTCTCTCTGTCTCTCTCTCTGTCTCTCTCTCTGTCTCTCTGCCTCTCCTAGCATGTGGTGAGCTTGGCTGACTTCCCTTCCATCACAAGATGCCTTCAGGATCATTCACCAATTATCTTGGCAAACAGAATATCTCTTCCTTCTATCCATACTGATGTTCCTCTGGAATTGTTGCTGGCCTACCTTGTCAAATTTTCTCCCTGAGAGTGTTTTTATTTTTACAGTTTACACGGTGAAGCTGAGAATTTTCCAAATCTTTCTTATTCGATTGCTGCTTTTAAATATTTTATATCTTTCCACATTTTATTAAAACTGGTTAAGAGAAATTGTTTAACACCTTAAATATTTTGCTGTTGACAGACTCATCCCAGCTAATATTCTAGTTCATCATTCCTAAATTTGCTTTCCACAAAGACCTATGGCATAGTCAGAATTCTGTGGGGTACTTTACCACTTAGTAACAAAGGTGGCGTGTCTTCTAGTTTCTTCCTGAATTCTGAGACTTTATAGAATGGCCTTAATTGTGTATATTCCACAACAATCTTTTCCCAACCATGTAAGTAATCTCCAGGACTTGAGGCTGTTATGTAGCTCTGCTGCTTTCCTGAGATCTCACCAGAACTCCTTTTGTTGATGTTTACAGAAATGTAGGCTTTTCCAGCATTTATCTCAAAATTGGTCCACCCTTGGGATGGATGTAGTAGCTCACACCTATAATCCCAACTGCTTGGAGGGTAGAGATAAAAATATAGCGATTTGAAATTAGCCTAGGCAAAAAGTTCTCAGGACCCTGATTGAAATGATAAGTTGCATATGCTGATATGCTACAATAATCTTTGCTACAAGAGAGACAGAAGACAGAGGTAAGAGGGTTGTGGTTCAAATCTGGACCTGGACAAAGTGAGATTTTTATCTGAAAAATAAAGCAAAATGGCTGAGACTTTAGCTCAAGTGGTTGAGTATCTGTATACTAAGCACAAGATTTTGAGTACAAACGAGAACAAAAAACAACAAGCCCCGAGTACGCCAGTCTCTACACAGTACCCAGTTCAGAAGTCACTTGGACATTTTTATTTATCTGTGAAAGCACCAGTTGACCATTGTACTGCCATAACAAAATCCCTGAGATAGGGTAATTTGTAAAGAACAGGGATTTGTTTCTCACTGTTCTGGAAGCTGGGAAGCCTAAACTCCAGGGGCTGGCTTCTCCTGCCTGGCCAGAGCCTGTTGCTGAGCAATCACCTGATAGAAGGAAAACAATGTGGGTAAGGATAAATTTCCCTCGGCAGCGTGAGATAGAGTTCCCTGAGGAGTCTAAGAGAAATGTGGATGTCTACTTTACTTCTGGGACCTCGTAACCTGCAAGACTGCTAAATTTGGGAGGGGAAATATTCAAACCATTGCACCAGATATCTCTGAACCTAAATACATCCTAAACTTTAATATTATTTCATAAGTGCTCTGTGCAGTGCTACTTGGGACTCTCTCTCTCTCTCTCTCTCTCTCTCTCTCTCTCTCTCTCTGTGTTTGTGTGTGCTAGGTAGATTTGATATTTCTTATTTCAGTCACACTCTTTTGACTTTTTGCCATTTTAATAGTAAATGTTAACTCTTACATTTTATTTTCAATTCACAAAATTATCTATCATCTATCTATCATCTACCTACCTACCTATCATCTATCATCTGAGAGAAAAAGAGATAATAGTAAAAAAGAAAAAAGTAGCAGACATTACACATGGCAGATAACACACAGCCCATTGTGCTTCTTCTTGTTCCCATAGTGTCTTGGGCCCCTGCTCAAATGCTTCTTTTTACCATAGTGCTTTGGTGCGTGCTCAACCAGTGAAAAGAGCGCTTGTGGGAATATACTCAACCATCAATGCAAATCCCAGGGGAGAAGATATGGGAAGCGTCCTGTAAAATAGTAACAAGAATCCTTTGTATTCCTCTTTGAGTCTTTATCTGTGAGACAGTCTCACTAATTTCTCCCACCTTTCCTCCACTTTCAAATAAACGTATTCTGTTTACCTTAAACACTTTTCTGTCTTTTAATTTATTCATGTGTGGAGAAAATGAATCTACCCCCTTAGACAGCAGCATATCAATCCATCTGTCTGTCCATCTATCCATTTATCTTATGGGTCTATTAACCATCTATTTATCTATTCATATCAATTATCTATTCATCTATTTATCAGTCAAATATATATCTCAACCACCTATAAATCATCCAGTTACCTTAAGTATCTATTATCTATCTATCTATCTCTCCTCTATCTATCAATCATCTCTCCATCCATCTAGTATTAGATTAGGACATATACTGGTCAATAGACCTTTAATTAAAATGTAGTCACAAAATATCATTTCTTATCTGCCTTTTTCTTCCTATGTTACTTAACAGGCTTTTAGCATATTTAAAATTACTGAAAATAAATTACAAATAATTAACCTTTCTCTTGGAAAGGAAGAAAAATTGAGCAAACATTTGTTTATTTATATTTTATGAAGCAAAAGCAAACCCAAGAGCTAAAATAATGCCCCCCCCCCCCCAAAAGCAAGCCCTGAAAACCTCTGCACCAGGGAAGAGGCAAGAATAAACCGAAGGTGACAGGCTATGTAGGTAGTTAAATGGCTGTTCTTGACCTCAGGATTGACTCTCATTGTTTCTACAGGGATTTAAAGGTCATTTTCATATATCTTTGCTATAAAACAAAGCATATTACACTGTGTGGCTGGAAAAGATGGAGTGACTGCAAGAGCATCCATTGCAGGGAAGCTCTGGGAACTATTCAGGACACAGAGCTCTTGGCTCCCTAGAGCACTTCTAAGCCAAGAGGGATTTGAAACAGCACATTGGCAAAACATATTCATCCCCTAGGCTTCCCACACAAATGCCAATACATAATAGAATATCCTACTGCAACTTGGCAGGAAAAAGAATGTGTAGCTTTCTCTTCACTTTATTTTCAAAGAATTGTGTGGGATTGAAGCTGTGTGACTTCCACTGGGAGAAAGAAAAGTCATGTAGCCGAAGGGCATTGTGACAGCTAGAAAACCAAAGAACCAGTGGTTATCACTCAAACATCCAAAAATTCATCAGTGCAGCCCTTGAATTCTACAATGCATGTAGGAGAAACACACCATACTGAGGAAAAAGAAAATTAAAAATCATGTGGCTTAACCTTTTCACATGCTAATCAATCTAAAAGACAGCAAGTAGACACTTCACAAAGAATTTTGAAGCAATTTCCGTAGTGCTATTGCTTCAAATTTGTAGTTGTCATTATATGTATTATCAGTATTTATAAGCAGAAAGGACTCCATTTGAAATGTGAGGAAAACAACCAATGCAACAACTGATGTTTCCTCCAGTGAATTTCTACTTTGGTTTTTAAAGCAATCTGCTCATACTACCTGCTCTATTCATAAGCTGTGCATATAAAAAAGAAGGTTAAAATAATTTAGATTTACTGTGATTTACCTAAAATATTTATTTCCAAACTTCAATGAGGAGGGTGTTTAGACACATAGGCTAGCAGTTATAAATTTTATATTCCTACACTCCCAATTTTACCTTCATGAGCATTATATATAACTAGCAGAATCAGAAGGCATTTTGACAAAGTGTGGCCATGAACCAATATTATTGCCTGCGAGCTAGGCAAACAAAATATCTTATTTTAATGAGCTGGGTTAGGGACGTATTTTGGGTTGTTCTGTTTGTTTTGCCAGGCATTAATGATTCATGCCTGGAATTCTAGCTACTCAAGAAGTAGAGATATGAGAATGGCAGTTTGGTGCCAGCCAGGGCAGGAAAGTCCTATCTGCCTGTGAGATTCTTATATCCAGAAAGCAAAACAAAGCAAAGCAAAGCCACAAATGGAGTTGTGGCTCAAGTGGTAAATCCCAAGTCTTGAGCAAAAGAAGCTCAAGAAGAACACTTAGGCCCTGAGTTCAAGCCCCAGGACCAGAAACAAAAAGCTCCTAGATGATCTATAAGTTAAAGTTTGAGAAGCATTGTTCTGTAATAATCACTTACAATTGCAAACTACGGAAGTAGGGTGTTGGGGCTAAGGAACAAGGCTAAATGAACATCCATGTATATATATATGTGTGTGTGTATGTGTATTTATACACACATATGTACACATATGTATGTGTATATATAGATCTGAGGATAGCACGTTGAAGCCAGACCAGGCAGGAAACTCTAGGAGATTCTTATCTCCACTTACAACCAAAAGGCAAAAGTGGAGCTGTAGCTCAAGCGTAGAGCACTTGCCACGAGCCAAAGAAACTCAGGAACAGAGCCAAGGCCTCTCAGTTCAAGCCCAGGAACAGTGCACACATATGCACTCACAAACACACACATGCAAAACAAAAATGTAATTGCTTTAAATGAGCATTATTGGTTTAACTCAAAGTGAATCTTCTTTCAGAAAAACAAAGCTACATTCATTATGAATTAAAATTAGTTTTCATTATCAAGGAATAATCACAGTGCCTGGGTCTTAAAGCTTTCCCCACACTGGGGAGCACAAGGCTCTTTGCTCCATGGATAACAGCACTGTGTAGGGAAGTAGTAGAAACTTTCATAAGCAGCTCATTGTTAGAAACATGTTCTACAATTTGAAAATCAACAAGAACATGATACTGGAAGAGAAATGGACCATAAATAGAAAATCAGGTTAATAGAGCAAGAATCAAAAAGGCACAATCCTTGAACAGATAGATATAATGACAGGAGCCAACAAATACCCCTCAATCCTTACTCTCAATATTAATGGACTTAACTCTCCAATTAAACAACATAGACTGAGATGTTGGATGAAAAACAAGATCCATCTTTCTGCTGCCTTCAAGAGACATATCTTACCCCACAGAGCAAACATATTCTGAAAGTGAAAAGCTGGAATAAAATCTATTAAGCAAATGGCCCCCATAAACAGCCTGGAGCGGCAATCCTAGTATCAGATAAAACTGATTTCAAATTAAAACTTGTGAGAAGAGACAAAGGTTACTATATACTAATAAAGGGCTCTCTCCTACAGGAGAATTTAACCATCCTAAATTTCTATACACAAAATACTGGAGCACCCAACTTCATCAAACAAACACTATTGACTCTAAATGCACACATAGACCCAAACATATTGAGTGTTGGAGATTTTAACACACCTCTGTCACCTCTGGATAGATCAACACAGCCAGAGCTCAACAGAGAAACCTCAGAACTAAACAATTGCATAGATTAACATTGCCTCATTCAAAAGGTAATGGAAAGATCTGGAAAAATTTATATTAAGTGAAGTTAGCCAGACTCAAAGAAACATAGACTATGGTTTACCTCATTAGTAATAATTAGTACATGTCCTACCAGAAGATCACAACTGCTCAGTACCTAGTATATATGAACATATAAGATGATGCTAAGGAAAATAACTCCAAGTTATTGAAATAAGTAGTTTATCATTGTTGTTGTTATTTTCAGCATACCATGTGAAATTATTTTGTCTTTCTTCCCCATGGTTTTACCCCTGATGACACTGTAACTGATGTTGATACCTTGGGTATTATATATACATTTATTGGAACTAGGGAAGGGAAAGGGAACATCAAAATGGAGAGACAAAGGGCAAAAGACAAACCAATACAACAGCAATACCTACAAGAAAATATACTGTAAACCAATGGTAAAACTTGGGGTGGGGTGTTGGGGAGGGGGAAAGGTGGGAGAAAAATGAGGGAGGAGGTAACAAGTTGGATAAGAAATGCACTCACTGCCTTACATATGAAACTGCAACCCCTTTGTACTTCACCTTGACAATAAATAAGTAAATTGTAAAAATGTACTCTTTACCTGACTTATGCAACTGTAACCCCAAATGAACAACAAAATAAAAATGAAAAACCATTAGATTAGTCATTTGTACTTTCTATACAGAAATAAAAAAAGTGAGTCCTGTTTTACCGATCAGGTAGACAATGTGGCAGTAAGAATGAGGGATACCTTGTTGGTTATGGATGCTAGGCCCAAAGCTCACTCCAAAACAATCACATCTCATCAGCTGTGCTTCAAGCAGAAAGATCCATTACTCAGCTGTAAAGTAAGCTTAACTTATTTCAGAGAAAGCCAAACATAAATGTACATGTGCATCATAAATAGTGGAAACTACCCTCCAGAGAATGACAGAGAATGATTCAGCAACTAAAGAGAAAAAGTAACACAACACCCAACTCCCAGGGAAAGACACTTGCTAAAGAGAGTATGAATTAGTCTATAATAGACTATTTCAGTGGCATGGTAATAGAAGCCAAGACCACTAGGAAATAAGATGCTCCATGATTTTTGAATATTGAAATTTCAGAAAGCAAAATGTTTAGTTTTGTTTCTCTTGTATTCCCTTCCTGTGGTGGTACCCCCGCTACCACTATATCTCATCTGAATACCCTGGATACTGTTTATACGGGTATTAGAACTGGGGAAGGGAAAGGGGATATCAGAATTGAGAGACAAAAGACAAACCATTCCAAAAGCAATACTTACAAAACCATTTGGTGTAAATCAACTGCACAACTCTTGGGGGAAGAAGGAAAGGGAGAGGGGGGACAAGGGGGAGAATGAGGGAGGAGGTAACAAGTTGAACAAGAAATGTACTCACTACCTTACATATGAATCTGTAACCCCTCTGTACCACACTTTGACAATAAAGAGAAAAGTTTAATTTAAAAAATGCAAACAAATGAAGCTCAAGAGGAAAAAATGACTTTCAAAATAGACTTGGAGGGAAAAAATAATAGAAAATCTTCAAATAAAAAGATAAACATTGGAGAGAAGAAAAAAATAATCTGCCTTAATCAGGATTGATACTTACTCTAGTAAAATGTATGAGGTCTGTGATTATAAAGATAGTGCCTGTAAAAGCTTCCAGATCAAAGGGATTGGCTTTGAAAGGAATCAAAGAGCTTGTTTGACTTTAGGCTTCTTATTAACAGACCTGAAGTGAGAACTAATATTATGCAAGAGACTTACTGACACCTCAAAGTCTTTTTCATCAATCAAGATGTCATTTACTGGACAGAAAAAAGGAGATGCATATTTACTTATGTAGGAATTTAATGAGTGTATCACTCATGGAGGAATATACTAAAAAAAGGCTTTCATAAACAAATCAACTACATCAATGCAGGAGAGATAAGGCAGGGAGGGACTGAAAGGGTGAACAATACCTTTGCATGTAACATTAGTGATTACAGCTCTGTCATATAATATTACTTAAAGATGCCTTAGGTAGATAGAGGTACACAAGTAAAATGTAGTTGAAATAAAAAGCATAAAGTTATTGAATCAAAGCACAGGCTAGTGGGTGGTAGAAATAGACAAGTAAAACTCTTCCAGAGGGGATCAAGGAGAGAGAGAGAGGCTTAGTTGAAAAGTATTTCCATTTGTATAATTCCAATGATTAGTTGGACACAGGTGGCTCACATCTGTAATCCTAACTTTTCAGGAGGCTAGAACATGAAGTGCTGAGATTAGATTCCAAGCTAGCTAGCAGAAATGTTATGAGTCTCCATCTCCTATTAACCATCAAAATGTTAGGCTAGAGGCATGGCTTAGGTTGTAGAATGAAAGCTGTAAGCCAGAAATCCCAAAGAGAATGCTAAACCCTAAGTTCAAGCCCTACTACCAGACCACTACCTCCAGATAGTGATTAATTTAATAAATTGAGTAATATACTTTTCTTGAGTGTCTGCTAAGAACCAGACATCTGGGCTGCTTCATTTATAAGAAGAAAGAGATGTGTCTGTGGGCTACATATATTAGATCATGATAGAGATTTAGGGGGAAATGGTAGGTGATTCCTGATACAATCACAAATTTCTCATTTTCAAGGAAAAATAGTGACAAAAACAAATAATAACCAAATCAACTCAGAAAAAGGAAGAAATCAGAAAAAAATAGCAACAAATATATTAAAATAAAGCATAGGTTTTAAACCAGGAAGAAGGTAAATGCTATTATTGTGATTTTTACTATTATTATTATTGATTTTCTGTCAGTAATGGGGCTCAAACTCAGAGCCTCGCAACTCCATTGGATTTTTTTTTTTTTGGTTTGGTTTAGATTTCTTTTTTTTTTCTTCAAATTTTTATTATCAAACTGATGTACAGAGAGGTTACAGTTTCATACATTAGGCACTGGATACATTTCTTGTACTGTTTGTTACCTTGTCACTCATACCTCCCTCCCTCCTCCCCCTTCCATTGGATTTTTCAATCAAGGTGGTGCTCTATCACTTGAACCACATATGTACTTTGGATTTTTTTTTGCTGGTTAATTGGAGACAAGGGTGTCATGGATTTGTCTGGCTTTGAACCAGGATCTTCAGCTCTGTCTCCTGAGTAGCTAGGATTACAGACAAGTCTGTAATCTGCCAGTGCCTGGCAGGTAAATTCTTATAGTAGGAGCTCTGGTTAATATTCATTATTTTGTGATTACAGATCTCTCTCTCTCTCTCTCTCTCTCTCTCTCTCTCTCTCTCTCTCTCTCTCTCTCTCTCTCTCTCTCTGCCTCACTGAACATTTTCCAGAAAAGACTGCATAGTTCTTGGCCAGGTCCAGAAATATGGTGTACCTCCTTTTAAGAGCTATATTTTTTCCTGTGTTCTTAACTTTCCAAATGGCGGTCAACATGTCTCACAGGTGCAATGAGAAGGAGCTTGAAGGAGCTCTTCTGTTATTGCACATATAAGCAAACAATCACCCACACACCAAAACTTTCCAGAAGATACCCAACAGGAATAACAAAATAGGTTTTTAATGGGGAAAACCCGCCTCAGTCTACCCCCAAACTCTGCTTTCCAAAAGAACTATTAAGTTAAATGGCTAGTAAGTCAACCTAGACTTTACTATCTCTAAAGACTAATTCTATTTTACTATAAGCAAATGAATATCTTGCAGAATGTAAGTAGTCGTTGATCGTGAGCTGATGAGAGCATTCCTTAACCATCGCCAACTTCCTCCATTCCCAGTGCAAGAGGAACCAGACCTAGTGAAAATAATGAAAACTTCTCCCAGAGAAGGAGACATTCCTGATGCTAGTACTGAAATAAGCATATGCTCGAAAAATCATTTAACACTTGGCATTTCACTAGCATTTTGCACAATGTTACATAGCTCATTGCAGAGCTGTTTGAAAGATTGTCATTTTTTTATATTTCAAAATAAATTCAGTGAAATGGAAATGTATTTTCTAAAAAGTGTGTGTGTGTGTGTGTGTGTGTGTGTGTGTGTTCTTGCTTTTCAGGTACTACATCTTGAAATTGGTACTTCATAATCTCTCAGCTTGCTTGTTTATGGCTGTAGCACAGGAGAGCTACCTCCAGTAAAATACTATGTCATATTAGATCGAAAGCCCTCATATACTTTGTTTATCTTTTCTCTCAATTGCATCTTTTCCTTTTGTGTGCATCATAACCTAGGTGGACGCCCTACACTGAAGTGTGTGCCACATGGCCTGGGTGGGTACGAGGGTTCAGTCATTGGTCTACGATGTTTATGCAAGGGAACCACCTAACAGAGCCTTGCTGGGAATGCATTCCTGTCACGTGATTGTTGACACTGGTATTAGAAACCCAGATCAGTCTGCTAGATATTCTTTTTGTAATTGAGGTGTTCTGTTTTCCAGTTCTTCTTTGTTTACACACACACACGTACACATATATGTATGTATACATAACATATATACATACATACATACATACATATATACATACATACATACATACATAACATATATAATGTGTGTACACAAGCTCATATATATATCTATGCATATCTATAATTATTTTTACACATCCTTTTTTGTGTAAGTAGTTAATACATATAGCTTATATGTATATGTTACCTAAATATAGTTTCTTATGATGGCTCTAATTTATTGATGGATTATGGTAGCTGCTAACTAGACTTATTAAAAATTTTCCACTCCAACAATGGAAAACCTGGGAGAATCAACTGTATTGATAAGAGGACAGGATTTACCTGAAGTTCTTTTTTTTTGCCTTTAGGACTTCAGACTCCATTTCCCTGAGAGTTCCTTGGAATTCAATCAGCTTTCACGGCTTGACTTCATTTCTTCTATGTTTGATACAATTCCATTGTAAGAATCAACACAATTTGTTCATTCTTTTACTTAATCCAGTGAAACTCTTAATGCATTAGGAATATGTTCATATTACTTGGTCACATTCTTTTTTGCATTCTACGATCCCTTATTTAAATTCTTAAAAACATTTAAGACAATGTTTATTTTCTGTACTGTAATTTCAACGGCTTACACAAATGTCTCTCTTTTGTTTGTCTTTACATTATCATAGAGACTAATTCATTACCCTAAAAGTTTATCTGATTTGCCTATTTAACCTTCACCCCTTTGCCACATCAAACCTTCGGGATCCACTAATATGTCTTCTTCATTCTTGTTGATATTTTTTTTGTTGTGGTGGTGATCGCTGTTTACAGTACTGAGGAATGAACACAAGGCTTTGTGCTAGTCAGGCAAGGACCAATTATTGAGAAGCTTGCCCAGCCAAACACTTTTACCTGTTCTAGAGTAACATATAGTTTGGCATTATATAAGATACAGCTAGGGGCTGGGGATATGGCCTAGTGGCAAGAGTGCTTGTCTTGTATACATGAGGCCCTGGGTTCAATTCCCCAGCACCACATATACAGAAAATGTCCAGAAGTGGCGCTGTGGCTCAAGTGGCAGAGTGCTAGCCTTGAGCAAAAAGAAGCCAGGGACAGTGCTTAGGCCCTGAGTCCAAGGCCCAGGACTGGCAAAAAAAAAAAAAAAAAAAAAAAAGATACAGCTAGTTTGAGCCTTGTTTCTTTCACCTTGCGATGCTTACTTTATACTTTTCACATCCTTTTAAGGTTTGACAGCTCCTTCCTCTTTATCAGTGATTGTATAGAGCCAACAGAGTTTGTTTATGGATTCATCTATTGATGGCTATCTTGAATATTTCCATATTTGGGTGATTATCAATAAAGTTTCATAAACATTCATGTGAAGCATTTGTGGACAATGGTTTTCAAATTGTGTAAAAGGCAATACATACTAAAAAAATATGATGACAAAACATTTTGTGAAAACTATCAAATATCTTCAAAAGTGGCAGATCATTATTTTTCTCACTGGCAGTAAAATTATTTATTTATAAAATTATTATAAATTTTTATTATAATATTATTATAAAATTATTTTTTGCCAATGAGAAAAATAAAGACTTGTTGCTCTGAAAACTTAAGATCAATTCGTAATGTCAGTGCTTTTCATTTCAGTTAATCTAGCCAGGTCATAGGGATTTTTGTCTTGTGTTTCAGAGTTACTGGAGTTTGAACTTAGAACCTTATGCATGGTAGGTTGGTACTCTACCACTTGAGCCATGCTGCTAGCCCTGTATTTTGGCTGGTTATTTTGGAGATGGAGTCTAGCAAACTTTTCTGCTCAGGAGGGCTTCAGTCACTGTTCTCCAGATCTCATATGGGATTCCATATGAGTAGCTAGGATTCCATATGGGAACCTCCAGCACCCAGCTAATTTGCAAGTTCTCAGTGACATTTCATATTGAATGTTTGTGGATGCTTATCCGTCACCTTTGGGGATGAGGTCAGCTTCTGATTACTTTTCTGCTTTTAAGTTCTCACTTATTATTGAGTGCTAAGATTTCTTTATATATTGTAGATACAAATTATCTATCAGATATGTACTTTGTACATATTTTCACTTGGGCTATGCCTGACATCCTCATATTCCTAATATTATTTTTGAGAAAGCGATTTTTAAACATTTTAACAAAACCTACCTTACCAGTTCTTTTCTGAGTTGTGCTTTTAGTACTTTATTTAGAAAAGGAATTACCAAGTCCAAGTTTATGTCAATTTCTCCCATATTCTTTTCAAGAAGTTTTATATCTGTACGTTTGAATTTTTTTTCAGGATCCATTTTTTTTTAATTTATTCATTTATTGCCAGAACTGGGACTTGAACTCAGTACCTCACACTCTTGCTTGGCACCTCCATTTCTAGCTCCCCCCCACCCCCACTCTGGTTATTGTATAAAATAATCCCATGGATTCTTATGCCTAATCTGCATTCAAACGTCGACCCTCTGATTTTAGTCTTCTGAGTAGCTTCGATTGCAGGTGTAAGACATACCAGCACTTGCAGAATCGATTTAAAAAGGTTTTGTGTGTAAGGTGTGAAATTTAAGTCAGGTTTATTATTTGGAATATTGACATCACTTCCAGTAGCACCACTCGGTAAATACATGACACTTTCCAGTTGCATTTTGTTTGTTTCTTTGTCAAATACCAGTCTTCTAGGACCATACACTAGTCTTCTAGGACCATCATTACAAAGTAATGAAGTGACTTAAATGGCAACTTCCATACAGATCTTTTCTCTCTCCTCCCACTCATCTTCCCTTTCTCTCTCTCCATTCCTTTTTCTGAGATCACGGTGTGCCACCAAGAATGGTTCTTTTCTGGGATAGAAGGATGGAATACGTAACAATGTTCTGGCCCTACCTTACAGACAAACATCTTCCTAAGTTTCCCTATTATCTTCTTTCTTGTCATGTCAGTGTATACATTTCCTACTTTATCAATTAACTTTTTAACTTGTTTTATTTTTTGCAGTGCTTGAACTCTGGGTTTTTTCAGTATGGCTCAGTTTGTTTGCTCAAAGGTGGAGATTTACTACCTGGCCCAGGCTAGAGTTTTGTTGGTTAATTGAAAGAATTTCACAAAAACACTTCTACTGAGGTTGTCTTTGAATCGCAATCCTCTAGATCTCAGCTTCCTAGTATGTAAGTGCCACTGGTGTTCTGTTTAGATTTCCTTTTCAATAATTACGCAATCAGGCAGATTAGGGTTCATTCTGGTGATTTCATTTAACATAATTATAAAAGACCCTGTCCCTGAATATATTCTCATGCAATAAGGGTTTAAACCTCATTCGGAATTTTGCGAACAACACAATTCAGCTCAGGACTACACTTTTTATATAGAGATGGTCCCCATTCTTTAACTGATCAATAAATATGTTCCTTTCACTAGAACAATGCTCTGTTGATTTTGTAGCTTTATAGTAAGTCTTGAAATTAGACAATGGGACTTTTCCAACTTGGACATTCTTTTCAAATATTGTGTTGACTATCTTAGATACTTTGCCTTTCATTACAAATTTGTGATCTTTTCTTCAATGTCTTGAAGTAGCTTGCTGATATCTTGTTGTAGTCTCCTCAAATTTATGGCTCAAGTAGGAATAACAGATATTTAACAACATGTCATTATTCAATGTCACCTGTTATTCTACAGGAATGAAAATAGATTGGGAAATTCTTCACAAATGGTACAAGATAGGAAAAGTTATACTTAGAGAAAAGTATAGAAATAATATATTAGATTTTTTAACTCAAGTCCTAATGATAAGTTTATTCTGTGTAAGAGGAATGAGCTATAGGGCAATGCAGAGGTGTGGATTCCTAATCATATTTTTCTATCATTAAATTCTTCCTTTCTTGCTCTTTGTCGAGAACTATTATAGCTCGTCTTCTCGGTTTAACATCTGATGAGTGTGCAGTGATTAATGGATATTTTCTTACAGTGCTAGATAATCAGTGAGTTCTTCAGTTCCAAACTTTGGAATTAACCATTTATAGAATTCATAATTTTCTATTCCTTGAACATTGTTCAGTTTTTCTATGTCTACTAACTCTTTCATTAAGGGACATTTTCTTGTGGGTTTCAATCAAATATAGGACTTATTTAGTTAACTAGTTACATTTCTTGCTTCTTTTGCTTGCATGCAGCTGAAACATTACTGCCAGCCATGTTTCCGGCACAACTTTTTCTGGTTAATTGGAGATGGAGTCTCACAGACTTTTCTGCCCAGCTTGGCTTTAAATCTCAATCCTCTAGGTCTCAGCCTTCTCAGAAGATAGGATTACAGTGATATAACTGCTGTTTCCATAACATGCAGTTCATTTCACTTAGCATCATCTTATGCGTTCATAGGGGCATAGCTATTAGGCTCTTGTGATCCTCTGCTTTGACATGCCTAAACCTGTTGTAATCACTTTCAACATGCCATGTGAAACCGTAGCTTCTATTGTTGATGATCCTCTTGTATCCCCTTCCTGTGGTTGTATCCACACTATCACTGTATCTCATTTGAGTACACTGGATACTGTATATACTGGTATTAGAACTAGGGAAATGAAAAGGAATAACAAAATCGAGAGATAAAGGATAAAAAGACAAACGACTCCAAAACAATACTTGCAAAACCATTTGGTGTAAACCAACTGAACAACTCATGGGGGGAGAGGGGAAGGGGGAGGGGGGAGGGGGGAGTGAGTGAGGAAGAAACAAACAGTACAAGAAACGTACCCAAGGCTTAACGTATGAAACTGTAACCTCCCTGTACACCACTTTGACAATAAATAAGAAAAAGAAATTTAAAAAGATAGGATTACAGGCATAAATCGCTGGCAGTTGACTACCAAAAACTGATCTTATTTTATTTTTGGGAAGATTTTTTTCAAATTTAAATGTATCTACCTCCCCCCATTCCTTTGCATTTGAACTTTTCATAACTGTCTTCATATATATATGTATATGTGTGTGTGTATCGATACACATGTGTGTGCAAATGTATGTATATACTTCTATGTAATATTTATATGTATAAACATATTTACATATGCACATTATGTATATAAACACACACATATATATTCATACATATATACATTTATGTATTTCTCAGTACTAGGATTTGAACTCAGGACCTTTTGCTTGCTAGGGCCAGTGCTCTTAACCCTTTTTGCTGTGGTTATTTTTGATAAACTGTCCTATTTTTTTTTCCTGCTGCACGGGACTATGATCCTCCCATTTATACTTTCCATACAAGTAAGATTTACAAAGTTAGCCTACCAGCCATTTGTCATAACTTTTGCCTGGACTAGCCTCAAATCATTGTCCTCCCAATCCAGCCTCCCAAGTAGTTAGAATTACAGGCATGATTAATTGTGTCTGGTCTAGGGTACTTTGTGTTTTTGCAAGTGTTTATTATAGTCTACTGTTTCAGTGATAGAAAATCTTCTCTCTCTGCCTCATTAATTAGTGATAGTTTTGTCCAAGTTTTCTTCAACCTACATGCTCTTTTTTCTTTATTTTTCCAGTGCTGGGGCTTGGACTCAGGGCCTGAGCACTGTCCCTGGCTTCTTTTTGCTCAAGGCTAGCACTCTGCCACTTGAGCCACAGCGCCGCTTCTGGCCATTTTCTGTATATGTGATGCTGGGGAATCGAACCCAGGGCCTCATGTATATGAAGCAGGCACTCTTGCCACTAGGCCATATCCCCAGCCCCTACAAGCTCTTTTTTCATTGAGCTTCTTTGTTATATTTGTTTGTTGTGGTCTTTTTCATAAAAGAGATTATTTTCAACTATGTGCTGATATTAGTGTACTAGTCACATTTATTTATAAGACATTAAGGAATATACTAGAATTCTTACACCTGAGTGCCACTGCTAACCCTAGACTTTCATAAAGCTAGTCAGATTCCCCAGGGAACTCTATTCCAGAAGCAAAATTATTTCTTTTCTGGGAACTGAGTGGGTTAACATGGCACATACAATTCTCACTTCCTTACTGTTTGGATCTTGAATGTTGCTCAGAGACTCACTTGTTAAATGCTTGGTTCCCAAGGTGGTGCCATTTGAAGATGGTAAAACCTGCAGCAGGTGATAGACAAAATACTTCAAAACTACTTTTATTGGTCCCATGAATTCACTCGAAGCAGAAGAAAAGCTTCACTCCTCTGCCTTCATTTTGTACATGACTCTTTTCTAAGATATTCTCACCGCAGTTAGTTTGTAATCACCTTAGAATCCAGGAAGGACACAAATAATAATCTCTGTGTGTGTGTGTGTGTGTGTGTGTGTGTGTGTGTGTGTGTGTGTGTATTAGTACCAAGCCTTGGACTCAGGGTCTCAAGCTCTCACTTGGCCTTTTCGTATGGCTAGTATTGTATCATTTGAACCATAATCAGCACCAGCCTTTCCTGATTAATTGGAGATAGAGTTTCATGGACTTTCCCCCCACCCCAAAACCTCAATTCTCCTGAGTAACTAGGATTATAGAGGTGAGCCACTGAAGTTTGACTCAAGAATGTCTTTATGAAGACTGAAACTACCCCTACTCAAGACTAATCATCCAGCAGAGAACAATGACTTGTTTATCAAGACCAGCTACAACAGTGTTTATAACTTCACAGGAATCCCCCCAAAACAAGGACTGAAAAATCAATCAGGCTATATATACTGGGCTGGACTTTTTAGTAATTATGTATACTTCTTCCTCCTGCACCCTGTTGTCTGTTGATAAAACCTATGGTTCATGTCTATACCTGAAGATGGCTATAGAAATACTGAAGTGCTGTCTTCCCAAGGCTGCCATACAATCAATCTCTTTTTCTGCTCTTACCATGGCTCTTTTATTTGTTGAATAGGAGGGAATGGCCATATCTGACATGTAAAACTTCAAGAGTTTGGGTCTTAGACCTAAAAACACTCACTTCAGTAGGACCTGATGGCATGGACTCTATGAGAATCATATTATGAAAGGACTCTTGGGGACCAGGCTCCCTTCTGTGTTTTGTTTCCTGGTCAGGAGGTGAGCAATGTGTCCACTAAGCACTTCTGCCACCGTGTGCTTCCTCAGCAGAATAATAAAGCAGCCGGACCAACAGATCATGGGCCAGAACCTCTAAGAATATGAGCCGCAAGCATCCTTTACTATTTGTAAGTTAATTACCTCAGGAATTCTGTGACAGTAAGAGTAAGCTGGCTAGTATAATTCACTGCTTTCTAGTGTGATATTCCCATTATGCCTGGTGTATTTCATTATAGGGACATTGTCCTTTACTTTTGCATTTTCTATCTGGTAAGAAGAAATCATTCTTTGCTACAATCATGTCCAAAAATCATAGGAGGCTACAACTGCATCTTATAAAACTTTTAATCAGTTATTGTTTCAACACAATCTTAGTGCTCACAGGCTTCTATAAAAATTTGAGGTTCTATATGGCTTTATAGTACTCTGTATCTTATTGTATTAAAATTTTTATTTCAAATTGTTTGGGGTTAATCATGTGTCTTCAAAGACTCTAAAACAAACATCATCGGTAAGCTAGGTAATTTTTTCAAAAATTTGAGTGCTAAATTACAGGCAGTGCATTATTTCATACTCTGCAACAAATGCTCAATGCCAAATCATCATCTAATCAACAAACCAGTTTGGTATCTGACAGATACTTTGGCATTTCTCTAAAAGACTAAAATAGTCCACATCAACTCAACAGTATTACTTATTATTGAATAATAATAACCTAATTTTATTTACTTATTTCTCCTATTAATACACAGGTGATTTCGGTTAGTAAAAAAGCAAGCAAGTCAGGAAATTCAAGCCTATACATTTTGCACATTGCAAGACAAACTGATTAATCAAAATATTCTAGACAACAAACAAATAGGGGCAAGAGCTACCAAAGAACAACGAATTAAGGACAAGAAAATGAGAAAGCAAGAAAAGCAACACTAAATCTTAGGCTATAGAACCTAATAAGAAGCACAAAGGAATAAGATCCATCACTAGGACAAAACTGTTATGATGTGAAATCATCACAATCACGACACAATCATGCATGTCACAATCATGACATAGGTTTTGATTTAGGAAAATTCTCATGCTATTTTCAGTATTATGTAAGTTCAGTTTCGCTTCACATTTTTGTATGGGTTTTGTTAAGATTTATGAAATCCAACAGAAACTTACTTAGAATTGAATGAAATGCATTACTTATTGGTGATATTGCCTTATTGTTGTTGATTTACCCAACTATTTCTTTTAGAAAGTATTTATTTTAGTGTTTTACTATAGGCAATGGTCGGTTTTGTATGACAGCTATGAAGGACTAATTGTTACATGTGACATGTTGAATATCTGCTTTTGTCAGCAAATATAGAAATCAAATAGTAATTACATAGCAATCAAATCAATCTTAATGAATTAAAAATGTACTTTTTTTAGATTGGCTTTGATGGCTCATGACTGAAACCTGAGTTACTACGAACCTGGGATCTAAGGATTGCAGGCCAAAGCCAGTTTGTACAGGAATGACCATGAAGCTGTGAATTATAATTAACAACAATGGCAACAACAACAACAACAAAATGCCAGAAGTAAAATACTAGCATTGAGTGATAAAGCTAAGGGAAACTTCCCAGGCCCTGAGTTCAAACTTCAGTACTAGCACTAAATGAAAAAAAAAATAGAAGAAAAAGCATTGCTTTATTTCAAAGAACTGTTTTAATTTTAAAATTTGTCTATTATAAGTTTCTCACCTTTTGAGCTAGGACATCATAAAATCCTGATTTTAGCACTTATGTACCCTGAGCAACAAACCTGTATGCAACATAACACATGAACACTGATGCTTCTAACTAAAGCTGAAGTGTTTTGATTTTTGTTTCTCAAAGTTACTTTCTTCATCTTCATTCAGTATATTATTATTGTCAAGTTAATAAATGAAAATTATGCCATTTTGTGACAAAACATTCCAGTGACTTTTTGTCATCATTAAATTAGGGTTAAAAATCATATATGTGTTACTTCATTAACTCAGCAAATAGTGGCAAAATTATAAGTTGATATAATAGACTTGCTTAAAATTATCAAAATAAACATTTCCAATGACACATTTTAGTTAGTGTACCTTGTGATTATAGCTGACAAGCTAAATAAAAAACAAACAAACACGAGTATGTGTTAATTCATTACAGCTAACTATCCTCATGCTTGCCTATTACTGTGAGGTTAATTCATTGGCTTATATCAGCTATAAAGTTTGGAAAACTCAGCTACTACATTTTCATACATGCTAACATATTCCAATCAATTTCACTTGCTCCCTCACACTTCCTCTGCTCTTCCCTGTATATAATAATGTTCCCAACAGATTTTTCATCCATTTTTATAGTTTTGAACTCTATTCCTTAGAGAGAAGGGCGAAGGGAGTTGTAAAACTGGGAGAATTGTAAGGAACATTTACATCTCAAATTGAGAAGAAAATAAATCACAGTTGGGTATTTCTTAAAATAACTGCTGTCAGAACAAGAAAAATCAGGAGGAACCTTCCCTAAAGTAGAGTCAAGCTAAGTGAGACTTTAAGTTGACATAACTAAATTTGATGTTTGTCTATAAACATTCGTTTTATGTCTGTGTATTTTTTTCACATTCAAGCCACCCAAATTTTTGTTTCTAAGCTTTAGTATCTTCAGATTAGACCACACGATGAACAAGCTCTCTATTACCACATGCTGATGTGTGAAGGCCAATGAATCTCCATTGAGGAGAATTATTGGTACAGGAACAAGAATCTGAGTATAATCCAAAGAGAAAAGATTCTATTCTTTCTCCTCTAAGTTGAATTAGTGAGAAGAACTGGCAAATTGTATTTGTATTTCTTAACCATTTCCTTCAAGGAAGCTTCAACAATGAGAACAAATGTGAGCATAATACTTAAGTCAGGAGATGCCTAAGAATTAAGGGGGCAGGGGAAGAAGAAAAGAGAAAAAAAAGGAAGACCAACTTGCAGAATCAAGATGATTTTCCCACAACAACACTCCTCCAAACATCAAATGGCTATAGCATTTAGAAACATTAGGGAAATAAAAAATATAGGAATATGGGATAGAAGACATCAGTCCCTGAGAAGTTAATAAAAGGGCAGTGGAGTTCAGGGCTTGCCTTTGCCTGACACTCCTTCCAATTTCCTGTCTCTTTACCGATTGATGAAGAGTTTGTATGTCCCTACAATCCCAAAGGAGAAGGTTCATGTCCACAGACTCTTTGGCTTTCCTATTCCTGTAACCTAATATCTTGTGGGAGAGGAGTTTGATGTTCTATGTTTTAACCTATTCTGTCTATCTCTTTTAATATTAATTTCAATGTTATTTTAATTTCTGTCTTCTTATGTATTATGACATATTGCAAGGATTGAGACCAACCCTGGCCAGTCTTAATCTGAAAACAAACTAAAAAGTAAAGAACTAGTGGATGTGGCTTAGTTAGCAAGCAAGGGGCCCCTAGTTCAATCCTCAGTACCAAAACATAAAATAAAATTTAGAAGGCAAAAAAACAAAATGAATAAAGAAAATTATTTGGGAATCAATTAACTGGTATGTATGTATGTATGTATGTATGTATGTATGTATCTATCTATCTATCTATCTATCTATCTGTCTGTCTTTCTATCTGTCCATCCATCCATCACCCATCCATCCATCCTTCTTTCTATCATCATTTATTTATTTAGATATTTCCCAGTCCTGGGGCTTGAACTCAGGGCCTGAGCACTGTCCCTGGCTTCTTTTTGCTCAAGGCCAGCACTCTACCACTTGAGCAACAGCACCACTTCCAGCTTTTTCTGTGTATATAGTGCTGAGGAATTGAACCCAGGGCTTCATGCATGCTAGGCAAGCAACTCTACCACTAGGCCATATTCTATCTATTTATTAAAAAAGAAACACCAGATTTACATTCTGGAAATAAAAATCTATCTAGATTGACAAGCTAAACAAATAGAGGGTTGAAATGGAATATAATTCACAGAAATATTTTAGATGACTAAAAGCATTTATCACCTCTTGACATCACTAATTGTTTGATTTTAGTATTTATGGTGATAACTGTTCTCAAAAACATTTTCTTTGATCATTTGGCAAGTATGGACTCTCATTACAATAATTTCTTGTTGAAAAGAATATAAGATATCTAAAAGAAATGGAATGCTATATCATGAACTTTCCCTTCAGCTCAAATTTATTTTATTTCTGACTTGAAATCACAATTCAATTAGAGTAGCTTTTAGGCCAGAAATACATTAGTGCCTATAGTCAGAGGGAAATAATAAATATTCATCATTTTGGGACCAACTAGAATCAAAGTTCTGATTTTTAGAACAGGTTATTTTAGTAGAATGAGTCACCTCTTTTTCCTGAAATACAAACCATGGCACAATCTCTGCCTGAATATTTCAACAAATCATGACATCTGAAACCTAGTTTTTAGACCCTAAGGTCCAAGTTTTAGACCCTAAGAGGCCCAAGTTCCTTCTAGCCACTTATTCCCATATGGAAAATAAAGACACATGGTAATGGGCAGAGAAAAACAGTGTAGAGTAGCACTGGGAAGACAGCACTTCAGTCCATCTTCAGCCATCTTCAGGGGTATAGACATGAGCTTCAGGTTAATAGGAGAATCGGGGCAGAGGAAGAAAAGGTGTGCACAGTTTTAAAACAGTTCCAAATCACAGGTATGGCCTGGTTGACCACTAGCTCAGTCTTTGTCTCTGAAGGAGTTCAGGAAAAGTTGGACAAGTTGCCTCATGGGTATCTTCTGAGTTATTGTTTCTTTTAAGATGAGAAGCACATAAAGCCTGGTTGAGGTGGAAGGTTTTCTTCCACACATGATACTTATTAGTGAATCTTCTCTTTCCTGGAGCCCAAGATGATTGTAAAGACAGAAGAGAATAAATAGCTTAGACCAAAGGGCACAGATACAAAATTGGAGGACTTTTAGTTAATTTTCAGGGCTCACCAAAACTACCTTTTAAATTGTATCTTACAGTTTAAGCAGATGAACACAGGTGAAAACACTTATTACTTAACTGAGAATAATACTACTTTGTGCTCCTTAATAGAACACTATATTTCAGGCTGCAGAAAATTGTCTAAGACAATCTACAGTTAATCTCTCAGTTTACTGTGATATTGATAATCAATAACTTAGTTTCTTCTGTGAGATCCATGGTAATTACTAAAGATCAAAGATGGAAAAATATATTTCTAATTATTAAATACATGCGTTATATGAAAATACCTAAATGAAAGTATGGGATTTTAAATAAACATATTTAAATACAGAAATATAACCTAGGATTATCAACCAAGTGTGATAAATATAGACAAGCATCTAGAGTCTTTAATTGTTCTGATTAATTAGTTGAACTAATACAACATTGGTAGTTGAGTTTCCACTGTGTTTAAGGCCTTACTTAAATACTGAAATTACTCATAAAGGAAAACAATAGGATTGCCCATACTATTGAAAATCTTTTATACCAGTCATAAGGATGCCAGTAATAGCCAAATGTGGTATGACAGTGACACTATTTCAACAGGTGGGATACTAGCTGTTCAACCTATATATAAAAACTTATACCAGTGTTAACTGCATCAACGTTAATTTCTCTTTCTACAGATTTGTTATCAAGCAAAGGCTCAATGGAAAGGTCTGATGCTGCAAGAAGCCAACACTAAGGCATCTTTTTAGCTTTTGCTGAAAAGCACTGATTTCTCACTCAGACCTATGAATTACCCTAAGAGCACCAGCAAAGCTTGGCATCTCTGTTTCCATTTTCTATATCACTTTGGAATTAGAAAAGGACAGTATTAAGTTATAACATGTTTATGAAGAGAGATAGAGGGAACTGCCCTCATGGAAAGGAACAGCAGGGACAATCAGGACAGACTGTCTGACAGGCAATGGAGGACTTATTTATCCTGAACAAAATTGCACTATTCAAATGATGACTGCAATACCAAGCGTTCAGAAACATCTATGATGATCACTTACGCCATACTTTTTACAGAACTATTTACTAATTATAGGTATCTCTTTCCTTGTTCCTACATATTTGTCTGTTTTCATCTAAAGCACATGTCTATAAAGATGGCAAAAGATGGGCTGAGTTGCTTTTGTGTCCCTTAGACGGTATCTGTGTCAAGGAACCCTCTGTCCTTCACCATTCCTTGTTCTGGTTGGCATATAGAGGTAGGTGGTTGGGCCTGGCATGTGGGATCTCAACAGTTTTGGTCTGAGACCTAAACCTCTCATTTCAATCTTACAAGGAGGTTAAAAAAATTCTCACATGTGCCTTTCAAATGTGGAGACATTTTTAAGGATGGAGCATGGAAAAGTTGCTTATTGGTTGAACTTCCCCCTAGGGGGAAGTTTTAGGGCCTTTGTGTGGCAGTAGAGATCCTCAGGTTTCTTTGCAGGTCACTCATTTCAGCTGACAGTTAAATTCTGTGTGGGGAGTTTGGGGCTTGTAATGCCAAGACGTTTTCAGTTGAATGAGCTGGCTTTTTTTCTGTTTGCCTCTGTTCTTGACAATGTCCTTTCGAACTGGTCTTCATTAGATTCTAGAATGTTTCCTGAAAACTGATGTAAGCACTTTATGTCATCTAGACAATTTACCCCTGGTGTGCTTAGGCCTTAGCAGGTTTTAGAGGTTTGGAATTCTCTTTATGAACCTTATCCACATGGAGGCAAGAATTCCTGCCATATGCAAATTATCCCTCCCAAAGTACATCCTCAGGGACCAAGAGGAGTTCAAAAATCTGGAAAAATCAATTTGTCCCTAATAAGAGTATCGTCAAAGATGATACTACAAATGCTATTTTTTCCTGCCTAAAGTAGGAGCAAAGGACTGATTTCTGCCAAGTGATGCTTAGATATTTATATGATTTGTGGGGCAGACAAAATTATCAACTAAAAAATTACCAAGCTATATTTGTCAAGCATTTATTTTCCTTCTTTCTACCATAATGGCTAGAGCTGCTGCTCTTTGGTGAGGCCTGTGATGTTAGCTGATGTGGATGAGGTTGCTACTACTCAAACGGATGGTTTGTGTCCATCGGTCTGGGATGCAGATAACATTGACATGGCACATTGGTCATGCCAATAAGTTATTGTTCCTTCCATCTAGGAAGTCTTTTCTGTGCAGTCCTCTGAGACTCAGTTTGTTCAAGGTTTGTTGACTGTGAATACATGGATGAAAGTTAAATTGGAGTTATAATATGTGAGGACACAGAAGGCCACAACATCATCATCAGTCTTCAGAGGCAAGGCCATCAGTGTCTCAGGGAATGTAAATTGAATCTCCTCTCATCAACACCAGATTGATGTGGGTATGTAACAGGTGTCAACAATTTTACAAAGTACACAATCCAAGCTTGCCTGGTACTGACTGTACCCTCACCACAATACAGGCGGCCAGAGGGGGGATCCAGGGACGGCATCTGATGAGAAATCCGTCCAATCTTTATTTATATGTATCCTGTCTGTCCCATATTGCATGTTCCTTGCTTGACCCTCGACATTTTCATTGCAACTACGATTTATTTGAGCTAAATCTATGCTGATATGAAGAAAAGCTCCTATGAATTAGAATTTTGATTCCTGTCTGTGGCTGTCTTGACAGGGTCCCACTAATAATGTGTGAGCCTAATATGAAGCAGGGGGGTCAGACACTCGGCATTCTGACCTAAGGCTTCATTACGATATCAATTTGTCTTCATGTTTTCTCCTTATGTTAAATAGGATAAACTGTACTTAACATTATTTTGCAAAATCTCAAAACTAGGTCAAATTTCAGGCTTTTCTACTATGTTTAATTTTTCTTTTTTTCTTCTTCTGCTCTCACTTGTCCAATTGATTCTTTTTATTTCAGTACGTGAATAAAATCCATTAAGACTATGCCAACATAGAAGGCACTGGATTAAAAGTATTTTTTAAATTAGATCTGATCCAATGACCCCTTAGATGTTGCTGGAAGTCCTGAACTATCAAAGGTGGACATTGCCAGCACTTAACCAGGAGCTCATATACTATCATGCTGACTGCGTAATATTCAGAAGAAGCAAAATCCAAATAATTTGACTGGTGGTTTGGGTGTAATCTTTATAAAAAGGGAAATTTACAATAGGTTTTATTAAATGAATGATTTTAGCTAGGGACTGGTGGCTCACATTTGTAATCCTACCTACTCAGGAGACTCAGATCTGTGAATCATGGTTTGAAGGCAGCTTGGGCAGAAGTCTGTGAGACTCTTATCTCCAATTAACCACCAAAGAGCTGGACATGGAGACATGGCTCAACTGATAGAGCACTATCCCTGAGCAGAAAAAGCCAAGTGAAAGCACACAGACTAAACACAGTTCAAGTTAAACTGCTTGTATGAAAGAGAGAATGAACAAAAGAACAAAGCAGCAAAAGGAAAGAAGGAAGGAAGGAAGGAAGGAAGGAAGGAAGGAAGGAAGGAAGGAAGGAAGGAAGGAAGGAAAACTTTATTTAAAATACACTTAAACAGTACTCAATATATTGACTTGTAGGACAAAAACACTACTGCTGGTATTTTTTTAAAGCACAATACTAGGATTCATTTATGGAATGGAATCTTATGCTTTAGGGAAAAATACAAATTATCTATGCATATATATTTAAATATCTATCATGTATAAGTAACATTTTTGGAGTCAGCTTTCTGCTTACTTAATATCATTAATTCAGAAAGTTTAATTATATTTTTCTTAGTGGAAACTGAAAAATAATCTTCAGATATAGTTCATAGTAAAATACAAGATATCTGTACATGTACATGACTAGAGAAGTAAATGTCTTATCTAGTAAAATACAAGCATTGAATTAGTGATTATATAACCATATTTTTACCTTATCCTCAGAGAACTTAAACTAAACAGAAATGATCTTAGTCCTCTAGGTCTTTATGTCCTTTTGAATAAAGTTAAGGATTTTGATGTAGTAATCTTTTGGGTGCTTCTTGTCTATGAAGGTTTATGTGTCGACAATAAAGTAACGGCAACTGTAGAGTCACATTTGGTAGAAGGCTTATAATGCTACATGAATTCAGTTTGCAAACAGAAAATATTAATAAAATTTTCAAGTAGCAAGAAAAGACAAAATAATCATGAAAGGAAGAGGCCCTTTTTTGGATAACTGATCGACAAATATATGAGATGGTGATTAACGTAAGTGTCAACCACAGAAAGAAGCTCCTAGAGACACCTGAAAAAAAAAACATATGTTTAAATATGAAGACTTACAAGATTTTGTGGTCAGTAATCTCTAAGAAAACGTCCAGTTACCAAAAAACATGCCTTTGCTTGTTCCTGGGAAGACATGAATGAAGAGCTCTTCAGCTGGGAGTGGGGCGTTAGGGCCTAGTGAAGGGCCTCTGAACATGGTTTATGATAAATGAGTAATCTGTTGCACAAGAGTGGTGCTGAATCCCATCAACAATCCAAGAAAGAGTCAGACGTAACTAACAATTCTTGTTTTAAACCATATATTGGTGGCTCACTTCTGTAATCCTAGCTACTTACAAGGCCTGTATCTAACAATTACAGTTCAAAGTCTACCCCATTGTCCTATTGAGTAGCCAAATGCTGTAAATGGAGCTGTGGATCAAGTGGTAGAGCCTGAAGTGAATGAGCTAAGAGACAGCATCCAGGATCTGAGCTCCAATCCCAGAAGTGGCACACATATAAAATAACAACAATAACAAATAAATAATCATTGTTTAATTAGTCCCATTGGACAAGACATGAAAACACCAGGGAACTAAATTTGTTTAAGTCAGAATAAAAGTTAAATTAAAAAATCTTGGATAAATACCTACTTCCTTTTTTTTCTTGACATATGATAGGGTTATGCAGACTAAGATTGGCTTAAACCACTCTATCCAACTTAGGCTATCATGGAACCTACCATCTGTATGTAGGTCTCAGCCTAGAGTACTGGAATTACAGGGCTCCAGTATACACATTTATCTACCAGTAAGGAAATACTGTTCATAGAAACTATATTCATTATTACAAGTCAAATGAAGTCTGGTCGTGCCAATAACATAAAACTCAGTAAACACCAAAATAGTAGTTCATTTTTTACTTAGTGCCATTAGTAATCATTTCCTAGAATTTACTGCACAGCTGAGAATAAAACACAAACAGCTTCATTAATTCTAGTGTCAACAAATTCATGAATATCTTTCGGGGGGAGGGATATGAACTGTTGATATATCATTTATATTCGCCACTGAGCTAAAGTTTAACATGCTGGCTAGGAGATAATAAATGACTTAATGAAGGTATTTAATATATATATAATTCATTATATATATATATATATATATATATATATATATATATATAATTTCTGAGTGGTCTTTACTGGCAACGGGAGGAAAAAATACTCTTTCCTAGGTGTCATAGTTGATTTGGGCCATAGAAATTTTTTCATGTCTTGTACCTTGTCAAAACACTGGAGAGTTTATGGAGTGACTTCTTCTAACTGTTGGCAGAGTTTGTGCCTAACGAACATTCTATGGAGATTGAGTTTAATGAAAAAATAATAAAATTAGGCAACATTTTGAGAGAAAAGTAGGAAAGAATACAAAACTATCTAAAACTTAAAGATTTTATGAAATAGCCTTTTAGTTAATGGAATTGTATTTGGCCAAGAAATATATTAAACAAAATTGAACGGATCAAGAAAATGTGGCATGAAATTCTATGATTCCCTCAGAAAGAATGACATTATACCATTCATAAGGAAATAGAAAGACTTGGAAAAATATTAAGTGATGTAATCAAGACCCAAAGAAACATACACTCCATATTTTCCCTCACTTGTAATAATTAGTATACTCCTAGGATAGTTCTAGCAGAGGATCACAATAGGTCAATAGCTATGCACACATGCCCATATAAAATGATACTAATCAAAATGAACTTCAAGATATGGAAACAAGAGATTTTTTTGTTTGTTTTCTTGATTGTTTTTTTTAGTGTACTGTTTGAAGGTTTCTTACTTTCTTTTTTGTTGTTGTTTTTATTCTTTGGTTTGCCCTCCTATCACTGTTTTTTTATTTCAGTACCCTTTGTCTTGTATATAAGTTTATCTGATTTGGAGATGGGAAGGGGAATCACAGAAATGTGAGACAACGGACAAAGGTTGAGCCACTGTAACAATGATACTCATAAGACACTATGTTGGAAATGAACTGTACAACTTGTGGAGGGGGCAAGAGGGGGAGGGAAAGTGGGAGAAAAGGAGGGCGGGGGTAACAATGTTCAGTAAGAATTGTATGCATTTCCTTACACATGTAAGTATAACCCCTGTATAAATCACCTTTACAATAAAAATAAATAAATAAATAATTTTTTTTAAAAGAAAAAGAAAAAAGAAGAAAATTGATTAGCTCCGGTTTCCAATGAGAAATACCCTTTGCTACCTAAAGCAAAAAACCAAACCAATCTTTGAGGCATATATCTATACACTATCTGTATTTCTGTATACACATTGGAACTCAGGTCAGAATAATGTTTTTGAATAAATGATGAAAATTGTAACCAACAAAAAGAAACAATGTATCATTGATTTATAAGAAATACAATCAAAATCCCCTCTAAAACAATCAGTACTAATTGTACATTTGGCAACAATACATGAGAATAGTTTACCACTGCAATGACCAAGGTGAAGTTTGTTCAGTATCTTATTTTACTTGCCAACTTGCTGGGTAAACACATATACTTTCTTTTCATCTTCTTACTTTTTCAAGTGAGCTTGAATCTACATGTAGAATGTTTGCTGTCCTTGAGTCAAACAGACTTCCTTGCTGGTCCTCACATCTCAGGCAGATGGGGTAGTTTGGAGAACAGGCATGAATCACCAGTCGTTGGCTTTGAAATCTGATTTTTGTATTTCTAATTTTCTAGTTATTCATTTCCTTTTTAAATATATAATTCAATTATTTATCACAAAATAAAAAAAAATTCTCACTTTATTAGCCTTTTATGTGTTGGAAATAGGGCAAATAAATTCTCCAGCATATTTTTTTTCTGTCTGTCCTGGGGCTTGAACTCAGGGCCTATGTGCTGTCGCTGAGCTTTTGTGTTCAAGGCTAGTGCTCTACCACGTGATCCATACATCCACTTCTGGTTTCTTGTGGTTAATTGGAGATAAAAGTTTCAAGAACTTCCCTGACAGCATTGAACCATGATCCTCAGATCTCAGCCTCCTGACTATCTAGGATTATAGGTGTGAGCTACCAATATCCAGCTCCTCTTATCAAGTATCTTTTAAATATTATATATATATATATTATTATTTTAGTAGTTGTACAATTCAACTTGATCAATGTCAATCGTATATTTTCAAGTTTTGTCCTTTCCATTCCTGTAGGCGAATTGATCTTTCTTGAATTTTCTCATCGAAATTTCTGTTTTAGAAATTTTTTATTCATAATCTGTGTGTAATTTATTTGCAAATTAGAATGAGATGGATGTTTGTTTGTTTGTTTTTTTTTTTTTTTGGCCAGTCCTGGGCCTTGGACTCAGGGCCTGAGCACTGTCCCTGGCTTCTTTTTGCTCAAGGCTACCACTCTGCCACTTGAGTCACAGCGCCACTTCTGGCCGTTTTCTGTATATGTGGTGCTGGGGAATCGAACCCAGGGCCTCATGTACCCGAGGCAGGCACTCTTGCCACTAGGCCATATCCCCAGCCCCAGAATGAGATGGATGTTTGAATTTTAATTTCCAACTGACTTATTAGATAAGTATGTCACTCTGATTTTTAGTTATTTCTTGATCACTTAAACCTAGAAAACATTTCCAAGTGGATATATATATATATATATATATATATATAATTTTACCCTTAATGATTCTTCAAACAATGTGTCTGAAAATCTACATAATACTATTATCCATTTTCCTGATAACCAGGCACATGAAATGCTTTGGATTTTTTTTTTTGTTGTTAGTAATAAAATTTGAGTATAATCTCTCATACTTGCAAGACTGGCACTCTACCATGCCTATACCATGCCTATACTCCTACTTTTTTGTTAATTATTTTGCAGATGTGGCCTAGGTTACATGTATGAACCACTGAAGTAAGGCTAGAATTAATTTTCTTTTCAAAAATTTGTGGACTACAGAGAGTAATCAAGAGTCTTTTCCTAATACTGTTTCTTTCAAAATTTCTATTATCTGCCTCTGTTCATATCAGAAACTAGGAACAAAGTTGTCTTCTGGTGTCTAAACAGATTAAGTTTCTTTTTTGATTTTTTTATACAATTGTTCTCATGGATTTAAAAGAAGAAAAATTCAGAATTTTGCTCTACAATCCAAAACAAAAGACTAACTAAAGACTTAGTTAATGTTTTGTAATATTGGACTCAAGATTACAAAGAACGTATTTCTAAGGGTCTTGTTATTAGAGAAAATAATAATCATATTTAAAATTGGATTGACATATCCAATCTGAGATGTGTCCTCAGCGTATGTTCTCAATACTAAATTGTGAATTTACAAGTGACATAATTTACAAATAACATTTATCTTAAAAAACAGAATAGCCCCTTTCTAGAGTGAGTCAGAAAGGGCTTGTACAAGCATCCAGAAAAGAGCTTTCTAGGATGACTGGGGTTCTTATAACATATTCACTTCAAGTAACTTTCATAGTAGGATTCTCACAAGGAAATCTATCTGTATCAAGTTGTTCAGAACCTAAGTGACTTGTAAGAGTGATTTCCTTTAGACTGGGTAACATTTTAGAGTACTTAATGAACTGGAGCATTCTAAATCTGAAACTTATGGATGAAGATAAGCGAAGGCATTTCCCTCTTTGAGGCAAGTCCTTTAAAATTTCCTAAATTTACTAGCAGCACAGTGGAAAAAGACTCTTCTCATTTTAGAAAAATTTGTGTTTGACACAACTCCAGACTTAAAAACCTTGACTCGTGAATATTGTTTGAATAGAGTGCCAAATATCAGAAAAATTAAGATTTCAGACATTTCACTTCTAAAATATGATTGATGTCTGGGAAGTATGTTATTGATAGCCAAACTGTAGCATCTTCATAAAATGTGCACTTCCAGAAATGACTTAACTAAATCTAACAATTCTAGATACCCCCACACATGAATAACATACTAAATATTAGCAGTAACCACTTCTTCCATTTCTTTCCATCCCACACTGAAAATAGTTCACAGGAATAGAGTAGCTTGGCTTTATGCTCTGTGACAGTAAACAATGCAAAGCATAGAAAAGGGAACATCTAAAACTTAAAGATTTTATGATATAGCCTTTTAGTTAATGGAAGCATCTGCTTCTATTGTAAATGGAAAGATGTTCTCTCTTACTCCACCATTAGGGGAATGAGGTAAAGAACCTACCAGCTTATATTTCAAAACAACAGTTTAGTCTAATACAATAGCGAAGAGCCATGGTTATAATTAAAGTGGTGATGTGAATATTGGCTTGCTTCTGAATAATCGTGATGGTAAGATTTAGCTGTTTACTGAACTACATTTTGAAAACTTTTCATGAACAACTGGCAACTTGTGCTGCCATTACAGTTTGAAATTGTTAAAAGCAAGAGTTCCAGAGCAACTCAGGAGGAATTTGAAGTTACTTTGTATGGAAAGCAAACCCAGAAGTTTCACTCTACTGATTTGATATGCCATAGTGATGACCTTAGTGACTGGGAGGTGAATACAAACAAGAGGAAGAGGAAAAGGAAGAGAAAGGAAAAGAGGAGGAGGAGGAGGAGGAGGAGGAGGAGGAGGAGGAGGAGGAGGAGGAGGAGGAGGAGGAGGAGGAGGAGGAGGAGGAGGAGGAGGAGGAGGAGGAGGAGGAGGAGGAGGAGGAGGAGGAGGAGGAGGAGGAGGAGGAGGAGGAGGAGGAGGAGGAGGAGGAGGAGGAGGAGGAGGAGGAGGAGGAGGAGGAGGAGGAGGAGGAGGAGGAGGAGGAGGAGGAGGAGGAGGAGGAGGAGGAGGAGGAGGAGGAGGAGGAGGAGGAGGAGGAGGAGGAGGAGGAGGAGGAGGAGGAGGAGGAGGAGGAGGAGGAGGAGGAGGAGGAGGAGGAGGAGGAGGAGGAGGAGGAGGAGGAGGAGGAGGAGGAGGAGGAGGAGGAGGAGGAGGAGGAGGAGGAGGAGGAGGAGGAGGAGGAGGAGGAGGAGGAGGAGGAGGAGGAGGAGAAGAAATTGAGATTCTATGAAAGAAAAACTTTGTGACCGAGATAGAAAATACCTTTAACAGAATCATCTGTTACTGTCACTTCTAAATAAACAATCAGTAAATTTGAAGATAGGCTAGTATAAATTAACAAAATAAAACACAGAGGGTAAATAGAATCCTGAGCAGAAACCAGAGAGAATCTGGGTGCTGGTAATCCTAGCTACTTCAAGGCAGAGACTTGAAGATTGCAGTTAGGAAGCTAGACTAGGCAGGAAAGTGTGTGTCTCTTATCTCCATTAAGCTATCAGAAAAGCCAAAGTGGAGCTGTAGTTCCCGCAGTAGAGCAAAAGAATCCCAGGGACAAGTGTTCAGGCCCTGAGTTCAGCCCCAGGACAAGCATAAAAACAAAGAAACAAACAAAAACCCCATAGAGATCACTCTGCCTTATGGACAACACCCATCAGATGACATAAGAGGTGTGTAATTAGGATTATATAAAAGTGAGGGTGTTGTAAAGGAAAAAAAAGAAAAGTGGTAACAGCAGATTTTTTTTTTAGAATTGAAAAAATCAGAGAATAGATATTAAAATGCAAAGTATGTAAAAGTGAGAAGCATGTTTGTTTTTCTGAAAATATGTTTAGGAACATCTTTTTTAAAGTAATTATTTATTGTCAAAGTGATGTACAGAGGGATTACAGTTTCATATGTAAGGCAGTGAGTAAGTACATTTCTTGTACAATTTGTTACCTCTTATTCAGGCATTCATAAGTTAAGATAAATAGGCAAACTAGAAAGCCATCAGAGGAAAAAGAGCTGTACTGTAAAGAACAGGTACAGGAAGACAGGCAAACTTTTCACAAAACGATGGATTCCATATGATGATGGATGTCATTTTTAAGGATCCACAGTTAAAATACCTTTCAGATGAATAAAACTCTAACAACTTTCGATAAACACCGAGGACTATGTGGCCTGATAGACACTTAGATCAACATGTATTAAAATACGATTGGAAGTAAAAAGTGCAGATTTAAAGTAGCACTGAATGCATTATCTTTTTATCTCATACTCAAAAGTAAAAATGTAACAATATTAGCAAAATAATGGGGAATTTGGAAATACATGTTATAAGATTTAATACCAGAAAATGCCATAGACAATCATGAAATACAATTCTAAATGATTTCATGATTTTGGAAATTAAAAAATGATTTAAAGTTGATGAAAATGAAAACAGTTGAAAGGTTTTTAGAATGTTGACATATACTTATTGTAGAACTCAACATATTATGATTGGTGAGTGCAACTAAAGAGGAAAAATGATAATAGATAAAGTTTATATAAGTAAAGAAAAAGAGTCTGAAATGTTTTTAACCTTAAGAAACTAGAAATCAAAGAGCAAATTAAACCTTGAACAAGTAAAAAAAGGATGAAGAAATCAATTTAGTTCTTCACAAAAAATCAATAAAGCTGACAAAACTCTAGCCAGACTATGGGAAAAAGTGAAAATACATAAATTATAAATATCAACAATAAAAGAGGACATTTCATTTGAAAAACATACAGATACTGAAAAGATAACAAAAGATATTGTCAACAAATTTGCGAAATGCACAAATATCTAAGAAGGCACAAAACAGGAGAGTTAACCAATTAAATTTATATATATGTATATATATAACATATATACATATCTAATGTATGCAAATAGTACAGTATTGCAAGGTTGATAAACAGGTTCCCTTTCATATTTTTGTTTTAGCTATTTCTTTGATAAGTTCTCATGATGGTGTGTCCTTGGATCATAGTCTTCCTAGCGATTTTCCTACCTATTTCTCCTTTAGTAGCTAGGATTACAGGAGTGAGCCACTGAAAAAGCTATTTTTTTGAAGCTTTCTTTTCTCTTAAAGAAATCAACTTTTAAATGAAATCCCCCTGGTACAGGTGTGGTGGAAATAAATTTATCAGAAAAATATTGAAGATGAAAATAAAGGTGATATTCTTCATTTCTTGAAGTGAAAAGTGAACCAATGCTAGTAAATAAGAAAGCAAATATGTCCTGATCAAAACGTTTTCAGACACCTTTGACTTTCATTTGATTATGAAACTTGTTTAAAACTATACAGCAATATTTTTCCAAAATGAGTTATATGAAAAAATATTTTTGTCATGTACAACTGAGTTACATAGAGGTATGAGGAGATGAATGTGGGACTTATTATTAGGAATCATGAAAAAGTGGAAAATGTTCAAAGTTTAAATATTCCGATAACCACTGGATTTATGCATTAAGCAAAGATGCCACTTCTATGTTTCTAAATACCATTTCTGAGTTGCCTTCACCAGGCCTCAGTTTCCTCAAGTTATCTTGCTTCATTTTCCCCTAAATGACTTTGGTCTGTTCATCTTAAGAGAAGTACACGAAGGAATATGTCCTGTATTTGTCGTAAGTCTACCACAGCTCATTTTCCTCTAGTCTATTCGGCTTCAGTTGGTGGTGGGAAGATTGAAGCAGGGAGATTGGCTCTAGTCCATGACTTAGGGACCAAGTGGGCAATAAAGCAAGACTCTCTCCTCCACCCTAAAAGAAAACAAAAAAGCAACATAGAAAAAGTAAGGTCCCCTAATTTATAATACTTACTTCATCCTATTAAATAAATTACTGGCCACTCAAAATGTACCAATTTTGGTTTGAGAGAAGATGAACACAATCAACTTGGCTAGCCTGTGAGGGCTAATGCTAATTGCTAACTGGCCACGGCAGCAATCTTGTTACCTCCATATGTGTGAATCCTGTTACCTCAGATGATTTCCGGATATATATATATATATATATATATATACCATCTATAAATCATATATATTATACATATATATCACATCATACACACATATACAAACATACATACATACAAACATATATTTTAAATGAAAGATCGACCATTCAAGTACTTCCAAGCATGGACTTGCCACTAGAATAATATATTTTGGCCACAAAAGATGCTTCCTGATATATTAGTTTTGGAAAAATTAAAAATTTTAAAAATTAAAATAAACATACAAACAAACACAGACTTGGGATAGAATGTAATTATGCTGAAGTATTTAAACTTTAATGTTTCCCACATTAGCTTAGAAACATGGAATGCAATTTCTGTGCAGCTGGGATCTGTTACAAGTGAATAAGCAAATTTTGTGATTGAATTAAAAAAATATACTGAACTCCAGGGAGAGGACAGGATAGCAATAAAAGTAATTAGCTCAATGGTTTTCCCACTACAGCATGGCACTGTGTATGCTTGGCTTCCTGTGTAGGTTGGAATAAGGGCTAAGTGATCTTGTTATCCTTATGGCTTTTACTTATAAGTTTGTCAACTCTACGTGATTTATTTGCTCCTCTTGAAAGTCAAATGTGTCTGCCATGTATTAGGAAGAATTTTAGGGTCTGAGAACAATTGTAATGTTTAACAGACAGGCTAGTTGCTTCTGTTTTGCCTTCCCACAGTAAATGCTGTCTTTTCAGTCACGCATAAATGGTGGTTTGTCTGCATTCACTTCTCTCTACCATTTCCAGCTGGCTTTGTCTGCATTAATCAAGATACAACCCAAAGCTGTAGAGCTGGTTATATATAATTGCAGGAGAAGATGTAGAGGCTGAATTCAATGAATATCAATATGATGGTACAATGATTAATTCAATGAATCTAAACAAAACGTGAGCTTTCTTTAAAAAAAAATGCTTGAGCAGGTTGCTGCTAGCTCATGCTACAATCCTAGCTCCTCAAGAGGCTGAGATCTGAGGACTAAACTTCAAATCCAGATTGAGCAGGGAGGTCTGTGAAACTCTTATCTCTAACTAACCACTGAAAGTAAGACATGTGGCTCGAGTGGTAGAGCATCCGCCTTGAGCAATAAACCTAAAGGGCAGTGTTCAGTACTTGTTCAAGCCCTAGTATCAGCATTAAAAAAGAAAGAAAAACATTAAAATATGCTACAGAATGTCATAGATTCTGATAATTCAGTCAAGACATAAAATCCTTTCAATGAATCTTTTGTCATGATTTACAGCCTTACTATTTTTCTTCTTGGAAGTAAGGGCTATGGACTAATTTGGCTTGATTATTTTTCTTCAGTTTGCTTGATTGGCTGGTATTGTATCACTTGAGCCACTCCTTGAGGCCTGGTTTTTGGCTAGTTACGTTGTAGATGGACTCTTGTAGACTTTTCTGCTCCAATTGGCTTTGAACCAATCCTCTAGCTCTCAACTTTCTGAATATGTAGTATTACAGTTGTTAGCCTACCAGTACCTTGCTATAGACTTCTATTAATATGCTAAAACAGCCCTACCTCCATGCACACTTCTTTAAGGACTTCATTTCATGAACTTTTTCAAGTTTACATATTTTTACTATCTCTAAGTAGTTGTATAAACAAGTTGCCATTCAGGAACGCAGTCTATGAAGACAATGGAATTCTTAAAAATTACATTAATATAAGTTTGAAAAACAGATAAATAATATGGGAATCATTTGATGTCACCTATGTTAGTCTTTTAACAGACACAAATTCAAATCTCTTATATAATGCATAATGTGGACTCCAGAGGTAAAGGAGAATAGACAACATAGAAGGTGGAGGCTGAACAGAGGCAATAACTTATAGTTTGGAGTAAGCAGTTCCATCACTCTGTTCCATAGATCGTGACTATAGATAATGATTATTGTATATTTCACAAAAGCTAGAAGAAAGGGAGGTAAACATTTGCATCACAAAGAAATGGTATATGTTTGAGAAAAAAATTAATCCTGATTTGAACATTTTAAAAGGTATACATTTATCAAAATATCTAAGCATACCCCATAACAGTGAGAAATTTTTATAGTTCAGTTAAATGTTTTAAAGAAAGATTTGAATAAATGATGTTTGAGTAAAAGATACAGAAATGTCTACAAATTTTATAATAGTTTTCCCTCAAGTAGTTCTGATGGTTATTTTTGGATAGTCCCACAAATATCTTGTAGCTTCTCATTTGTCCTGTAGGCTTCTAATTTTATTGCTTGATAAACATGTCCGCTGTGTATTGTCTGTCATTGTGCAGAGTTAGAATAATGGGTCTGTCAAGAGAGTGATGTTCTGACATCCTACCTACTCCTGAGGCTGAGGTCTAAGGATGATGGTTCAAATCTAGCCCAGACAAAAAAGTCTATGAGATTCTTATCTCCAATTACCCCATATAAAGCCATAAGTAGAAGAGAGGCTCAATTGTTAGAAGCTGAAGGAGAGAGAGAGAGAGAGAGAGAGAGAGAGAGAGAGAGAGAGAGAGAGAGAGAGAGAGAGAGAGAGAGAGAGAGAGAGAGAGAATCTTCAGCCCCAGTACTGGCAAACACATATAAGTATGATATTGATTTAGTTCAAGTGAAAATCATTTTGTTCACAGTGATATTTATTTTTCTTTGTTATATGGAACAAAACTCTTCTTCCTGTTTCTAGCGTCCTCATAGGAAAGCCAGCCAGACATACTTCTAATATATATATATGAAGATGGCATTTAAGATTCCACCTTACAAATGATTTACCTGTTTAAGAGTACCCTTTCCCTGAATCTGTTGAATGTAAGCATCAGTTTTCTTTTAAATTCCTGGAAAGGAAAATTACACTGACAAAAGCTTTTGTCTATTTTTATTTTGCCATATTTTGTAAATAAACAAACAGATACTACCTGCTTACATACAAAGTGCCTCTGTTTCAGTTCATCATTCTCAGCCAAAACCAGGTCAAAAGATCAAATGAAGAAGCAAATTATTCCACTTCATTTATCTTGCCTCTCTCCTTTCTTTTCTTTCTGCTTTCCTTCCTTCTAGTCATCTCCTGACTCAACATTATCAAATCCTGCAGTTATAAAATGGGTTCTTAAAAGTATTGCATAAGAAACCAGCCCATTGATAGGAAGCTAGAGATCTGGCGGACATGAGCACATGCAACGTACTTGGTGTGACCAAAGGTGACAGGGTGGCTTTCCTCCAGTCAAATATCAAACAGACAAACCTAACTTATTATGTGAGCGGCTTGTCTAATAAATCCACAAGAAAGGTGCAATTCATAATGTGTTACGTTAGAAAGGAAACAATAAAAATAGAATCGCCATCTACCCAGAGGAAAGGAACTGTTTACCTCATTAAAACAAAAGATATATCATCCCAAATCACAAAATAAATGAGAAACAAATATCAATTTTGCTTAATCAAGAAAAAACAACATACTATTTGATCTATGCTAACACTGATTTCACTAAATTTTCCCTCCCTCCCTCCTTCTTTCTTTCTTTCTTTCTTTCTTTCTTTCTTTCTTTCTTTCTTTCTTTCTTTCTTTCTTTCTTTCTTTCTTTCTTTCCTTCCTTCCTTCCTTCCTTCTTGTGTGAGTATGAGGCTTGAACTCAGTGCCTGGGTGCTGTCCTTGAGCTTTATTGTTCAAGGCTAACACTCTGCCACTTGAATCACAGCTCAATTCCAGCTTTTTGTTGGATTGTTGGAGATAAGAATTTCATAGACTTTCTTCACTGGGTGGCCTGGAAGTAAGATCCTCAGATTTCAGCTTCCTGAGTAGCTAAGATTATAGATGTGAGGTGCCAGTGCCAGATGAAATAATTATTCCTAAAGAGGATCTGAGGGCTCATGTTCTTTATAAAAACATTGCTTTGCCTTTTTCATTGACTAAATAATACTTGAGAATCACTGGATTCAAACACTGTGGCCAAAATACGTCTCTGAGACAGGATGTTTGAAATTATATTTTTCAATAAAATCCTACTTACTCAAGTGTACCATATTATTTTCCTCTTACTGTCTATAAAATTTTGATGCAAACACCTGTGCTTTCTTTTTAACTGTGGCAGAAAGCAAATAATATTGACAAAATCTCTGCCAATTTACATTTATTCTCATGTGGCATTTTATCACAGCCTTACAAGTGACCCTGATCACAGAGCTAGTGAGTCCTTGTGAGTACATCAATGAACAATTGCAATCCGTCCCCTCTCAACACAGGCATGATTTACTTTCTATGTATGGCATAGCTGGATGAATGCATTAGAAAGGTATTACTTTGTATTAAGGTATAAATCGCAAGTGTGCATGGACTAGGAGAGCAAGACAAGGTTGCTATTTTCAGCACACAAGGGAGTGTTGTGCTTTGTACATGAACACCTGCTCTATCATGGAGAGTAGGGTAAATTCTGTCAAGGCTCCATTGAAGGTGAACATAACTATATTCATAAAAGATAGAAAAGGTTACAATCTACACACTGTACCATTTCAGACCCATTCTGTCAAAAGAGTCTATGTAGTCTAAAAGAGACCATCTTTGAAAAGAAGTTTCTGAGCCTTGGGAATGCAGAGCAGGAGAGGAGTATGTGATAGAACTACTCCTCTCTTGTGTCCAAATGAGGCACTCCACCTTGTCATCCACAAACAGAAGATGTAATCTACAGAGCTTCTACAGATGCATCTGTCTGTCAGTCTGTCTGCATCTCTGTCTGCCTGCCTGCCTTCCTGCCTGTCTGTCTCTCTCTCTGTCTCTCTCTCTGTCTCTGTCTGTCTCTGTCTCTCTCATACACACACAGAATACACCAAGGCTTATGAATGTTTTATGAGATTCACTATGGAAATTTTCTGTTTTTCCATTGGGTTTCAAGAAGTTATTGGGCTGCTTTTTCTCTGAAAGTAGAGAAGTAGAATCTCTGTACATGACTTTGGAAATCATTATTATTGGGAGGAAAGAGAAGCCATCGAGTCCCTGGTGATGGAAGTCACTGTGGCCTGCTAGGATAAAGTAAAATTCATAGAAGCCAAAATTCCAAGCAACAAATACAGATAACTGTATGAGTCAGGTATTTTTCTACCCTAGGTTTGAATGAATGAAATCAATAGACAAGTTTTACTGGATTTTCTTTTAATTCTCAGAGTGAATCTATTTGTTTTTGCATAGTGCTATACATCTGTGCTTGAATGTTACGAAAACTACTACACCCAAAGCCACCTAATGTCATTGATTTTTTAATTGTTATTATAAAGGTGATGTACAGAGGGGTTATAGTTAAGTAAGTCATAGTTATAGTTATGTAAAAAATACATTTCTTTTTGGACAATGTTGGCCCATTCCTGGCTCTCTCCCAGTTTTTCCCTCCAGTCCCCATCTACATTTTCAACATATTGTCAAGTGAGTACCACTACTGCATTTGTGTGTTGACTTTTTCAGTCAGATAAATTAGCTTTACTAAGTTCTTCCAAGCAAAGAGCCAATTCCCCCTGCTAAAATATTAGGCATAATAGGAAGGTCTGACTACTGTCTCAATGAGGTCAACATAGTCTTTGTTTTCTTGTTAGCTACAGATTTGGATTCCACCTGATGAGTTGGCTACAATCCAGGTACTAAAGAGACATCCTTCCAGCACAGCTTTTTGGTAATTTGGAGACAGAATATCATAGATAGACTTTTCTCTGACTAAGCTGGCCTTGAACGAGATAAAACTTTCAGAACTAGCTTTCTCTTAAGTAGGTAGAATTACAAGTGTGTGTCACCAGAACCCAGCTTGAATAACACAATTCTCGTAACTTGATGTAGAAATTTAATGGCAGAATTTTTCCATAGTGTTATTCATTAGATTTCAGGAAAAAAATTCCTGCAATAAAAGTAATAAAACAACATGAATAATTGGATATAGGAGGATATGCTGAATAAAAATTTGAGTATAGTGATGGGAGGGATGAAGAACAATTGTGCCCCAAAACAAACAGAAAGGAGCCTACATTAGTGCAGTGAAATGGGTGTTTCTGAACACATACACATTGACAGAGATGAACAGCTGGGAAGGGTGGGGTTCACTTACTAGTGCATAGCTCGCTCAGTAGAAGAAAAATTGTTAATTCTACAGAATGAAGCACTGTGAAAGAAAAGGCGGTATCAAAATATTGCATGGCTTACTGGTGAAGATCAATGACATATTAACAGTCATGTAAATTCACAACCATACCCCTGAAAAAAGAATAAGACTTGGGAATTGGAAATCTGGACTGGGTATAAGAAGAGATGAGTCTTTACATTTTTTAAATAGAAATTGATGTAAAATGGCTAAAAATTATAAATGAGATTATTATCCACACAAACATGTTATTTAGAGACCTTGAAGAAAATCTCCAACTAATTCATGCAGAGAAATTCAAGTAGTCCTACTTGGAAGCTAAAATGTAAGGAAAGGGAGGAAGTTCGGGATGACTTTATCTTACAAGTCATAAAACAAATAGATGTTACATTATGCACAGGTATTAATTCTGATAAAATGAAAATAATAGGAGGAGACAAGTATTCAGGAACTCCAGTTCTGTTATAGCGACAAGAATTGCAATGGGTCAAAAGGTTACAGGCAAATGAAACATGTCTCCTATTGTTCTGCTCATTGAACAATACTAGTCAAAAGATAAGCAAGGGCTGGGGATATAGCCTAGTGGCAAGAGTGCCTGCCTCGGATACACGAGGCCCTAGGTTCGATTCCCCAGCACCACATATACAGAAAACGGCCAGAAGCGGCGCTGTGGCTCAAGTGGCAGAGTGCTAGCCTTGAGCGGGAAGAAGCCAGGGACAGTGCTCAGGCCCTGAGTCCAAGGCCCAGGACTGGCCAAAAAAAAAAAAAAAAAAAAAAAGATAAGCAAGTATCTAGGATCATGAACTTCACAGTACATCCTTAGAGAGAGGAATTCAAAATATCAATAGTAAAACTTTTGAAACCAAAGATATTTTATTTAAAAAAAATGAATGCCTTGGCTTTTACTAATATTCCATGAGATCACGAGACAGGATTATCATCTCTAAGGCATTTCCCGCATGGAATAAAATGACAGAAACAGTGCTTTCTGGGTTTTTAAAAAAAAAAAAAAAGGTTGGGTCCTGCTTTTGCTTTGTATGTAGGACAAATAGTTTAAAAGTCAGATATTGGGGAGATGGAGCTAAATTATAGATAATTGTACCTTATCACTATCAGTTCAGTTGAATTTAAACACTTAAGTAGTTACAGTGGTTGTGATTGTTTATGTGTCACATGTAATTCTAAAGATGGGCATTGTTTCTGCTACTGTGACCTGAAATCGTCTATTGCCAGCTCTTCCTTCTCATTTTTAAAATTAGTGTACTACATGAGTTACACAAAAGGAGGTTTCAAGGTTACATTTCCATACATGTTTATAATATGTACCCTGTTACTCTCTCCCTCCGTTCTAAACAATTCAACAGGTTTCCTTGCTGAATCTTCCTACTTGCAAACTTTTCCAACCATTTTCATCCCCTTTCAAAATGTATTTCACCATCTATCCTACTTCCTTGGCTCCTTCTAAGCAGTCCCTTAAATTGCTGTTTTATGTTGATCAAGATATATATTTGTGTAAATGATTGTATGTATATAAGTAATGCATGTTTATATATGTATATATGTGCATACATATGTATTGTTTGTGAAGCTTCCTAATCCATATGCAAGACCCCAGAAATTTTGAGTGTTAAATAACACAAGTAAAGATTTGTCTCCAAGGAGCAGTTTATACTTGCATAACAATGCTGCGTACAGAAGATTTTAACCTACCTGCTGCAAGGAGCTGGGGTTGAGCAGAAGACAGGTCTGTAGACCTTATATAAATGCCTAACAAAAGCCAGCAGGACTTACAATATCCCTTGGGATATTGTTGAGATAGTTACAGGCACTCGGAAACTCAGCCAGGACTGGGTCATTAACTCCATTTTCCTCCTTCTTTCCACAGAGCCCCTCCAGCTGCAGCAGCTGCTCCATGCTTCCTTCACACTCAAACATTAAACCCCCTTGGACAAAACAGCAAGAAAGTAGAGTAAATGACTTTGGCCTCTAAAACGACAGCCCTGAGAACGTAAACATTCAGACCTCACTAAATGAGAGGTTCTACATTTTAGGTTCTCTTAAATCAAGTGACCTGAAACAGGGATATTCTCTGGTTTTCATTATTTCTCATTTTGATAAAGACAGCATGTCTCTCACTCTACTGATTTTATTTGTGTTCTTATACATTCTTTGAGGTTCTCCTTGGATAGATAAATTGAGCTTCATGTTCCAGAGAGCAGGTTGGTTACAGAAGTAGATTTGTGGCAGAGACTGACAGGCAGGATAAGACCATCAGAAGGACTTACTAATGACCCCAGCATTCAGGCATTTACTTTTGATAGATGTAATTCTGATTATGGTTTTTTAATGGAAAACTTATCCCTAATGCTAATTATGCACTAGTACATCAACCAACTATATCCTCTAACATAATTTATTTGATTGCAATACTAATACTATACACGAATGATTAAATTTATTGCTGAAATTATAACAGACATTATATGAACTGAAGAAAAAATATGTAACTATATTTCCAATTTTGCTCTTTTGGTCATTCTCTCAACATGGTAAATGGTTTTGCATAATTATGATTTGTTCATTCAAGCAATGATCATGAGCACTATTAAATATATATTTATTTCAAACATAAACACTGGTACAGGAGATATAAAACAAACAAGACATAGAATATAGTGTCAGATGGTCACAAAAATAATAATAAATAATATTTGAATTGATTTGCTTAAGTAGATTTAAAATAAAGGAATCATTTCATCATCATAAATAGAAATACTTAGTAGGTCTTAGTTAATAACTTTAAATTATGTCTGATCTAATCATCTATATCACTTACCTATTTAAAAATAATATACTGTAAAAATGTATGCATTTGGAATTTGAGAAGTGGTATGAAGGAGATATTCAAATTTAAATTTGCACCTTTCTAAATCTGGTATATAAAGCATATGTGCAATATGGTTTTATTTAGCTAGATTTTTTTTTTTGTCTTTTCTTTTTTGGTACTGGGGATTGAACCCAGGATGTTGTACTTGCTAGGCAAGCATTTTGCGACTGAACTATATCACAGTCCATTGTTTGGGTTTTGTTTTTGTTTCTGGTTTATTTTGTAGCTGTATTTTACAATATTCTTTACTCCTTCCTGTTCTCTTTACTTTTATGTGCTGTGTAAGTTGATAAGTTAGTATTTTCTTTTCCCTTTCCTTTTCCTCTCTCATCTTACTCACTTTATGAAAATTTTGTAACACAACTTTTCCCTCTGTCCTGATAACTTAATGCTTGTATATCTTTACAAATTGGACAAAGTTCCCATAAAGTTCTGTAGGTGATGTATTTTGGGGAGCTAGTTTTCTATATGCAAGCTTTCAAATATGTTTAAGCAAAATTTAGTAAAATAATTATTATTAATATTGTTGTTGTGTTATTCTTTGGATGTAGGGAGTTCTTTGCCTATTTTGAGTTATCAATTTGTATTTTAAGGATTGACCTTAAAATATTCATTTTATTATTTTATTTTATTCCTACAGCTGCAGAACTGTACATGGTCTTGAACTAAATTCAATTAGCTGAGTTAACCAGCTACACCTAATCACAACACCACAGAGAACTCTTGCATGCTGTAGTACACACCAACTAAAATGCTCTAGAGCTGAAAATTGCATCTCAAGGTGCTTAATCAAAATATTTTTATTTCTTTCCTCAAATTTTTTCTTAACCTCAGAGTGACTGTGTCACCGAACCCCTTACAATACATTCTCTATTTAATTGCTTTCAAATTTCCTTAGAGACTGGATCAAAGCCAGTCTGAGCTACATAAGGAGACTTTGTTCCCAAAAACACACACAAAAAAAGTTTCTTTAGAGACATTCTTCTCTGTTTTACATTAGCTAAAAGAGAAATTTTTTACTCCTTTTGTATGTTCTGCCTTATTTCAACAGATTGAACTCAGAAAATGTTAAAAAAGATGTATGTTATATATGTGTGTTACAAAGATTTGTATATACATAGAAATATCAAATGTATGTTTCATGAAAAGATAGTAGATAAGTGCAGTTAGCTGAACTAATAAAATTTTACTTGACTTATAAATATATTAACTATTAAATGTGCAATAATATGATTATTAACCCTTTAGTTTCTCTTTCAGTCAAATTGTACAAATTATAGGACAATACAATCACAACAAAAACAGTTAATGTTGTATCAGATTATACTGATTTTGTGATCATTTGGGACTGACAATGTAATTCTTAAATTGAAATTTACTAAAAGGTAGAAATAATCCTTTCCTCCCCAATTTTCTGTATACATTTTATTCCTGCCAAGTCTTTGAGAGTCACTTGTTACCTTCAGGATTTGCACTTCTATGCACAGAAAGACACCTTTAATAAAAATTCTCTGAAGGCTGGGTATCAGTCGTTTTCATGCTAATCAATATTCAGTCACAAAATCAGTCTTTGAAAACACATTTGGTAAAATGACAAAAATTCATTCAAATGCCATAGATACTATTGCAATCTTTTCATAGTTGTGAAGAAATGAGCTCCAAACCTACATGTTAAAATTTGAATAAGGTATTGTACCTTATTATAAATGATTTGTGAAAGAAAGTTCTATTTTTTTCTTTTAACTGTATGGATCTTTCAAAATAAGCTTTGGGTTGAATTATCTAGATGATTACCAATGTAAATTGTTACACAAATCCAAAAAGTATAAACATATTCAAATGATAGAAAGCAACAGCTTTTTAAATCATTTTTATCTTTATGCTCATTCTAATGATGAACAACTTGAGGTTGAATGTCAAGATGTCATGTGCATCAAACTACATAAAAATTTATTATATGATTAAGTTACCATTTAAAAATGAGCCATTTAAAAATGGCTCAGTTCATATGACATTAAAATTATATAGTTATAGAGACTAAAATGGTATATGAAAATCATTAAAATTTTAATATATTTGCAAAGGTTATCAGAGAACACTAAGGAAAGTTGAATTAGCCCATGGAAATGTGGATGAAAGGTCTGGTTGGGCATTTGTATTATTATATTATGCTTATATAGCTGTGTAAGCATGTTTTAATATAAGTGTGATCTAGTTTGGTCAGTAAATGCTTTGATATATCAATAGTTAGGGAATATACTTTAATATTTCATTGAAAAGAAAATGTTAATGAATTATTATCTTTCTACTAGATCATTACTAATAATGAATAATAGCACTCCAAGATAGATGTGGATGTGATCAACAATTGTGTTAATATGCAGGTGCTAAGTGGATTCAAATTTTTCTAGAGGTCATTAGGCAATGCTGCATGTATCTGTCATATGATACAGTAGTCCTCCTTAGAAAAGCTTACCTAAGGAACTGATAGCAAAGGTTTCAAAAAACATGCACACACGCACGCACGATGTGTGTGTGTGTGTGTGTGTGTGTTTGTTTAAAGTTGTTTTAGTGTCTTTATTTTTTAAGTATTTCTCAATTTTTCTTTTCACTAAAGGATACCTTCTGAAATATAGTATGTATTGTCTGGAGGTTGGAGAATATAGGACCTTCAAATAAACAGAAGTTTGATTTAGAAATGGCAACACCTTTTTACTATTTCTTATATTTAGCTAAACTTTAAAATCTAATATACGGAATTCATTTATATGAGCAATTGTCTAAATACATGGAATTTTGAATATCTAACATACCTATTGTTCCATGTTTAGTTAAATTTTGAGTGTTCAGTTTGATATTTTGCTTTTTGTTGTACATATGTTACATATATTTCTATATTTTAATATTACAGAAAGCAAATTCATCCTGAAAAGAACAGAGACAATTCTGTTTTAACTTCTCAATTTAAGAAGTCATACATGTAATTCTATGAAATGTTAATTTTCTAATTACAATGGTAATGAATAATCATATTAAAAATCTAATGGTTATATTTGTTCCAAACTTGATAAGCTATATTCTAAATGCATTAAGAGTGACTACATAACAATAACAAACATATGTAAAATTCTATGGGATAGTATATGATTAACACTGTAAATGATATTCCTGCAGTTTTCAAGTGGCAATAATTTAGCATAATTGGGCACTAATTAAGATAATGTGACATTGAAGTGTCTTGTTGTTTCTACTGATAATTACTGTCAACCTCCATGTTAGCTAAGGGCTTTGTCAAGAATAACAGAAAAAAGATGGATTCAAAAATCGAATTCAAAATTTGGAATGGAGTTTAAAAAGTCAGACATTTCATGTCTTATGTTCAGCTTTACGGTGAAAATTCCCTCTCAGAACCCACAAAAGATGTGCTAGAAGGCTCAGCCAACTCAACCACAGGCCCCCATCTCCTGGACAATGTAGGGATGAGGCAAATTGGTTCATTGAAAGTATTTACCACTTCATTCTGTTGAAAAAGAAATCAGGAAACATTTCCATTCACAACAGACTCAAAAGCAGTAAAATACCTAGATTTTATCCTATGCCAGTATCATAAAACAAACAAAACAACAACAAAAATCTGTAAAACCTTGAATAAAGGAACTAATGAAAACAACAGAAGATGATGTCTCATGGACTGGCAGGATTAAATATCTTGAAAGTGGTCATCCTGCCAAAAGCAAGCGTTATCCAACACAGTAGCCGTTAAAATTTCACTATCATTCCTCAAAACATCACAGAAATCAATCCAAAATACATACAGATGCATAGAAGAACAGGATACAAAATTCTATGTAAAAAGAGAGCAATGCTGGAGGTATCTCACTATCAGAATTCAAAGTATAGTATAGAGACATAAAAAACAGCTTTGTATTAGTACATACAGAAACACACAAAATAGATGCAATGACCCATCACATAATGAAAAATAGCTGGAAGAAACCACACAAACATACAGCTCATTAGAAGAACGTATAATGGATAATATACATTCTCTTTAAAAGGTTGTACTGGAAAAACTAGAGATCTACCTACGTAAGACTGAAATTGTACCTCTACCTCTCACCCTGTATAAAAGTCAACTCCAATTCAGTCCAAAAATTCAAGTAAGGTTTGAAACTTTAAATCTCCATAGGACAATGCAGGAAAAATCCTGGAAATTATAAGCAACAGTATGTTTTTTGTGACAACCTCTCCAAAGCTGCAATAAGTAGGAGCAATTTTTGACAAATGAGACTATATCTGCTCAAACTTAGAAAATGGAGGGAAGGGGTTAGGCTGGGAAGGAAAAGGGAAAATGACAAAAGGGGATGCATTCACTGAAGTGCATTGTACTTATAAACTGATTAGATGAATGGTAATTCCTATGTCCAACTAAGGGCATTAAAATGTAATTAATAATATAAAAAATAAATAACCAAGAACCAATACTCAACCTGCAAAATAGGAGAAAATCTTCACCAGTATTCAACGAAAAAAATAATATCCAATATTCACAAATAAAATAAAAAATAAAAAGCAGGGGATGAATCTTATTCATAGATGGTCAAATGAACTGAATACATTTCTCACAAGAAGAGACACAAATGGAACACAAAATTGGAGACATATAGATCTGTTTGTTACCCTAAGCCATAAATAAAATGCAAATAACAACAAAAACCCACTAAGGTTCCATCTCACTTCAGTCAGAATGCAGCTATCAAGAAAACAAACAATAACAAATGATGGCAATATGAAATAAAAAGAAAACCTTTACGATGCTATTGGGAATGTATATTAGTTTAACCACTATGGAAATCAATATGAAGCTTTTTCAAAAGCCTAAAAGTAGATCTTTCTTATGTTCCCACATATCTCTGCTGGTCATTCTTCCAAAGCAAAGCCAAGATGTCTGAATATGCGTGGTTACTATGGAGCTGTTCACAACAGCCAAATAATAGAATCAGCCCAACACACACACACACACACACACACACACACACACACACACATTCACATATATATGTATATATATATATTCTTCCTTAGTCATTCACTTATCATATTCATCCTATAAACATCATGTATATGCTATACTGTGTTACACAGCCATAAAGAATATTGAAATCATGTCATTTGCAGGAAAAAAGATGCAATTTGAGGGTACCATACTGAATGAGACAAACCAGTCTCAAAAAACCCCCACCAAAATATCATGTTTGTACACATATGTACATGGACATACATCCATATATGTAGCTGTGTATACAGAAAATCTTAGAATGTGGATCTCACTAAGGGGCCACTAAGGAGAAGAGTGCAAAGTGCAAAAAAGATGAAAAACCCTCAATGGAAGCTGCGGATCAAGAGAGGAATGGGGATTAGGGAAACAGAAAGAGACTATCTGGTGGTGGGCACTGGTAGGAACAGGCTGAACAAACAAGGAATATGAAGGAAAAAATATGAAGCATGCCAAATGAAGTAAGCCAGACACAAAGAAGCATAGCCTCCATGATTTCCTTCATTTCTAATAATTAGCTCTCTAGGATAGTACTCTCAGAGGATCACAATAGCTCAGTAGCTATGTTCATATGACCATATGAAATGATGCTTATCGAAATGAACTCCAAGATATGGACACAAGAGGGTGCATTTTTGTTTTTTTTTTTTTTTTTTTTTTTTTTGGCCAGTCCTGGGCCTTGGACTCAGGGCCTGAGCACTGTCCCTGGCTTCTTTTTGCTCAAGGCTAGCACTCTGCCACCTGAGCCACAGCGCCCCTTCTGGAGGTTTTCCATATATGTGGTGCTGGGGAATCGAACCGAGAGCTTCATGTGTAGGAGGCAAGCACTCTTGCCACTAGGCCATATTCCCAGCCCTGGTTTTGTATTTAATGTACAATGTAAAATCATTTCTTTTCTTTTTTTTTTTAAATGTCCTCCTTTTCGTTGATCCCGTGTTGTCACTGTTTTTTATTTTGGTGCCTTGTGTCTTGTATATATATCTATCTGATTTGGGAAACGGAAAGGAAATAACGAAATGGTGAGACAAAGGGGGAAGCAATGCAACAGTGATACTCCCTGTTGGAAATGAACTTGACAACTTGGAGTGGGGGAGTGTGGGGGGGAGTGGAAAATGGGAGAAAAACAAGGTAGGGGTTAACAATGTTTGATACGAAATGTACTCATTACCTTATGTAACTATAACGCTTCTGTACATCACCTTTACAATAAAATTAAATCAAAATTTAAAAAGAAACCTTGCAGTTATGCAAATAGATCAATGAAACTTGTTGAAATTGTTTTGGGAAAGAAAGAAATGGGAGCTGGGATTGTGACAGAGTGGTATTGTTAGGTCTTGCCCTGGGAAACAGGCTGCTTTTCTTTTCTTTATAAATTTTATTTTTATTTTTATTTTTTGATTGAAAAGGTGAACAGGTGAGTTACAGTTAAATAAGTAAGGTAAGGATTATATTTGTTTTTATTCACTGTTCACCCCCCCCCCATTATCTCCCACTTGCCCTTCCCTATCCCCAGCACACCCTCTCCCCCCCCCCCCCAAGTTGTAAGGTTCATATGCAAGTCAGTGTCAAGCGAGTAGCAATGTTGCTTTGGTTCATCCTCTGTCCTGCTGCTTCTGTGATTCCCTTTCCCTTCCACAGATCAAACGATCTTACATACAAGACAGAGGGTGCAGAAAATGAAGAGAAATGCGAAAGAAAAAGAACTACAAGATGCTAAGTTTAGATGCTTGGTACAGTGCTGGAGCTTGTAGTTCTTGCATTAAGAACAAAACTGTCATTTAAGTTCAACGGGGTTTTTCAAATGCAAATAAAAGCTGAAGTGTTAAAGCAGAGGTTAGGAAAAAGGTTTAAAAAATCAGGAATGGGTTCCTAGATATAAAATTTGGAAGTAAAATTGCTCTAAATGTTTTTTTTTCCAAAGTTATAAAAAAGGAAAAATTAGGACTACCAAAATGATTGTTTAACTGCTATTCCAGTGTGCCTTGCAGGTGTTCTGTAGCGATTGCAGGCGGGCCTACCGAGAAGGACCGATGATTCATTCTTACAAGCTTGTTAGATATAACTTGGGGCCCTGAGTCCGTTCCGGGTAAGAGTTTGGACGCACCTTCTTCCACTTGGGCCTCTCCCAGCAGCCAACGTTGACAGGCGTCCTGGAAATCCTTCCAAGCCGAGTCTGATACAGGCTTGGGTGGCACTTGCTGGGGAGCTGGACGCAGCTTCAACCTCCCCAGTCCGGGTTGTAGCAAGACATCGCTCACCTCCCTGTAACAGGATTGTGTAGACACCGGCAGGCTGTTTGTGGCCACTTGTCTGTATTTATCCTGTCGGTCATTTCTGTCTCTAGGCCTGCGGGCCCTTCTTGCCTGTCTTATCGATTTGAGCTGTTTGTCTCTACTCTTCTCAGTGCCAAAGGTGGCATCTAGGTTCTTTGAAGCCAATGGTGGGTGGTCTTTCTGCCACTCTGACAGCCAGCTCATTGACACCCAACATGCCATAACAAAGTCTTCTTGGAGTTACTTAGAATCTGCTGCAAGTAAGTCTGTTTCTCCGTCCTGTTGCCTGTTGTATATTTTCCTGAGGTAAGGAGGCTCTGGTGGCCCTGGATGGGAGTGGATCACACAGCAGAATCTGGATTCAGCTTGCTGAGCAGGTGTGGCAGGCCCACTGCGCAGACTGAGACTCAGGGATGCGCTAGAGGCCCAACTCAGCCTTTGGTTTTTGACCACTGGTATCAGTCCCTGTTTTCTGGGTCACCTTGGATCACCCCATTAATCAGGATTCTACATAGGACATAATAACTTCTACTTTCCATATACTGGAATTCATAGTGATGTGCTTCATTATATATGGTCCTATACACTAAGCAATTGGTTTATTGAGATTTCCCTGTTAAGAATATCATAGGCATATTCTAGTTCTTACTGATGAGGGAAATCATCCAACCTACTTTTCTTTGGGTCTGGCTTACTTCACTTAACATAATGTTTTTCAAGTCTTTCCAAGTCCTTACAAGTGGGGCAATGTAATTGACATCTTACCTCAACGGCAAGGTCATTCCACTGCAGATCCGCTAATACTTGGACTTATTCCAATATCTTTGAATAAAAATCTGTGGAAATCTTTTTACTTTCATCATGTACAAATTATTCCACAATTTTGTAAGTTTTGTAAGATATATATTGCATTTCCAAGGCTGAATAGAAATGAAATTAAGACCATTTCTATCTCATTATGAACTATTTAGTTTATGAAAAGTGGCCTAGAATTGAATTTTCTATCTGATTAAGATATAGCTATTGTTTTGTCTCTGGTCTACATAGACACCTGAGCAGCCAGTGTTGCTCTGAAGATCTGAATTTGCTGGCACACTGATCTGCAATTTGAAAATGGGATGCTTTCTCTCCTAATTCTGATCAGACACAGATTTAGTATTTTTAAAAAATATTTCTGCGAGTTTCAGGAGAGAAGATCATATAAGAAATATTTTTCAAGTTATACAGTGTGACCATTAAACTCATTTTACTCTAAAATCTACAGTCATGTCCCCTGGAGCACATGGTGTCCTTGGTTGAGGAGAGGTTAGAAGAAATGATTAGAATGAAGCTGTCATCTTATCTCAGAGAGTTTGTAGAAAGTGGTTCAGGACCCATGTGAGTTCAAAAAAGGCATACTTTCTGAATTTCTGTTTCTGAATTTCTGTAATATGCTTCCAAAAATTCTTCCAAGATATTTTCATTTTAGAGGAAGTATATGACACTTCCTGCAGGAAGCTTCTAGGAAACCCTTAAAATCATACTAAGTGAAGTGAGCCTGACCCAAAGAACCTGACTCTATAGTTTCCCTCATTGGTAATAATTAGCATATGTCTAGGGTAGCCCTAGAAGATGATCACAATAGCGCAATAGTTATGATCACATAAGATGATGCTAAGCAAAATGAATTTCAAGATATGGGAACATGTGGTTTATCATTGTTGTTGTTATTTGTAATGGGCTATGTGAAATTATTTTTTTCTTTTGTTTATCTTCCTATGGTTTAGCCCCTGTTGTTGCTGCATTTGATTTTGGTACCCTGGGTATTATGCATATGTTTGTCTGAATTAGGGAAGGGAAGGGGAACATCAAAATGGTGAGACAAAGGGTAAAAGGCTAACCAGTGCAACAGCAGTACTTACAAGACAAAATGTTATAAACTAACTGTACAACTCATGGAGTCAGGGGGATTTGGGAGGAGGGAAGGTGGGAGAAAAATGAGGGTCAAGGTAACAAGTCTGACTAGAAATGTACTCACTACTTTACATATGTAACTATAGTCCCTCTGTACATCACCTTGACAATACCTTTTTAAGTTGTTCTAGTTCTCCAGTGAAGGGAGGAAGTGAATTAGAAGAGCTGACGGAGAGATCTAGTTTGTGAAATTCATTCTAATTATGAAAATAATTAGACTGACTTAACTATTTTACCTAATTCTATACATTATTACTACAGAATAGGATTTTAGAGTCAGGAGTTAGTTAATCACACTTGCAACCCTAGGTACTCAGGAGGCTAAAATCCGAAGGATTACCTTTTGAGGCCAGCCTGGGAGAGGAAAGTCTCCAGGACTCCATCTTCTACATAAGTCAAAGAAAGCAGGGCTGGAGATTGTGGCAAGCAAAATAAGTAAAGCAAGTGGGTCATCCCGAATTCATATTCCAACATTGCCAACAAAAGTGGAGGTGCCAGGGCACCTTCAAAGCATGGTCAGTCCACATTTTATAACAAAGTGTTCTTGGGAATTCTTGTGCCATAAATTTTAACAAAAAATAATAATAAATTTGGGAACTAAAGATATAAATGCTTGCCAACGCTGTGTCAATTCTGGGCTTTGGGTTCTTTATTACTAACTCGCAAATGTTTGCTTTTATAGTGACAAAGCTTTATTATCCGTCTAATTAGCTATGTGCACATTACCAGCATTAACAAAAACAAAGCATTATTATGATTTTGTCTATTGTGCAACTATTTGTCAAAATTATGAAAGATTGCCCTACATGTGTTATATGTTTAAGGAAAACCAACATTCCCACTATATTGCTTTGCAATTGAGCTGCTCAAAAGTACTACTGTTATTTTCAGAATCAGTCTTATATAACCACATCTCTTTGACACACTAAGAAGTTGTTTTGAAGTCTAGAACTTGCTTTCAAATAGTGGTGATGACTACACTAGTGTACTTGTAGCATGAAAACCTGTAAGTGCTCCAGGTCTTTGGATACGGAGTTATTGTCTGCTGCATGTAGCTGGCTATTGTTATCTTTATTATAGCCACAGCCCTTAATGGAAATGTAATGATTTGAAAAATGTTAAGGTAGTTTTGTTCTAAAATAAACCCATCTAGGCCACTTTTAAAGTTCCATTTCCTTTCCAATCTTCTTCCTGTAAGAATTATATGGACCTAGATGGGAAGTAGACAAGATGACATATACAATATTTTTAAGTGCTCAGCCTTTTCTATATCTTTGATACAAATCCAATCAAAAGTATACTTTAAGGTTGGTAAGCACGTAGAAAAGGTTATATTCCTCATTTTTTGCAGACAGTCTCTGTATTGAGTGAGGAATTATCTGTGAGTGTTGTAGCTTTGCTCAGTAAATATATTTTATCCCATCCATCTCTGCTCTGCTCTGAACAAAGCTAGAATAATAAAAGCACCCTTTAGTGGATAAGCCTCTGCTCAGTGAGGGATCAGATAGGGAAAGGATTTGCATGTGGTTTCTTTAAGCTTTCTTTCTCTTGTAGGCTTTGAAATGACCTAGATACTGCAGATGGATGGCTATGTATTTTCTTTTTCTGTAGCTATTTCAAGAGATCCAACATTTTACTGTATCTTATCTGGTCATGGTGAGAATAGATTAGAAAAATTGTTGTTTTCGTTACACATCCTGTACTTTTTGTTGCTGTTGATAATACACAATCCAATAGATTACCATGAATGATGAAGTTTTTGATGTAATCCCAACACTGCTGTTCTAACAGATCAGTCTGAATATAGGTACTGCAATCTCCTATTCAAAGAAAAACTATTCAGGAAGAAAGCTTGAATTCTCTTTTAAGACAGTGAATTGTCTTCAATAAAAGTGATTTGAAACATGTCAGGGTATTTCTCTAATATTCCCGTGTTATTTTTTTGTTTTAGAATTAGGATTATATTGAAATAGAAAGAGGGGAAACTCACTTGAATCACAATGTCTCATGTTGAGACTCTTAAAATGGCATTTCTATGTTGAGAATACCCTCAGCTCTAGTTTCTAGTCTTCTTCCTAGCTATTTATCAGGATTTACTTACCCCCCACCCCCAATGTGTCCCCAGTCTACCTCTCTCCACCAAACTATATGCTTCCATTTAAATATCTAATTCTGACATCAACATTATCACTTCATAGGTTACCCAAGATTAAATTTCAGAGTTGTTAAAAACTTATTTAGTTCGTTCCCCTCTTTATCAAACAATCAAAAAGCAAACTCACTCTCCACTCTGACACTCAGTCTCCAGATTACAAAGGATTACAGACATGAGCCACTAATGCCCAGTGTTTTTCAGACTTTTGTATCTTCCTTTATTTTTATTTTTTGGTATTTCCACCATTGCAACAACCTTCTTATGTACATAATATATGAGCATCAGAATTATCAATGCATATTTCTATCATCCACTGACTCTATGTTCTTTCTATTTCATTCTCCCTCAACTCCATTTCCAAGCAAAGATGTGCTTTCAATCAAGATCATGTTCCTAAAGTGTCACATGATATAAATCAGATAGTGAACACTCTATTCTTACCTGTTTAACTTAGCATGCTATATTTAATACTCATTTCTTTTACTTTGTATATTAGTAGTCCATTACATGAATAAATAAAATTACTTTATATTTCCCAATGCACATAGGAGTTATTTTCAGTTTGGGCTCCTATGAATAATGTTGCTAAATAATATCCATATAAAGTCTTCTGGTAGACATGTTCATTCTCCATGGATGAGTACCTAAAAAATAGCAACTTGTGTCTTAAGTGCTCTACTACTTGAGCCACATCTCCAATATTCTTAGTCCTTCACTAATCTTTCAATTAATAATATTATTTCAGTCCATGGTTTTTAAATCTGCCTTTTCATGATAACTAATTTTTATGGTGAAGTCATACAAACTATTAATATATCCTTGATACATTCCCTTTTGGGATTTATGTTTTATGAATATTTCTTGCTTTTGAGACAGAGTGTGGGTAGAACAGGCTAGGCTAGAACTCACAATGTAGTCTAGCTTGGCTTCCAACTTATATTTCCATTCTTCTCCCTTACCCGTCACAAGTGTTAGGATTGTATTGTGATACACCAATCCAAATCTTTACAAACATTTTATAGTGCCTGTCATATATTTTTTTCTTTTAAAAATTAGCATCAATTAGTTGGACGTTGTGGCTTTATTTTAACACATTCATTTATGGCTACAACGTACTTTAATCAAAATTACCCCCTCATTCTCTCCTTCCATTTATATTTTCTTATAATATCCTTCAAAGAAGAAAATATCTTCATTTAAAAGAGGTCTAATATATCAGATTTTTACTTGATGTTTTGTTCAACCAAGTTTTACAGAATATACCATTTGCCCTTCAAAATTGTAATGATTTTAAAATTTTTGTCTAGGTTTTGTCTAGAGTTATATATTAAATTTAGTTCAAGTTAATTTTCTTTATGGTTGAAGGTGCTATTATGTTCTCCATATGGATACACAGTTGATCCAATATCAAGTCTTGAAATGCTTTCCTTCTCCTGTTGAGTCATCTTGACATCTTTGTTGGAAATCAATTACTCACATTCATGTAGGTCTATATCCAGATGCTATGTATGTATCATTGATTTATGTGTTTATATTCTTCTCAGCACTGACCTGTCTTGACTCCTACAGCCTTAAAGGAATTCTTGGTATCATGCCAGGCAAATCCACCAAGTTTCTTCATTTTTTTTCTATATGCTTTGCATTTCATATAAATTTTAAAGTCAGCTCAAAATTTCTGCAAATGCATGCTACAATGCTGATAAGAATTGTCCTGCATTAAAAAAAGTAACATGCTGTATTGTCATTAAAATTTAAATTTCTTCATATGCTTTTCTTCTTGACCTTGTCATTTGAGTGCAAGGCATTTTAGCCCTTATTTTATGTTTCTTTTTAATTTTTTTTTTTACTTATTCAGTTTTATTCATGTATTAATTTGACAGTACCTACGTTGAATTCAGGATCCTTACTAGCTGATCTTCTCTTGCTCAGAAACAGCTAATATTCCACCACTTAAGCCCGGCTTTTTTCTGGTTACTTTGGAAAAGGAGTAAATTTCTTCCTGGGCTGGCTTAATGCTGAGAACCTCTTGATCTCAGCCTCTGAGTAGCTAGAATTATAGGAGTGATTCACCAATGTCTGGATTTTAAAAAATTGTATTTTAATATCTTTGTGAAGAAAAATCCTTTTAAATTCAATGAGATTTGTTTTGTTTTCCTGTAGATGTTTTCTCTGGAATGTATGATTATGAATTTGAAATGAAGGAATATTTAAGCATTTTGGATTTAGATCAGTGGTTCGTAGCTTTCTTCAGAATTTCTATATTTTTGCTTTTTAAAATCCAATTCTATCAATTCCTAAGAGAGAAGTTTGTTGATTTGATTCAATATATGCTGAGATTCTATTATTAGACATGTGCATATCTAACATTGCATTTCTTTTTAATATTTTTATTGTCAAGGTGATGTTCAGAGGAATTATGGTTACATAAATAAGGCAGTGAGTACATTTCTTGTCAAACTTGCTATCTACCCTCTCATTTTTCTCCTACCTTCCCTCATTCTCAATTTACACCCCCCCCCAAGTTGTACATTTGGTTTATAGCATATTGTTTTTATAAGTATTGCTCCTAAATTGGTTTGCCTTTTACCCTTTGTCTTACGATGTTGATGTTCCTCTTGCCTTCCTGGATTCAGAAAAACATACATACCAAGAGTATTAAAATCAAATACAGTGACAACAGGGGCTAAACCATAGGGAATATAAGCAAAAGAAAAAAGAAATAATTTCACATGGTGGGTTATAAATTTGCTTCCATAATTTGGAGTTCATTTCACTTAGCTCTATCTTATGTGATCATATTTGCATAGCTATGGAGCTACTGTGATCATCTTCTAGGATTATTCTCGACATAGACTAATTATTACTAGTGAGGGGAACCACAGAATCTATGCTTTTTGGGTCTGATTCACTTCACTTAGTAAGATTTTTTTTCCAAGTCTTTGCATTTCTATACCAATGGGACAATGGCATTCTTTCTGACAGAAACACAGCATTCCATTGTGTACATATACCACAATTTATTCATCCATTCATCTACTGAGGGGCATCTGGGTTGGTTTCATATTTTAGCTATGGTAAATTGTGATGCAATGAACATGGTTGTGCTGGTAGCTTTGTTATGGTCTTATTTGTGATCCTTTGGGGTAATGCCCAAAAGTGTGATTGCTGGGTCATAGGGGAGCTTTCTTTCTGATAGCTTTGTTCATTTTATCATGAAGAACAATCCATCTTTATATCTCATCAGGGTTTTCGTTATGATTGTTGTATTATGATTGATATGTATGTATATATACATATTCATATAGTTTGTCAGGCTTTGTTACTTCTATTTTTTGGCTTATTTTCATTCTTCAAATAAGACAAGCTCTGTTGATCTACTTTCACTTACATTAAGTCTTTTTTGACTAATTTTCTACTATTACCATCCACTGAACTTTTATTTCAATTGTATGTTTCATTTTAAAATCCCTCTCTTGGTTCTTATTTTATGTCTTTTAGTTTCCCCAAGTATATTTTTATTTAACCTAGGAAACAGTTTTCTAATGGATTTGTGGTCTGTCTGATAATTCCAACATCAATTACCTTAAGGTTGGCATCTGTTGAGTTTTCTCTTGAGAACTTTTTATATTTTGGTCCTTTATAACATTTAATAATTTTGGATTGTACACTGATATTGCAAACATTATGTTGCATAGACTCTGTGTCCTTTTATGCTATTGTGGACAACACTGATGGTTTCTGCTAACAAAACCAAGCTGGTTTGCCTTTTATCAACCGTAATTTTAAATCTTCTCACTTCCTTACACATTTGCATTGCTGATTTGAATCTGTTGTATGTGTGAAAATGAGTTAGGAGATTGCTTTGGGAGCATAACAGATTTAGCAGAAGATCTTCTCTTTCTTCCAAGGGAATCCAGCTGTATCCTGCAACCACAGGAGGCCCCTTCTCAGCCTTGACAATAACTCCAAGGTTTCCCTTGAGGTTTTATCCCGAGAGAGGTCACACTGCTTGGCAGCTCCATTTGCCTGGCATCTGTCCCTGGCCTGTGTGGAAGATTGGTACTTCCAAATTTCCACTTGGAAAAAAAAATCTAGACAGTGAATTAGAACCTAATCCCATAAAGCCCTTGTTCAAACCTATGGGATTAGAAACTAGGAGAGAGGGAGAGCATATCGACTAATTTTTTATTTTTCTTTTTTTTTTGTTTAAGATCAGTCTTTTACATCTTCAAGGACAGCACAAACAAGAGAAGTGTTAGAGGGTAGTATTTGGTACAATTTGGAGAAGATTTCTTCTAAAGCCATTGAGTTTGTAAATAAGGTAGTTGGGTGATTATCTGTAAATTAAAGGAAGTGTACTTAATTTAATTAAGATAGTAGATCTCGTTAAGAATTCTGACTGGAATTAAAAGAATTCAAATATGTGTTTTCCTTCTAAATTATCAGCCAGGGAAACTTTGCTTATGATGCTACTATTGGGATTTCTCACCGCACATCGACAATAATGTCACACTGTAGGCCTTACTTAGAGTGGGTTATCAATGTGTTAAAAAGTTTTCATTCATCAATTGATTGATTGATTGTGTATTTTGAACATTTATTGATCCAATGCTTACAGTGCATGAAATTAAGACGAGATCACTATTACTCAAAGTACCTTGCAGTTCAGTAAAAGTTAATCTTGGAATCAACTGGGAAAGGAAGCCAGGAGGGAGCTGGTGGGTGAAGTATCTCAGCAAAGATAATATACCTACTCTACATTTTATGGATGTATTCTTTATTCTCTGTCCCTTGCTCCCACTCAGTTCCCACTCTCCTAAAACACACTTGTGTCTTCCACAATAGTAAAAGCCTTGTTCCTACTCTGCCTCATTCAGAGAAGCACATCTTTTTGGTTTTAAATGATATAGGATCTCTTTGTTTTACTAAGAACTCATCGTACCTTATTATGAAAGGCTATATTACATGAAAAACCCAACTCACTAACTCAAACATATAATCCTTTCAGCTCAGGTGTTTCATTCTTTCAATAATAATGAAAATGTCTATTTTTATAGAGTATACACCATTTAAAAGGCAAATTATCAATGATAGTAATAAAACTAATATTCTAAATAAATGCCATGACCTTGAAGCTTTTTCCTGAAATAAGCTTTTCAGAGATTACTCTTTTATATTTCGACTTCTAGCTATCCATTGAGTTTGCAACAAAATGCATTGAAAATTATGTGCTCATTATTAATTTTAAACTGGCAAATAATGATTTAAACAGTTCAGAGGAGCCTTAAACTTAGTAAAGAAAACAGCTCAAATGTTCACATAGATGGCAAATAATAAGCTAGCCAGAAATCCCACTTGCAAATGTCTGGACCCCCGCTAAGCATTTCCTGCACATTCAAAGCTCACCACAAAAATCTTCAATTAGCTCCAGAGGACATTGAAAAAGGAAAAAAAGAGTGTTAGTGTGCTCTTGGATGCAGATGTTGCCATCAAAGAAAGGCACATTGCAGGCCAGCCTACACAGACAGCAACTTTGTTCTATGTGAGAGATTTACATGGTAAGGAAGGAGCTGGGATAGCTACAACATACTTTTCAGTAATTCATTACATGAAAAATCAGCTCACACTTTCAACCTTTATCTTCTGTGTAATGTTATGTCCTATATATTTATATTTGGTTTTGTAGATTAAAAGATAGTTTATTTTATTCAAGTTTAGGAAAGTAATCTTAATAAGAGGCATGCTAGATAGTAGTATTTTATAATAAAATTTCAAGAATTGATGTTGGTGAGCGGGAACTTACTCCTTACAAATAAGTCATTGATTATTATAGGACCATTCATTATCTTGAAGAATCATGGCCTCTTATTTTCTATTAAAGGTCATTATGTTTAATTCCAACAGGCGAGGGGGAAAAAAGCTAATTTATCGGCCTACAGTGCTGGTCACAAGTATGATATTTTCCATTAGGTACTACTTGAAATATACTTTAATGTTTTCCACTTGAATTTATACATTTTTAAAGTTCAACATCTAAGCCACTCAACAAATAATTCATTTAACAAAATAAAATCATTGACTATATGGGCTTTGCATATTATTTTCCTTAAGTGTCCCTTTTTAAATGAAGGATACATTAATTCAAAATTAATCAAATAGCAAAATCTAAAATAATCAAGTAGGAAAATAATAAGATGAATTGCCATTTCTATCCAGCCACCTATGTGATAATTTTTAAGGAAGTGTTTTCACTAAAGATGCTGTGATCATATGCTTTCAGCCTCCCAAACCAATTGCTGTTGTTGCATTGGTGTTGTTTTCTGATGATCTGGAGTTTGAACTTAGGACCTCTCACTTGCTAGCCGGATGTCCTACCACTTCAGCCATGCCTCCATACTTGTTTCTTGCCAGTCATTTGTATGGTAGGATCTTGCTTTGGTCTTTGCTTCTCAACTGAACATGCCTGCCTGAACAGCAATTCACCTCCCTTTAGATTTGTCACCACTGTATCACATATGTTCCATAGAAGCAGCTTACTTTTGGGAGAGATAATGGCATTTTCTCACAATCTCTCCTGCTTTGGCTGGTCTTGGTACAACATTTTTACTGATCATAGTCTCCCACATCCCACAACATCACGATGAACCACTTAATCCAGGCATGGGTCAAGAAGAGGTCTTGCAAAGCTTTGTAGCCCAAGCTGGCCTAAAAGAATACAATCTTCCCATTCTCAGACCCCAATTCTTTGGGAGTAATTAGAATGATATGGTGGCTATTTCAGAAATGTGCTGGCATTTATTAAAAATATATACTGCGTCTGTCATTGTTAGAGTTCATTTACAAAATTTGTTTATTTACTGAGAATGTTGATTTGTGAAGTTGCTTCATGTTTTCCAGCTCATATGAGTATCATTGGTTCAAAAGAATATTTTAATTCTGAATTATTTTATTTTGCTGTGAAAGATAAGAAGCAAAGAATTTGAAATCATTTTGCATAGCATTCCAAACATTACATGACAGGAGCCCAGAAAAACTGATGAGCATAGAAAGTTGATTTAGATTAGTGAGGGGAACAATGTTATTAATTTGAAGGAAAAGCAAGTGGAAATAGCCTAGGTAACTTTCCTGTTGCAGGCACATTAGTCTATCAGAGTTGGTAAGTGGCCATAGTAGCGATGCTCCTGCCACCAGAGGCTGTGACCCTAGCTGGAGATTCCTTCTTTGCTTTGCTTTGGGATAAAAAGCCATTCCCTAGAGGCCAAGCCCCAGTTAGTAGCCTCCTGTCTGCCTCCTTTGTCTTGGGAATACAAACCCAAATGCCCTGGACACGATGCTGGGGCCACATGTGGGACTTCTCCTTAGCCCACTTAACTAAACATTTATACCGGAATCAGACATAGTTTCAAGGTGAGGTAGACCAGTAGTCCTCATGAAATAGCATTGGTTATTGGAGAGTTGTCATGGTTACACCTACTTTTAATTCTCCGGCTGTTTGTGAGTGTCTTTAATCTGCCTCCTTAGGCAAAAGATTTGTCTGGTGACTGTTATGTACCTTCTTGTGCTGGTTAGGCCTGAGTGGCTCTCAAGAATGAGGCTGCGCTAGCCTGTTGGCTGGTTTCCTGTTAGTGATTTTAACCTGGGAGATGGGGGCATAGGAGCTGGTTGGAATTGGATTGGTGGCCCAGGTAAAGACAGCTAACCTGTGATTACCAATATTTTGCTCACAGAGTGGCCCAAAGTAGGCATCTATTACCAGAGCAGGGCAAATCCGAATAGCAAAATAAATAAATAGCAATTGTGCTCTTGGATGGAAAAGATATTCAAGGTGTTGTGCCTCCTTCTGAGCAAGTTTTTCTCTTTATTTCTGTTAGATGTATTTTCTTATAGTTTTAAAATATCCCTAGCTACTATCAGAACTTTAATTGGGGTCCTCTGCTAACTTTTTACCCAGCACTTATTTCTACCGTGTACTTCCGATTTTAATTCTGCCTTGTGGTGACACGGGAAAGTGGTATTTGTCAACTATTGATCATCTTGAGTCTTGTTCCATAGTATTTTCCTGATAATACCTTTCCAATATGTTATTTTCAACTTTCCCATTGTTTAAAATATCATTCACGGTTTTATGCTGCATTTAATAAGTTGTCATAGCCAGTTGATTCTTTTCTGTAGACCATAATATTTTACAGCAAGAAATATTCTGCCCACATATACCAATTTATGTGGAGTCCTAACCTGAATCACATCAGCTAACCAAAACAAATTCTTAATTACTGATTCTGGCTTCAATGGATGATTATATTTACCCAATAAAAACATAAACACACCATCAGAGTTCTACTACTACTTGAGGAAGCAATATAATTCCAAAGGCCATTACATGCACAGGTCATTAATTGAACAACTGAGCAGTAGAACATGTAGATTATAATAGATGATCCCCCAAAAGTCTCAAATATAAGGGAATATCTATCCTATATGATAGATGTGAAATCACTAATCAGTAGATGAAAATATGAGCATTTAAGCCAATATTAGTAGGAACATTGGAAAGTGTATTAACAGGCTTTTCCTCCTAAAGAAAAAAATTCTCTAAACTCTTTTGGTGGTTAAACTACACATGTGTTGTGGCTCATATATCCACAGTTTTAAGTTGTGCTAACTATTAACTGTTTACAAGGCAAGCACTTTTGCCACTAGGCCATATCCCCAGCCCACTATTAACTGTTTAAATGAGCACATAATGTCTTGCTGTAAAATTCCTTTATGGTTTCATCATACCTTAGGCATCATGTAATTTGTCTTTTCATGTGTCCCCTCTGTCTAGGTAGCCCACTAACATGTATTTAAGCATTGTAAGACATTATTTGACATTTATTTCATATATTTGTATGGAGATATGAGTCTTTTGCAATGAGAATGCTGACACATAAGTTACTGTGGTCCACATTTTGAAGATTTTCTGACTTCATTTTGGTAATGGCTTAGTAATTTTCTTGTAAACTAAGACATAAATATTAACTCTGGTTAAAAATGTAATTAGTATTATTAAGTATTTATCTTGTTCTTATAGTTTTAGACAATAAAAAAAGAAGGTAGAAACACCTTGCTTTAATTTAAAATGAAGGAGGCATTGAGCATGCAAGTAGTGGATTTGGGAAATGTCCCTAACTTTATGATTTCTGAGCCCTATCTCTCTAACAGTGGAGGGGACAGGCTTTTCAGGACTGATGTGCATATAAGTTGTTATACTTGGTGTTGGTTGTGTTGAAATGATGTAAAAATCTCATTCAGTGAATTATTTCTTGATATCTTCACCATCTCTCAGGTACAAAAAAGTATCATATTTTAAAATATTCCTTTCACAACTGAGTTGATGTTGTGTAAATGTTTTGGTCAGTTTCAATACAAACTAAGATTTTTAATATTTTTTGTAATTGGGAAATATTGGGAAATGTAAAAGTAACACACACACACACACACACACACACACACACACACACACACAGTTTAATGCTTGAAGAAGCTATGAAAGACCGAATAGATGAGAAGGCAAAAACATTCTAGATATGGACTGGTAACTTTCTAAAGATACTGCAATAAGAAAAATTAATTTTGTATTTCAGGGTTAACTGATTCAAAATTAAGCTTCAGTATCCTGGATTGTTGCTAAGCAACGATTTTAGGCTTCCTAATTTTAGGTTTTTAAAACTGATTTCTTGTGAGCAGAATTCCCTATTGGTCTATAGAAGTCCAAGTCTTTTGTTAGGGAAAACTCACAAAACAAAACAGTGAAGCCTAAAATTAAATAATTACCCTAAACATAAGTATGCTAGAAGGTTACATTTGTTATACATGAATGACCACTGAAGAAATTGAATTCATGTGAGGAATAAAAGCCATTTTCAGAAATAAATATTTAATGTATGAATTCACATTTTGGTTAGTAGTACCTATTGGAATTAGCTGTTGATGAAATTCTTATAACTAATATGATTTCTTTCCTGCTCTAAGTCTGATCTTTCTCAAGGATAGTTTCACTGCATTATGAATGAAGTCCAGTCAGTGTATGCCAGGCTTGCTGCATCTCCTTCACCTTATAATTTTATGTGTGTGTGTGTGTGTGTGCGTGTGTGTGTGTTTGTGTGTATGTATAGCTATAGATATAGATCAGTACAGTATACTCTTTTCTGTGACTGCACAGGTAAACTCTTCAGTTTCGAATTGGGACACAGCTTTGTCCATCCACCTGTATGTACAAGTATTTGATTATTTAACCATACTCTTCATGTCAGGTTTGTTTCTCATTATCTTCAAATCTAGTAAATCGATATGAGCATTATTTTGGAGATTGTACTTACCAATCTGTAATAAGTATTATGATAAATGCCAAAAACATAAGCCTGAATAAGGCAGAAGGTGCTAACAATGAACCCAATAGAAACATAAAACATAAACAGATGATTGCAAAACAATTTAAAAGGTGGAGAGAGATGCAACAGAGAATTGGATAATACCAAATCCATTCCTAAGCTCAATTGTACAGGAAACTAATCAGTAACACAAGTAATAGCATTTGGATATGAACATACAATGTGTATGTGTCAAATTTGTATCTCTATAACACATGTATGTTGTAGTCTAATTGTAAAAAAAAATGTTAGGCTCACAATTGAACACTTCAATCCACTGGCATTTTACTTTTGAGCCTATGACAAAGTGATATCACATGGATGTCATACCAAGGACAGAGAGATGCCACACGGACGATGGAGTTGACTCGTGGCCAGGGCACAAGAAATGAGAGAATTGAACTAGGGTTCATTGCGTACCTTGAGGACACTTTTCAATAACCTAACAGCCTCCCACTAGGTCACATCTCTACAACTTTCTGCCACCTCTCAATAGAGACACAGTGGGGATTGGATTTTTTCTGTAACAACTTCTGGGGGACTACAGCGCATCACACAGTCTAGAAAAGGAGAAGTGATTCTTGTTTAACAAAACACAAGAAATGAAGCCAGTAAAGACAGGAGATGGGCATAGAAGGACAGAACAAGGAGAGCTTCATAGTTTATGCAGACCCTTTGGCATAGTTCCTTCTCAGAGAGACAGTTATGAAGATGTAATTACAGCACAAAACCCTCCAGTTTAAATATATAACTATTTTAGTGTGTTTACAGAGTTCTGCAACTCTTCCCACAATCTGATTTTCAGGCATTTGCATTTTGATGAAATATGAACTCACTGCTTTTTACAGTGACTTTCCATTATAATTATCAGCTTAGGCATCTACTACTGCCTCTACACCACTTTTATCTCAATATCTTTTTAGATTTGCCCACTTCAGATGCTTTACACGAGGTAATAACAAAAAACATGTGTTTTCAGATTAAGTATATTGTTTTTGAGGTCTGTTTTTGTGGTTTTTGCAGAGCAGTAGTTTGTTACCATTATCACTGAATAATATTCCATTGTGCATGAGTGTATCACAATTTGCTTATCCATTCATTCACTGAAGAACAATTCAATTGCTTCTATTTTAGACCGTGGTGAATAATGAATAAATTCCACACATAGACCTGAGACTATTGCAATATATTGAGGGTCTTTTATAAACTTACAAATGACATTTTAATATTCTTAGGGATATAAAAAGTAATATCTCCAGAAGAAGGAAATATGAAGAGCTCTGAAGGGGGTGGAAGTATAATGCAGTGACAAAGAATTTGTCTGGCATATGAGAGACCTGCTGTTCAATTCACAATGCTAAATAACAAAACAAAACAAACACTGGAATAACTCTGTCAGGATTTTGGATCTGACAGAATCCAATAAATAATCCAAGATTAGCTAACAGGAACAGAAAAAAATAATCAGTCCCCATTCAGAGAGCAAACCTGGTGTATCAGTAAACAAAACTCAAATTTGGCACAGTATGATATCTGAAACTGAAGAAATTGCCTACTGATTTGCTACGTAACAAATAGTGATAGAAAATATTCCTTGCTTTATCGCAGTATTGGTTATTTTGAATCCTTAGAAAAGGAAACTATTTTCTTCTAAAAGATAGAAAATAAAATATAAGGTATTTTCGAAATCTGCGGTATTCATGGAGGCGTCACAAATATATGGAAGTGGAGGAATAATGGGATCGAGTGCACAATTCAACATTAGATTCCACAAGTGTTCTTTTTCCTTTTGAAGTACTGGCTACAGGTCTTCAATTCCCTTTCATGCCCAGCTCACTGCACCCCCAGTTTCATTGCTTGTTCCCACTTGTGTACATAAGCCCTGGGTAGCTCATCCTTTGGGGATCTTATGTTTTGGGCCAAGTACCAGACTACTGGGCACAGCTCCTTTGCGCTGGGCCCATGGGTTTGCTGTGGCTAGCCAGGCTTCAGGGAGCCTGAGTATCTAGCCAGAAAAGCAGGTTTCCAATAAGCAGATGCTGCCACCCCTGATTTGTTCCTGTTCAATGGTTCCTGCTGACAAGTGGCTGTTGTTTTTCATGAGGAGATGCAGGTTGTAAGAGTCCTGCCTTTTCCACTTCTTAAATATGTGCTGTTCTGCCAGAATAAAGAGTGTTTCTTTTGGTGTTTATATTTATTATACATTGTAGTTTGTTCATGTGTTTTACAAGGGCAAATCTTTCAGAGAGGAAGTTTGTTGGGCCCCTATTTGGTAGAGAAAGGGTACTCTGTTCTTATATTGTCACTGTTACTTGGTTTTCTTGCTGTTGAATAACTTTCTGCTCTTGCTAGTGAAATTTGCAGGCTTCAGATACTCAGGGGTATCATCAATCACATCCATAGTGGGCAGTGGTCCACTGTTTAGTTTGATTGGGAGAAGGAAATAAATACGTTCTTCTTGGGTCCCCTAGAACCAGACTAAGTGACCAGTCACACAATTTGAAGCTACAAACCAATGTACATGGACAGTATGTTCAAAGTAACATGTAAAGACATAATCCTTCATGTGAAGGAGTAAATTTTGCCTTGTCTCAGTAGTTGTCAAGGACAAATGCACTGAATGTGAATTGAGTACCCTCAGGTAGACTACAAAGATTTCAGAAGAGAGGTGTCTGGCTCAATTTTACCCCTTATCACCCCAATTTTCCAAATGATGAACGATGGATCACACCATGAACTGGATCATGAAATTTTACTGTAAGAGAAAGACTTTAGTCTCTCTCTGAAACATGCCTAGACCTCTTGTCTTCCAAAACATGAACTCGTCTAATCCCTTAAATATTTTCATGGGCATCCAACATGGATGTGTGTTTTTATTGTATCCAGTAGGGATGCATCAGCTTCTTCTATGCAGTACATTTTATCCAACTGACACATTTTTTAGAGGTGGAAAATGTTGAAACATTAAAATATATTCCAAACTCTTACCTTTCCTACATCATTGATGACCCCACTCTTAATGAAAAATGGCAACATGCTTTTCAATATTTACAAAGCAAGTATTCACTGAAGACTCAACATTAAAAAGTGGCACTGGACATAAGTGTGGTGGATCAAGCCTATAATCCCAGTGTATTGGGAGGTGGGAATATTGAAATTCAAGAGCATCCAGACAAGGAGAAGCTCATGATATTCCATCTCAAGCAAAGGCCAGTTTACCCCAGCCATGGGCAACACAATAGCTGGGCACAGTGGCACATGCCTGTCGTCCTCACAACACGGCAAAGCTCAAGTCCAAGGCTTTTTGCACTGCCTAGTCCTGATACAAAGTGAGATCTTAGTTCAAAAATGACCAATGCAAAAAGAGGCTGGAGATGTGGCTTAAACAGTAGAATTCAAGACCTTCAATTCAGCCCTTAATAACACACACACACACACACACACACACACACACACACACACACACACACAATGGAATTAGGCTGGACTTAGTATTATAAGTAGTGCTAATGACATTATAGAGGACCCCAGTGGGTTTAATCTGTAAGTAAAAGTTCATTGGCCTGAGTTAAGCATGTTCATCATAGTATATATTATAACATTATGGATACTCTTGTACAACGAGAGCTCTAATTTCCTCTAGTCCTATCTTTTAGCTGTTACCACTTACCCAAAGTATGCTAGGTGTGTGTACACTGGAATTTCCTCTCAGTCTCCCGATATCCTGCTGTCTGGGGTCAAGTAGCAGGCAAATAGAGCTCCTGAAGATATTGAGGTGCTGATGCTGGGAAGGTAGCTCTTCCTGCAGTGCCTGGGGCACAGAACTACTCTGTATACCTCTAGCTGTCTGCCACAGACACTGCATGTAACCATTACCTCCATGTGGCCCGCTTTTCAAGCTCCTGCTTTTGGAGCCAGAAGTAACAAAGACTTCTCTGTTTTCATCTATTTGTGTCAGTGTGTTATATACTGCATCAAAAGAATCTTTAAGTCATATAAATCACCTACTTCAGGAGGCTCTTAATTTACTCTCACCTCTCCTGAAAATAGTCAAATGGTGTTTCATCTCATGTCTGAACTCATACTGACTATAGATATATGTCCTCTGGGTTTTAATAAAAAAAGGCACTGGCTCATTGTCTAGAGCTACAATGTGGTAAGCCTGGACTACTCATGAATTCCTACTTTATGTAAAATTCTTTTCATGATGACTTAACTGAGTTATCTCTGAAGACGATAAAGAAAAGAACACAATGAACACCAGTCCACATTAATTTTAAGTTTGAAGTCATAATTTTATGATAAAGATTTAAAAAATCTAATGTGTAACAGTCATAACATCTGGATAACACAATTGTAGAAGAAATGAAAGCAAAGGAATGCTTTAGTATATTGTTGTCATGCTTATCTTAATGATCTACACCTGTGTGCTATAAAATTCAAAAACTTTCATCCACGGAATAATATATCACTAGAAAAAATAGCTTTTTTTTCTTTTCAGAATTACTGGTAATGGAATCTCAGTGCTCAGGAGGCAGAGACTGGCGGATCACAAGTTTTAGGCTAGCTTGGGCTGTAAAGTGAGACCTTGCCTCTACTAGAAATCTAAATAAGCTTGTCTGGAACTGAATTCATTCATAAATATGTGCTTAATTCTTAGTATACTTTAGATCTACTTGATTGTGCGTGTGTATGTGTGTGTGTGTGTGTGTGTGTGTGTGTGTGTATTAACTAAACTTTGGAATCGTTATATGCACCTTCACTTTCAGGCCCCAGGTGATTCTACCTCATATCCAATATACTAAAGGTGCATTTGAAAATATGATCTCTGATCTGTCAGGAATTGGGAAACGAAGCCATCGTTTTAAGTGCTAAGTTTACCTTAGCTGAGCATTGCCCATTCCTGGGTTGAATTACTAATAATATGAATCATATTAATAATGAATAACCTGCTTAGAAGTAGATTAAAAACAAAACCTTCCAGGGTGGTAAATTGAATATAACTATCACATAGAACACAATGGATAAGTACCATTTTTCTTTGTGTTATGATCAGTAAGCTTGGTCTTTTATATCCAAGAAAAGAAAGTATCCTCTTTTTCTTGTGACTCTCTGATAATTCTCTTTTCTTCCTTTTGAAGAGGTAAATATTTTAGGAAAAATTAGATGTGCCATATGCTTTCTGACATGAGCTCAATCTGAAAAGCTCCACTTCTTAAAATATAAAAAGATGTTGCTTTTCTGTATTCATCTCCAAAGTATTAAAATCATCAGTGCATTACCCGTGCACAGGGAATGGTAGGCAATTCGGTTGCACTCAGTTATTATTCAGTCTAAAAAGACAGAAATTTTAATGATGAATTGAAAAAAAATGAAGGCTTACTGAAGGAACTGTACCTACTTGTGTTGGAAATCTTGTGAGCCTGGGGTGTTTGTTTAATCACCACTGTACTGAATGGAATGGTTCTGACTTTCATATATGCAGATCTTAGCCTAGTTATACTGTTCTTCAAAGCCTCCCAGCAAAACTCTGTCAGCAATCCTAAATGAATTTCTAAGATACTTACTTTATATACAAAGAACATCGTATCTTTTCAGCGCTGACTACAGAATATTGCTTTGGCACTTCAAAATTTGCAATTAAATTTTGATGATATTAATATCAGAATCACATGGATGTGAAGTGCTTTTGTCCCAAGTATTTTTTATTTCCATTAATGACATACAACTGCGAGGTTAAAACAGATCCCATTAAAAATTGAATAATTTAAAACTACTTAAAACATTTACACATATATGTTTTTCCTTTTACTAATTCTTCCTGTGACAAAATTATGGAATACACACACACACACACACACACACACACACACACACTCCTTATTGCCAATCCTGGGGCTTGAACTCAGGGCCATGTCCCTGAGCCTTTTTGTGCGCAAGGCTAGCACTCTACTACTTGAGCCATAATGCCACTTTCAGCTTTATCTGAGTAGTTTTTTGAAGATAAGAGTCTCATGGACTTTCTTGCCCGATCTGGCTTTGAACTACCATCCTCAGATCTCAGACTCTTGAGTAAGTAGGACTACAGATGTGAGCCACCAGCACTAAGCTAGATAATAATATTTTAATATGCTTTGGTATTCCTATAATTAGTGTTTTGTTTTGACACTTATAAAATGTTATTTAACACTTGGTGAATGTCAAAAATCTACTGGACTTTCTCCTTTAAGGAGAATAGTTATGCTTGTATTGAAAAGGAAGAATCAGGTTTTACCAAATTAAATGTTTCCTAATATTAAGTTTAAGAAGTCTTAGAAATGGAAATTCTGGAATGAGGGACGAGATAACAAACAGTACAAGAAATGTATCCAATGCCTAACGTATGAAACTGTAACCTCTCTGTACATCAGTTAAGTAATAAAAATTTGAATAAAAAAACAACAAATAAACTTTTAAAATGAAAAAAAAGAAATGGAAATTCTGCTCAAACTTTCTTACTTATCTGATTGCTCTCTGTTACATTAAAAGAAAACGTGTAAAAGCAAACAAACACAAAAACATGTCAAATAAAGTCCTAGGTCGAGTACATCTTATCACTGTATTTCTATGGAGCAGTCTCGTGGAGGCAGGAAACTATTTTGCTTCAATCAATACTTCAAAAAAACAGAAAACAAAACAAAACTGTGTAGCATTTAAAATTTTTTACACCTACCAGGCCTTTAATGTCTGCAAATTTCTATCATTTTAATGCACATATCAATATCATAAAGGGCATCACATGGCTCATAAAAGAACACTGTTTCCTTCACAATATAAACAAAAATGTGACGTTAGCAAGGACGTTAGGCTCAAATCAGTGAGTCATGAAAATACTGCTTTTCTTGAAAAACATTGTTCACATCTTTTCCTTCTCACTAAGAAATTGGATAGCACCAGCAATACCTGGGCTTCTCTTGTGATTTGACATTTGGTACTCAAAATTTCTGGGTAGTCTGTATAATTGAATCACATGGAAGGAATTAGAAAAACTTGTACTTGGCCTTCTTTGTGGGAGTAATAGCTATTTAACCTCATATATTTACATGGTGTGTGTGTGTATATGTGTGCATGTGTGTGTGTGCTTGAGTGTGTGCTTATGGGGAAGAACTCACTGCATTAGTTCACCACATAATGTTTACTCTTTCTCATACAATAGTGTCGAAAGTCAGTTATAGCACTTCTCTGGCCAAGTATTCCTGTTTCTTTCTAGCCATGAATTTATATAAAGACCCTTGGCACAAAATAATGCACTGAACTGAAATATGGGATTACTCCAAAGAAAGACCCCATGTTAACTTTTGGGGACATTTGAATCTGTTTTGAGTCCTTCTCAAACCTCCCCCACTACAACCATTCTTTTTGAGCTTTTCTACTCAAGGCTAGTGCTCTACCACTTGAGCCGCAGATCTACTTCCTTTTTCTTATCCATACATGTTCTGTAGTTAGAGAGCTATTAGTCACTGAATGATAGTAGTATGGAATTCTGCATTTCACAGCATCCTGCTTACCGGTTGCAATTTGCACAGCTTTTACATTTCTTCATTATTTTGTGTTTGTAGCGCTTAACACCATGGCAGCTCCTTTTAGCTGACTCTGCCTCTCACTCTCTAATTCCCTCTCATATCCATTTGTCCTCTCTCTGACCTGCTCCATCAAGATTTTTTCAACATTTCTTTCCTCTCTTCCTTGAGGGAAGAAAAGAGCATTATTTCTTTTTGTTCTCAGAACAAGAAAGAAGGGGGAAAATAACTCAAGTACATTTAAATGAATCCACAGATAAGCTGGGAAATCCTGAGAGATAGCAGGGGCATATTTCCCTCATTCCCACACAGTGCTATATTTTGGTCATTTTCCATCCACAGTGGGACAGGTACAACACTCAATGGTCATCATTGGTTCTAATAGAAACCTAGTGGCAGGAGAGAACTTGAACTACAGAGAAACACAGTTTCCAGAAAAAAACAATGCAAGTTTTACAGCAGCAGAGCTGGAGACAGATATGGATGCAGAAATAAGAAATAATTGTACATAATCCCAGCACCCACTTCACCTTCATTATTACAGCAACATAGCATTAGAGCAGTGGGTGAATATCTGTGTAATTGTGACAGACTGCTTAGCCTAGAGATCAATAGTCATCCTGTAGACAAATGGTTTGACTTCAAATTCTTATTAGCCACTTGTCAGCTTTGTGCCTTAGATGAATTTACAGCTCTGAACTTCAGTTTCCTCATGTGGTTCGGTAGTCCTGGTGGCTATCTAATTCTGCTGTAACACATAGTTAGTACTATGTGATGATATTAAGTTTGAGCAATACCGGGTAGGTATGTTAGTTTTTGTTCACTAAATAAATAAATAAATAAATAAATAAATAAATAAATAAATAAATAAAAGAGTTTTAGCCCATTATTATCAGTACAGCTTTGTTCGTCTTTCCAACTCCTCTGCCTGTCCACAGAGCATTGTGCACATGAAGATGTTTTCACTCTTTCATTCCAAAGTGCTCAGAATTTTCTGTCAGAAAGGTTGGAAAGAACACGTGGTACTTCCAGACTCCCCTACAGATGTAGAAGGTAAAACCAGCACCGGACACCTCTTCACTGAGGGTGAAGACTTGCAAACCCAACTCCTTCCTAGAACATCCTTAGCTAGATGCAAACAGCACTGCACCAACACCTAGGATTTTCATAATGATTTAGGAGGAAAAGTATTCCATGAAAAACAATCTATCATGTCAGAACCAAAAAAGATCTTGGTATAATTTGTTTTTATCAGTAATGATACCCTCTCACACTCATTTATGATGGTAAAACCTGCCATTTAGCATAAATAGAATAAAGCAAGTTAAAAAAATATTGTTGCAGACCTATGTAAATGGAACACAGGAAATGTCATTGTTTGGGGTTAAGAATAAGTAGAGGTAGGAATAGTGTGGGAGGAGGTTTGTCCATAACAGTCAGCATTACCCATAAAAATATTCGCAGCCAGGTGCCAGTGGCTCACGCTTGTCATTCTAGCTACTCAGGAGTGGGATGCTGGCCAAGGCAGGAAAGTTCATGAAACTGTTATCTGCAATAAACTACCCAGAAAAAGCTGCAAATGGGGTTGTACAAGTAGTAGAGTGCTAGTCTTCAGCAAAGGAAGGATAGGGACAGTACCCAGGCCCTAAATTCAAGCCCGGTGACCCTCTCCTCCAAAATACACAATACAGCCAATTGAAAGTTCATCTGGACTGGCTCATGTCTATAATCCTAGGTACTTGGGAGACTAAGATTGAGCAGACCAAGGTTGCAGGCTAACCCATGCAGTGAAATCTATGAGACTCCACTGCAAGGGACAAAAGGCCCAAACATCTTATCTCATCTAACAGGAAGTCTAGGGCAGCCAAATCACAGTTCAAGCATGGCTTTAGTAGAAACTGAGATTCTATTGCAAAAACAAACAAACAAAAACAAACAACAAAAAGCCTGTAGATCATCGTCAGTAGTGTGTCTGCCTAGTAATTGGGAAGCCCTGAGTTCAAACTGAGTTTTAATATCACAATGCACTACAATTTTTACATAATCTCTTAAAACAAGTTCATTTGTTGAGTAAACTAAGCTTCACAGATTTCTTCTGAAAATGAGATTGTGTTTTCTGTGTTTGTTATACAATTATGAACACATACTAATTGAACAAATTTATGAGTGTCACTGAGAAGCTTTCTTACACGCTTTGCTCACAATCGCCTTCTCTTCTGCCCTCTTCTGCCCTTCTCTTTGTGATCTGTTTTTAACTTGTCATATAGAATTTGGGTAGAGTTTGTGTCTCTAATCTATCTGTGTTCTTATGTTTAAAAAGTATGTTTGAATGACTGATGCCACGATAATTCTAAAGAATCCTAAAACTAGAACTTCAGTTACTTCAATTCAAGCAATTTGTGCCCAAATTTTCTGAATCCTAAAAACCCATACAGAGTTCTATTTTTGAGGGGACTTTTTCATGTAACTTTCCCTTCTTCTCTTAATATAAATACCCATCAATGTGCTCTAAAGTACTAAGTTATTGTTTTTGAATTTGTATTTGGTTTTAATCATCGACTCATACAGATGGATTTCAATAATGAAGCGCTCTCTCTCATGTTCTTTTCTGGATGAAATTCTTATTTTATTTAGTCATTAATCTGCTGGGGATATTGCAAAAAACACTATAGACTGGGGTGTCTTCATCAAATAAAATTTATTTTTTCTTGCTCCTGGCATTTGGCCAGTATCAAGGGATGAAAAGGCTTGCTCCATGCATGGAGAGCAGTCTTATGTCCTGACTTAGTCTTCTCCAGTAAGGGTGTCTGCTGAGGGTCTTCTTAAAGAGACACCAATAGGTTTGGATACGGGTCTGCTTGTTCACATAACCTCATAGCAATTCACCTCTGTAACAACCCTTACTTACTCCAAGGGTAGTAATGTTCGGAAGGATTGGAGGGTTAGAATTCTGAGCTTTGGGAGACAAGATTCAGCACTAAACAGATCTAAAAACCATTGTGAAATATGTGTGAGGGGCCACTGATAAGCCTTGGGGAAAAATTGTTCAGTTTATTCGCCTGAGACTTTTTTCAGCATTGATTGTCCTCCAAACCCAGCAAGCATTCTAGTCAATCTGTTCTTAATATTATGCCATGACAATTAAAGATTATATTGGTCCCAGTGGGAGAGAAGTGAGGTAAAATGCTAGGCCACTGTGCAGCTGGAACAGAATGCTACACAAAAGCCTGAGATTGGGAGAATCATGAATTGAAGCCAGCCAGTGGAGAAATAGCCATGAGAATCCCTCTCCAAAATTTTTGCTTGTTTGTTTTTGTTGCCAGTCATGGGGTTTGAACTCGGGGCCTGAGCACTGTCCCTGGCTTCTTTTTTGCTCAAGGATAGCATTTTGCCACTTGAGCCACAGCGCCACTTCTGGCCATTTTCTGTATATGTGGTACTGAGGAATCGAACCCAGGGCTTCATGTGTACAAGGTGAGCACTTTACCACTAGGCCATATTCCCAGCCCTCCATCTCCAAAATTAACAGAAAAGATCAGGGCTGGCACCAGGTGTAACAAAGGCTTATGCTTGCTATGCTTATTATTGTGTTACAAGTAAATAAGCTTAGTAAGTATGAGGATCTGAGTTCAAATGTCACTACTGCCAAAAAATGTGAAGCAAGTGGAAAGGTGGCCTTGCCAACTAAATGATAAAGCAAATGTGTATTTTACAGGCATTTTTTTTTTAGTGCTCTTAATTGTTAGCATGCTCCAGGGATTGTAACTCAGAGAAGGACTGTACCTCTGTGAAAACTGGTTAATTGTTTCAGACTTGTTGAAGAAATCTCAGAATGAAAATGATCGAACAGTTGAAATCACTACATACAGAAGACATGTTTTATAAAATGTCATGTTTTAATATTTTGACATATGAAAAATAAATCAAAGAGGTGAGATATTGCCATAAGTAGGTATGTGTATTCATTACTTTAAAGTGCACATGTGATGTAGTTAATGCAATAAGAAGAGAAAGTGTGTTCTAGGTGCAGGAGAAGGTGTGCACAGATAGGTGTGTATAAATATCAATTCATTGTAATTTATTGTACAAGAGATTTTTAGTTAGTAGCAGATAAAAAAGATGCTAAATTACTTTTAGGATAAGTCTTATTAGGTTCACTGAACTGACAAGAAAAATAGCAGTTTAATATTAAATAAATTTCTGAGTTTTTTTAAAGAAAACTCTGCTTTTTAATATGAATTATGCATTACCTACAGGACTTCATTTGATATGTTATACATTTGTTCCTTCTGGACATTTCCATAAGACCTTATCCAAATGAAATATTGGATGGTTTTCAAAGAAAAATTGAATAATAAATAACCTGCTAAATATTTCACAAGAGAAATAATTTAAGCCCAAAGTATATGAGTTATGAGGAAGTATATGAGTTATGAGAAAACTCATATTACATTTTGAACTCTGATATTTTTCTCCAACTAAGATTTTTCAAATGTGGGAGAAATATGAGGGAAGAGGTAACAAGTTTGACAAGAAATGTACTCACTACCTTATATGTAACTGTAAGCCCTCTGTACATCTCCTTAAGAATAAAAAATAAAAAAGACTTTCAAATGTTTTTATTAGATAATATTTAGGAGTATAAACCATCATCAGAGATATGTATGACATATATAATAAGTAAATTAATTTTTTCTGTCAGTAAAAATAATAATTATATAATGGATTTATTATTTTGTTTATCAATAAAACAAATGGCTGTATTGAGAATGTTATTGTGTTCAGATTTATTTTATTTATTATAGTATAAGTTATTTGAACTATCTCAAAATCCTAAAAATTATATAGGAAATGTTTAAATGGGTATGATTTTAAATTATTGCAACTATCCATTAGGTTTACAACAGACCCAGAATTTCTATGGAAGATTTCTTTTCCATATCCTCCTTCATTACTAGCCCATTTTCTCTCTTGTTAGAAATCATCAATGTATATATAGTACACAAGATAGAGAAAAAAAAGTCTCTGACTAAATTAATGAAAGTGTATCCCTTAAATTCCATTTATCATAATTATTCCCGAATATTCATGGATGTCTGTTTTTGTTACTAATTTTTCAAAATACTTGTTACTATTTTCACAAAATTTACATTAGAGAAGCTCCTTAGCTAGGATTCATAGGTAATAAATAACCACGGTTTCATTTATAAATCTACAGAATGCTATACTGTAGCTCTGATATTGATCATGAATGTTCCTCAAAGGCCTGTGTTTCAATAAGAAGTTGTGATTCCCAGAGAACGGTGCTTTTTGGAGGTGGTCAAACCTTTAAAAGATAATGCCTAAGCAGGCACTCTTGCCACTAGGCTATATCCCCAGGCCTGACTTTCTAGTTTCCTGTGTCCTTAACTGTGCAGAAACTTTATTTTAATGTAGTCCCACTTGTCAAGTCTCTCTCCTATCTGCTGTGCCCTGGGATTCTATTCAGGAAGTTCCTGTCTGTACCTGTAAGCCAATGTCTCCCTACTCTCTCTTGCAGTGGTTTCAGAGTTTCAGGTCTGATGTTGAGGTCTTTGATCCACTTTGAGTTGACGTTAGTGCATGGTGACAAGCAGGGATCCACTTTAAATTTTCTGCATGTGGCTGCCCAGTTTTCCTAAAGAAGAGGTTATCTTTTTTCCACTGTATGTCTTTGGCTCCTTTGTCAAATATCATCTGACTGTAAGTATGTGGTTTTATTTCTGGGTCTTCTAGTCTGTTCCATTAGTCTCTGGGTCTATTTTTGTGCCAATACTGAGCTGTTTTTGTTATTTTGGCTCTGTAGTATAGCTTGAAATCTGGTATTGTGATACCATTCTCATTACATTTTTTTTTTTTGCCTAGAATTGGTCTGGCTATTTTATGTCTTTTGTTGTTCTTATAAATTTTTGTTTTGTTTACTATATCTCAGTAAAGAACATCATTGGGATTTTGATAGGGATTGCACTGAATTTTTATATTATTTTTGGCATTCTGGCCGTTTTTACAATATTGATTCTATTCTTAAACATGGAAGGTCTCAATTTTCTGGCATCCTCTTTGATGTCTTTCTTTAGATTTTTATATTTTTCTCTATAAAGAGCAGTTACACCTTTGATTTGGTTAATTCCTAGGTTTATTTTTTTAGGCCATTGCAGGTTGGTTTGTTTTCATGATTTCCCTTTCTGCGTGTACATTGGCATACTGAAAGGCTACTGATTTTTGTGGGTTAATTTTGTGTTACTTTACCAAAGTGGTTGATTAGCTCTAGGAGATTGGAGGTGGAATTTTGGGGGATCTTTTAGATATAAGATCATATTATCTGCAAGTAGGGATAATTTGATTCCTTCTTTCCCTATGTGAATCCATTTAATATCCTTTTCTTGCTTCACTGATCTAAGAATTGGAAGACTATACTGAAGAGGAGTGGAAAGAGTAAACACAGGTTTGTGCATGTTTGTATGTGTGTATGTTAGGGTTGGGGGAATTTTGAGTGACTTTAAAAGAGCTTAAATTAGCTTAGGGCACATTCAGTAGCAAAGGTCATGTCCAAGGTGAGAAGATGCATGAGAGGAACAATTTTCCTCTGAAAGTCTAAGCATTGGGCTATGTAGTTAAAATGTGCTTTGTAATTAAATTCTACAAGGACTCTGTCCACAACCGTGTCTTCAGTAGATTGTTAACAAGTGAGTAATTTAATAGAGTGCTATGCAGCAGGTTAAGGACATACCAATTTAGTAATGGCATTGCCTCAGTGTCTCTGTCATTTTACTAAAATTACGTTCTGCTGCTAAATTTGTATGCTTACATTTTATTTCAAAATTGATACTTTAGCACAGACCTGAATTAGACATTATTTAGTGTCAGGACTTGAATCACCTTCTATAATGCTTCCACACATCTTGAAGATGGATTGTGATATATTTTCCTTAAAGATTCAGATACACTACAGAGAACATAAGCAGACCAGAGCACTGATAAAAATGTAAATGTGAGGATATCTAGCAAGGAAACACAATCGCACAAGAAGAAAATCGCACACAAGATGCTAGCACCTTGGTTCTCCATTATGTCTGCAGAGATGCAAGCAGGGAATTTTAAAATGAGGACTACATCCTTTGCTTTAGATAAGCTATGGAACAATTAATGTTTGAAGACAGGAATGAGAAGCAGGGAAAAGACGGAGTTGCCCACTGTTCACCTCTCTAGGCAGCCATTTGATCTCGCAGGCCAAAGCCCAGCTGTGAAAGCGGTTTGCGTGAAACACCAGGAGAGTGTGAGCTGCTGCTTCCATTCACGTTTTTGAAAATGACTTCATAGTCTCTCCTTTAGTCTTTCATTTGTTTAGCTTGGATGTGTAAGTAGAGAATGTTTTATTTAAGAAGTATAGATTACCTTTAATGGATACATAATAATTTTATAATTCATGGTGCCCAATATGATACTTTTTTGACATATGCAATTTTTCTACAGTCTATTTATCACACAAATAATGGTGCTTAAATTGTTCTTAAATTTGTTACTGTCAGAGACATAGAAGCTCTTCTTAATGAAAGTGATTTTTCAAAGCAATGTATGACTTGTTTCCAGTTTGCAAGTCTTAGATATATATCTGATCAATTATATGATGAAATCAGGGAACAGCCACTTTCTAAAAAATGTTTACTCTATTGAGATATTTCAACAGATTCTCAAGTATACCACCTTCCACTCCCGAAAACTCCATACTTAGTTGTACTAGACATGTTCTTACATCTATCTCAAGTTCTTTTGAATACTAGAAAACCTAATTTATATAAAATGATCTTATATTAAAATTATATTATTTGAGTACTGCATGATGCTAATAAGAAGTAGATCATTGTAATTTTAAATACCATAAAGCACAGAAAACTTGTACTCCTAATAAAACTTTTAATAGTTCATAATTTCATATGTGAGGATTCTATGAGCAATGTAATATATTTATCATAAATTTGTATTTTTTTTGCTGGTACTGGGTCTTGAACTCAGTGCCTACCCCTCTTGTTTAGCACTTGATTAAGTCTACCATTCTAACACTTGAGTTATACTTCCAGTTCTGGCTTTTGCTGGTTAATTGGATGTAAGAGTCTCTTGTGATTTTTCTGCATAGGCTGACTTAGAATTGTGACCTTCATATCTCAACCTCTTTAGTAGCTAGGATTACAGGTGTGAGCCACTAGTACCTGGCAAAAAAATTACATTTTTTGAGCCCTTTAAAGCTCATAGCCATAAAACATAATTTGGCATTTTTAAATGGACTCCCATCTTGCTTACAAACTATTTAACGTAGAGGTCATTTCTAAGTCATACTTTCAAGAAACCACTTGAAGGCAGACAAGACAGTAGCCACGACACCCCAAGTACACTGGATGAACAAACACAAAATATTTTCAAACAGAAATCTAAAGAACTTAGGGTTTGGAATAATATCTGAAGAATAGGCTTCTAAAGAAAATGGAAACTTGGTGACATTTGAAAGTACTTGGTCCTTTAATTTTGTTTAACCAACACCTTTTTGCCTAATTCCAATATCAGAACAAATTGCCAGTCCAAACAACACTTCTGTAGTTGCTATCTTCAATTCTCCACAACTACACGTTCTGGTTCAGCTGAACAGTAGCCTTGTATAGCACAGATGAAATACATTCTTCATGATGAGCTAGCCGCTTGCTAGGTGTTGCTACACCAAACAGATACCAGTCCAATACTCTAATGTCTTAAGCTTTTTTGTATTTTTATTTTTTGCTTAAATTAAAATTTACCTTTAGCAAATCAATGGCATAGATTCTGTTGCAGAAATTCCTTTCTAATTGCTGCCACATGAACCTCAGAAATAAAATATTATATAATAGAAGCCAGCACAGACCAGCCAGTAGCTGACATACAGCAGAGACACTGCCCTGCTGTCTATGTGCTCACTGGGATGTGGAATGTTTGATATTTTTGCAAATTATATTTGATTTGGGTTCAAGTATGATACATTATCCAGGCAGTGTAATTACCCAAGGAAGGGCACACAGATAGTTCTTTTACTGTTTGAAAGGTTGCTTCTATAAAATATATGTGTATGTCAGGAAGTGAATCTTTCTTTAGCAGTGCATGAGAAGTGGGGGAAGGTGACAATCCCTAAAGTGAGTCACTTCTTTGGCAAAAGAAATTGTGACCATAATATGTTCTACTTAAGAACGATAATGTCACCTAAGAAAAGAACTTGTCTGCAAGAAGGAAATCAAAACATTGTATTGTGAATGTAGATACATATTTATTGGCTCACCGCAGGTATCAAATACGCCATGGAGCTTTCCCTCATAGCTATGGTCCTGCCAAAACTTGACATGTCCCCCATGGAAGGTGGCAGTGGAAACTTGGGGTGCAACAAGAGATTGTTGCCACAGCCCTGTCTAATAAAGCTTAATTTCTGCCTATCTTGCTACATAAAAGAGAAAGGGGAAAGGGAAAGATTAAAAAAAATCATCTTCTATTTGCAAGGTTATTAGAGGGTATCAATCAATATAGAAAATTACTTATCACCCAGGTAATCAGCAATTGCTCTTCTTATACTTGCTACTATGGGAAAGATAATGTTTTCTTTTAAGGACAGTGTATTTTTGAGGGGAGGGAGGATCATGCATGATTTCTTGCCAGTGTGCCAAGAGCGCAGAAACAAGATGTCTGGCCAAGGTTAATAGCTAGTTTATGCTTCTCTGTGAAGGATATTTCATGTAAGTTTTACAACCACAGGCATTTTCTATAACCTCATCTGCTTGAAATGCTATCAAAGACTAAGTCTCGGGAAGTGCAATTCATTTCCGTCTGCTTCCATGCATTTGATAGTGAGGATATAGAGGAAGAAATAGAAGCAGAGAGGAAAGATTAAGCAGCATAACAATGAGAGCAGAGCAAAAAGGGGGATGAGTCCCCAGGATGGGTGGCACCAAAGCTGGCACATTAAAAGGAAGAAAAGCACACACAATATAGAAAATATGATATTTTTAGTGTTATTGTTACTGTGATACACTTAGGAGTCACCATTTCATAAGTCAGGTCATGAGCACATTTTGTTTGGGGTAATGTCAACTCTTCTTTCACTCTCTCAATTTCCCCTTTCTTTCCCTACCCACAAGTTGCATAGTTCATTTTGAACATAATGTCTACTGAGCACCATTGCTACATTCGTTCACCCTGTGTCTCTCCATTTCTGTGGCCCCTTTACTTCCCCCAAAGACAGATAAATGAACAAACAACACAAAAAAAGAAACAAAAATGTGTTTTAAAGCTGCTGCTCATATGTTAATTGGAGCTTTACTGAACTTTGAAATTTATGTAGGATTACTTCAAAATCACCCATCTAAATGACTAGAAAAACCAAACCTTACATATTTCCTATGCATTTCTATCACTATTAATATTTTTGTGCTGGCATTGGGATTTGAACTCAGAGCCTTAACATTTTCTTGTTTTTTGTTTGTTTTTCTTCACTCAAAGCTGGTGCTCTACCATTTTAGCCACAGATCCACTCCTGGCTTTTCATTGGTAATTGAAAATGAGAGTATCCTACTTGGGCTGCCTTCAAACCCTCAGTTCTTAGATCTCATGCTCCTTGAGTAGCTAGAATTACATGTATAAACCACTGACATCAGGTTGATGTTCTCCTATGTATTTTTAAGACTTATTTCTGCTACCTAATTTATATTATCTCACTTTTATTCTGCATTTTCCAGGAAGGAAGGGAGAAAGGGGAGAGAGGGAGCAAGAGAGACTGGGCTGGTGCAGACACAGGAAATGATAGAGGAAGCATAGGTAAGCACTGATTGTTTAGGAAAAAAACCACACCACCTTGATACTGTGACACGTAGCAATGAAAAAAATAACTGAGGTAAGTATAAATCTACAAGAGGAAGAGCCTTAGTGTCAAAGGCAGCACTAGGGCTCTGAGGCACTCTAGGAACTCCTTTGCCCACTTGCAGTATTAAAAAATTAGATGTAGCATGTGAGCAAGACAATCAAGGATATCTCCAACAATTTTGTAACCAGAAAATACCACATGCAGTTGCTTTTTACTGAGATGGGGAACATAAAGAGAGCTCTACTTTGTGAGGGAGCTATTTCGTATAGGTGTGAAATTTTGAATGTTTTCACATACCTGAATGACTTGTAGAAGTTTGTGCCTTGAGTTTTAGGTTATATTCTAAGGGCCTAGATTTGAACACAGATACCAGATTTCAATGTTAAGCCATGGGACATACAAATTGCACACTGAGCATTGGAACTTCCAACTTATCTCAATATACAAAACAAAACTTCTTAATTCATTAATACAGCAATGTCTTCAGAAGAAGAGTAGGCATTTTGCTCCATCTTCAGGGTGTAAATATAAGCTTTCAGTTTAAGTAAAGAAAGAATTGGGGCTCTGGGAAGAATAATTAGGCAGTCCAAGTAGTGTCTGATTGATCATTACTTTAATATTCGTTAGGAGGCAAAGCCTTTTCATGATAAGAAAGTCATTGGTCTCTAGGGAGAGATTTAACCTTGCTATAGATGTTTACTTGCCAGTCCCAAAGAGGGCTGTTTTCCTCTTCTGGCTGTCTACCTGGTATAGGACCATTTATTTATTCTTTGTAGATTATAGACTTCAGATATTTGAGATTTGTTCAACTTATTTAGATATTTAATTGAAAGGCCCATTTTTGCTTAGGTGAATGGGATTTCATTACATTTTTCAGAAGTAAACCCAACACAGCTCTTTTAAAAAAAATTGTAAAGGTGATGTACGGAGTGGTTACAGTTACATACAAAAGGTAGTGAGTACATTTCTTGTCAAACTTGTTACTTCCTCACTAATTATTCTCCCGCCTTCCCTCCTCCCCCACACAGCCTCTTCTTGAGTTGTACGGTTTACTTCATATTTTCTTATACATATTGCTATTTCATTGCTACACCTTTTATCCTTTTTCTCAACATTTTGATGTTCCCCTTCCCTTCCTTAATTCAGATAAATGTATATACAATAGCCATGGTACCCAAATCAAACACCTTGACCACAGGGGCTAAGCCATAGGGAAGATAAATAAAAGAAAGAAGAAATATTTTCACAGAGTGGGTTCTAAATAACAACAGAAATGATAAACTGCTTGTTTCCATAACCTGGAGTTCATTTCACTTAGCTCCATCTCATGTGATCATATGTACATGGCTATTGAACTATTGTGATCATCTGCTATTACTATCCTAGACATATGCTAATTATCACCATTGAGGGAAACCATAGTGTCTACAGCTCTTTTTACTTTTCTATTGTGTACTTTCAAGTTAGGTACAAACATATCCCAGGTTTTCTCCATTTTGCAAGACAAGGAAAATCCTATGAGTATCCCTAACATGGAAAAACCTAGAAGTAAATATTGTTCTTATTTCCTCTCGGTTTTCACTGCAAAGATCACCTATATTCACATATATAAGGAGTAGCAGTAGCCAGATGACTCAGAGCCTTCCCTTCTCTCAATGGTCTCAGAATACCACTGTCACCTCCTACTCTTCCTCCTTACCTCCCCTTCCAGAATGCACAACCATCTGGGGTTGCAGCCCCACAGAGAACATATCGTCCTGCTACATCCAGTATGCTGCTCCCAGAGGGAAGTTTTGGTTTCATAATTCATCCATCATTTGCATTTTTTACAGTTTTGAAATACTGCAGATATTCAACTCATAATTTAGATATTAATTAAATGCAAATCTTGGGATCATTTAAATTATCCCCAGGGTTTCAGGAACAGATGGAGATTTGAAGAAGAAGTGATTCCAAAGCACAGCCTAACCCTTCTGCATGGTACTAACTGCGCAGGGGCACAGGATGAAGAGTTGATAGAAGGTGGTGACAGCCCACTGGCCCTTTCATAAATTCGTGCTTCTCTTCTCTGAGAGACTCATTTAAAGATGTTACCTATTCCTTCAAGTTTTGATTCTCAATGGGATTTCTGCCTATCTCTTTCATTCTTGGATAATTTTTGCACTTAATGTTTTGAGTATTCAAAAAGCCTTCAAAGATTCACAGGGAAGTTTCCTCTGGTACAAGCTTTGTGTCTCCAACATATTCTTCTCTCAAGGGCCTGACCCCAATGTGGGCTGGAGATGGGGCTTTGGAGGCAATCAAGCTGCAGACATTCGTGGTGTCTCTTGCCTTTTATGAGAATGAAGATGCTCTTTCCCCTCCCTGTGTCTTTTCTATGAGGGGATACAGTGAGAACAGGGTCTTCTGAAAAACAGGAAGAGGCCTCTCCTGTCACATCTACGGGTGCCTTGCTCCTGGTCTTGCAGCTTCCGTAGGGTGAGAAACCCAGTCCTGTACTACGCCTCCCAGCACAAAGTGTTCCTTGACAGCCACAGAAACTCATTTTGGTTCCCTCCCAACCTTGTTGGCCACACACTTTGATGACTTCTTCTCTCTCTCCATACCACAGCAACTGTTATTATCCACTTATGTGTTCTTTCCTGATACTGTTTTTTATTTATGTCCCATTCTGTATTGAGAACATAATCTGCTTTATGAATATATTTTCCCTTGCATTTTGATGAAAGCGAGCAGACGACAAATCATATTCTGTCATTTTTCAATTTAATGTATCTCACTTCTTTTCATATTAAAACCCAAAGCAATTTCTGTTGCTTTACTTGTAACGAGTGTTGTCATACGATGCTTAACTAGCACTAAGATTTTTGCTATTATATATACATCATGGAGCCCTAAAGAACAATGAAAAGAAGCTATTTGGAAAGAAATAAATGGAACTGTTAAGTGAAGCAAGGTTTTGAAGGACAAAGCTTACTTTTTGTTTGTTTTTTTATATGTGAATTTAAGACCTAAAAGATAAACATGATATATGTGTGTCTGTATACATACAGTATCATATATGAATACACACATACATATGCATACATATACCATATCATACACATATATATTATATAATATTATACATAAATATCATTTATATTAATACTTATAATACATTGTTATATTATAACATATATAGTATTTTAGCTAGGTGCTGATGGCTCATGACTACAATCATGAGGCTGAGATCTGAGGACAGTAGTTTGAAGGTCAGAGTAAGAAAGCCCATAAGATTCTTATCACCAATTAACCATCAGAAACTGGAAGTGGAGCTGTGGCTCAAGTGATAGAGTGTTAGCCCTAAGTGGGAAATCTCAGGGATAGTGCCCAGTTCTGAGGTCAAGCCTTAGCACAAGCACATACAAAGAAAACAATTTTAAGTCCTGGAACTGTGTAAAGGTGGAGGAAAACAAACTGCTGAAGAGAAAACAATACTAAAATACCTTTCCTCTGTGAATGAAGTTGGCATAATGAAACTGGCTGAAAACTGTTGAATTGAAAGGGGTACAGTGATGAAAAAAATGTGAATAGGTGAGGGAAGGGACCTGATTAAAATATTGCACATGCATGTGTAAAATACCACAGTGAAGCCTCTTTGAAAAATTAATGTACATTAAAGAAAATAGACAAGGCTGTAAACTGGTTGCTCAAGTGGGCCTGACTGGGTGAGAGGGACATTGGGAGAAGGTGAAGGAGGTTGCAGATGATCAAAATGCTTTATGTAACTTAGTGAAAATGGACAGAGGAAGCTTTTTTAAATTGGTTTAGAAGGAGGAAGGGGTAAAAGGAGACTGATGAAGGGACTGAGCTAGATCAAAGTGCATTGTGTTTGCTACAGCAAGTCAAAATAACCTCCCCCCTTACATACGTAATAAATGTTTATAACAAAAGTGTGAAAGAAGAGAACATGATGATACAATAATAAACAACTGTCTGGGCATGGTGATTCCAATGTTTAATCCCAGCTACTTTTGAGGCAGAAGTAGGCAAGACTGTGGTTCTAAAACAGTTCAGGCCAGAGAATAATGAGGTCACAACTCAAGAAATAAATTGGATATATTAGGGTGTGCTTGTTTTCCCAGCTTTGAGGGAGGCCAGATCATGGTCTGAGTGTAACCCTAGCAAAAATATGAGACTGTATCTGATAAATAACCTTAAAGTCAAAAGGACCGAGGCATGGCTCAAGTTCTAAGTGTGCAGTCTAGCAAGTGCACAGTCCAGAGTACAAACCCCAGTACCACCAAAACAAAAACAAAACCCCCGAACCAGTACATGAGTGATTTTGCACATGTGCATGTCATCAAGGAACTATAGAATAAATATTGCTGTCATGAATGCACATTTATAAACTTTCATACTTCTACTGTATTGTCTGAAAACACCACCCTCTTTACCTCTAGGTAAGCATCTTCCAGAAGCCATGGAGTTAAACTTTGAAGAGTCTTAAAGCTGTAGTAAGAGTAAATATCCCCAAACATCACAGTCAGTCCCACTACCCATAAGTCTACCCACACTGTGGTTTATTGAGCTTATGTTTTTATTAGTCTGATGAGTAGAAATGATTGTTGTTTTAATCTTTCTTTCTAGAGACTAGCCTCTTTGCTGTCTTTTCTCTTTCTGTTCTTACTTACTTGTTTTCCCTTATATGTGGAAGCTAGAATTATCTTATAAACATATAAGTAAATGTGTTGAGTGGTATGCAAGTGCACAATCGAATTAACTGAAATACAGTAGGGAATGCTCAAATAGTGTAATCTTTCAAAAGGCAAAGAAAGTTCAACAAAATAGACACGTCAAAGAGTTGGGGTTGGGGTGGGGTTAAGAAGAGAGGGGCAGATGAAAGAAGGGAAGAAGGGGAATGCAGTCGAGAATTCAGTGCATAGCCTGCAAAATTAAGAAGAGTCAAAGATGGGGTGTGTAGGGAAGGGAGGCAGATGTTGAAAGGAATGACATTGGTAAAGATGCATTGTAGTCATAAACTAATTTGTTTACTGAAAACTCCTTCAGGCAACTACTTGAAGATAATAAGGTCTATTTTAAGATGAAGAATAATTGCTAAAACATTCTAGAATCTATACATGTGTTGCAATTTACATAGGTTTATTAATAAATATTTTTGCACATTTCAGTTTATTACTTGTAATTCTGCTCCTCTACCTTTTCTTGTTCCATTTGGAAGCAAGTTCTGGCTCTTTAGCTCAGCTAGTCTTGACATCTCTTTCTACTCCCCTACACTTCCTGACTGCTAGGATTACAGGCATGCCACCATTCCAGGCTCTGTTTCTCTTTCTTTCAACAGGGATAAACCATTCAACTATACACCTATTTATATGAATCAGTGTATAAAAATGTTACCTCTTCCCCCTAGTGACCACCTTGACAATGAAACATGATTAAAGAGACACTAGTGGGATTAGAAAATGAATATATTTGAAAGTATATGTGATTTTTAGTTAACATTTTTTGCTTGTTCATTTACCTTGTATCTAATTCTAGTTACACTTAGTCTAAAATTAAAACAAAGGAACAGTAGGGAGAAAAACCAAGGCAATGGGTTTAGGAGGTGGTAGGACAATAAATAGGAAAGCATAAGGACATTTAAAAGGAGAAGTTTATATTCCACTAATATGTAACTATGTTTCAGTTAATTATCACTTGCATTATTATATCTGGAGAAATTAAGGCTGAATATCATGAGAGAGGAGCACATGTTAAAACAAGTCTGCTCATCTCATAGCACTGGGAAGCAAAGAGAGGGAGAGATTGGGGAAAAATATACCCACTAAGACTAGGACCTTAGTGACCTATTTGCTTCAAGTAAGTCCTTGCTCTTCAAGTTTCCATTACCTCTCCATAGGTTATTAAGCTTTGTATCCAACAGTGGAATAATATGCTGATGATGTCAGATGATGAACCAACCCCCTCCAACCCCCACCTTTCACCTTGCTGCAGCTGGGACCAACACTTTAAGTAATAAGCCTGTCATGACTTTGCAGATCCTTGTCTGTTCTCAGACAAGGCAAATAAGAGCTACTCTGTCACACGTAACAAAGATACTGTCCCAACTTTTAGTAATGTTGCGAAAATTTTTGTCTTAGGAAGACAAAGCTAGAAAATTTTTTAAAAAATGGTGACCTGATGGGGCTGGGGATATGGCCTAGTGCCTGCCTCGGATACACGAGGCCCTAGGTTCGATTCCCCAGCACCACATATACAGAAAACCGCCAGAAGCGGTGCTGTGGCTCAAGCGGAAGAGTGCTAGCCTTGAGCGGGAAGAAGCCAGGGACAGTGCTCAGGCCCTGAGTCCAAGGCCCAGGACTGGCAAAAAAAAAACAAAACAAAAATAAAAAATGGTGACCTGAGATTTGTGTCATTTTACTATATGTTTGAAAAGGAGGAATTGGAAAATTAGACTTTCTACTTTAAAAAATTCATTTTCTTTACTCTTCTCCATGTTTGAACAGTTAGCTCATATCTGCTTCATATATTAGAAGAGGCCTATAAATTACTAATGATAATGTGGCTTCAGGTGAAATTAAACTATTCAGAAGTCAGATGTTATTGAAGATTTTACTGCAGATTTTTTTTGTGCTAGAAAAATAGTTTTTCTTTCTTAAATTAAATTTTATTATTAAGGTGATGTATAAAGGGGTTACGGTTATATATGTTACTGAGTACATTTCTTACCAAACTTGTTATCCTCTCCATCATTTTTCTCCCACTTCTCCTCCCACACCCCAACATATTGCATTATGAATTTCATTATTGCATTGCTTCACCGCCTGTCATCCTAGCTACTCAGGAGGTTGAGCTCCAAGTCGAGCTGTGGCTCAAGTGGTAGAATTTCAGCCTTGAGTGAAAAAGGCTAAGAGATGTTGCCTAGTCCTTGAGTTTAAGCCCTAGGACTAGTGTGTGCGTGTGCACCCACCACCACAAAAATCAGGTTCCTTAAATATTCCTCATACCTACTCCCACACATATTCCAGCTGCAACATGTAATTCATGTACCTGGGGCTGAGAAGGAAGTTCAGTGCACGTACTATGCACTAGTAAGGCCCTGAGTTTGACCATTCACCATAGGTGAATGAACTAGTGAGTGAATGAAAGAAAAGAAGCTCTGTAAAATGCTCCCCTGAATATTCCCTCCCATCTGGTACAAGAAGTAACTCATGTAATTGCTAAGAGTAATAATGCCTTACCTGGGAAAGACGGATAAACGTGAATAATATATTTATTCTTTTGGATGTTATGACACATAAAAAGCACTTGAATTTCTCCTTCGATGTTAATTTCTAGACTTGAAAATGTGATATAAATTAAATCAGCTTAAATGTCAATATTCTTTTCTTTTCTTTTTTCTTTTTCTTTTTTGCCAATCCTGGGGCTTGAACTCAGGGCCTGGCCACTGTCCCTTGAACTACAGTGCTACTTATGACTTTTTCTATATATGTGATCTTGAGGAATCAAATCCAGGGCTTCATGTATTCAAGGCACGCACTCTACCACTAGGCCATATTCGCAGCCCCATGTCAGTATTTTTCACAATGTTCAATGGCACTCCCTGGGTTGAGGCAGGAAAGAAGCAAACATCTTTATGGAAAGACCTTAAACATTTCCTAGCATGTAAGACAATAACTTGAAAGACATTTTGTGATTAATATGAAAAATCTGAAGGAAGGATGGAAGAAGAGAGAAAAACTGAATAAAAAAGTTAAAGTTCTACCCTGACTTAGGGTTAGTTTGTGAACGAATGTGAGTCTTCAACACTTCAGAGTTTAGAAGGTTTCCCAGCAAGACAGTTTCCTCAGATCTGACAGGTTAGTCCATGTAACCATCTCAGTGAAAGCTCGGCAACTATTCAAGAAAAATTTTGAAAGTCATAAATTCATAACATCATTCAAGTGAAAAAATCACAACCTGTCAAAGTTTCATTTCACTCATTAACTAGTAAAGGGCTCAGTCAGATGTCAAACCCAGTTCAAAGGACAACTTTTAGCAATGTAAATTCTTTAATAGACAAACTTAAATTGCTTTGCTAAGAGGAAAGAATCACCTGCAATGCCATGGGCAGGGACAGATAACATTTGCCTTGCAATCAGTTTTCTACCATTGAAGTGGCAGCCCTTCAAAATCATTACAGAGACTGGTCATAAAGTCATTTGAAAGTGTGCAGCTGGCCCTGGTGCAGAGAGAAATGCCCAGGTCCTTTGAAAGCACTACAAATCTACTGTTCTTTGAATGCATTTCTGCTATGTGCACAATCTTCCCTTAAAAAGTCAGTATCATGAGGTCAAACCCATCCAACTGAGATTTTAATTGCTAGTCATAATCACAGCTTTTAGAATTAAAGTGACTTCTCTACTATCTTGACATCATTAAGATTTTTTCAAAGGCTTCTGTATCTTCATATTTGTAAAACCATTGGCTTTGCCTCCTGTAGCTTCAATGAATATTCATCTCAAAAAGATTATCAATGAGATAATGCCTTCTTTATCAATCAGTGAACTTCTGCTGAGCATGGCCAGCTATTCCCCTAATAAGCTATACTTATTTCAGCTGGTTTGCAGATCAAGTAGCCAAGGTGATGCTAATAGACAATTTCCTGGACCCTCCAGGCAGGTTCATAAGCATTGGGGGGAAAAAATGGAACTGCTAATTTCTATAAATATCCCTCCTCCTTCCTGATTGGCATGTGGACATGACAGCAGGACCAGAAAAGTAAGGACTTTTGGAAACTAGTAACTGGTAGTTTAGTCATCCTGTCCCTTAGAGTGTCTACCTCTACATTTTGTGGTGAAAAATTGTCTTCCTGTTATTTGACGCAAAGTTTTTTTTTTTGTTCCTGTGTTATCTGCTTAATTCAGTCACTAACTGATCCACACCCACATCCGTAACTTTCCCTGAATCATCCACTTTAAGTTATTCTATAACCACCCATCAAACACTTTTTAGAACAGAAATTCAGTCTTATCCTTATGTGAATATTGGCTGTAAAATCTAAGCAGATGGGTAGAGTAAATGACAGCTATTTGGAACAGACACAGAATGTAACTTGGCTGCATTACATTTGTAAATAAGTTTTTTTCTCTCTCACATGCACGTTGGCTAGTTTTCCTTTGTTATTGGTTCAACTCTTCATCCAAGGCAGAATTTTATGTTCTCGAATGTGCAGCATACAAGAACAACATGTTAAACAACAATTCAATCAGCACAATCAGCACTTTCTATAGGATTCCCAGCTTGATTCAATTTCTTCCCACACTCTTCCTTTAAAAAAACAAAAGCTTTTAATTATAGAACGTTTAAAACAGATCAGGGTAAAGAATCCTCATGCCATCATTTTACATGGAGGGAACCACATCGCTCTTTGTAGCATCTCTTCCTCCATCCCAAGTCATTCCTCAGTAAATACCAGGCCTCCTTTTAGCTCATCCATGCAGATTTAATCATGGAAGTTTAAATATAAAATATCTCTATTTTTTTTAACTTGGATATTTTGTTTTCCTGTCTGACATTACAAATGTTCATTCTTTTGTTTTTCACTATTGCAATTACCATATTATTATGTAAGGTCCTTTAAATAGATTTTCTCATCATCTATATATTATTTATGAAATCTTCTTCATGTAATTTTACCTGTTCTTTATGTTGAAGGTTTCATTTTGGCAGTTTTAGTGAGGTAGACAGCAGATATTTTGAAGACTTCTTCCTCATTGATGTGTTAAATTCTACCAGAAAGCATATAAACTCCATTTGTCTTCTTCTTTGTTATTAGTCCTACTGGTCTTTAGATATTTTCATAGACATTTAGAAATATAAACGTTCTTATTTTTGAATCTACAGTGTGTTTATGAAGAGCAAATGCCTATACCATGTGTTGAATTTGAAGTCGCATCCATAATAGAAGGCAGGTTCCACATCCCATTCATTTTATGTTTTTTCTCTTCAAAATAATGACACCATCATTTAGTATCACAAAAAGTTAGTGCCCTAAAAAATTGGAGAATTAGAGAGTAGATGAGTGTTAAGTCAATTGTACATATTGAAGTTGAGTATAGACGTTAATGTAGAAGTTGAAAGTCAAAAGTAGTTAACAGAGACTGGGAGAGGAAGAATGAGGAGAGGTGGATCAATGAGTTCTGAGTTATATTAAATGAAGGAGAGAAGTTCTAGCATGCTACAGCATAGTGGGGGTGATTGTAAATAGTGAGAACATATTATATGTGTTAGAAAAACAGGAGAGAAGATCTGGAATGTTTTTGGTGTAAAGAAATAATAAATGAAGAGAGAGATTTCCAAGCTGCTTCAAACATTATATATAAAACTTTACATGTACTTCAGAGGTACATACAGTAAGCATCCAGTAAGTGGTCTTTGATAATTTAACTGATTTTTCTATCTGACAAACCATTCCAGGGTTAACTTGTCCCAAGCCTGGAATTGAGTATTTTCTCTTCATTTTGGATCTCTGTGTTGTATGTCTCCTCCTCCTCACCACTACAAAAATGATACTTAGATACTGCAACTTGACCCTGTGAATATTATTACTGGCCAGATTACTGGCTAGGTTTCTAGGCTATTTATGGGACACAGGGTATCTTTGCTTTCTTCAAAACAAAACATCATGATTTCTAGATAATTCTATGTGTATACGTGCCATTCAAATTCAGCCTACAAGGTTATTATCCAAACTCAATTGTCTTATATCTATCTGTTCCTTATTTTCTACCAGTATACACACACACTGTTTGCCTGAGAAATCAAACACAACTCAACAGTCTGATCACAGATAGGAGCTTGCACATCTCACAATATTTTACTACCTTACGGATGTATAGTCAAGCTACTATTTTTTAATTAGTGGCAGAAATAACTACCTAGTCTAGAAATATTATTTCTCTTAACTAGCAGAAGCATAATATTTTTGTATCTGCATGCCATGTTTCTTAATATAGCTGAGCCTCAAACACAACTGAATTCCAGGTAGTGACAAGGAGTACATGCACATGAGAGGGGAGAGAGAGAGAGAGAAAGAGAGAGAGAGAGTGTGTGCAAGAGAGAATGGGCATTACTAGTGTAAAGTTAACTAAACATCATTAAGTCACACTCACTATGAATTATAGCCCTGTAATCTTTCAGCATAAGTATTTCATTGATGTCACAAATGGTTCCTTTTGGCTTCCTATTACAGTTGGTTAATATTTATTTTTCTTATTTTACACGTAGAAGTAATGACATTTCACAAATCTATTCTTTCACATTGTCAACACACACATGCATACACACACAAACACACATACAAAATATGTTTTTAAACTTTATTAAATTGAAATACCTTAAAACATTATTGTTTTCATATAATTTTATCTATAGTAAAAAGACAAATAAATATACTTTAAAAATTTATTTCACTAAGTATTCTTTCAGAGACTAACATTTCCACCTTATTATTTCAATTATATTTTGCTTTATTTGGCTGTTATAAATTAAAGAATAATCATTTGGATAATTCTCTTGCTGCAACCACCTACCTTTATTTTATTGATTTATTTAGATTTATTTTATTTCTTTATTTTTCTTTTTTAAAATGAATTTTAAAATACATTATTAAATTAACAACAACAATGAAAAACCTTTTGTTTCCATATCTTGTAGTTCATTTTGCTTAGCATCATCTTACATGATATATGTACATAGCTAATGAGCTATTGTGATCCTCTGCTAGAACTATCCCAGACATATACTAATTACTACCAATGGGGGAAACCATGGAATTTATGTTTCTTTGGGTCTGGCTCAGTTCACTTAATACGATTTTTTCCAAGTCTTTCCATTTCCTTATGAACGGGGCAATGCCATTCTTTCTGAGGGGAGTATAGAATTCCATTGTGCATATACACCACATTTTATTGATCCATTCATCTACCGAGGGGCATCTGAGTTGGATCCATATTTTAGCTATGTAAATAATGTTGCAATGGACATGGTTGTGCTAAAAGCTTTAGTGTGGCCTTGTTTGTGATCATTTGGGTAAATGCCCAGAAGTGGGGTTGCTGGTTCATAATGAACCTCCATACTGCTTTCCAGAGTGGTTGAACAAGTTTCTTTTTGGCCATATCCCTACTAGCATCTGTTGTTACTAATTTTCTTGAAAATAGCCATTCTAACTGGGGTGAGGTAGAATCTCAATGTTGTTTTGATTTTCATTTCTTTTATGGTCAGAGATGTTTCGGGACAATGGATATAAAGGTAGGTGGTTTTCAACCCTTTCCCTGAAATACCTTGAGAGCTACCCAACCTGAAGAATCAAACTGGAGCCACTGGACTTCTAAGTGACAAATTCTTTACCTAAAGGAAAATATGTAAGAAGAATATATGTGTCAAGTCCTGGGCTAGGCATTATGAAGTGAAGAGACAGCACAATTTCTTTTCAAAGGCATGAAGTAAAATGTATTGGGTAACTATTGGTGACAATAAGATACTTTGAATCATTGGTTTGTCCTCTGACCATGCTTTAAATGAAAAGTGCATCACATTAGTCTAGTTTAATGTGTTTCAACTTTAGTTACCAGGGGACAGCAAAATCATTCAAAAAGAATTTCATATTTGACCTGCTCTTGCACTCCCTTAGCTGAAATGATTCCAGTTGTGTTGGCAGACAGAGATGCAACTAACAGTAGGGAAATTTGGGTGGTTTCTCACACAATCTCTGGTGTTACAAACACTGAAGAACTGCCTGTGTGGATGGTGTGGCTAAGAACAATAAGTGATGAGGTAACTTTCGGTGGAACCTGTGCTTTCTTCTTTTTTGGCAGATTATTTTCTGTCATTTTAAAATTTCTTCACTACCCTGTATAGCTAGATCAATTTTCTATTGTACGGAATCTGTGTGTTTACCCAATTAATTCTGAGATGTGAGGCCTCTAAATAAAACCTGACAAATTATGCAGCCTACCCAAACTTCAAATTGCATAATATTTATTACTAAAAATCACACACACTACAACCAAGTTATCAATAAATAACTCTCTGCTTGATTTATTACACTAATATATGAGTATATCGTATCAACCATAATTTTAAATGAAGTGTTATTTATGATAAAGCAGGTATAACTCCTTAACTTAGGAGATTCTTGATTGTTTGCGATGATGTTAAGAGCAACATGTATTATAAAATAGTAAACAATCAACCTTAAATTCAAGTGAAATATTTAATACAGTAATTCAGTCATATTATGTTATGGCTCCTAATGGCTTCTATAATTCTTAGTAATATGTTTACCTCCTAACAACAAAGCTATAAAAATAGCAGCCCCTTGTAAAAATTATTTTCCAAGGGAATCAGCAATAAAAGCTACCATTTAACAAGCAGATGTTCAAAGCTCAGATATCTATTATGTTAATAAACCCAGCGCCTGTTTTGATTTGCAAATGGAATACTTTTGACACCTGGCTGTGTTGCTTCCAACCCCCTATAGTACAATCTTACAAGCATTTTCAAACTGGACAGAATTTAAGGTAGCAAAGTGCTTTGGCATCTCAATTACTCATGATTATGTTATTTAAAATGTAAGATATTTGACGGACCCAAATGCCAGAAAAATAACACATGGCTAATATACAAAGTCTGGTTACTTGTAGGAATAGTCTCAGCTCAGACATTTTCTGGGTTGAACATTTAACAGATATCCACATGGTAGAAATCTAAATCATAAGTAGAAAATTTTAAAGTGAGAACCAAAATCTGACAGTAGTTAAGACAGTTCATTTTTTTCTTAAAAAACTCTTGCAATGGGCTGGGGATATGGCCTAGTGGCTAGAGTGCCTGCCTCGTATTCATGAGGCCCTGGGTTCAATTCCCCAGCACCACATATACAGAAAATGGCCAGAAGTGGGTTGTGGCTCAAGTGGCAGAGTGTTAGCCTTGAGCAAAAAGAAGCCAGGGACAGTGCTCAGGCCCTGAGTCCAAGCCCCAGGACTGGACAAAAAAAAAAAAAAAAGAACTCTTGCAATAAGGAATAAAGCAGTATGCAGCTGAGTTCTATCCCAAAGACAGCAGGGTCTAGTGGGGATTTATAGACAAAGGGCAGGTTGTGATTAATGGACTTTTGCTAACGGCAGATGAAGATGATCAGATAGCAAGAATGGTATCAGGTATTAAGGGTAGAGAATTGTCACTAAAAGGACTTGGCAGAGATGTTCCTAAAATGATCATTGCAAACATGAATGTAGAAGTTGAATGTGAGGCCTAGTTGGTAAGATGTTTCAGAGGACACCCACTATTTTCTTTGCTAAGACTCAACATATGAAATAGATACAAATCTGTTTGAGCCAAGGGAAAAGTAGTTGGTGACCCATTTCAGTCTTTTATCTTTAGACATCTGAGCTCCCTCTGTAGAAATCCCAGAGGCTTGTCTGAACAAGAAGTTTTGACATTGATTGATAATGTCAGTTTTGGAGTTAGTCTTATTTTAAAATAATCTTTTCAACTTTCCCTGCAGACTTTAAAACACTCTGGCTCTAGAAACCACAGTTATCTCAATTACAATACGCAAATTGTGCAACTTGTTGCCTAAGGTTTACAGTGGAAATAAATCCAACAACCTATCAGAGTGTGATACTTAATATGACAATTGACATTACCATACTTTCTTTTCATTTTCATTTTGTTTTTTAAAGACAGTCATACACCCTTTTCTGGCTTTGAACCCATAGTTCTCTAGCTTCTGCCCTTCAAATGCTGGGCTTGCATCACCATGCCAGGTTCAGAGTAGTAGGTTTTTCTATTATCATAATGAGCATTAAATATGAGGGAGAGAAGTAATTAACAGTAACTATAAAAAGGAAAGGGAAGTTTGAAATGGTTATTTAAGCTGATAATGCCTATTTTAATATATTGCAAAGAAAAAAATAATGTAAGGATTGTAAAGGAAGAGTTTGTGTTTGATAGTCAATTAATGAAACATAGTGAATGAAAAGAGTCGGCATGAAGACCATGAGAGGAACTCTGTCTCACAGTGAGATTTAGGGTATACTCACTTTAAACTGTTTTTCTGCTTAGGATATGGAGTGTACTGTACTTTCAAGGAGATTAGCATCAAATGTCAATGCATTCTTATAAGTCTAATGATAGAAATGAACAGTGTTACAACAGCAGAGCTTCATGTGGAGGACTACCATAAAATGTAAACAAATAAAATTTTGGAATATTGAAACAGCAAAATCAAATCGCCAAGCATTGCCATGCCAATCATGATTCTTACATAAAAATAATATATGGTTTTCTTCATGTTGCTCAAAGACAGAAGGATTTTTAACTGACCATTAAATGCCATTTAACCACTGGCTGATCACAGGACTTAGTCTTGGTGTCAAGAACAATTTCCTAAGACTAGGCTACATGACTGAGCTTCTGGTGGAGCTGTTCTACCAGCTATCATTAAGATCTGCTGATCTGAGAAAGCACCACTGCACACACTCATTCTTTAATCATATTCTGTAATGAAGAGACTGCATGCACCACAAAGCTACTCCTGCCTCTGTATTCTGACACATGATAGTTCACATTCGGAGCTCTTGCTGTCACTGGCGGAGTCCATTCTGAACTCCAGATTTATATTTATAACAGAGTTCATTGAGAGGCAAGAGGGCCAGGGAAAGGACATTTTGATTCTTATACCTTTTACATGTCAAGAAGACATATTGGAGATATTACAACACATATTAAGCAACCACATACACACTGTATTATCCTTGAGAAATAGGAAGGAAGAAACAACAGGATGAAGAAACAGTAAACAAATGCATTGACTTATAGAACAGTAAAGTTAAGCATTGATGTTAAAGTGTTAAGTGTAACAGGAATTGATGACTGTAAGTATTACATGGATGGCGATAGATGATATATAGAGAGATAAATAGAAAGGTAATAGCTATGTAATGTATTTCTATTAAAAATCAATCATGGATGACTGAAGTAATTTTTTAGAACAAATGACACATAAAAGAACTATGTGTTCTGTGTACCTGAATAAATACACTTATGACTGGAAAAATTCTCCCTCTGTTTTCATCTACTTATATCACATTGTTTCTTTGTACTTTTTCTCATGGTGGTACTGGGGTTTGAACCTAGGGCCCTCTACTTGCTAGGCTGGTACTCTGCCATTTGAGCCATTCTTATCACTTCCTTGCTTTAATAATTTTTCAGATAGAAACTTTTTCCCCAGGGCAAGTCTCAAACTAATGCTCCTGCCTGTGGCCTCCTGATAAGTGAGTATCTCACACACAGAAACAATGCCACGCTTGGGCTTTTACACATTAGTATTTAATCACATTTCCTATTTCTATCTAATGTAATAGTAATTAAAGTACAAATTAAGATTATGTTTGTAAGAAGAGGCCAAAATATAGAGCTTACCTCTTATGTATTTTTTGCTTTTATTTTATATTTAAACTCTCAGAATGATAAATTGATTTTAGACAAAGTGAAGAATATATGTATGTATATGTATAAGTATACACATATATATGTATGTATATGTATATGCTTTACAAGGTATTAAAAGTAAAGTTTCCAAAGTGTTTTTATTAAAAATATGAGAAATTATATTTGGGGATGTAGCCCAGTGATACTATGTTTGGCCTGATTGACATTCTGGGTTTAATTCAATTTATAAGTCTATTAAAAATAAGCAAGAAACAGAAGAGAAAGAAAGGGGAAAGTGACAGAGGAAAAAGGAAAGAGGAAGGAAGGAAAGAAGGAAAGAACTTCTGGAAATAAATAATATGCCAATTGAAAAAGAATCTATCACTTTCGACAAGGAAACAGCACATAATGTCATTGTTCTCATTTTAAATTAGAAAGAAACATATTAATAAGCAATGTTTTAAAGACATTGCCCGTCTTGTGAAAACAGAGGAAGGGTGATTGAACTTCCAAGGAAGAGGAAGAAAGTGACATTCTGACATTTTGTTTTAAGCAATCTTTCCTGATAGAAGAAAACATTGATGTTAAGTTCAAGTTATAGATCAGTGCTAGCATTAGTTGTATTGCATAGTTATAGATCAGCTAGCATTTGTGCCTTTGTGTAATCATCTAAGAGTGGGCTGAATCTACTGATCTGGTTTCTGGAATAAGGATGTAAAACCAGTGCTGATTGTGTTTCAGTTTTTTCTTATCTTACAGTTCTTTCCCACTGCAAGGCTGATCAGGGTGTAAAGGCCTACCTAAAACTGTATGAGAAAGCTTTGACATGAATCTTTTTTTTTTTTTTTTTTTGGCCAGTCCTGGGGCTTGGACTCAGGGTCTGAGCACTGTCCCTGGCTTCTTTTTGCTCAAGGCTAGCACTCTGCCACTTGAGCCACAGCGCCGCTTCTGGCCGTTTTCTGTATATGTGGTGCTGGGGAATTGAACCCAGGGCCTCATGTATAGGAGGCAAGCACTCTTGCCACTAGGCCATATCCCCAGCCCTGACATGAATCTTGAGCAGGCATCTTCCTCCAATACCACCAGCCTGTGTTAAGATTTTGACTGAGGACTCCTAAGAAAGCCCAAGGCAGAGAAAGTCTAATAAGTGATACTCAGACTTCTGGTTCACACACTAGAAAGTAATAAGCTTTTTTAAAACAATAGAATAATTTGTTATGCAGCAATAAGTAAGCAGTACAAAGTTTAGTCTGTCACAAGGAAAATCATCCTGAAGATAAGTGAAGTTTACAATTCAGTTACAACATAAATGGAGAAAATATTTCAGCATTAAAAAAAGATGCAAAGCCATAGTTACAACCTGAATTTTCAATACCCTACCTCCTTAGCTGATAGGAAAACTACTTAGGAAATCGGTAATGATACCTCAGACCTGATTTGAGCAACAGTCTCACATAAACTTGACCTAAGTGACATTTTAGAACAATTCATTTTAGACAGGATGATACATATTGTCAATGAAGATTTTAAAAGATAGATTATATCCTCAGGAATAAAACAAGTTTTAAGGATTCAAGTAATCTAAAGAAGATGTTTTGCCCAAAACATAATTTGGAAATTAATAACCGATAGTAGATATTAACAAGAAAAAGAAAGCTGAAAAATGTAAAGCACAGAAACTAGAAAAAACACATTTCTAAATAACATGTGGGTAAGGAAAAAAAATCATGAAAAGACAAATGACAAAACATTTAGAACTAAGGAAAAATGTAGAAAGTGATAATTCATTCAATGGCGTGAAAACATTTGTAAATGGAAAGAAATAGATTAAGAAATATGTATATTAGAAGAGAATAAAAGTCTAGGATAAATTACCTGAATTTAGGTATAAGAGACAATAAACAAATTACAAACACAAAGTTGATTGATAGAATGCATTTAAAATATTTCCATTTACAACAGTTTAAAAATGTTCACTCCGTCATTGTACCAGAAATTCTTCAAATAAAATTCTGTTACATCACTTCATCTTTGCAAATTTCAATACTGATGTCTTTCAGATGATGTTTAATGACAACGTAATTAACATTGCTCAATAGGAAAGTTAAAAATATTCTGTCTATTTTAAAGATAAAATAGGAAGTGATTCATTATTGAATTTCAAATCAGACTGCAAATTTTAGCATTATTACCATAACCAAGAACAAAACACACTATCTCTCTTGTGAGATATGACTAAGGCTGTTAAATGGAAACTCATAAGTTTAGTATGATAGAAAAATTGCTGAAAATTAATTAATATAGCATAGGAAAGTATATGTGTGTATGTACATGCATGCACGTGTGTGTGCGTGTGCACAGACACACACAGAGTCAGGTACTAGTAGTCACTTTTCTAATGCTAGCTACTCAGAGGCAGAGATTTAAGGATTGTTACAGGTGTTTAACAAATTTTGCCAGCACCCTTTGTTAAGGAGGCTACCTTTCTTCCATCCTATTTTTTAGCTCCTTTAGCAAGGTTTAGGTAGCCATAAGTGTGGGTAACATAGAAGATGCTAAACAAAATGAATTCCAAATTATGGAAATAAGTGGTTTATCATTGCTGTTGTTATTTTCAACATACCATGTGAAATTATGCCTTTTTCTTTGTGTTTCTTCCCCATGGTTTTACCCTTGATGTTACTGTAATTGACCTGGGGTACCGTATATACATTTATTGGAACTGGGGAAGGGAAGGTGAATACCAAAATGGAGGGGCGAACCAATGCAATAGCAATACTTACAACACAATATGCTGCGAACCAAGTGTACAACTGGGGAGGGGAAGGGAGTGGGAGATGGGGGAAGGTGGGAGAAAAATGAGGGAGGAGGTAACAAGTTTGATAAGAAATGTACTCACTGCCTTACATATGAAACTGCAACCCCTCTGTACATCACTTTCACCATACATTAATTAATTAATTTTACAAAAAGCCAAAAGTGGAACTGTGGCTCAAGTGGTAGAGCACTACCCTTGAGCACAAAAATCCCTGGGCCCTGATTTCAAAGCCCCATGACTGGATCAAAAAAGTAAAAGGTTAAAATAAAATAAGATAATATGTATTTTTATGGATAAAATATTGCAATGGCAACAAATACGTGTGTAGATTTAACTATAATCCCTTTGTTTATCACCTCTACAATAACAATAAAATCTATTTTACAATTGATGAAATATGTAATAAAGAGCCAGGATTAATAATCCCCATAAAAATAAATAGTAAATGTTCATATATATTAAAAAATAAATTAGTTATTTAGTGAGAAAGTCTCTCAATTTCCCCATAAATTACAGAATTAGAAATTTATACAACATAACCACCGTGTGGATGGTGTCTGGGGCTCTCTACTGAGCTCCTTGGTGAAGAGGAGCATGAAGGAATATTATGATCCCAGTCACAGTTTTTAGAATCTCCCCGCCATTCCTCTCAAAAGAGAGGTGACTATTCTGAGAGCTCTCCTTTACCCAGACAGAAGAGTGTGAAGGGCTTCTGGGTAGCCAAACATGTGATGTGTTTGCCTTGTTCTTCCTCCTGCACACTTAGCGGTTACTGACTTTCTCTATGACTTCATATCCTTCCTCTCTTTCATACTCACGTGTTATGCCTAAGGTGAGGCTGGAATCCATGTGAATGGATAGTGCTTGACTTGTTCATTGTTTTTCCCTTTGCAAGCCTTAGTCCAGACTACTGTCTTCAGTGTAATTTCGCGGCCCATCTTCTGTGTTGTGGTCATCCTGGAGAATGTTTTGTCTGTGGACTGGGAGAATGTGAATTCTGCAAATGTTGGATGAGATATTAAGCAAATGTCTCCTGGGTCCATTTGGTTTATGGTATATGGTATAACACTGGTATTTGTCTTGGAGTTCTTTAAATAAAAACATGCTTCAGATTTAAAAAGAAGCCAAAGTCAAAGAAAGTGCAAAGTCATTGGTCACATCCTCAAATAGAATTCAAACACATACTGCAGTCCACTTAATAAACCTGCTTTTCACTATAAAATATAGAATAAATACATGTGTCCAAACATCTGGTTGTGCTTTTCCTTTTGCCTAGAGTGTTTCTCACCCTTATATTAGTGTCCACCAGCAAGACTCAGGATAAATGTCACCTCCTCCAAAAAGTCTTCCATGATTAGTTTCCAGAGGCAGCTCCTCTGTTCCACTGTGCTGAGTAGTAGCACTGTTGTTTGGTACTCATGTTATACTATCGTTCTAGGTCTTTTTCTTCTGCACAACTCCTAAATCACCACAATTTAATTTCTCAGAATATTACTATTTAAGAACATTCTGGTAGCTTGATTTTCCTTCTTTTGAAAAAATTATTTTACTTTGAACTTGGGCTTGTGCTTATTAGGCAAGCACTTTACTACTTGAGTCATGTTCCTAGCCTAAGAATATTCTAGTGAGAAAACTCACTGATTCAAACAAGCTTGATGTATTATAATAATAGACATTAAATTAAAGCAGGAGCCATTTTGGTAGATGTTTAAAAATATTTTGTGTAGAAAAGAGCAAGCTTGTGTTTACTTTCATTTCTCAGGAAAAAATAAGATGTAATTTGTAGAAAAAAAGCATTTATTAAATGCTATTTGCTAGTATCACTAAATCATTACAACTCCTCAAAATGAGTTTAATTCACTTCATCAATCCATATTAGGATCTTTCCATTAGTTGACTGCTATCTTTCCTTGTCATCTCTTTTTCTAGTTAGCACTTATTGAACTTAGTTTGTATTTTACAAACCAGGGATGGAACCAGCTTAGACCTACCTGGTTCCTTGCACAGAATTTCAGGGGTGTGTGTGTGTGTGTGTGTGTGTGTGTGTGTGTGCATGTACACGCACATACATTTCTCTACTGGAGCTTTGGAATGTGTTTCTGACTGAACGTGGATTACTAGCAGGAACTGGAGGACAGATAGCAGCATGAGATTGACACCTACGGTAATTTATAGGAAAGGGGATAATGTTAATATGAGGAGAAACAGGACAGGTGTGAGATGTGTGGAAAAGCAGGGGAGTAGAAGTAGGGCAGGGCCATCTGATCCTGTAAAAAAAAAAAAAAAAAGAAGAAAGACACTATACTCATGACCAAAGATAGGGAATTCTCTTTCATTCTTAGCCTTGATACTCACTCCAGACTTTTATTTATGTCTCACACTATTAAAAACATTTTTAGTATCCTATAGTAGAGTACAAGTTGACCTAGAATCTAGATTCATTTTAACATTTTTATTTTTAGAAATATGCATTTATATCCTTTTCCCAGAGAAACCATATACTGTCTGGTACTTCAGCTTTTAGAATTTAACTAATGAAACTTTTTGTAAAAGTTTTTTCTTTTCTCTTTCCCTCCCTCCCTCCCTTTCTCCCTACCTTCTTTTCCTTCCTTCCTTCCTTCCTTCCTTCCTTCCTTCCTTCCTTCCTCTCTCCCTCCCTCCCTCGCTTCCTTCCTTTCTTTATTATTTCCTTCTTTCTTAACAATATAGATAGGATGGAAAACTTTTTCTGAATTTTAGAATGATGCATATAGTTTACAAAATCCATTTCTTAGCCGATTACTATATTACACAAATCACGTTGTCTTCATATTGCTCTCCCATCATTTTTCTCCTATTTTTTGTGACACAGGTTTTAGTATAATTATTTTTCTATTGAAACTGATGACAGAGAGCAGAAACAAACTGTAATAATATTGATTTGGATTTTCACAGAATTTTCCCCTTTGAATAATAAACACTTTCACTGATTTAAGACTTTATATACAAATCTTCAAAGGAAATCATATTTTTAGTTTGAGCTTTCTTTTTTCTGGTTTTCTTTTTAAAATCATTTTATTTTATTTTATTATAAAGGTGATGGACAGAGGAGTTACAATTACATAAGTAGCTTCTTGGAAGTGGTACTGTGGCTCATGTGGTAGAGCGCTAGCCTTTAACAAAAAGAGGCTCAGGGACAGCTCCCAAGCCCTGAGTTCAAGCCTCAGAACTGGCAAAAAATTAGTTTGAATTTTCTGAGGCAAGCTATTTACATTTTCTTTCCCTAAAACATGGTGAACACCAGGCAAAAATTTGATTAAATGTTCAAATATAGGAACATAGTATCTAACCTTGGACTTAGTGACTATCATAATTACATTTATAATTTTTTTTTTTTTTTTTGGCCAGTCCTGGGTCTTGGACTCAGGGCCTGAGCACTGTCCCTGGCTTCTTTTTGCTCAAGGCTAGCACTCTGCTACTTGAGCCATAGCACCACTTCCTGTATACATGGTGCTGGGGAATTGAACCCAGGGCCTCATGTATATGAGACAAGCACTCTTGCCACTAGGCCATATCCCCAGCCCCTCGTAATTACATTTAAACTGATCATAAAACTCTCAAGTTTACAGATATTCACTACCTAGATGACAGTCATGTAAGAACAATTCTTTTCATGCCCAGCATAGAGGCTCATGACTAACTTCTCTAAGAGATGGGTTAGAAGGAAAAGTGCATTGCACCGGAACCATACAAAAGTAGGAAATTGAAAGATGAAATCAGATCATCAAAGCTTAAATAACTTCTTCACAAGGGAGTGGATGGAGATTTAGGCACTTTTAGAGGATGAAATAATGATATTTAAAGGAGAGAACAAGATCAGAGAGTAGACAGTGTCCTGGGACAAAGCTCCTGTGGCTCTAGGTATAGTGTTAATTTTTTATTCTCTTTCTCTGTGCTCCTTTCTTCTACAGAGAGGTTGGGTCCCAGATACCTTCTGTAGCCCATTGTTTTCAATGGGCTATTGTCGAGGTATTGATTTATGACTCCCAATAGTATTTGAGGCATCTTAGTCACTTGGAAAAGGGGACCTCTCTGGCAAGAACTTTAGCTTCATATTAATTATGTAAATTTTATTAATATATGTAAATTGAATTAAAATTTTCAAGAGAATTTTATCAAAGAAGAAAAAATTCATAAATTAAAGTGAATAAATAAAAATCAATAAGAGAGCAAGGTATTGCTTATTGCTAATGTCATTGGATATGGTAAGTCTGCATTCTCTCTTGGCTACTTTTCTACATCCATTAAATCCACTTGATCAGGGAGATGTATTTTATTCTCATTAGCTATTAATTGCCATATGTAGAGTTGTCATATCTTCTTTTCAATGATACCTCTTCACGTGGATTTCCTCAGAAGTGTTTGTAAAGCCTTGGCTTAATAAATTTTTCATACTTGAGAATTAATGCTTGAAATAGAAAATTTACTGTTATTAATCATTTCTTTCCTTCTTTCTTTCTCTCCCTCCTTCCCTCCTTCCCTCCCTCCCCCTCTTTCTTTCTAACCACTATTCTTTCTCAGGTTTTTGTGATTGTAAACATTGTTGCATTCTTTACATATTCAACATCCTCAGATTAAAAGAGATATTAAATACATGCCTTTTTATAATCCCAACTTTTCTAAATCACACTTACTACATAACTTGATTCCCATGTTCAAAATCAAATGTGGTGTGCTCTGATGTGGCCCTGGTAGACATTCAGGATCAGTCCTGGTAATAGTCTCATAATGTGCAGATAGACAATGTGTTATTTATTCAGCATTCCCCACTCACATAATGTGTTTTTAACTGCCATTGTGGTGTTGCTTGCCGGGGGCTAAACTATGGACATAGTTCTTGATCCCACAAGAAATAAAGATTTACATTCTACCCAATTTTAAAGCTTGACCTTATAGACAAACATGATATGCTCACAATTGATTTGTGTTTGGCGGACTTCTTTGATAATTCCTGGTTCGTAAAGATGTCAATGGAAAGGTTTATTTAAAAATCATCTTTGTCTTTATCAAGTGCCTTACTTTTAAATGCTATGACGGGATTTCATCTATAAGGAACTGCAATGAAATGTGTTACATTAATGTCAACGTGATGTAGTTCTCTAAGTCTTAAGAGAAAAAAATGGAAGATAGTCTCAACGACCTGCAGGTGGGCTGTCAGTGTGCCTGAGACAAAGGCTTCTGTTTTCTAGCATAATTAACTGCTTAAGCTGGCATGCCATAATTTGTGAGCTAGAGATAACCCTTTATTATCACTTTTTAAAATATAGATTTCAGATGTTTTGTTACCTAAATTGGTAGCTCAATTTACTATTGTTTTCAGAACGTACGTAAATCGCAGTGGTAATTTAAACAGATGCATGAGCTACAGCTGCCTCAAAGAAAATAATCTATACTGTATTTCCTTTACAAGCAAATGAACTTTAATTGTGTTTACCCTTTCTTTCCTCATAAATTACAGAAATACAAAACAACCACGTGATGCAAAATGTTGATAAATTAAATATAGTTCTTTATGATGCAAAGATGTTATAAGTGCATATATGTTTAACTTTTATACAAATGTGTTTTTCAATAATAAAATGAAATGCTTAGATAGTAACCAATGACCTCATTATGCATTGGATAACTAACCAATCTAAAAGTGCAAGGTATAAATATTCTTAGAATATATTTTAATAATTGCTTTCATTTTTTATCTTCAAAGTAATTTTATATCCCTTAAATAAACTTTATTCATATATAACTATTGCATGTATATTATATATTATTTTATTTTCATTCTTGAATTCTTTCTTTCTCTGAATTGTAATCTGAAATAAAAGCACATACTTTGACAAGTAGAACATATAGTATATAAATAGCACCTCATAGTTAGGTTGTTTTAATTTTTTGAATTTAGAACAATATCTCTCCATAAACAAAATTAAGTTTGTTGTTTTTGTGAGAACCTACAGTTTTAAAATTAACAAAACTTTTTAGCTTAACTTAAATAACCATTACCTCATATACATAGCCATGGGAAGATAATACTTCAGCCCATCTCCAATAATCTTTGGGATATAGACATGAGCTTTAGGTTTAAATAGACAACTAACTTGAGGACTGGGAGACAGAAATATATATAATTATGAAATGGTCTTGGCCAAATTATGACCTGGTTGATCATTATGGAGGGTTTTACAGAAGTCAGTCTTTGTCTCACTTGAGGATAGCAACTTTGGTCCCTGACAAGTGGTTTGACCTGAGAAGGAATTCTGCTTCCCTAGGAAGCAGTTCCCTCTATCCCACCTTGTAAACATTTTATCATCAGTCTTGTTCTTCCTGAATCCCAAGGGGATGGCTAAGTGATTGTAGCAGAATGGCTCAGAGAAAAGACAAATATGAAATGGAGGCAGAAATACCAAGCTACCATGCTGCTTTTAGTGAATTCATGGCCCCAAGCAAGAGGCAAAATACAAGTACCTGTTATAATATCAACATAGCATTGACTTGCTTTATTCCTGCTATTAATTTTGATCATTTAGAAGAAAGAAGTGGTGTGGTGCAAGCCTCTCCAGTGTCGCCTTGCATTATTTTTGTTGGATTGCTAAGGAAATTATTGGGAAATATTTAACCCTGTAAATTCTTATTTTCATCCCATTAAATCCAAAAGGCTGTGTGCACTGTTCTTACCTAAAACTAGTTTTATCATCATGTTTGCAAAATTGTGATTTATTTTTAATCATCATTGAAGCATATCTGTGCAATTTTTGTAGTCTCTCAACTTTTATGGAGCTTTCTTTGCCAATGGTTTTGTGTGTTAGTGTGTGTTGACATCTTTCATTTTTGTATTTTCTCATTTATTTTCTTCATCAATTTAAGGTTTATTTGTATATTAGATTAACTTTTTCAAACAAAACAAAATAAGATTCTAATTTTGACTTAATCAGATCTTAATCAGGATGGACTTTCTATTTATGATGTCATACCAACTCTAGGCCTCTTATTAATTGAACATGCTTATTTATTTTCATTTTTTTATTCTAATGTGGTTTGGGATGAAATATTAGGAGAAGTAGAACTTGGTAACTGCCATTATTTTAAGCTACCCAGAAATACTATATGTCTTGATTTCTAATTTTAATGTGACACAATTGAGAGCACTGAAATCTAATTAGTGATTTTTACTTAGTGCTTGAAGAAGCTACCCTTTTCCCCTGATAAATAACTGTAATACAAATAATAGCAAACTAATGCTCTTTTATTGAAGTACCACCCTGGGAAATCTCTTAACCTTGAAGGTCTATTTATTGCAGGATAATTGCAGACCAAACTCTGCTCTGGAGTCAGACTCTGAATTCATATAACTACTTAGAACTGTGTTGCCTTGGGCAAGTTCTTCACATCCTAGCTTCAAAATTTGCTCCATAAAATGAGAACAGGAATGTTCCCACTTCATGTGGTTGTTAATAGGGAATAAAGAACATAACGCAAACAAAGCAATCAAAACATCCTCTGACAAAACCATTACTCATAAAGCTTTAACACTTCTTAGCGATACTAGAAACATATTGGAAAATGCCTCCATTTCTATAGCAATGTAAATTTTCTCATTAAGAAGACAGCCAAAAATCTGAAACTACTGGCACCTAAGTTGTTTTGTTCTCAAGGGGTTTAGAAGTTAATCCTATAGCTCAACTCACTGTAATGAGTCAATCCTGTCAAATAAATTGTAGAAATTTTCACTAAATTCAGCTCACAAACTTGGAAATCATTATTTGTGGGAGGTGGTAGGTAGAAGTGATTTCTCTCAATAAAGCAAATTCCTGCAGAACATCCAGTTATTCAAAATATATTTTTAACAAAATATAGATTGAAATTTGGAAACATTCATAAAGATTTCTACAGAGTTTTAAAGTCATTACCATCCTGAAAATGTCTTTTGATAGTATTTATAAAATAGATGTTTAAAAATACTTGTATATTTTTGAAATGCATACACAACAGTTTCTGAAGAATAGATTTTATTTATAACACGATTCTTAAAATAACAACTTGAATTCACCAAGTCTGCCTCTAGAGTATGTGTCTATTTTTGGTAGACTGAATTTTGTTTTATGTTTTCAATATAAGACATATTGAAGAAATTATTTCTTTTCCTTGAATTTGCATCAATCTACTGAGTAAACATCTAACATTTGTAACCAAAGCATAACAAATGCTATCAAGTGCTTTGCAACATACAGTGAGGGAAGTATTAGGCATCTACCACATAAAATGTGAAAAATACACATAAAATGTGAAAAACCTAATGATACTACTTCATACCATGATTGAATTAGAACTCCATCAGTAATAAAAGCAGATGACCAAAGGAATAACAAGTAGCTGAACTAAGCTTGAACAACCCAGAACATTTCAAAACCCCTGTGAACTCAAAATCATTTAGTTAAGAAATGATTCAAAATTAGTAGTGCTCAAAATCATTCCATGCATCCGTGTCTTATGCAGCTGACTGTTTACATGGGAGTTCTCAAAATTAATATGCACATAGTATGTAATATCCATATGTATATGTACATATTACATCTATAAATATGTATATATTAATATATGAATACAAATTAAAATTAGCTGATTTAAGCATATATATGTAACATAAATCATTACAGCAATGATTGAGAATTTATCTTCACAAAATAGGAGGCTTGAGAATGCTACTATTGAACTTATTTAGAATATTCTATGCAATTAGATTGATTTTACTCTAGATTTAAATTCTTTTTTGGTAATTTTCCTCCATAAGGCCCACAATTTCAGTAGACCATCTCTGCTACTGTAACTTAAAGCTTAATTATATAGCTAGGAGTATACATAGGAAGACTGAAGAGGGATTTCTGAACTCAATTTCAAAGATAAGGAGGGAATGAATTTGAAGACCTTGAGTGTTCTCCTCCTCATGATCTAGCAGCTTAAAATCATAAACAATTTCAGGAACCTTAATAAATGAAGAGCATGAGAGAATTCATGAATAAATTTTTCCTGATTATCATACAGGTGACATAAACATTCATATTCATTCATTTAACTGTAAAATTGAAGGAGACACTTGGAGCTCTTCTAACAAAGAATGCTGATTTTCTCACCACGGATACTGAAGAGGTAATCTACATAAAGAGAACTAAAATATTCATTGTGTTGGGAATATAGCATGTAGATTGGGGGGAAATATTCAGAGTATAATAGTTCTGAAGAATAAAACATCTCAGGGTGAAAAATATATCATGCTTAATGTTAGGATGTAGCAAGATGTGGTTCTAATCAGTTAACATTCCATTCAGATCATCCTTAATCGTAATGACTTTCTGTCTCTTTTCACTATTCCTTATTTTAATGTGACATTTCATTAATAAAAAGCTTTAATTTATGACTACTTGTCTGAAATGATTAACTTGGTATTTGCTTTCCTATCTAACTTAACTTCATATTTACTAAAGAATTTTAATAGCCTGCAAAATATAACAAAAATAATATAAATCTTAACCATTCAAATATCAGGTAATTTACCTTGTAAAGCTACGTATGGATTAAATATATTAGCCAATTGATCAAGGCTTATCATCAAAATTTTGTTAATCAACGTTAACATCGCTCTTCAGAAAATAAGTGCTTCAGTAGATTAATGAAACTCATTAAAATGTTTAAAATGTAGGAAACAGGGCTAAGAAAAACAAGCTGGGTAAATTTGATCAAAGTGAATTACATGTATGTGCAGAAATAATGCAATGCAATTGTTTTGTATAGTTAATATACACTAATAAAAAAGAAAGGAACAACTAAGCATTTCAAATATGAAGCCCACATTTATTTGAATGTTCCCTTCAAGTAAAGAAGATTTATGATGGACACCAGGTACAAAAAAGATGACATTACAAAGTATCACTCATATTGAGTTATCTATGAAACTAAACTCATAGAATGGAGGCGGGAGATGAGAATACATGGGGAGGGAAAGAAAAGAGAATTCATATTTGTCAAATGGTACAAAGTCACAGTTAAATAGTAGGAACGAGTTTTTGAAAGTCCTCCTATATTAGAGTTAACAATATGTATTATATATTTCAAAATATCTGAGTACTGGACAGATAGATCACTGTGCCTACAGAAGGAATAGCTGTTGAGTCTTCAAGTGAATTGTGAATACTCCTTCAAAGTGTGTGTGTGTGTGCGTGTGTGTGTGTGTGAGAGAGACAGAGACAGAGACAGAGACAGAGACAGGGAAGAAAAAGAGAGAGAGAAAGGGAGAGAGAAGGCTCTCCAAAGGAGTCCTCAAGAAAACATACAAACTCATTGAGTTATTTCAGCTCACGCTTTTGGGTCATTTAGAGTAAAGATTTGCTCATTACAGTATACTAAACAGTCTGCTACCTTTTGATGGCGATATCTGAAGAAATATGACCTCAAATTGAGCATGCTCCTGTGATAAGGAATCTTTGCAGTCAGAATACAGACACTGAAAGCTCCTTGTGTTCTCCCTTGCTGTAAGTAATAAACGTCTCCACTCTTATCTGCTGGTTGTGCTTCTTAGCTTAGCGGTTGATCTAGAGTGAGTTTGCCAATTGATCACAAAATATGGTCAACAAGTGATGGTTATGGATGTGTTGAATAGAGTGGCTTATTTATTCTAAATTGTACAGATTCATTAAGTATACTGTACATAATAAATGTCACCAAAAATGACTTATCAATTTAAATAACGTTAATAAGTAAAGGCAAAACAGAGAGCTTAACAGGAATCTTGCTAAAGAAATATTTGAACCCATTTACTTATTCCATAATTATCTCCTCTTCTTTTATATTTTAATCTGTGCTGGTATAACATTCATAGGTACTTGTCTTCCCGTATCTGCTCCATACATATCTTAACTCACAAAATTATTTAGAAAATATTTGTACAAATAAACTGGAAATTTTGTATGGGTAGTATAGGTCGATGTCCCAGGAAGTATCAAAATGAATTCAGAGGTGTGTTTTTTAAGCAATAATGGAATTTATGTTTACCACTGGCTATATTATTGATGGTATAAGGTTACCTTATCAATTCCTTCCATTCTCACCGACATCTTAGAAACTACGCTCTAATATTTTCTCATTTTATGTAAGAGAAATATACAGGTCAAGTAAGTTGACAGATTTGCTTTCTAATTGAGAACAGGGAATGGAGAGGTTAAGTAACACTTTCATACCCTTTCTTGGCTAGAAAACAAAACTTGATGTTCTGATCTTACCCAGAGTGGGCCCAGGTGAGTCGGTTGATTGGAATGCGAAATAGCTAAGCATGAGAAGAAGCACATGGAACACAGACGACCACATGCTGGTCAGCACCCCTGCTTTGCACTGGCTGAGTGGCCTTGGGTTGGTGAAAGCGAATATTGGACAAAGCTGAGGAACATTTATACTCCCTTTAGATATCAAACAAAAACTACATATAAATCCTATCATCCTATCAAGAGGATTCTAATCCTCATTCTAAGCCTCAACTGTTTTCTAAAATAATGACTTGTACATTCAAAGTCTAGAGCAAAATTAGTAATGATTTAGGAATATTGTGATATATAACAAAATATAATGGAGAACTGGAGGAATTCATCAATAGCAGAATTTGCCTATATTCCTTCCAGAGAATAGAATCACAGTATATAAACAAATATTCATGGTTATAAAAAAAATCTTACACTTGCATTTTCAGCAAGGAAACAGAGAGTATAAGGTAATATTGGAGTTGAAAAACAACAAACCTTTAAATAGCAGGGGACTGGGGCTCATATCTGTAATTGTAGCTATTCTGGAAATTGAGATCTGAGCACTGTGGTCTGAAGCCAGTTCAATCAGGAAAAGTTATGAGATTCTACTCTCCAATTAACCAGAAAAAACTGGAAGTAGAGTTGTGGGTCAAGTGATAGAGCACTAACTTTGAATTCAAACAGTCAGAGACAGAGCACAGACTCTGAGTTCAAGCCCCAAGACTGGCACACACACACACACACACACACACACACACACACACACACACCCAACATCTTAACAGAAACATATAAGAAGTGTTCTATATCATAGTTGTACTACCAATGAACTAGAAATGTAGATCAGATGAATCTATCCAAAGTAATACAAGAACAAATGAATTAAACATGAAAGATAAGAAAGGTTCATAGAGGACCTAAAGATTGTCTAATGTTTATGTAATTGTACTCTAGAAGAATAGAGAGATTATTGCAAAAAAATGTGAAACCCTAACCAGAGAGTTACATAAAGCTAAAGTCATCCAATTAATATGCTAGATATGTAGATTTCCACGTCTTATAAAGAATCTTATTTCCAATTAACCAGCAAAAGAGTGGGAAATGGATCTATGTCTCAGATGGGAGGGCACTACCTTGCACAGAGCAGCACAGAGACAGCTACCAAGCCTTGAGTTCAAGTCCTGGGATTGGCATACACACAAAAAAGAAAGATTTTTCAGACAAACAAATTAGGGAGAATTCACAATCTGGTGAACCACACTAAAGAAAATATAACAAGACACTTTTAAATATATACAAAAAAGGAAAGGAAGCAATAAAATAAAGAAGAAAGATCAAGGAGAAAGTAATATTACCTGGGTAAAGTTTGCAAAGTTTAGCCTTGATCAAAAGAAGCTAAGGTCCTGAGTTCAAGCCCCTGGACTGGTTCAAAAAATTATCTTACATTTTCCCTTTCTTTACAGTTAAAATATCAGAACTTTTGGGGCTAAAAATGTTATGTTAGTAAGTTCTACATAAAAACATTTTTTTCTAATTGTTGGTTTTAGAATGTTACTATCCTGGTTCTTGTGCTGAGATCATTGGCCTGATAGTATCAAGTTCTGTACCAAGTCGAATGTTTCATCACTCGCACGGCTATAGTGCAAATTGTAGTGGTTGATTTTCACATGTCCTGAAGTTTTGATGACATAGCCACAACTTTTGTTAAAAGAAATGTTACTGAGTTGTGTTTTAAGTTAACTCAAATGCTTACCTTGGTCACTAGTTAATTGTATCTTGTCTCTAGTCAAATATTTTTCTAAGCCTACTCTGTCAAGTGGTTGACCTTAGATCTTTTGAGGATTTGGGTTTGCAGAGTATAAAATATGTATTGGAATTTTGTGTTGTATGTTTGTCAGTGAATTGGTCAGTTTAAAATAGTCTTGTTCATCCCTATAGGGAAACATGTGGACTGAATGACCGCAGGCAAGTGCAAAACTACTGTACTAAACAAGATATGGACTATGGATCTGCAGCATTCTTGTCCCGTGAGCTTGTTAGGTTGGCTTAGAATGGCAGAATTTCATCTGCCAACTAGACTAATTGAATCTACATCTGCATCTTCTCTATACCCCAATGGTTTCAATGTACTGCATACTTTTCTTCCTTCTTTCATTCCCTCCTTCCTTCCTTCCTATCTTCCTTCTTCTTTTTTTTTTTTTTTTGCCAGTCCTAGGCCTTGAACTCGGGGCCTGAGCACTGTCCCTGGCTTCTTCCCTCTCAAGGCTAGCACTCTGCCACCTGAGCCACAGCGCCCCTTCTGGCCGTTTTCCATATATGTGGTGCTGGGGAATCGAACTGAGAGCTTCATGTGTAGGAGGCAAGCACTCTTGCCACTAGGCCATATTCCCAGCCCTCCTTCCTTCTTTTTTTGATCTCTCTGTCTGTTTTATCTGTCTGTCTTTCTGTCGTGTGTGTGTGTCTGTCTGTCTGTCTGTCTGTCTGTCTGTCTGTCTGTCTCTGTGTGTGCTTACTGAAGCTTGAACTCAGGACCTGAGCAGTATCACATAGCTTTTTTGCTCAAGGTTAGGACTCTACCATTTGAACCAAAGATCTACTTCCAGTTTGTTCATTTGTTTGTTTTTTGGTTAATAAGAGAGAAAAGTCTATGGATTTTCCTGCCTAGGCTGGTTTCAAATCACCATACTCAGATCTCAGTCTCCTGAGTATCTGGGATTACAAACATGGGCCACCAGCACCTAGCTTAATTCTACATCTTTAGAATAATGCACAGTCATACTTCTGGTTAAATTAAATTTCTCTGATCACAGTAAAGTAGTCCTAAAATACAGGCCTTGGAGCTTCCAAATGAAATGTGTGTAGGGCGGTTGGTCTTCACTAATTGTTAGGTATTAAGAGGTTGTATCAAAAAGTTCTCTGATGTTATATTAGTTAAAGAAAATTTAATTAAAGTGAGTATTCATCGATGCCAGTTAATTATATTCAATAAGTCTTTGCTAAAAATCTGTTACACGGTGTGTGTGTGTGTGTGTGTGTGTGTGTGTGTGTGTACAGAATTGCTAAGCCCAAGCAAGATTTTTAACTTGGGTCTTACAGACAAATGATAGCTGTGGTTCTAAAAGTCAAAATATAAAACAACAAAAATATTATGAAAAATTTCACATACCTTGGCTAAAATTCCTACTATTTTTCTTCTTTCTTATGAATGCTTCAGACATATATCAACAAAAATGATATCTATGTTGAGAGTGGCATTGATATTTAACTCTGAAAGTAGCAGAGTCACTTAAAATTTCTTTTACTCCTTTAGTAGTTTCAGTACTTTGGCCTCTAAGGTATATTTTGACTTTCAATTTTCTAGTTTTTCTGGTTTGTTTAATAGTTTACAAATACAAACTTAATTACTATAATTCATATCCTAACACTACATTGTCTATCAATGTATCCCATACATAAATTAGCTGAGCTCAACTTTGAAACTTAGCACGGGAAATACAGGAAATTGTGTGACTGATGTGTAAAAGAACAGATTCTAAATCAAAGTAAATTAAGATACTAGCATGGCTGCTTATTTCTGCTTCAAGGGCATTCAAAATTTCATGAACTATAATTATATAAAAATTCATGAAGTAAGTATTCACAATCTTAGTGACATTTTTCTGTTAAAGCACAGATATGAAGATCAATCTTCTTTAAAACATTAGGGACAGTATTTAAACTAAAATCAAAGTCTGGATCTACTCTCTTTATTATTATTTTCATGACATAAAATATTATGCTAAACATAATGTCCTGTACGATGCTTTTGATTTTGATCCTCATTAATCATGAATCTATAGATAAGAAATTTGACCTTTAACTGCCCTGACCTCATTCATTTTTGGTGATTATTAAAATACAGGCTGAAATTCAAATAACAAGGAATAAATTTGAAGCATATTTTGAACTTGGAAAACACTGGTACGAAGTTTCAGTAACTAAGGCCTTAATTGAAAATGTTGGTTGCATATACAGCATTCAAGAGAGCATGATTTCACATCAATTTTCAAATTTATTATTCACACAAGTTTTTTAACCATGACCCAAATGGAAGTCAGGGCATCTGAGGACTAACATCCTAACAACCTAATTCAGGGGCTAAATAAAGCTCAGCAAGCACACTAGGGCTCAGCTCATCTAGGTTAACTGGGAAAAGCAAAAAGTACATTTACAAGGCTGATGGGTAATAAAGTCACATCAGATTATTGGAAGATTGATTAATAACATCAAAACATCACTGTCTTTGATTTATTTCTTTTTCTTGTTGCTGGAGAGGGAACCAGGGCCATTTGTAGCATGCTCTATCATCTAGCTACATCCCATAGGGATCTAGAATTTGAAAAACACTTAGCATCTCATAAAGATAGTCCATGATGAAGAGTAGACAAGATGATGAACTGATATTGAAAAATATTTTACTAGTCCATCGATCTAAATAATGGTATTTTAATAAAATTAGTTTAAGACATCTAAAAATCCTTATATCTGAATCACATCTCAGTATTTTATGATTAAAATTACTTGGTCTGAGGCTTTGTTGATTTCTTTTTGGTGGTTGTAGGGCTTGAACCCAGGGCCTGGGCATTGTCCCTGAGCATCTGTGCTCAAGTCTACTACTCTACCACTGGAGCCATAGTGCTATTTCTGTTTTTTGAGTGGTTAATTGGAGATAAGAGCCTCACAGGGACTTTTCTGTATGGCTGGTTTCGAACAGGGATCCTCAGATCTTAGCCTCCTGAGTAGCTAGGATTACAGGTATGAGCCACTGACAAGGATTTTTAAAACCTCCCCTGGTCATTTTGAATGTTCAGCCAAGCTGGAAAACCACTGATGTGTTGTATTATTATATATGTCAAATCGTGCAACAAAGCCACTGATGTGGTGATAGAGCACCATCAGTGAGCAAGAAAGCTGAATAATTTCAAGGCCTGAGTGAAAGCACTGAAACTAGAGAAACTCTCTCTCTCTCTCTCCATCTCTCTCTCTTTCTCTCTCTGTCTCTCTCTGTCTATGTCTCTCTCTGTCCATCTCTCTCTCTTTCTGTCTCTGTCTCTCTCTGTCTCTGTCTCTCTGTCTCTCTCTCTTTCTCTCTCTCTCTCTCTCACACACACACACACAAAACATATGAAGCTTATTTCCAAGATAATCTACTCATTTTCCAATCGTTATTCAGCAACTGCAATATGAGGTAATCAGGATAGGGCAAAATAATATAAAAAATAAACCTCTACACACATGCTATTTAACAATCTCGTGGAGGAGTCTGTCTAACAAAGACCTGATTTCTATACAGTGGCACGACAGGGGCAAGAGTGTCAGACAGAAGTTTTCATATGGCCAGGCAAAGAGAAATCTCAATGATGGGAAAAGGGTACACAGGAGAAAAAAAAAAGAGCAGAGAACTGCAGGAAAAAAAAAAATCATGGCTGGATCATTTAAGAAGTGTGAGATTTCCTTCGAATTATGGGGATCTTTGCATTGCAAGCTCAGAAACATAATTTTCTCCTGTAAGCAACAGAGTACTTTTAAATGTTTTCAAGAATACCTGAGATAATTAAATTACATAGAGGAAAGGTTTACTTGGGCTGACAGCTTTCGAAAATAGTCTATGACTGACTGGCCCATTATTTTGGACCTGTGGTGGCACACTGTTGTAGATGTATGTTGTGGAGCCAATCTGTTCACTCCATGACCAAGGAAAAAAACAAAAGACGAAGGGTTGGGATTTTATTACTACTTCCAAGGCACATCTCTAATGAACTGATCTCCCACTTGCCCTCTCCAAAGGTTCCACCGCTTCCCAACTGTGCTACGAATTGTGAGAACCCAGCCAGCAAGCAAGAACCTGTGGGAAGCATTTAAGACCAGGCTCTCATCACATAATTCTAATAATAATTGGACCCTCCTTTGATGAGCACAAATACACTTTTGAACATTGTGTGTGTGTGTGTGTGTGTGTGTGTGTGTGTGTGTGTGTATTTGTGTATGTGCTGGGCCTAATGTTTGACCTCAGGGCCTGGGCACTGTCCCTGAGTTTTGTGCTCAAGGGTAGCCATCTACTACTTCTTGATCCACAGCTCCATTTCTGGCTTTTCTGGTAGAAGACAAGTCTCACAGACTCTCCTTGTCCAGGCTGGCTTCGAACTACACTTTTCAGGTCTTGACCTCTTGAGTAGCTAGAGTTACAGGCAGACATCAGCCACCACTACTCACATTAGCTTAGTGAACTAATTATTTTTTATTTCCCCCAGTTTTATAGATTATAAATGGACACATAGGCTTTATAATCCTTAAATGCATCATTATATTTGAGTGACAGAGACAAAATTCGAACCAAATAATTGGATTCCAGGATCAAAGCATCTAACTCCATGTTTATAATGACTCATAATTTTTTTTCTAAAACAGTCATTATGATTTTATCTGTTATTACATAGATGCTACTTTTCTTATTGTAATCATTTATAATTTACATGTTCAAAGTAAGATCATAAGTTTTAAGGTACTTTTGATAGTCTCATTTTTGCAACATTTATTCAAATTTATTTTCACCATTTAATTCTTTACAGTGAATAGACATATGTCATTTTACTATCCACAACCACTACAATTTTCCTTAGAAAAACAAGTCATAAAGTTGGGTGGTAAAATAGGTTTTCCCACCTTTTATGTTACATTGACTTTAAAAAAATCTTACATCAACCTTATCCTATCTCTGTCTTATAAAACACAAAGGGTTATTCTGATACTTACGAATTCTCTCTAGAACGATCTAGCTCCAAGACAATAGCTCAGCTTTACATGAGAAGCAGAGGCTGTGAATGCCACTGAAACAATCTTTCTCACTTACAAGAAAATTGCACAAAAACCATGTTGGTTCATAACACATCCCCTTGAAGATGATGCACTGAAATGAAATACTGAGACAAACCTGTGCAAGTGATGAGCTGGTTCCCTTCTTAAACAAAATCAGCCCTTTCTAAAGTTTAATTGAGGTGTTATTATGGAACATTCTATCATGAATCCCTGGTAATTAGATGTGATTATTGATTCCAAAAGTAGTGTAGGATCACCTCAGCATGCTGTTGAAGGTGGAAATATAATGAGGAGGACAACAGCTCTCTCTGGTTCTGGGAAATAAGCCTCTTTCCCCATCTACCCACTGTTGTCAATTTGGTGCAGAACATCACTCCAGCTGAGGTGACACACACAAAGGCTACAGCTTCCAAGGCCCCAGCGTCTCAGCCATTCTCTGCCCATCTCTGAGTTTCAATTCTCCCTTATAGCAAAGGAAAGAGCAAGGTGTGGGCTAGGAGTGAGGGGGTAGGGGGTAGAGGGGAGAAGGGAGGAAAGTGGTGCCATGAGTGACGGGAAGTATTTAGGGTAGAATAAAGGGGATGTCTGACTTACCTGAGGTAGATGAACATGGCACGATACATGAAATGGATTTGATAACCACATGTGCATAAATTAAATCGAAACACCACTCAAAACTGATATGTGTGCATGTGTTTATATAATTTAAAAGTCTTCATTCTACTCTAGCTGTGGTCCCAGTTCTTAATGGCTTTGGGTTGTTACACATTATAAAGGGCCATTAGAATGGCCCTTAACAATTGATACTTCCTTTACAAAGGACTGAAGGAGAAAATCTTTATCTCTTAGGCTCTATCACAGTTGCTGTTTCTTTTTAACTTATTAATACTCTTCCATTTGCACTAATTTATATCATCAAGAGGAAACATAAAGTAAAGGAGAGATTTGTAAATGGAAGAATAAGCAATCGCTAAATGAATCATCATGGCACTTCTTACATCAGCTTTTTTCCTTTTTCTTTTATTCTCCAAAAATATTGATTTACTACTTCTCCTATTCTAATTATATTTCTTCATCAGGAAAATCATAAAGTGATACAAATAAGGATGGACAGCTCATTATCCAGAAAACAAAACAAAAATTGCTTGCAACATCCCATTATCTCAAATTTGACTGCTATGGTTCTAAGCTTACTTTTTTCATCTAGTCTTAATTATCAGGAGCTTATCTGATCAGCCTGCAGGGACATATTTCAGAAATTTCCTAAATAATGCATTGGAATGTACAGTGTGAATGTACATGTGCTTGCACAGACACACATGTATGCATTTACACTGATAGTAGAATTATCCAAATATATAAATAACTCCCTGTAGCTATAGTGTTAAACTCTGCCTACAAAACAGTTCTATACATATAAGTGCTATTTTAAAATAGAGAGCTCACAGTTTCCACAGGCCTGAAATGCTTGTCATCCAATGTTTGTCACCTGATGTTTAGCATCATCCTCAGAATTAGTGACAAGTTTCTTAAGTAACTAGGAGGAACTGGGGCCACTCATGGGAACCTTAAATCAATTTAGTGAATATTTTAGCATTTATTGTAATTCTTCAAAACAAAAAGGTCCTTATTTCAAAGAAGCACTTATGATAATTTTCTGAATCCATTTCTGATCTTTTGCATTCTGCAGCATTACATTGGAAAGTCTTTCTTTAATCATTCTTCGATGTTCAGACATTGACCGGAGAACTCTGAGTCACTGTACCACATTATCATTGAGGACGCCAACATGGGAGAACAACATCTGTTATTTATTCCTGTGGTTTTGATCATTTTGTTCCAAGAAATTAGCAAAATGACCTTGTGAAATTCATTGTTCTTAGAAGAGCAAATCTCTCATTTGCTAACAAAAGAAATAGCTTAGTGACAAGTGCAAAATAGCAGCCAGGCATCCTTTTAATAACCATCCTACTCTGCCCTATGCACAACTATGCCTTAAAATTTGCATCCATATCAGAAAGCCTTTGAAGACATTATAATAAATCTCAAACATTATAATAAAAATACTGCAGTACATGACAAAAGAATGCTTAGTTCATTATCTATTTATAGATCATTCGATGTGTTACTTGTACTTAGTTCTTACACGTAAAAACAACTGTTTAGCCATCTGTTGTGCAAAACACACGGAGCAGGTAAAATTCAGCATGTTTAGTTGGAAGGGCTTTGAGCTGTTATAGTAGCACAGGTAAACTGCAAGTGATGTATGCAGGCAGAAAGTGGGAATCCTCCCTGCCTGATCAAGTGGGCAGGTGGGTGGGCTTACATGGAATTTCAGTTGCCCCTGCTGACTGGTAGACTGCTACTTGGACGTATTTTGTCAAACATATATGCAATGTGATACCTAATAAAGTAAATAATAAAGTATGAAAGTTAACAACAACAAAACACTGTGACTTTGAATCTGGGCTGAAATGTAATTTACATGAGTACATGGCTGCCTGACAGAGGCAGAATCTCCTATAGATGAGATAGTGCAGAGAAATCTGAATGTGTTTACACAGGGTTGGAACTGGGAAAGCAGCATGGTTTCCACACTCTGGTTAAACTACTGCATTATAATAAAGCAGATTATTTTGATCTAATTACTTTCTCCTTATAATTTTGCTTGTTTTTATAATGTGTAAAACTGAAAGAAATAGTTTCTTAGAAATGTTGGGTGAAGAATAACTTCTTAGTAATATTGAAATTTGTGTGTGTATGTGTGTGTATGATTTTAGTAGGCTAAGTATTAAATGGATGCATGAAATACTGTGGACAGAGGATCGTGGCTAGCTATTCAACATTGTTGGCAAAATTAAGAGAATCTACGGAATTCACAGAGTGAAACCAAAGGAAGATAGCCTTAGGAGAGGATCACAAAGGCACAAGCTATGTGCATCTGATCACATAAAATAATATTTATCAGAATGACCTCAAGGAAGAGAAAACAAGAGTGTTTTTGTTGCTGCTTTGATTTCTTTTCCTTTTCTCTTATTTGTTCATTTGTTTTGTGGTGAGTAAAGGGAGGCACAGAAAAAGTGGCACAAATGGTGAACAAATACAGTAGTGTTACTCACCAGACACTACATTGAAAATGTAACTTGTGAATAGGAACTGGATGGAAACCTGAGAGACAGCAAAGGAAGTGGTGAAATAATTCAAAACAAAATGTACTTTTTATTTGGCTTATGTAACTGTAACCCCTCTATACATCACTTTTAGAATGGCAATAAAGAATTTTTTTTTAAGTTTGGGAAAGATGGGAGAGAATGATGGAAGTTGTGACATTGATTAAGATGCATCACAATCATAAACTGACATAAGTAGCATTGGTACTTAAATAAATAAGAAAAGAAAACCTCAAAAACAACAAAAAATAATTTATACAGTTGTTAATGCTTGTATTCTAGGGTGGGAGAAATAATGGAGGTTAGTTGGCAAAGGATTACCCTTTTTTCTCCTTTTGAATATCTAGGATAACAGGCATGAGCCACCAGTGCCCAGCCATGCCTTTTATTTCTTAAGTATTTGATTTGCGAAACTTGCAATTTTGTTTGGTGTATGAGATAAAACATGCACTCATTTTATCTATTTTGATAGAAGCAATCAGTTCTTAGAGTTCAATATAAAGAAAACAATATGTATTCTCACTAAGTTGCAATCACACTTCTGTAACAAATCAAGAAAAATATTTCTGTGTTCATGTATCCAATGTTATGTCTTTTATTGTTATGGCAGTTTCATACATCCTTGGTCATTTAACTTTTATTTGGCCAGTCTTGGGACTAGAATTCTGGGCCTGAGCTCTGTTCCTGAACTTCTTTGGCCCAAGGGTAGCTACCACTTGAACAGCAGTGTCACTTCTGGCTTTTTCTAAGTAGTTTATTAAAGATAAGAGTCCCAAGGACTTTCCTGCTCTAGCTGGCTTTGAACTGGGAACCTCAGGTCTCAGTAGCTAGTTTTACAAGTGTGAGGTACAGGTCCAAGGCCGCTTTCACCATTCTAATGATATTTTATCTTAAAGGTGATGTACAGTGCTATTACAGTTACTTAAGTCAGGTAACGAGTACATTTCTTTTGAACAGTGGCAATCTCTCCCTCGTTTTTCCCACTATTTCCCCACCCTACTCAAATTTTAAAGGTCATTTCCAACACAGTGTCCAGTGAGTGTCACTGCTGAATTGGTTTACTCTTTATCCCTCCATTTCTGTGATTTGGGGAGGAAGCTCCCCAAATTAGATAAATTTATATCCAAGACAAAGGGTATAGAAATCAGAAACTGTGACCAAAGGGAATAAACCAAAGGAGAAAAAGAGAGGGGGGAAAAAAGAAATAACTACAAACACTAGAATAAATTTTTTTTCCATTTCTTGGAGTTCATTTTGATTCTTCAACAAATTTGCTGCCAGAATTGGCTATACAGATGCAGAAAACAGACATTAGATCCAGAATCCATTCCTAATGGATCGAAGACCTCAATGAAAGACCAATACCCTGAAAATATTACAAGAAGGCGTGGAGGAAACACTAGGGCTCCTTGGCACAAGATTGAAACTTCCTAAGTAAAGATTCAGCATCCTAGAAAATCAAAGAAAGGCTGGATACATGTGATTGCATCAAATTGAAGAGTTTCTGCATGGCAAAACACTTTGACATTGTGATTTGCCTTTTTATCTGGAATTCAAAGTCTCTCCAATATAACCTTATTTGTGAATGTTTTGTTTACTGTGAATTCTGTTTATAATCACATAAATTCTACTTCAGCTTAACAAGTCTACATAATATTGGGCTTTAGTGAGAACCGCATTTTACTTATAAAGCAATTGAGATAAAACAGTGTAACTATGGTAACCACTAATGCAGTGCATTTCTTTTAGTTATGTAAAGTTATTTTCTGTGTAATTGTATAGCACTTTAAAAAATATCTTACTTCATTTCTTTTACGTCTTTTCCAAGACATTGTTTTATTTCAGACAATTTAGGATGCCTGCTGTATGTTAATGTTTGTCTTGATATTCAGTTATTCAGTCAACTCATACTCTGTTATATTTTAAACTTCCATGCTAATTTTAATACCATATTTGTGGACTAGTTATAATTTGTTATGTATGAGTTGTGAACTTTTATATTGAAATTGAATTGTCTATTTAGATTTTCTTCTTAAATTTGTTATAATAGAAAACATACATAATCATATTACTATAGAGTATCCATATTTGTATACATAGTATTATATTAATTATGTTACTATATTAATAATAAATTTTAATATATTCATTTTTCCTATAAGGAAGTTCACTTTACAGCTTAGGTACAGTAAGAGGTGCACAATAATAACTGAATTTATTTCATCTGTCTTGAATTTTGCTCTAAACATTTTCAGAGAGAAAAATTTAGATAAAACTTGAAGACAATTTAAATTTAAATCAGAGCTGAATCTCCAGATTTTAAATACATGTAAAGCTTTAATACAAGTTACTGCAATGAAGAACAGAGAAAAAGAAAAAGAAGAAACTGATAAGGCTTTCCAGTTCTAAAGCCAAATTATGAGTGATTTTGAATACAGAGATTGACATTGATCTGTTTCTTAGCTCTGTGTCTGTGTTAATTTAGTCTCTTGTCTGGAGTCACCAGGTGAACCTAATTTTTTTTTTCTTTTTTTGCCATTTCTCAGGGCCTGAGCACTGTCCCTGGCTTCTTTTTGCTCGAGGCTAGCACTCTACCACTCCTGGATTTTCCTATTTATGTGGTGCTGAGGAATTGAACCCAGGGCTTCATGTATACGAGGCAAGCACTCTACCACTAGGACATAGTCCCAGCCCTGAACATAATTCTTATGCGCTGAAATCTAAGCACATGCTTTAGATACCTTTCTTGTAACCTAGTCCTTCCAGTTTTGCTTTTGTGTGTGTTTACTTAGAAAGCTCCATTTAGTCCCTTCCCAAGTTATAAGCAATAGCAATGAACATTTTTCTTTAGAACCAAGAGGAAGTGTAGTTATCTTTCTATTGGACCCATTTTGCCTCTAGTAAGCACTTCTTTAATTGGACTTTTGGTTGCAATGCTTAGGTTTAGTCTCATTCGGTTGGATCTTTTCTTCTTAATTTTTCCCATTAGTACCACATATTGGATAACATCTGCTTCATTCATATTCACTGTGACACTTTCATTTCCTTTAATACTGACATTATTATCTGAGCGTGTGCTGTACAAACCCACTGGGTAGCACAATTCTGTTATCCAGAATCACCTTACTTTGAGGCACCCTTAGCTACTTTATCATCTCTACATTAGTGCTTAGAGTTCTTCAGAGGAGGTGACAATTAGAATAAGAGCATTAAAGTGAGCCTACAATATCATCATAATTGTCCCTCAGGCTTGGTTTCATAATATCCAACTTTGGAAATAGATTTTCCTATTTCACTTAAAGACGTTATGAGAAATCCATTTGTAACATTGATGTGACTATTATCACTATTATTGAGATGGAAAATTTTATATTCAAGAACTGTTTTGAAAGTACACTTATCTGATAAATTTTAAAATCTATTTGGCCAACAAACATTAAACTCAAATATATACACTGGTCTCCTAACAAATAAAGTACTACAAAGAAAATGCATTGTGTTAGACAACAGGGAATGCATTTAGAGCCTATCATAAGGGGTTTCACCTGGCAGAAGGTAAGATATTACCTCTGATATTAGCTCTGAGAAACATGCTAGTGTTGCCAGAAATGCAGATGCAGAATTAGATGCTCAAAATGAAAGAGGCTCCAGGGCCACACAAATAGAAAACGTGGTTGTTGGCATTAGCATGACATATAGAAACCTTACCTTGTGGAGAGGGCACAAAACAAAATTATGAAAATCAATGAAACAAAAACTTGGTTCTGAATTTTGCAAAATTAATTCAAAATACATAAAGATATCAAACACTGTGTAAGGCCAGAAAATGCAGTTTTCCACATTTTCTGAAGTAAGAACAAGTTGAGTGAAGAAAGAACACTACTAGCACCTGTGGAATGTAAAATGATTTCACAGTCCGTCTCAGATGTGTAGCATCAAGGCAAGTACCTGAAAGTCACAGAATGAACACACTAAATTGAAGTATTAGGGTTACCTCATTATTGTTAAAATTCTACTGGTTAATAAGATATGTACAATGAGCATTGGTTCTCATTGTGTTTGCAAGCAGTTTAGCAAATTTATTTATTGTCTTTATTAAATAATTTAGGAATTATTCAGAAATTAGATGAGCTATTTATCCAACTAGTGACTCACCTACTCAGATGACTGAGGCAGGAGGATCACTTAAGCTTGAGAGCTTGAAGCCAAACTAGAAACATAGTGTGAACCCATCTCAAACAATCAAATGAATAAATAAATAAGCTACAACAACAAAAAATATAATCCTAGATTATCCTAGGCTATGTTGCAAAATAATATTATCAGCTAGACTTTACTTTTGTGCTGTACTTAAAGGAACAGCAATTGGGTGCCATTGGGTTAAGCCTGTAATTTTAATTATGCAAGAAGCTGAGATCTAGAGAATTGTGCCTGGCTGGAGTTATAGCCCAAGTGGTAGAAACCAGTCTAGCAAGGGTAAGGCCCTAAGTTCAAACCCCATTACGACAAAAAATAAGTAAATAAAAACAAATAAATAAAATATAAGAGGATCAACTGTATTCATTACTGCTGTTAATCACTATTAACATTCATCACCTGTCAATTTGGATGTGATTTAGCACAATGCTTTCATGTCCATACATTTTTACTATGGAAATGACATTTTTATCTCAACAAGAGCATGCCATTCTATCTTGAATGCTTTTTTCTAAGGCACTCACATACACACACACACACACACACACACACACACACACACATACACTATTGACATATACCATTCCCAGTACATTCTCTCATTCTGTAGCAGAAGGGGAATTACCTGATTGTATATAATTTAGAAAAAGCCAGGTATCTATAGCATATCCACTACTTTGTGTATTTATGTATTATATATTTATTTATTTGGCAAAAGTATGTTCTCAGGTAGATTAAAAGTTACTACTGAAACCAAACAAAATATGAAGAAATTGGATTTCTTACAGACCTTGAGAAATCTTTCTTCTGTTCTATTCAGGCCATCTTCCCTGCCATCACCCATAGTGTGCTAATTTCAACAGCAAAATCATAGTACATGGCAAGGAGTTTTGCTGGGCATTTTTAATATAGCATAAAAGACCACCTAGTACAGTGAAGTAAGTATCCCATGATCTCTTCACTTTCTGGTCCTAGTCAACATGGATAAAACAAACTAGGCCCTTTCCTGTTACCATAGTAACTTTACATAGCATAGATCTCAATGTGATAGGTAAACCAATAATCTTTAAAAAATTAAAAAGTAGAAAAACATCTCCATGATGATGGATTGTTCTTACTTTTTTTTTTAAAAAAAAAAGGACATAAAATAACCTGACTTCAAATTTACTTCCAATTACCCATAACTGGGAGGAGGAAACTGCTTTAAAGACACTCTATTTAGGAAATCTGCCTTTCAGAGAAGCCCTTGGACTGGCATTTAGTGATCTGAACTTGGGGACTGAGATGACTTCAGATTCATCCTGTTCCGGGATAAGCATTGTTGGCTATTTCATTTCAAAATCACGTCTCCTATGCTCACATGTGTTACTGCCTTCTTTCAGCCCCATATTTTAATTACTTTATGATTTAAGCCCTTGATCCTCTAACATGATATGTATAGAAAATAAGCATCTCTTCACCAGCCTATACCATTTACCTGGCAACAGAATTTATGTAATAGGAAATTTCTCTCTGAACTTGAGGATGAAAAAGAAATGGAATATTTAAGGTCAAGGAAATACTCTAAATCTCCATATTATCAAATAGATGGGACATTTCTAGTCACTAAAACAATTTGTTTTATGTCACTACCAGATAAAAACTTATTTTATTAAAATTATATAGCACAAAATAACTTTTTTCAGTACATTTAACTATAAAACATTTATAAAGGATATAAAAGCATATAAAATATTATTTATCCTCTGGACAATGTATCGATTCTGAGCAATGAACACAAATAGACAGCTAATCTTCTCTTTACTTTCACCTAAATACAATCTACTCTCCATTTTAAGTATAGTTGGCTTTCCAGCAGAAAAAAAAAATATGACAAAAACATGACACATCAATGTCAATGGACTGGTGATAATAAAGCGAACTCACACTTTGTATGTGCGAAGGTTATACAGTGACAACCATGGTTATCAAAATATTTCCCAAGTGGTTGATTTAAGAAAGTGCTGAAAAGACAGTTTGCTAAAGCATCAAGTGAGAATTGGTCTCTAAATCCCAGGAAAGCACTCCCGCATGACTGCTACTTGGTCTGTTTTCTAACACTAAGAAGGACTGTCTCCCCAGGCACAGTGATCTTTCAGAGAGAACCCGTGTCACCTACATAGTAATATTTATCCATCATCATTTCACTTATATCTCCAATTCTCTTTTAGTCTTTTCTCTATAATTAGATATATTACATATTCACCATTTATATTAGTCATTTCTTAGAAGGGTGTGGTACTCAGAAGGAATAAATGTGTGAAATAGTTCTGAGTTATTGTACATTAAACAGCATTCTTCGATACTCTCTGTGTTTGAAAGCAGATGAGTGGACATAAAATCGTTAGTTAGCTCATGCTTCTTTTCTGTAGGTTTCTTAAATTCTTTTGATATTGATCAAAAGATATTGATATTGATTGAGGCATATGATACCAAATGAGAATTCTTAGCCTTAAGAATGAATAAATAAGTAAATGAATGAATGAATGAATAGAGTTCCACTTGGCATCGCTGAGGATTATATTGTCTTTCAGAGTAAGTCTCAGGTTGTTTATTCTAGATTATTGTTAGCAATGAACATAGTTAATAAGCAGATAAATGTTATTCATTAAGTTTTTATTATTTTCATTTATTATATGCTATTGTTAATTTTAATTTTTAATATATTATAATTTGTCTATGCCTAAAAACTCAATCCTACTGACAAATAATAATTCTGTTATCTATACAATTATTGAAATTTCTATCTGTCCTAGTGTTGACCACGTTCTCTCTAAACTATTCTAACTCTGCATTTTCTCCTTTGTCTTATTTATGTTTGCTTCAGTGTCTGAGACTGCTAGAGCTTGTCTTCTTTATAATTCGATATTTGGCTAATTATAAAAAATGTGCCTAATTTTGTTTTAAGTAACGCATTAAGATATTATTTGCCATGAATATGAGGTTTGAGGGCACCATTAAATTTGGCCCCACGCCTGAGGTTCACTGCTCCCCATCTGGTCTCAGTCCTGTCATTTTTAGGACTGTATATATTTACTGACATCTTTTGAAACCACAGAGGTTCTTAAAATCTTTTATTTTTAATCTTGATAAAAACTATCAGTGTGTCAGATTTTATTTGAACTCAGTTGAGTTTGTAGATTCAAGTTTTCTTGAAGATGATAAATGCCAAGCAATGAAACAGGGAGTTTGAAGTTGTTAAGCTTTAATGACAAGTAGTACCAGCTAATACCAGTGAATCACATATCCTTTACTCAGATTGTTTTTATTTGATGAAAATTACCATTATTTTGTGAATAATATTTAAGATACATATTTATATATACATATGTATGTAAGTCAAAATGTCTTCATAACATGAACAAAATTACGAATTAAAATGTTGCCATTAACCAAGCTATATTTTTCTAATTTCTATTAATTATTGTTTCAATAATATTTTGCCTACATTATTACATATTTACTTGGATGTTTTTGTTGTATTTATCACAGACATCTGAGTTGTGTTGTTCAAAATAGAAGAGCCTGAAGACTACTATAACAGAGATAAAACTTAAATGTAATTATGAGTGTGACTCAACTCCAGTTGGCTAAATGCATTTATTAATTAATAAAAGTTTTATTTTCTAAGCCTTTATCCTTTTACATGTTACCCTTCTTCACGTGTTATGGTAGAGTAGTTACGGTAGGCAGCTGAATCATCAATTAAGGGAATCATTTTTATTTGTATTTCTTCTCTGAAATAAAACCAACGTAAAACATATTAAAATACTATTACAGATATATGATATATATGCTTAAGTATACATAATACATACGCAAACAATACAATATATGTGCACAAATATATGATGTGACAGGATGTAATGTGTTGTGATCATTACAAAGGAAACATCTAGTCATAAATATGTATTCAAACGTTCATATTTGTTTATTTATACACACAGACACATGTAAGGTATGACAGGATATAACATGTGTGGTGACTGTTACCAAGGAAGGAAACATCTAGTGTGAAAATTAGTGATGTGTCTCTCCTGTAACACACATACCACTTATGTACTATGTGATTTCTTTTAAAAATTACAATTTTTAAGCTAGTATCTTATAGAAAATTAATTTTGTAATATTTGAGTAGATTTAAAAATACACCTGTAACATCACTCCTCAAAACAGCTTCAACTGATATCCAGTGTACATTAAAACTAAAGTCCGGTGCTATGGTTCACAGGGGCAGAACAAAGACAGGAAGAAATGAGTACTAGTAGCTGTATGTGTTTACCTGCCCTATCCTGCCCAGATGCCTTGCAATGCTGCATGTACAGCAGGTCCCCAGGCACCAGGATCGAGTTTTTTTGGGGGGGACAAACTGTAAGCAACTCAAGAGCACAGTACCTTAAGGAGGAAAATTCCTTCTCACTTGAATTCTTTCTGCTTTGCAGCCTATGCATTTGGCAGCCTCCTCCACAATCTCCTGCTTCATGAAGCTCCTAGGCAGAGAATCAGCAAGCTATCTCATGCTTGGCTAGTTTTCACTATCAAATAAGTCTAGGGGCACTAATGTCTCTTCCTGTGCCAACTGGCAAGCATGCATACAGCTTCATGCAGCTCTCTCTTTTGCCCTCTCTCTTTTTTCTCCCACTCTCTTTAACCTTTAGTCAAAATAAATGGATCCTAATGGGTCATATACTCAACAAGCCAATGGGGAATGAAATGTTAATATTTATTGATTTTAGATGCCCAAATTTTATTGATTCTGTGTTTGTGGGTGTGCATGCGTGTGTGTGTGTGTGTGTGTGTGTGTGTGTGAACATGAGCTCACACATGTTCTCTGATTCTAGTGCTTGAACTCAGGCCTAGGCACTGTCCTTGAGCTTTTTTGCTCAAGGCTGGCACTCTACCACTTGAGCCATAGCTTCACCTCTGGCTTCTTGATAGTTAATTAGAGAAAAGAGTCTCACAGACTTTCCTGCCAGCACTGGTTTCAAACCATGATCCTCAGATCCCAGCCTCCTGAGTAGCTAGGAGTAGAGGTATGAGCCGCCGTTCTTTGCATATTTTTGAAACATCCTGGATGAGAACTTTGGGGAAGATTCCATTTATCATAGAAGAGAGAATATAATCCGCATGGTACCTCATGAATCTGGTGGTGATGCTTATTTCTGTGCTATTGTTTCTGTTCAGAGGGAGAGGGTATCTGAGGCATTGGTTGAATGTGAAAAGATGGTTTATTTCTGTGTAAGTTCTTGATTGGGGTATCTGTTCACTAACTTTGGTTACTTCACACCTTTCATTACCCCCAGTTCAGTGCTTGAGAAATTGTATTTATGGGACACTTTTGAGGAAATTATATTTTAACTTTTTTTTTTGTTAGCCATAGAGCTTGAACTCAGGGTCTGAGCTCTTTTGCTCAAGACTAGCACTCTACCATTTTAAGTCACAGCTTCCATTTTCAGTTTTCGAGTGGTTAATTGGAGATATGAGTCTCATGGGGACTTTTCTGCATGGGCTGGCTTCGAACTGAGATCCTCAGATCTCAGCCTCCTGAGTGGCTGGGATGACAGGCGTGGGCCACCAGCGCCCAGCTAACAAACCTTAATAGTCAGTCTGTATTGAAATGTCTGTGCTTTCTTCATTTTTTAAAATCACAATGAGTGTAGTACTTATTTAGAGGCAGATGACAGTTTTCCTAAAAATGAGCTCTGTGTTAGGTGTTACTGGTAGTTGTATATGTGTTCATGATTGTTTTTAAAGTTCTGTGTGGTCATAATAAGATAAATTACTTAATTTGAAGATGTCTCTGGAAGGCAACATTCTTTCTTGTTTGCAGAAATAAAATAAGCAAATTTTTGATAGATTTTTAATAATACTGTTAGGTTTTATGGACATGTCACACAGATAATGGCTTATCTGTGTTCCATATGAATGTATGCATATTTTTCAAATAATGGATGTGTACTCCTCCAAAAGCATGAACTATCTATAGATTTCCCATCATGATTATGCAGTGTTCTCCTGTCTTTTTACTGAAGCAAATTGTTCCTAATTAACTGAGAATATAGGTATCAGGGCTGGGAATATGGACTAGTGGCAAGAGTGCTTGCCTCTTATACATGAAGTCCTAGGTTTGATTCCCCAGCACCACATATATAGAAAATGGCCAGAAGTGGCGCTGTGGCTCAAGTGGCAGAGTGAGCAAAAAGAAGCCAGGGACAGTGCTCAGGATCCGAGTCCAAGCCCCAGGACTGGCAAAAAAAAAAAAAAAAAAAAAAAAAGAGATAATATAGGTATCGATTTCTTTAATTTCCAAAGGTCAATATGTCTTGTTATTTTTGTTTGTTTGTTAAATGTTAATTGTCAAACTGAGGTACAGAGTGGTTACACTTTCATACATTAGGCATTGGATACATTTCTTGTACTGTTTGTTACCTCTTCCCTCATTCCCCCCTCCTCCCTCCCCTTTTCCCTCTCCCCCACCATGAGTCGTTCAGTTCATTTATACCAAACAGTTTTGCAAGTATTGCTTTTGGAGTCGTTTGTCTTTTTTTACCCTGTGTCTCTCGATTTTGGTATTCCCTTTCTATTTCCTAGTTCTAATACCAGTATGCATGGTTTCCAATGTACTCAGATAAGATACACAGATAGTGTAGGTACACCCATAGGAAGGGGATACAAGAAGATCATCAATAATAGAAGCTACAGTTTCACATGGCATGTTGATATAATTACAACAGTGATATAACAGTCGTTTCCATAACATGGAGTTCATTTCACTTAGCATTATCTTATGTGTTCATAAGGGTATAGCTATTGGGCTCTTGTGATCCTCTGCTGCAACTTGCCTAAACCGGTGCTAATTATTCACTATGAGGAGGACCATAGAGTCCATGTTTCTTTGGGTCTGGCTCACTTCACTTAGTATAATTTTTTCCAAGTCCTTCCATTTCCTTACGAATGGGGCAATGTCATTCTTTCTGATAGAGGCATAAAATTCCATTGTGTACATTTTCCTGATCCATTTATCTAATATGTCTTGTTCTTTAAGGTAATGTGATAAGTTATATTCTGAAATTACTTTACCACTATGGAGAATTCACTTCTAATACATCAGTAAGTCTATTTTTCTTAAAACAAAATGAAGTATCCTTGTGAAATTCCAAACAATGGAACATTTTATGAAGACATCTGTACTGAAAATACAGATTCACTCAGTTGACTTAAAAAATGATAAATATCAGACAAAATAAGACACCATTTGTTTTAAATGGCTTTGGTAGTCAAGAGAAATCATGCAAACTGGACTGGGATTTAGTGCTGAGTATCCTGCTACATAAGCCTAATTTATGTAAATATTGAAGAAAATATTTAGAGCGAGTAATCTATGTAAGAATTTTACATAAAAATTCTTATAGCTTAAAATTTATTTTCTTTAAATGGTTGTCAGAACATATTGAGACTGCTTTAGAAACCTTAGGGACAAAGAATTCTACATTCATGTGAAAAAGAACCCTTTTTCACAAACAGGATGTACAGTACCTAACCAGTAATTATCTATCCCCCGCGTTCTATTTTTGCCAATGTCTATGTAGAAATAAAAGCTGTCTCCCCCACAAATCTTTCTTTTCACACACAGCCAGAACCAAAACACAAGAAACCAGCCACCTAACCGGTAACTCTAATCAACCACAGAAACACGAATGCTAAGTTCAAGTGCCATTCTCAAATTATAAGAAAATTTAAAAATATGGAATGCATTCAATATATCTGTTTGAAACTTAGTTTTATTTGGTTTATGGAGATGGATTATAAAGAACAAGGATTTGAATCCATTACTGAAATTTTAGTAAGCCTAGCTTCATTATTATTTTACTAGCCAATAGAATAACAGAAGTTTTGTTGCTCTTTAAAGTCTTCATGATTGAATACATTTTAACTAATTTATTTCTAATAGACTTATTGGTAATAGACTTTTAATTTAATCACTTTTAAGAAATTTGTAATTGAGAAACAGATTGTAGTAGGTTAGGAGTAGAAGGGGCAGGAGGGACATCTTGGACACATAAGTTGTGAGAGAAACACTTGTTTATATACAACTAAGTTATAGGAAGAGAAGGCAGAGCATTCTTTAGCTTTGTTTATTTGTCGGTTGTGGGGCTTGAACTCTAGGCCTGGGTGCTGTCCCTGAGCTCTTCAACTCAAGGCCAGCGCTATCACTTTGAGCCACAGCATCACTTCCGGTTTGATGGTGGTTAATTGGAGATAAGAGTCTCACAGACTTTCCTGCTTGGGCTGGTTTTGAACTGTGAACCTCAGCTCTCAGTCTCCTGAGCTGCTAAGATTACAGGTGTGCTCCACTAGCGCCCGCCTTGACGGAAAATTCTTTTTAAAATCAAACATCTTCCTTTTGGGCAGACATTAAGAAAGCATTCAATGCTAGGCACCAGTGGCTCACATCCTTAACCCTAGCTACTGATATCTGAGGATTGTGGTTCGAAGCCCGTCCAGACAGGAAAGTTTATGAGAGACTTTTCTTTTATTTCCAGTGAACCACCAAAAATCTACAAGTGAAGTTGTGTCTCAACTGGTAGAACAGATCCAGCTTTGAGTGAAAAAACCAAGTGAGATTACAAGGCCCTAAATTTAAGTCCCAGTATGTGTGTGTGTGCACACTGTGCACACACACACACACACACACACACACACACACACACCAGATATTGTGTCTTGTTGTCTTAAAAGCAATGGAGTCAACCACCTGTTGAATGGAATGCCCAAAATTGTGAGTCAAAACTAAACCTTCTGCCTTTACAAGCTGGGCAGGGCATTTCGTTTTGGTGGGTACTGTATATGTGAACAATGTACTTTGATTAGACTCATCTTCTCTGTCCCTCTCATCCTCCTCCTACTTCCCAAACTAATCTCAGCAAGCTTCATTGCTTGGTTTTCACATATGTGCATAAGGTACTTTGACTACATGCATCCTCCTTTACCTTCTCCATTCATCCACTCCCCTTTTGCTTGTACCCACACCTCAGCCAAGAGTTGTTTCACATTTTTGGTGCATGCTAATTTTTAATGGTATTTGACATGTGACAAAATTGGGTACATTCAGGGTGATATGACTCTAGGTAACATACACATACAGTGCTTTAATCAAATTGACACCTCATTTACTTCCACTTTCCCCATGCCCACTACCCCTATCAATAACTTTCATTGCTTCCTTTGGTCATCTTCATTCACAGGTGTAATGTGTTTCCATATGATTCTTCTACCTTCTCACCCCTTTGCAATCCTCAATTATACACAGTCCCACAATTATGAAATATATGTGATATTCCTGCATCACTTATGTATGTGTTACTCGTTTATGTGTCATATTTGTAATTGTTTGTGAATGTATGTGTTTACCTATATGTTTATTTGATATAATATCCAGTTTTGAGAGAAAACATACTACTTTTGTCTTTGTGAACCTGGCTTACTGCATTAGACATGAAGTTCTCCAGTTTTATCCATTTCCCTGCAAATGACATTACTTTATTCTTCTTTATGACTGAATAAACCAACTGGTTTATTTTTTATTTTATTTTATTACACTGAAATTGAATTACTGATTTGGTTTCTTCTATGGATCTCAATCTTTATGTCATTTCTAAGAACTATTAGCTAACTTTGTATTCAAGAGATTATCTCTGTGTTCTCTTCTACAAGTTTTATGGTTCTGTAGTTCTGTATTTAAATTTATGATCTAATTAGAGTTCATGTTTAGATAAGATATATCAGAGAGGTTTTTTGTCCTTTGTTTTATTTGTGTTTCTCTACTGATATTCAGTTGAGCTATACAATTTTTGAAGATACTGCTCTTTATTTATTTTTTCACATTTGATTTGCCCTTTTATCAAGCTTCAGTTGATACAAATATGTAATCTTTTCCATGGTTTCATAGTCTGTCCATTTATTTATGCAATTTTCCCATTTCCAGTACCATACTGGCTTGATTGCCATTGTATGACTGTCTCAAAATTGGATTTTATAAGTTCTCCTGATTTAATCTTTTAAAATATCTTTCTGGTTATTTTAATTTATTTACCTTTCTATATACCTTTTAGAATAAATTTAACTATGAAAATAAAAAAAATCTTTGGGATTTGTACTTATAGGCTCATTTTTATTCCTAGTACTCTTTTATACTGAGTGTTTGTTTTCCCTTTTTTTTCCTTGACCAAGGTTTTAGTTATCTTTTATCAAGTTTTAGTTATCTTTTCAGAGTCTTTAAGTGACTTTTAAATTTTTTTCTGTTTTTAAATTTGTTGACCTATATTTTAATAATCCGTTCTCTATTTTTTTCTTTCCATTAATGTATAAAATTAGATTATTGATCAAAATTGCATTTTCTTAGTATAATCATTTGATTATACTAAGGTCAAAAATTCCCTCTAATCATTCCTTTACTGCATCCCACAGATTTAATGCATAGTTTTCTATTTCATTCCATAGAATATCTGAGATTTCATCTCGCATTAACCAGAAAGAGAAATACAGATTGGAGGTACAAGTGGTAGAGTATAAGCTATGAGCAAGCAAGAAGAACAAAAGCAAAAGGCTGTGAGTGTAAGCCTTGGTACAGACCAAAAAATATAAAGGTCCACTACTCTGTGAAGAATTATATCCTCCTGCTTATTCCATTATCATCAATAATATTTCCTGTTGCATCTGCCAAAATTTCAGTCATACATGTAATATGTTTCTCCTGTCATCAGTCTCACAAAACATTGCTGTTCTCTTTGCTTTTAATGTGAGGGCTTTCCCCCCCCTTAGGGAAATAAAAAATTTAAAGCTATATTTGCTTTAATTAGATCAGTTCTGGAGCACATCAGTGCTTTGCTTGGTTCCAGGCTGTGTTTTCTATAATGTTTCCACATGAAGGAATGGATTAAAAAATATCTTTCAGTGAAAAATAACTGTGAAAAAAATTTCAGCTTTTATTTGAACAGACTTCATTTGACCTTCATTTTCTGCTTGCTACAGAATTCTCGGTTGACTATATTTCAATATTTTTTAACGTTGTACTCTCTTCATATTCTGACTTCCTCCCAGAATTTATTTTTATCATGAGTCATCACTAGGTTGCCAATAGTGAATCCAAGTTTTTTTTTTCTTTTTTAATTTATTTTAACTTGTAAGCTTCTTTTCTGAGTGTCTTCTGGCTTTCTGGCTTTCTGAATATGTGGTCTGATGTATTTTAATATTTGGGGAAAGTTATCAGTTTTCAATTTATTGGAATGTTTCTTCTGCATTTTTCTCTTTTTTTGGAATAACAATTACTCACATACCAACTGTGATGCTTTCCATATCTCACAGAAGCTTAGTTTCTGTTATTCTACCCTATTTTCTCTGTACTCAAACTGCATAACCCCTGTTTTCTTATCTTTTAAATTTACTCATTTTTTCCCCTCTGTGGCATTAATCCTCTTGTGAAGCTCAGAAAAGAAACTATTCATCTTTTTGGTATTTTGATCTGAAACACTTTTACAGTTCCAAAGTCTATTTAAATCTTCCATCTCTGTGGATTCATGAAATCCTTTCTCACTAGACTCTTGAATATATCTACCAGAGATTTCGAGTTTCTTAATAAACCAAACACATATCTTATCTCTGAAATACTTCACTTATTTGTCTCCAGGCAATGGAATTTTCCTTCCTGGACATTCTTTCTCACAAATGTTGATTGAATAGTATATATACTCTGTGTGACTGCTTTGTGAAACACAAAGTATTTAGGTCAGTGAATACTGATAGATTTTACATGTGCTTTGAAATGGGTATTACATTTCCATCAGAACATTAGTGAGTAAAGTCACGTTCATCCATGGTTGAAACTATATTTGGGTTTTGACATTGTTGTGGGTTATAGTTTAGATATGAAAGTCTCCACAAAATGGACTTAAAGGTTGAAGGTTTCAATCCTGGCTATCAGCATTGGTGAGAAGTGGTTAGCTCACGAGGCCAATAAGTAGGAGAACAAGCACTCAGGAGATGGAGCGAAGTTGTATTAGGTGGGTCTCTGAGAGTGTGGTTTTGACCAGTATATCTCTGGGCCCTTCCTCTTTCTCTCTCTGCTTCTTGGCTTCCAGTAGGTGAGCAGCTTTGTTCCACACCATGTTCCCTATCATGATTTTCAGCTTTGCCTCTGCGGCCCAGTAGTTGGGGGCAACTTAATAGACTGAAACCTCTGACCCCATGATCCAGGAGAGTTTTTCTTCACTAAACCATTAATATCAATATCACAAAGAAAAAAATCTGACTAACATACTATGGTTACCACCAGTACTCCACAAACTAGTTAGTCACCTAGCATTAACTTCTGTAATGTTTTGACTGGGGAGCAGTGGAACATCTTTTGGCTGGGAAAGGGTCTTGCTTTGTAGCCCAGGCTGGTCTGGAATTCCTCAACCTCATTGTGTTCTGAGTGCTAGGATTAGAGATGTATTATCTGTGTCCATGGTCTACTCTCAGTTCCATTACCCCCTGCATATCTGTGCCACAGAGGAGGTTGCTGGACAACTGATGATATTCACTCTGAATATAGATTGTTGTTTTTTTATTTTACTTTTACCTTTTGGGACAGGTGGTGGAAGTTTTACTTGTATCTTGCTGGGCTAATGGAACATTCTCTTAGCTCAGTCTAGTCTCAGTGATTGACAGCCTAGGCTTTGTGGGTAAGAATTTCCCAGTGTGTTTGCTACATTTATGATAGCCAGGATCTGTCATGTGCCAACAGTGTGTCATCTTGGCACAGAAAGAGACCTTACTGTTGACATAAGATCCTCAGATCAGTACTATTGTCCTCCTCCCAAGGGCACTGAACCAAATGAATATTCCCCTTGATGTGGAGAGGAGTTAATTGGTTGTCCTATCCCTTAGCCTGAAGTTTAGCTCTGTATTTGAGAATGGTGTAGGACAGAAGCAGGGTTTTGTGCTTTGCTGCAGCAGTAGCCTTTCCTCTCCTGCACAACTGTGACACAGAAAGCAGTTTTATCTAATGCTCTACCCCACACTCCCACCCTTTTACTGATAGAATGTGCAAGTCAGTTGAAAAGAGCCAGTCAGGTAAGGGCAAAGTCCTCACAAATCTGAGGGGCTGCCTGGCCCCTGCCTACCATATATCCCTCAGAAAGTCTCTCGCATGACTGGAAACCTTAGCTGTCTTGTGCTGACTCTCTTGATTGTGGCTGGAACCCTTTTCTTCTATTTTCTACAAAGTGACACGATCTTCCCTGACTGTCCTTTCTTCAAGCCGTAGGTTCCTCATACTTCAAGACCCTTGGTTTTCCTATAATCAGATTGTAGTGAGATGAAAGAAAATGGACGGTTACAGTTTTTGCATCCTTCCTCATTGTCAGTTTAGGAAGAGTGGAAGTACTGTGTAAAAGTGAAATTCTTCTCAGGATTTAATTTTCACTTTTATATCTAGAGTCATCCATTCTACTAAAAGCCACAATACAAGGTGTCATATACAGAAGGTCAATCTCAAATGCATCATACATACGCAGGGCAATATCAAACATTGGGATTCCTTAGCATGCTCCCTATTCATGATGGTTGGAAATCCATGTCACTAGTTTCTTCCTATTTTTCTCTAGGGTGCTTCCCTAATCACACTCTTACTACAACCACACATTCCTATTACAAGTCCTTGGGCTCTAGACCCTGTAGAGAGAAGGGAAAAATACTTCCTGATCTAAGAGAAAACTTTCTGGGATAGTTGATAATAAAATCATCGATTACCTTAAGTGGAGTTGTATTTCATGAACACAATCAGTTCTACATTAATGAAAATGCAGTTTCTTGTTTCCCTTTTTGAATCATTTCCAGCCACAAAGAAAATTATAATATTGTAAAAAAATTCATTTTCCAACATCTGTTTTATTTATTTTTAGACTAGGTTCCATTGTGAATATGAAAACCTCTTCCTAATGTTTTTTATTTTCAGCCTAATTGGCCTGTACTTTCTGTACAAGACATGTACTGACAACTTTCAGTAAATATACAGATACAGACCATGCAAAAAGATTTATTCTATAGAGACATATACTTGATTTAAGAATCATATATTTTAAACCAGATGTCAGTGGCTCGTGCCTGTAATCCTAGCTACTCAGGAGGCTGAGATCTGAGGATTGTGGTTCAAGGCCAGCTAAGGCAAGAAGTCTGTGAGACTCATTCCCAAATAACCACCAGAAAACTGGAAGTGATGCTGTAGCTCAAGTGGTAGAGCGCTAGTCTTGGGCTAATAGAGCTTAGGGACAGCTCCCAACCCCACAATTCAAGCCCCCCAAAAACAAAAATAGAAAGAACAAAAAAAAAGAAAAAAGAAAGAAAGAAAGAAAGAAGAAAAAAAAGGAAGGAAGGAAGGATCATATATTTTATTTTATTAAAGACAATGTCTTTACCAGAAATAATTCTGTTATGTTTAGTGATTCACTTTTACCAAGAACCTGACTCACAGTGAAATAATCTAACAGGCTCACAGGAAGCAACTTGTACCATATCTAGTTCTTATCCTTTAAGTTCCAAACTAAAGAGGAAATTCAAACCACTCTCAAAAACATCTTTAATCCATGCCTACACAATGAACTACATTACATCCTTGGCAAAGTTAAAGTAGCAATAACTTCGGTCTAATATTTATAAGGGAGACAATATTTGGAAAGATTTTAGACAGCATTGATGAAATTAATTCTATTGAAGTCTATTTTTCCAAGCAATGTTATTTGTTTGGCACTTCTGAGTTGCACGCTGAGTTGTGCCTTGATTCTTAGAAGTGTCAGTATGAGAAAATAACAAAGGTGATTATAAGAGCAACTCACACCTTAAGTCACAACTTAGAGTCAAAAACTTTCTGTCACGGTAGGAATTCCCATACCCAGATGATCTCCATTTCATAGCCTGAAAAGAACTTGAAAAACCTCATGCCAATAATTCACAGAAGTGGGGTGATTCATAGAAGTGGGGTGAGGCAGTACCCTTGGTTTGCAATGTTGTATGAATGTTAATTTATGGCAGTAGTAAACAAGAATCAATTTTTCAAAAGGCATAAAAATAATAACATCTCTAAATGTAATATTTCAGAAAAATACTATAATACATCATTTGTATAATTTAACTACTGAATAGTTCAAGCATGCTGAAAAGTACTTCCAAAGATATTTTATTTATTTTATTTTTCCAAAGATATTTTAATATGCTAATGTTTTTCGATGTTTGCTTCAAGCTTTCTTTTTCAACTTTAGGAGAATAATTTTGTAACAATAGAATGCAGCATGAGCTTCCTCTCAATAACATGATAAATGAAATACAAAAACTGCCAATTAAAGGTATTTTACCACTTATACAGGTATATATAAAATATACATTTTTTCATGATTAGTGCTATATTAATGATGTAGTTTCTACCTTTTGCTTCTTGAATTCATCGCTTCTTGAATTCATTATTTTCATAATTTTTCCATGATGATGTATGTAAATTGGTTTTTATTTGATTTAATTACAAGTGTGAAAAAAAGTTCATATACTCATCTTCTCTGGGAAGTTTATATTTACTGTATATTTTCATTGCTATAATTCCTGCTAAGATCTTAACCTTAGAGCTTAACCACCTAAGCTAAGCTATGCACATGTAAACATATCGAATATTAGGAAAATGCTCTTCAAAATATGTTTAATAGTTTTCATTATTACCAGCTAAATGGATGTGTACTATTTATAGTTATTCAGTATTTGGTGAACCACAACATTACTATATGGCAATCTGAAGTTTGGAAGATGGAATCTTGCTACAATTCAGTTAATTCAATCACTAGAAAGGTTAGCAGCATATATAACACTGGGTAAATTTCTGCCTTCTTTCTATGTGTGTTCTTTTAAATTCTTTGTTATTCATGTAAAGACTTTAAAAAAATTTCTGAAGACAATGTTACAATTAAGGAGTTAAAGTTACATAACTCAGGTATTAAGTACATTTCTTTTTGAACATTATCACCCCTTCTCTCATTTTCTCCCAGAAAGAGGCTTTTTTTTTAATATTGTAGATACTAATTCTCACTATCTTATTTGGCTATGGCCCTGTGAAAACAACATATAAGCCTTTCACATATATTAATATATACACATATATGTGATGCACAACTACTTATATGTTACCAAACAATCATAGCGGATTTACTTGGAGTCCAACTTTGGAATAAAAGTGACCTAATACTTTGGGAGAAGTTTGTGCTGACGACTGCACTGTTATAACTTATTTTCTAATATAAAAAGATACTTATTTAATAAACAGTAAAAATATCAACATGTCTCAAATCTATATATCATTTGTTTTTCTGTAATTTTCAGAGAAATTTAAACTTAATTATGAATACATTTATTATAATTTCCTTTATTGCATGTGCTTCATAGTTAAAGCATCTTAACATGTTCTGATGTTTTAGAATGATTTTTTATTGTATTGACCTTTTGCTTCTTTAAAAAAGATTAGTACTAAGTACTTTATTTTCTTGTAGAGATTATGAATAGGATCTCTTTATGATTTATTTCTCAGAAAAATCTGTTATATGCCAAAATCATATATAATAATTTATATAACCTTATATAAACAATTTATGTAGTAATTTATTATGTTGACTTTATATCCTATTATATTCGATGTGTTTATCACTCCAAGTAGTCTTTTGGTGGAGTTTTTAGGCTTTGCTCTACATAAAATTATATCATTTATAAACATAGGCAATTTGATTCCTTTCCAAGTTGTATGTCTTTTATGCGTTTCCCTCTCATATTCTATGCCTAAAACTTCTTGTACTATACTGAATAAAGCTTTTTAGGAAAGACATCCCATCTCATTCCTAGATGCAGAGAAAATAGATTCAAGTTTTGTCCATTCACTATGATGTTGACATTGGCTTTGAGATGTATCACATATTATGTCAGAGTACAAACTTTCTGTGCACAATGTGATCGTGCATCCTATCATTATAGAACACTGAATGTGTATAGATGCATTTAATGCATATTTTGAGATTATAAAGTGGTTTTTATTTAATACTGTTGGTGTAATGGATCACATTTATTGATTTACATACGTTTAACCATCCTCATGTGCTAGGATGAAGTTACTTTGATTAGTATAAGATTTTTGATCTTATGTAGGTGCTATTGAGTTTGATTTACTAGCATGCTTCAATTTTTTTATACCTGTGTTCATTAGGGATATTGTTTCATAATTACTTTGTTGTTTTTGTTTCCTTGACTTGCTGTAATAAATACAATCTGGCCTTATAAAATGGACTTGTAAGGGTCCCTTCTCTTTCAATTGCATGGATAATTTGAGAAGAATTGGTGCTAAAAAAAAAATTGGTAAATTTCAACAGAAAAGCCATGCTGTCCTGTTACTGTCTTTTTTGGAAGATTTTTACTGTTACTTTAAACTCAATATCTATTATTAATTTACTTATGGTGTGGATCTATATGTATAGTATTGAAACTATCCCCATCTTTCAACTTATGCCAAAAATGATCTCAAAATAATCAAACAGGGCTGAGAATGTGGCTTAGCTGTAGAGTGCCTGCCTAGCATACATGAAACCTGGATTCCTCAGCACCACATAAGCAGAAAAAGCTGGAAGTGGCACTGTGGCTCAAGTGGTAGAGTGGTAGCCTTGAGAAAAAATAAGCCAGGGAGAGTGTTCAGGCCCTAAGTTCAAGCCCCAGGACTGGCAAAAAAAGAAAATAATCAAACTCTAAAACAATGAGAAGGAAACAGACATAAGACTTGAAGACAAAAGCACAGGAAACTGAATCAGAAGTGAAGAATAGGTTTACATCAAGCTAAAGAACAAAAGGATATAATCAACAAGTAGAAACTTTTGATTGAATAGGACAAACATTTATCAACTAGATGACTACATCCAAAATATATAAGAAGCCTTAAAAACAAACAAAACAACAGCAAAAAGCAATTAAAAGATGAGCAGATAATCTGCATAAATATTTCTTTTTTTTTTTTAATTTGCCAGTCCTGGGCCTTGAACTCAGGGCCTGAGCACTGTCCCTGGCTTCTTTTTGCTCAAGGCTAGCACTCTGCCACTTGAGCCACAGCGCCACCTCTGGCCATTTTCTATATATGTGGTGCTGGGGAATCAAACCTAGGACTTCATGTATAGGAGGCAAGCACTCTTGCCACTAGGCCATATTCCCAGCCTGCATAAATATTTCTCAAAAGAAAGAATTTCAATGGCCTCAAGTGTGTGAGAAATTCTTATTGAATCAGGCAAATGCACATAAATATCACAGTAAAATATCGTTATCCCAGTTTGCACAATATGTATTTAACACAAAGCATAAAAAGGTTGGCTAGGAAATGTAACTCTTGATTGTTTTGTGTGATGATGTACATTTATAATACCATTGTGGAGTTTCCTCAAAAAATATTATTTGGTGATTCCTAACCCATTCCAACAACACGTATAGCAGGACTGGTTAGGCAGGCACTGTCACTATTAAGCCACAGTTCCAGCCAATTAGTTATATCTGGATAGGGCCTGCTGTTTTCACCCAGGCTACCACACAGCTGGATTAACAAGCCTGTGCCACAACTGCTGGGCTTCCAGTGCCAGCACTTGGAAGTGCAGAGTGACTTCCTGTATTTTCACTTGTTGCTATTGATAAAATGTGTTTAATTATGAAATTCTTCCCCTCATAGGCTTTCATGTAGCTTGCAATATCTGATCATGTGTTGTGTACTTGTCATATTTTAGAACTTCAATAATTTGTGTTCTCCCCTTCACCCAAGAGTTGTTTAATTAAAATTCTGTGATTTTTGTTGGAAAGCTATTTATTTATAAATTTATTAACTCTGGTCCTGTGGTTTGAACTCTGGGCCTGGGTATTGACCCTTAGCTCCTTTTCCTCAAGGACAGTACTCTACCACTTGAGCCACAGATTCATTTCTTTTCTTCTGTGATTTAAATCACATACTGTCCTGCGTGGTTTGGCTTCGAACCTTGATCCACACATCTTAGTCTCCTGAGCAGTTAAGATCACAGGCACCAGCCAGCAGCACCCAGCCAGAAAGTCTTTTTAAATTTTCAAAAGTAATTTTTCTCTTACATTGTGTTTTGGTGCGAAGCTCTGTCTATAATATTTCTGTACCTAATACATAGTCACCATTGAAAGTCCCATAGGAAGGGAGAAAATGTTGTACTCTCAATTATCAGAGTTTATGTTTCTATATATATCCAAAAGATGTATTTTGTTAATTGTTTTGTAGGTCTTCTATCCCCACACTTGTGGTCTGTCCTAGATAGGAACATTATATACTCCTTTTATTGATGTATTTCTAGATATTACTTGCATCTTTTAGTTAATTTCTGGTTATATAAATTCTTTCTGGATGATTTGGAGCATAAGTATCCAAAACATTATATTCTTGTTAGGAAAACTGTGTCTTTTTAAAATTACAAACTTCCCTCATCTCTTTTAATGATTTTTAGCTTGAAATTTACTTGACTAATATCAAGTCTTTTCTTGTCCTTTAGTGTTTGTATATTTCCTGATTAATGTTGTCTAGACTTAGGCCTTATATGCAATACATAAACAAGTCTTGTTTTTGAGACAATCTGAAAATGTTTTTTCTTGTGTTAATGAGTTAATTTAATTTATAGTTTTTGTAAAATATCCCATTATATGAACAAATTTATGCTCACTAGTTTATTAACTATGTTGTTCATACTGCCTATGATCTTATTAATTTTTGTCATTTGCATTAACAGCTCTAGTCTGGTATGTATTTGGTGAGATATTTTTACCTTAAATTTATTAAATAATTTAGCAAGTGGAGAACCGCTTTATAATCCTAGTGGTGCTTTTCCATTATATAACCAACTGCTTCTTTCCTTTCTACAAACACTTTTAAAACCAGCTTTAATTTATTCACCCTTACCATTCCTGTCTTCATTTCTAATAAGCCTATTTGCCTTGAAATAATTTTTATTGTTACTACGTTACTTTATGTACTTCTTTCTCCATGTTTTTCCTATTATATTTTCTACTTTTTCTAATCTCTTCTCTGTATTTCCAGTCTATAACATCAATTTTTATTTTTCACTTATTTTTAATACTTTTGAAATTAGCATTCTTCACATATTTGAGTATTGAGTATCTTCTATTGTGTACATTATCCTTTGTGTGTGTGTGGCAGAGGGGAGTTCTGGGGCTTGAACTCAGGTCATATGCACTATCCATGAGTTTTCTTGCTCAAATCTTTACCACTTGAGCCATAGCTCCAATTCTGGTCTCTTAGTGCATAATTAGAAATAAGAGTCTCAGGGACTTTGCTGCCTGGCTGGCTTTCAACTGCAATCCTCATTTCTCAGCCTCTTGATTAACTAGGATTGTAGGCATGAGCCATTGGCTCTCAGCTTACACTATCCTTTTTTCACACAAGTAAAACTAAGATTTGTTATTTCGTCGATTAATATTATTATTTTGATTTTCACATATTGCTCTTTAATTCATTTTAGACTGATTACTTTTAATACTAGCATGGAATAATTTCTTCAGACACTATTAATATACTGGGATTTTTATTTTTTTTTTTTGCCAGTCCTGGGCCTTGAACTCAGGGCCTGAGCACTATCCCTGGCTTCTTTTTGCTCAAGGTTAGCACTCTACCACTTGAGCCACAGCGCCACTTCTGGCCTTTTCTATATATGTGGTGCTGGGGAACCAAACCCTGGGCTTCATGTATAAGAGGCAAGCACTCTTGCCACTAGGCCATATTCCCAGCCCTTCAGACACTATTAAATAATCTCTTTTCTCCAAACTTTGTTTTACTTCTCTCATAAGAACTGAATGCAGACATGTTTTTCCATTACCTACACATGAAAGTGTGGTTTGATTCATTTTGCCTATCTACTTGATTCTCTGGGCTATACCACCATCATTCTTCTGACTTCATGACACATTATAACATAATATAGGTAAATCTCATGTAGTTGTTTCTCAAGTTTTAGACATAGAAGTAGTTATTTTTATGGTTTTGGCTTTACTTAATTCAATAGTTGGAAATGTTTTCATAAGAAGAATATTTACATTCTTCCATCTTACTGTTTTGTCACAAAACATCCAAATATGCCAGTTTTTCTCTTATAAAATAATATTAGAATTTTCCAAACTAAATTGAAAAAAATTAAGTGTTTTAACTACAAAAGAAAAATCAGCATTCTTTAGAAACAACACTATAGATCAACCTCATTTCTTTTTTTTTTTTGGCCAGTCCTGGGCCTTGGACTCAGGGCCTGAGCACTGTCCTTGGCTTCTTCCCGCTCAAGGCTAGCACTCTGCCACTTGAGCCACAGCGCCGCTTCTGGCCGTTTTCTGTATATGTGGTGCTGGGGAATCGAACCTAGGGCCTCGTGTATCTGAGGCAGGCACTCTTGCCACTAGGCTATATCCCCAGCCCCCTCAACCTCATTTCTAAATGCATAAATCCTAAATAAAATATTAGCAATTGGAATCCATGTATGTTATTAAAGACTAATATTCCATGACCAAATTGGGTTTAGTTTAGCAAGCGTGAAAGGGTGATTCTATATTAGGAAATTCATTTCTATAATTCATTCTATTAAAAAACTGAAGAGAAAGTATATGATTGCTTCATTTTAATGCAAAATGTCTTCTGAGAAAGATTCAATGTGCCCTACAGATAAAGAGAAAATTTGCCCTTTAAGAAAAGCAAAGCACAAATTATCTCAATGCTTTATAATAGATGACACTTTTGTTATAAAATGCACATAACCACTATTACTTCTATCTGTTCAAAAACATTTTAACATACTAAGAGATGGAATTAGACAGATAATCTATCATTTCATACACAAACGATCAAACAGAAACAAAATAATAATTCAATTAATAAATCTGAGTAATAAAGTATGTTTATTATGCATAAATATAATTTTTGAAACGTATGAAAAATAAAAAGCAAATACATCTTTTGAAATTCTATTAAACCACTCAGGTATCAACAAGTTCTGGGAAAGACATTAAAATATAAACATGTGGAAAACATATAGATTTAAGAGTCAAATTTAAAATATGTTAAATGAGAAGCTTCATATTATTGACAAAGAAAAAAATTACTATCTGGCCTCAAGGTATTTATGTGATAATCTTTCAAAGAAAGCTACGTCTTTACTGTATAAAATGACAAAAATAAAAATAATTCTCTTTGGATGATGGATTTGATTATGAGATAACATAGAAAATGGGCATATGAGCACTTTCAAATCGTATTAGATGGAAACTATATATATGTATATATATATATAACTATATATGTTCTATACATATATATGCATAAACCATGAAAAGAAATTCATATGCATACAAAAATATAAAACCACAAAATATAAATAACATACAAAGGAAATATTTAACATTTATAAGGCCAATATCTTCCTAAATTTAAATTTTCAATTCATACTTTAAAAAATGAATAGCAAAAATTCATTCACATAGTTTTTATTATAGGAATTTGTTTCCTCATGATGGTTTTTCACATGGCTTTTTGGCTGCTTAGTTACAATAGCAAGGGCCAGCTATCTTTTCTGCTTTCTGGTCTCCTGCAGGTAATTCAGACCAAAAACGGAGAGAAGAACTTCACCAAATATTAATAATGCCACTGTCTTATTTTTAAAAGCAGGATCCATCTTTAGAGTTCCACATCAATGTATGAGATGCACCTGTTGCAGTGTTTGCCTGGGGAGAGTGTGGAAGGTAGGCCTGCTTGCATGGGGAACTGTTGCTGATAATTTGTCTGAACAAGGCTCACCGACCTTTAACATGGACAATCCTACACCCTCCACTTCTCACGCTGTAGAACCTCCTCTGACCATCTCCTACATTGGGACTCCGACTTTGCAATTGGAACTTGCAAATATGCTCTGGAGCCAAATGCCACGGTGAGCCCCTTCTGATATTTACTTGTTTTACCTCTGCAAATATTGTGAATTATTCTAGGTTCTGTTGGCATTTTTTTCCAAGTACTATGTTGCCATAAATCTGGTCCAAACAAGTCGTTTTATTTGCAAAGTTATTCTTAGGGCTATAGCTTTGGAGTAAGCGACTCTGCTATACCTCCCAGATTTCTCCAAGGAATATCCTAATGGGCTTAGCTATTCAGAGTACACTCTTTTGTTTCCTTACTCTAAAGGTTCCCTGTTGCTCCCTTCTTATCTTGAGTAGCTTTGTTCTTTGCATTTCCATAAAGTTCTACAGTGCAAAAGTTCTTACGTCAGCAGTAGATTTATATTTCAAGTTTTCTAACTATAATTATCTCTTCTATCTTATCCCATTGGTCCCATATTTGAGAAATTGCTCAAACTTTGAAAAGTTCTACTAGTAGAACATTATCTTCGTCATAGTGCTGTTTTGGATGTTTCATAGACATATAAGAGATTGGCAAAGTCTCTGCTCATTTCATCACTATGATTTAGTTGTCTGTTGCCTCTTTTGGTCATCATTTTTATTGCTACAAATTGTCTATTATCTCTGATGCTTGTTGTACTATAAATTTTTGGAGAACAGTCTTGTCAGGTATCTTTACTATAGAATTCCATGTACTTAGGACAATGGCAGCCACACAGCGACTTGGAATGATCGCTAAAATGCACGACTACATGAATGATGAAGCTGGCGAAATAAAAGCCAAGGCACTCACGGATGCTTTGGGTTTGTTTTCCTTTCTTTTTTTCATTTGGGTGGAGCTGATAATACTGGGACTTTTTTTTTTTTTTCCTCAAGGCTGATACTCTACCACATGAGCTACACCTCAGCTTTTTGCTGGTTAATTGGAGTCTTAGTGACTTTTCTATCCAGGTTGGCTTTGAACCACTAGCTTCAAATTTCAGCCTCCTGAGTAGCAAGGATTACAAATGTGAGTCGGGCACCTGGCTTGTCTGATCGTTCTTTGGCTACTTATTATGCAATAAGAAGAATGAGAGTTCTTGTCAGATTTCTGACTTCCAGAAGGTAAACAGACCATTGAGGCTTATCTGAAAATATCATTCTGAGGCCCCCATAAGTGGCATGCTAGATGCCAAGTTTCTTTCAGGGCAAGTGCATAGGGTCCAGTCTGTATTAACCAAGTCCATCTTTCAATGAAACTCATGAATTCATCCTCATTTGGCATTCTGTGCAAATTATGTAACAGAAAAAGCGATTCTCTATATGACACATTCAGGATGAAGAAACTTGATGACAGTTTATTAGATTTTGTATATGAGAATGAAATCTTAGAGAAGTAAATCAAGAAAGAAAGAAACATTCATGTTGAAGTAATAAAATAGCAAAATCACAAAACAAACTGAGAAATACTGACGACTGATTTAATAGAATATTTTATCAGTTTAGTTAAAACAATATTAAAAGTTTAGTTCATGTGAACTAATAAGTAAAGTAAAATTATTATATACAGTTGTCTCCTTTCAATAGCACTTAAAAGTTGTGCTGCGTTTTCATTATCATCAGAAACATATTAACTTCACGTTAGTCTAATATAATTACTAAACAGTTGTAAGTAGCTATTCATAACAAAAGCAAAATTCAGAGGCAATTTCTATCTTCTGCTAGTCTTCTCCAGGTTACTTAAAGTTAAATCCAATTGGACTGAAAATTATCTCAACAATTAGATCAATTAGAATCAGGCTTATCATTCATTCAACCTAATGAGTAAAAGTTCCCTTGTGAATTATCATGATGTACTATAGTTGATTATAATTTGTGTTAGAAATTCGTACAAAGAAAACAACCTTAGGTAAAAATTATAGTGGTCACTAGTGTTCTGAATTTGGACATTATTTTGAACAATAGGCCAGAAGTCCAGATGCTAATACAGCATTTTTCTCTCCTCCTTGAGTCTTGTGTACTTTTTATCATAGCACAAGCAGTCCTGGTCACAGAAATTCAATCTCTTCTTCATCCCTGAGGAACACAAACAGGAAATAACTTTCAGACTGAACATTTTGTTGTTAGATTTTTGCTTAATAAAGTAGATACAGTCTAATGTATTCAGGATTAAATCTAAAACTGAAAAGTTAAAGAAAATGTGGTGGAGGAAGGAAGGAAGTTTAAGGAAGGAAGGAAGAAGAAAGGACTTGATTACTCAGAGTTTTAAGTTGCATGACTTGGCACTCTTGTTCTATAGCTGTAGGTAGCTAAGTGCCTACTTTACAGTGTGTTTGTGCATGTCCAATGGGTGGATCCTCTTCTAATACAGACCTTATAGCACACTGTAAAAACTCATTAATAGTCATTCAATACAATCATAATTTCTTTACTACTGGTTTTATTAGATATCTTTAGAATGTTAAGGATTCTAATAAAATCCAGAATTCTGAGGAATAAAATGTAAGAGGAAGTAAAAATACAGAGAAATGAGTTTTAATATCTAACTCTAATGTTGACGCTCATTTTCAAAATGACCTTAGGGAAATCAGTACCCAACTTAGGTTCTTATTTTTTTTCTTTTGTAGAATAGAATAGAACCAAGCTATCCTTGCTTCTTCCTATTTGTATATTTTTGAGTCTACCCTGTTCAGATAATCTATGATTACATTAAAAAAGGATTAAAGTCTTTACTTTTCTAATATTATTTGTAGAAAATGTATTAAAATATATTATTTCTCCTTATCTCATGTGTGTGTGTGTGTGTGTGTGTGTGTGTGTGTGTGTGTGTGTGTGTATCCTGGGGCTTAAATTCAGTGCCAGGGTGCTGTCCCTGAGCACTAGTGCACTAGGCTACTCTTCTCCACATAGAAGTGGAGTCCATCTCACTTCCTTGGTTAAGTTTATTCCTAGATATTTTATTTTTTGATGCTATTACAAAAGTAGTTGCTTTCCTGATTTCAACCTCACTCTCCTCATTGTTGCCATACAGGAAAGCCATTATATTTGGAGGTTAATTTTCTACCCTGCTACTTTGCCAAAGTTTTTGATCAGCTCAAGTACCTTGGAAAGAGAATTTATGGGGTTAACTATGGTATCATGTTATCTGCAAAGAGAGAGAGAATTTTACTTCATTTTCCCTATTTGGATGCCCTTTATATATGCATCTAGCCTTATTGCTTTAGCTAGGTATTCTAGTACTATACAGAAGAGGAAAAGAGAGAGCAGATATCCTTGTAGAGGAATTAAAGCCATTCAAACAAGCAGTGGACATGGTAGAACAAAATCAAAATGCAAATAATGAAGTTTCTTTTAAGTAGTTATGAAATTAGAAACATCTCATATTTTCATTTTATAATTTACACTTGAGTTTTTCTCTAAACCCGAAGAGTGGTCTTAGAGACTTAGAAACATGACAAAAATTCCATGTATTGTCACTTTTATCCTAGAGGTCTCACCATGACATAAAGGAAGCAAAAACAAGAAAAAAAAGAAAGCTGTGTCTCCCAGGATGGTTTGCATATATAAAAATAGTATTAGAAACTAAAAGTATTTTGTGTTGTGCATAATATCATACTAAAACATCTTGAAGCACCTACTAGTGAATGTACATATGTGATATGTTTATGCAAATTTCCTGCATTTGTTCAATATTGAATGAAACAGTATTGTTTCAGTGAAAATGAAGTAATATATAGTTTCACAGGTTTATCACACTATCAATGGGGAATCTAATGTATTGGGTAAATCTTTTCATGGCTTATAATGTAGATGGTTCCAGTGTCATTTTTGGAATTAATGTGTTTCTTAAAATCTTAATGAATAAAAGCTTCTATGGTGTTTTTATGCAAAGTTAGACATGGCTTTTTAATAATTCTTGATCTCAGTTGATGTATACTTTTTAGAGTTAGTAGACAAGAATCATAAAAGGAAGTAAGAAAGATTAGAGGGATGAAAAGAGTCACTGCTTTTAATGAGCACACATGGTGTTCTGTCATAACAAATTACCCCGAGATGCTCATGATTAACCAGGCTGCCACTTGTTCCATGAGCTTACAGCATTGTGAGCCAAGTAAGCATAATAGAAAACTGTCTACACAATTAGAAGGCTGCTTTAATTTCGTATTTATCACCATCATGTCGTCTGTGATAACACTTCATCATATACATTCTCTTGCCTGCAGTTATCAAAATTAAAATTTACTTAGATGAAAATGTGGTAGCTCCATGCCAGCTCAATGAAGCTATTTGCTGTGACAAACAATAAGGTGTACAAATTAGAATGAATCTGTTCCAGTTTGAAAATAACACTACACTAATCTCAAAGGTGTCTCATTTTCTGATGCTATCATATATTTTCATTAGGGGGACATGCATACTATTAAGTAAATTGTAAGTGATGCACAGAAAATAATATTTTGAGTAAATTGTACTTTCCCAGTATACATTTTCACCCAATCTGACTTTACAAAAATGCCGTAGATATTTTTACAAAGGTGTTGTGAGGAAATAATACAGTCAAATCATGTATAGTAAGATAAATATAGATAATGTAAAAGTACAGGCAGGCAGAATATCAAATCATATTAAAAAAGAGATTGCTTATGTATATAAATCATGCTTTCACTTGATATTCAAATAAACATAATTCTCAATTATTATAAGCATCTTTGGCCTGGAATTAAAGCTTTATGACACTGCATTTAAGTAGGGGTGTTCATCTGGTTTCAGTCAAACTTTTCAGTCAAACTTTTCTCTTCCTTAACTGATTCTGTAACTTCTTCCTAGCCAGAATACACTTTTTCCCTCTGTCTGTAGAGCTTTCAAAATGCTATTCAAAATCGCTTCTGCTCAAGCTGCTTCATTCTTCTGTAAATTCATACTGCCTTCGTAATCCTTGAGGATTCATCTATTTTGCACATATGATCTTTTATTAATTCTTTGAGGGTAAAAGCCATAACATACTATTTAAGATCTACAGAGATCTTGAGTTCCTTCCATGGAAGCTACTCAAACTACTTTTGTTTGTTTTTCAAAGCAGAACTACACAATAAACAACTATTAAAGATTACTAACATTTTTTATGAATTTTTTTCTTACATTGAGTACTTTTTGTAGATTATAATTTAACATTATTTTCTTAATGTTAGCAGTACATATAAAGTAAAATTACTCCTAAATATTTTCAAAAATGTCTCCAATGAAATATATTCATAGTGATTTAGAGATGCTTGGTGTGTGCTATAGAACTTGGTAAATAAAACCTATGCATTTGGAATGCTATACATTGAAATTCTCAAGCTTCCATAATACTTATGAGATTACAGTTTGTAAAATCTGCACCAAGATAAGGGACTTCCATACTTAAAACTTCCATCTTGCAGACCCAACAGATACCTTAAGTCTGTTTTCAAAAATAGCTGATGTTTAGATTTCAACCATGTGAATACACTGCTTATTTGTTGTACCTTAGCACGTCTGCAAGACTTCCCACAATCTGCAGGAAAAAAGGTAAGAAAGCAATGCCATATGTGTGTGTTAGGAAATAGGTGAAGAAGGAAAAGAGCTACAAATTCATCCTTTTTTTTCTCCAGGGATTAAAGGTCTATATTTTTTAGTTAAAGGGAATATCTTTCTTAGTACTCTTAGTGTTCTTAGTACCCCACCTCAGCCCCTCTTCTTTTTCTCTTTTGTTTTCTGGCCACATGATCCCACCATAATGTATTATGTTGCCACAATTCTGAAATAACAAGGGCAATCAGTCACACAAAGACACTTTTAAAACTGTGAACCAAGACAACTCTCCTCTTCAAGTTGATTATATCAAGTATTTGTGTATGGTAAAATGAAGCTAAATTGCACAAAGTTCAAAGGGGCTTTTCTTTTGCATGTTAGTCAATAATTGACTTATTGCCTTTAATCAGACAGGAAGAAGATTTGCATTTATTCTGTTCCATTTAATATATTAATTCAGCCAATTAAACAACTCTTCAGTAGTTACTATGACTACAATGGTGCAAAGACAAAAACTTTTCATGATAAACCAGGAAAGAGACAGAGAGTTATTGGAGAGCTTCCTGATGACCCAGCAATCCCTCTCCTGGGCATTTATCCAATTGACCCCAAACCAGGCCACACTAAAGCCACCAGTATTCACTGTGGCATTGTATACCATAGCTAAGATATGGAATCAACCCAGATTACCCTTGGCGGATGAATGGACCAAGAAAATGAAAGTCTATGCTTCCAACATTTTGTCCCATTTGTAAGGAAATGGAAAGACTTGGAAAAGATTATACTAAGTGAAGTCAGTAATACCCAAAGAAACATAGGTTGCATGAGGTTTTCCTCATTTGTAATATTTAGAATGTACTTATAAACCTTCAAGTAAACTCAGTGGATAGTAAAAGAGAAAAAATACACTTGGACATGATAAACATGATTTAAACATCTACACAGAGAAACCAAAGCAAATATTCTTAGGATAGGATCACAAGGACTCAATAGCTATGTGCAAGTGATCATGAAGTTACATTGTTAGCCAGTTTAACATCTATGCAGTTTGGAATTTTTGATAACTGGAAAAGTACATGGATAAAGCCATGTTTTTCTATTGAAAGATAAAAATAGAGTAAATATGGATTTGCTTCTATAAAAGTTGTTATTTTGTGAAATCAATTTTTTTCATACTTCTACACAAAGAAAATAATATTTTCTGCCTGACACTTCTTCGCTAATTTATCAATTCATTTAGACTGGAAACATTTTTTTTTAATTTTCCACATTCCCCAGCTCTAAAAGAGTCTCTAGAGTTAATCAGAAGACTGCAAAGTTTTTAAATGGTCCATTCTTTTTTTTTCTCAAATTTTTATTATCAAACTGATGTACAGAGAGGTTACAGTATCATACGTTGGGCATTGTAGAATTGCATTATTTAATCTTCACTACAGTGAATTTCCTACCCCCAATCTCAAACATATTTTGCTATAATTCAAGCTTTTTTAAAAGAATTTGTGAAGAAATAGCATTGCATAAAAATAACATTGACTGGGTTCTTTGTGATATTTTGGTCGTTAGGCCAAAATATTTTATGCTAAATGCAATCCTAAAACATGGAGCTTTCATGGTCCATGTACTCAGATGCGGTTGTGAGATAGCTTTGGCTTTCACACAGTCCTTCTGGTGGTATTTGTTCCCTTATACAACTTCCCAGTGGAGTTAACTGACATTTCATCAAACAGTCCTCTCAGCCCTCTGAACCTACATACTGAAATAACTTTTCTCTCTAGAATCTCTATGTTTCCTAACCTTGAAAAGGCTATTTGTCTTTAATCACCAGACTGTGATGTTGATGTCCCAACTACTATTTTTGGAACTAAAAACTAATATCTATTGAATTTTATTGCAAGAAATAGAATAGAGAGTGTGAAATTCAAATCTACATAATTTAATTCATAGATCACAGCCCTCTGTGGGTCAAGAAATTAATTTACCAGTTCTTGACTCTCTTTTAAATATTAAATGCTATTTACAAAAGAATAGAGAATCTTTCACATGGTAGGGGTTTAGGAGGTTTTTTCATTATGTCTTTGGATATAATGTGCATCTGTATGTATATTTTACATGAAGATATAAAGATCTCCATGATTAATATTTAACCAATATAGACTAACATTGAATGGTGTACATAAGAGCTATTGTTTTGGTTTAGAAGTTATACTTTTTGAATTCTGTTTTTGAATACTGTTGTCAGCCTATAGAGAAGACATCAAACACCCATGGGAATCCCTTCTTTACCACTTTGAGCTCCATCATTATGGAGTTAGCTACTTAAATTGCTTAAATAACTGACTTCCGTTTCATGTAATTCTGATAAATTCTACAGTCAGTATGTGTATTATTTATCTTTCTCCTTTACAAGTCAACATCACAAATAAAGGTTCTATTATCAATCTTACCCAATAAATGTACAATAGCAGCATCTTCCTCAATAGCATTAGAAAAACCTAGACGGATATTTCTGTTACTAAACTACTCATTCTGCTGTTTACAGGTGATTATCTATGCATTTGTATTATTTTTGCATTGCATAAGAATATCTGTCCCCAAAAATATATCCCTTTAACATGCACTTTATCAAAATAGTTTAGTTGTTTTTCATTCTTTCTATAGTTCTTTACCTTTGTGGATAAGGCTCAGAGTATTGCATAGGTTAAATCAGCATTATTGGCCCTCCTTATCTCTTTATTTATTTTTAATTGATATAATTATAAATCTTCATGATGCATAATATGCTTATTTTCTTCTTTCTGTACTGGTCCTGGGACTTGAACTCAGGGCTTTGTTGCTCTCCATGAGCTTTTATGCTCAAGGCTAATGCTCTACAATTTGAGTCATAGCTCTATTTCTGGCTTTTGGGTGGTTAATTGAAGAGTCTCAGGAACTTTGCTACCCAGAACAGCTTTGAACCTCAGATATCAGCCTCCTGTGTAGCTTACAGGCTTGAACTACAGGTGATCAACTTCTAATATGTTTTGGTATATGTACACCTTGCCAGTTGGAAAAATCAAGCTCATATCATGTGTGTTAGATTACATACAATTTGCAGGTTAGAACATCAAAAGTCTTTATAGTAGTCTAGTATTCTTTGGAATCTTGAAAATTTTCTACTTCCATAAACTTTGAAGTTCAAAATTCTAATTTCTATCAGTGATCAAAATATAATTGAGGTTTATTCTGATTAATCACATAACATTATTGATTATTATAGAAGGATTACTGGCTGACTGACTGATTGATTGGGAGGGAGTGAAGTCCAGCTTGATTTTAATTTGTAATCATTCAGACCAAACTCCTGCATGTTGAGATTAGACATGTACACAACCACAATTAGCTCCTGATTTGTGTTTTAAAAATCTCTCTATATACATTTTTGTAAATAGATAAACTTGAAATAGTATTAAATGGTTTGCTTTCCTATGTGGAGATTTTTTGGAGTTATAGGTCCCATCAAGATATACTGCCCTTCAATATGAAAATATCAATACTCTTTATGAATGTGAATTTAATGGTATTTTATCTACATACAGTAGAATTGATTCCTAAACTATGTAATTGTTTACACTCAATAATAAACATGTATATCACAAGTACCATTCACATTATAAGTCACAGAAATAATTGTGTCCTGATTGTTCATTTACTAAATCTTTAAGAATCCATGATTGTTTTTCTCACATTCTCTTGGGAAGATTTCAAAAAACCCGACCATGAATAAAGAAAAAAATCATTATGGAAAATCAATTTGCACCACCTCCAAAAGAGTTAGAACTTGCATAGATGCCAAATGAAAGGTGTGAGGCCCCTCATAAACACCTTGTGGGAGTTCACAAGAGTGATGCTTCATTTCTATAATGTCCTGTATTTGCATCTGTTGCTACCTCTCAGGTACACTTAACAAACGTAATGCTGGTACAGCTGGGCAAAAGTCTGCTGAGTGCCAAACACATCACTCCATTAATAAAAATAACCATATACACTCTATGTGGTCCAAAAGACTGAGGGAAAACAATAAAATGGGCTTCGCTTCAATGCACACCACCTGGTTGTCCCCTTGGTCACCTCTTTGTATTCTTGTGACTGCATAGACCACAATTTAGTAGCATGTGCACCTTTCCAGAAGCCATTCCCAGAAAATAGAGAAAAGGCTGGTTCTCTCAGCTTCCTGCTGTGCAGAGGAATGAAGTGGTGTAGAACAAGTTTGCTATGTAGTATGCAAAAGGAAAGAAGAAATACATAAAGAGAAATCTTTTTTTTAATTCTACTTTTCTGTGGATTTTTTTTGAAATTTTTATTATCAAACTGATGTACAGAGAGGTTACAGTTTCATACGTTAGGCATTGGATACATTTCTTGTACTGTTTGTTACCTTGTCCCTCATACCTCCCTCCCTCCTCCCCCTTTCACTTTCCCCCCCTGAAGTGTTCAGTTCATTTTCACCAAACAGTTTTACAAGTATTGCTTTTGTAGTTGTTTGTCTTTTTTTAGCCTGTGTCTCTCAATTTTGGTATTCCCTTTCAATTTCCTACTTCTAATACCAGTATACACGGTTTCCAATATACTCAGATAAGATTACAGAGATAGTGTAGGTACAACCACTGGAAGGTGATACAAGAACCTCATCAATAATAGAAGCTACAGATACAGATGAGAAGTTGAAAGTAGTTACAACTGTGATATAACAATCATTTCCATAACATGGAGTTCATTTCACTTAGCATCATCTTATGTGTTCATAAGGGTATAGCTAATGGGCTCTTGTGATCCTGTGCTGTAACTTGCCTAAACCTGTACTAATTATTCCCAATAAGGGAGACCATAGAGTCCATGTTTCTTTGGGTCTGGCTCACTTCACTCAGTATAATTTTTACCAAGTCCTTCCATTTCCTTACAAATGGGGCAATGTCATTCTTTCTGATAGAATTCTGGGACACCCTCCTGAGCTGGAAAGTATAAATGACCACCAAGAAATGTGTGTTCATTTGAATACACAGCTAGAGAGGAACAGCTCCAAGGAAACAACCCTTCAAGCCATCAGGAAGGCCATAGCAGTTCTCCTCTCGTCCAGAAAGGTGCTATGTTCTGAAATTATATTATTATTATTATTATTATTATTATTATTATTAATCACTGTCAAATGAGAACAGTTTGGAGGTGTTGCTTCCATATCTGTTTAAGAGAACCACCCCTGAAAACTCAGTGAATGATCAGTATAGATGGTGGAAAAGCTACACAGAAGAGAAGAAAACTGAGAGAAGCTAGTAATGGTTTGCAACAGGCAGGTATCCAAACGGATGAGATAGTCTGAATATTGAGAAGCTAATCATAAGTCTTTTTTACCAGGGTTGAGGCACTACATATTTCTTTCTCTCCTTTTTCCTTCCCTCCCCTCCCCTCCCCACCCCTCCCCTCCCCTCCCCCCTCCCCTCCCCTCACTTCCTCCCCTCCCTTCATTCTCCCCTCCCTTCACTTCCTCCCCTCCCCTCACTTCCTCCCCTCCCCTCCTCCTCCCTTCCCCTCCCCTCCCCTCCCCTCCCCTCCCCTCCCCTCCCCCTCTTCTCCCCTCTTTTCCTCTCCATTTTCTTTCTTCTTTATTTGTTTGGGGGGGGGAGGGGAGCCTATACCAAGGCTTGAACTGATAACATCAATCTAGCACTCTATCACTTGAGCCAGGCCTCCAGTCTACCATTTTGCTGATTCATGAAGATAAAAGGCTCACCAAGTTGCTCTGCCCCCCCACCTCCACCACTGGTTTTAAACCAGAATCCTCTTGTGTAAACTGCTTGAGTAGCTACAATTCCATGCATAAGTCACCATTGCCTTGCTTTTCCTTCTTCTGTGGCAATACAGTGACTTAAGCTTGGGGCATCACTCTCCAGAAGAAGTTATTCCTCCATTTGAGCTACATCACAAGCTCTTTGTATCCCAGGGTTAGTCTGGAACCACAACCTTCCTATCACACTTTGTGTGTAACTGTGATTACAGATGTGATGTACACACCAGGATGATTTGTCAAGACGAGGATCTCACCAACGTTTTGCTCGGACTGGCATAAAATTGCTCAATCTCTGCCTCTCAATCAACTAGGATTGCAGGTGTGAAAATCACAAGGAGCACTAAACGACTTCGCTTGCTTTCTCAGAAACTTCATTGCACTTTATTATTTTAATTCTTATTTCTTAGAATGACAGTTTCTATAATTCAAAAATTCATTTCTATGTTCCATGAAAATTTCAGCCAATATTTTCAATTATCTCTTACCCATCTTCCTGCCCTGTGAAATGCATTATCCAAAGCTCCTTTCTTTTACAAGATCCACGAAGACATGAGACACATTATACATTTTCTTTGAAAGATTGTGTCACACCTATCATTTTCAAGCTCTTAAGGACTGCTTTGCTAAAATATTCAGTTTGATTGACTTTCAAACTTTTTCTACTTTTATCCTGAGCTTGATTGACAGAGAATATTAACACAAGTTGTTTCCAGCCTTGTAGCCCTTTGGGAGAGGCAATTTCAAACCATATTAAATGCAATATTTGTTCTCTTGGCCTCCTTAAGTTCAAGCTAATAGTTACTGTGCATAGAGTACCACATGAATGAAAGTAGTCATTACTTATTATTCTTCTACCAACTTGCTACAACTTCAAGAAGTACTCAATTGCCTTCAATGGTATAAGAGAAAGAGAGCACCATCCATTAGATAATGGCATACTTTATTTTTTTATTTTTTAGCCAAATTTTATCTTTATTGTTTAATTAAAGATGCTTTTTGGATTATAAGAATAATGCATATCCAGTGCATAAAGTTTGAACATTCTATAATAGATTAAGGTTTGAATTATATACTAAGTAGCAACTTAATTTGCTTCATTTTCTCCAAGGTTTTTTTTTTAATTTTCATTAAAAAATGAATTGTATAATATATATATATATATATATATATATATATATATATATATATATATATATCCAGTTCCGGGCCTTGGACTCAGGCATACTTTAACCATCGCTGAGGGCACATGATTTTGTTTAACATGGGGAAAATAAACACCTATTCATATAATTTCAGCATCTTTTCCCTTATAGGTAAAGCTAATATGAGAGCACTTGACAAAAGAAGAAAATTTTTAAGTCAATAAAAAGAAATGAACATATAACTCAGACATAGAAGCTTGGGGTTTTTTATATGTCAGCTGAATAAATCCATAACCAACAACCAGCTGTTGGGAAAGTGTTTCAGATATTTTTTTTTCATTTACATTTTGAAGAATGTAATACTCATACCTGTCCACATGCAAAAGTGATAGCTCATATATTTTCATGCCAAAAGAAAATTGCCAAAGGATGAAAATTTGGCCAAAAATCAATGCCTAGGTCTCTTTCAGACTCTTAACTCATCAGGTTTGCTCCTTAAGTAAATGCATCACATTCCTTTTTGAGTATATAGAAGTGTAGTTCCTTCCTTCCGCCACTGCTTGGAAGAAGGAGAGCCTCATGACAATATTGTATTTCATCATGTGGGAATAAGTTAAAAAGTAATTGCTAGTTGGAAGCCAGTGGCTCACACCTATAATCCTAGCTTCTCAGGTGGCTGAGATCTGAGGATCACAGTTCAAAGCCAGCCCCAGTGCTGTGATGTACATGAGACTCTTCTCTCCACTAAATTACCAAAAAATGTCAGAAGTGGAGATGTGGATCAAGTGGTAAAGAGTTATCCTTGAAAAACAGAAGCTCAGAGACAGTGCCTAGGCCCTGAGTTCAAGACCCAGGACCTGCAAAAAAATGTGATCACTGTTTCAGAATGGACTGATCATCCCTTCTGGTTCAAAAAGAAAACAGTAACGAAAAATTCTACCACTGGGAAAGCAACAAGGTGTGCATCTTGTTGGTTTATTTGTTTGGAGAGAGAGGTGCTCCTAAGACTTGCATAGACACAGAACTCTGGACACTGATGGATAAAGAAAGATAAGAAAAGCTGAAGAAGGAGTTTTGTGAACCTACAGAAGCAGCGTTATGTATGATAACTTGTCTAGCATCCTCAACAGGAGAAACTCGATGTCAGGTAGAAGAGATGATGGTTATGACTATTAATTTTTTTGCAATCTTTCCTCATAGAGAATTATCCATAAGTGAAAGGCCAGGGATAGAGGCTATACATAAATTTAACTGCTCAATTAGGTAAAGCCACAGTGAAATGTCACAGTTGCTAGTAACAGAGACTTAGACTGAGTCTTCAATATGATGAAATCTCTCAAGCCAGCCACTTAACAGCAAGTGGATTACGTTAAGCCTCTTCTTCCCTGGAGAGGCAGTGATTCATGTCACTGACATTGACACCAACTAGGTTAGAGTTTTGTTCTTCCTGGCTGCAGAGCCCCACTGAATGCCAGCCCTGGAGTCATTGGGCTATGAATATGTTGTCCATTCTCTTAGCCTCAGAACAAGGGAATCACTTAATAACAACATAGAACCTACATGGTTTCCATATTTTCCTGTGTGCTGTGTTATCCCAGAAGGTACTAGCAAGCTGTAACTTTGTCCAACACTTGATCATTGTGGAGACTCCTTTTGGCAGGAAAAAAAAAAGGTTATTGTACTAGGAAGTAGCAAAACCTTAACCCCATGAAGAGTTAAAAATGCTATTAAGCCTCAGGGAAGAGCATGTCTGAAATCCAGGGGCTGAAGTAGGAAACTTTTGGTGACTCTCTGCTAAGGTAGTGAGTGATGTGAGTGACCTCAGAGAAGTAAGTGCAAAGTCCCTTCTTAAAGCTGTAAAGAAGACAGAGAAAGGAAAGAAACAAGTGACATAGTGCCCCCTAATTCCAATAATCTGTTTCCATAGGAGACTAGGAAAGGAAGAATATCTTTCAGCAATTTTCCATAGGCCACTGACAAGTACCCTGCATGTATATTCCTCCTATGGAAGAAGAATACATCGCACCTAAATACACAGCTCACTCCTTGAAAGAGAATTCAGCCCTGCACAGCAACAATACTGCCAAGAAATACAGAATTACTTTTCATAATGTCTCATTAAAAATATTCCATCAAGCTGCTCTCCAATAAATAAAAAGTACCATTGTCCTGTATAGATGAGGTCCATTTGATAACATTTTCATATAACCTACATACATTGTCCTATATTCTTTAAGTCATTCCTAGATTACATACAGACATATATCATATAATTACGATAAAAGCTGTACATATGTAATATATATATATTCTCACTCACTTCTCATAGTATTATTTTTTTCCAAGTCCTTCCATTTCCTTACGAATGGGGCTATGTCATTCTTTCTGATAGAGGCATAGAATTCCACTGTGTATATCTACCACGTTTTCTTGATCTATTCATCTACTAGAAATGGATACATAAATTTCTGGTAACTGGATCTTAGAAGAAAAAAATACAGCTGTGATTTTTTGACACTTTCAATAATTATGGAGCAGAATGGGGCGCTTCACCCCTCTTAGCCAGGTGCATTAAAAAAAGACTATACTTGAGTCATAAAACCTGCTTCTATGTTCACAGTGCAACACACTGTTCAGCCCAGGAAGTTAGATGCTCTGTTTTCTCTATTGATTTTAATAAATATTCGAGGCAAGGAGAGCTTGACTGGCCCAAGATGAAAGATCAAGGAAATTGAGGTCAAAGGCGAAGACTGAGATGCTCTTGTTTTGGAGCCTTGCACCATTTCATTGGTTCTGGAAATGGCCCTGAAGTGGCCAGTCAAGACAGCCAACTGCTGTGTGGGAAATGGTAACAGTGACAACTTGAAGGCAGGACTTAGACTCTGGTCATTTATCTGCCATTTAAAAATGTCTTCTGGGCCTCTAGGATCACTAGCAATTTCCTCTTCATATTAGCTCAAGTGATTGCTCTAGGGATTAGCTGAAAATAACTCAAATTGGGAGGAATGCTGAAGCAGGATCCCTGTAGGGACCAATTACAAATATGCAGCCTCATTAAAGCTGTAAATACTCAGAGTGCATCAAGGCAGAACGCCCAACAGCGAAACACAGGTGTACACAGTTACTACCAATATTTAGCATCATTCAAATCTGAAACATAATTTAAGGTAAATTATGGGGAAAGGCAGGTATGTGAGGCTCTCCCAACCAAGGGATCTGCAGTGCAAGGTGGGACTATCTACTCTATGACAGTGCTTCTCCAATATGACTGGGTCTTTCTCCTCAGTCCCCTATCTCTTTTCTTCCTGGTCCTAGAAACTGCCTAGAGTCTCCTGACTCACCGAGGTATCCTGTGTTAGTCTTCCTCTTCATCTCTTACTGCATCCTCTTCATTTAGAATTTATGTTCTCTTACTTGTGGCCTTTTAGGGTTATGTTTCCTTCACAGAACTAATAGGATATATTGAAAATTGCAAATAGCTTTCATAAAATTAATTCTGATAAGAGCAAAATATAAGAGGAAGAGTTAATTCAGAGTGGTAAGGAAATACATATATATGTATGTGTATATGTACATATGTGTGTGTATTTTAAAGAACATATGAGTCAATGAATTTCATATTAGGATCAAAGTGTAATATATTGAGTTCAACAATTGTAGTGGTTTTAAAGTCAGAAGTAACTGTTACATGAATAAGATATTGAGAAAAGAAATTAAAAGACCCCTTACTAAAATTCACAAACTGAATTTTACTGATTTTGATTTCTCTGTTTCTTTTACAGAGATGTGTTTATCTTTAAAAAAATTTTTGATTTGTTCTCCTGCTTACCATAATTGAATCAAGTTTGATGACTGGATCCCTCCCCTTGGGGCTTGAATTCTGAGTCTAGGCTCTGTCCCTCAGCTTCTTTGATTCAAGGCTAGTGGCTTTACCATTTGAGCCACAGCACCACTTCTGGCTTTTTCTGAATAGTTTATTGGATTAAGAGTCTCATGGACTCTCCTGCCTGGGCTGGCTTCAAACCACAATCTTCAGATCTCAGCCTCCTAAGTAGCTAGGATTATAGGAGTGAGCCAGCAGCCCCCACTAAGTTATATGTTTGTTAGGCCTTTTTGTTTTCCCACTGCCAGTTTGTAAACTCAGGACCTTGCACTTGAGAGGCGGATACAATACCCACAAGACACATCTCCAGCTCTGTCTTTTAACTGGTTATTTTGGCATAGGGTCTCATTTTTCACCCTGGCATGCCCCCTGAGCTACAGCCTCCCTGCTTTTATGCTTCCCATCATTGCTGGGATCATAAATGAGTGGAGATAGGGCCTTGTACTCTTTTCTACGCAACCTGACCAGGTACCTTGATCCTCCCAATCTCAGCCTACCAAAAAAACTTGGGAAGACAGGTTTAAACCAGTATGCTGCGCTGTGGGTTTAGAAGTGACCTCTTGATTTTTCTTGTCAGACTGACCTCAAACGTCAGTGAAGCAGCTGGGGTTACAGGTGTGACCCATCAGCTCCTGGCTTATCTATAAATTCTTGAAAAGTGGAAATGCATGTAGTCTGTGTAAATTTGGTCAACATATTAACTCCCTAGGATACAATGTCTCTCTTTAAAGAATACATATAGTACTTATTGAAAATGATGGGACTTTAAAAATGGTTGATATTTTGTTTAGTTTTTTTCTTTTGGCAGTAGTGGGGTTAGAAGACAGAAACCTAATTAATGCCACTAACCTTGACTTTTTATTTTTCTCAGATAGTGTCCCTTGCTTTTGGCATAGGCTAGCCTCACACTCTGATAATTACCTCTATCTTGCAGGATTATAAGAATAGATTACTATGTGCGGTTTATAAAGTCTCACATTTTGTCTTGGCTGGCCTTACACCACCGTCATCCCATTCTGAGAAGCTGGCACTCAGCAGGAAAAGATACTCTTAATGCAGACACAATTCATTGCTAAGGATCCAGGTGTGAACATCAGTCATAAGGTATAACCAAGTTTTGTGAAAATTACATATATGTTCTTGGATGTCTTTTTCTGAAAATAAGATCAATGAATTTTATCAGACTCGATGCGTGTGGTTTTTTTCCCACTGTAATGTTCTACTAATGTTCTGATGACTCTGTTTACTAACTTTGTCACTATAAGAAAAGTCTATGAAGTCCACTGAAAACAGATCATGAGGATTCATCACAAGTCTTTCTGAGTATGGGGTCAGCTGTGTGAGAATCACATATGAATAGCAGATGTCAACTGTCCAAATATTTTTTTAGAATGGTACAACAGATGGTCTTTTATAGTCTGTGCTGAGTATCATAACCCGTTTCCCTATTTTCTCCATTTCTCTGCAATGCTTTTCTCAAGGGTTTATGAACTCAAGGCAGTTTAAAAACTCATATGGCATTATGTCACTATAAAATCAAAATCTCTGCCTCTCTATATCTTTATTTTATTACTTTTCACCTCCACAAACTTACCTCTTCAGTAAAATATCCCAGAGGACTTCTCATAAGGCTCTGAGACAACACTGGCTATAAATTCAGCTCTAATTATCACTGAGAGAATAGAACTGTCTACTGTCCAGATGTGGTTATTAGGTAAGCATGAAGGGAAATGATTACAGTTCCATAGGACTTCTGGTATTCTGTTGTGGCAGCTGAGTATTGAATACATATTTATGCATGACTGTTCTGAAAATCGATATAAACACTAAATAATAAACACCAACAATTTCTACACAGTGCATCTGAAGAGAGACAAACAACAGTGATTGGGAGGGAGTGATGGAGGTTCGAAGATGATCCCAACATTCAGCCCAAGCTGGTAGGTGACTGTTGGGTTTCTCTCGTGATAATAATCCATTGAGCCACACATTTGCCTTTTTTATGCTCTGCTCTTTACTTCCTATGCTTTTCAAATGCGAACAAAAAAAAGAAAAAGAAAATAGGAGTGCCAATTATTTCTGGAGGCTAACGTAGGCCAGGTTATGACCTGCTGGTGTGATTCCACCATTTAATATTCCTTTCTTTGCCTAGGTTCAGTAACTTCACTGGTCTTACTGATCAAAAAGAACTCTCAGCACCACTTAGATCTTACTGACCCAGGGAGACTCACCCACCTGCGATTAGCCTCCAGGAGAACTAGAGAAAGGCTTGGAGCAGAGCGTGAACTCACATTCTGCTTCTCAGTTCCTGTTTTCCTGTGTTCCCCACATCCTAGACTACCTGCATTAAATATGACTGGAATGCTTTCCAAAAATGTGGGTCACTACTAAGTTTAATTAAAATATTAGTGATGTAGAAGCCCATGCAATGCGTTTTTTAACACTTCCCTTCTAGTCTTACACACATACAAGTTTGGTTTGACTACTACAGTGAGTATTATGGTAACATGATAAGAGTTTCTCATTAAAACATGACATAATTCACTTTTAGAAGCCCCATTGAGAACTTCAGAAAGTAGTCACAGTTATGTTTCAACCTCTATTTCCCTTATAGAGAATTGAAAGGCAGCAAACTTTTGAAGAATATTACTTGGTTCAAAGGAAAACAATGCATTTAGCATTGTTTTCTTATTTAAAGTTATTTAACTTATTTAAACACTTAAAGGCAACTTATTTAAAGTTGTCTGCTAATTATTGTAATGGAGGAGTAACACTGATTAACAGATGAATAGCATTTTTGAAATAGCAAAGCTTGTGTATCAGCTACCTGCCATTCCAAAACATGGAGCCAGGGTTAAGGCCCCTTGCTCAGTTCAGAAATCACTTTAATTAGATGGTAGGCCATCTGGTAATATTTCAATTTAACCAGCTCACAAATTTGGTTGGAGATGTGCTAAAATACAACTAGACATTTAGAAAAATATAAATGAAAAAGCTGACATAAAAATGAACTTCCAAAAATTTATGCATTTTAAGTTTATTTGTAAATATCATTGTGGATGGATGATATTAAGTGTCATTTCCTATTTGGTTATCCAAGTGACTTTTTGCATGAGTTCAAGCTATTAATATGTGTGTTGTTAAATAGCTTGTATGGGACAAGGCCAGTGAAGTAGGAAGATGAACTATCTCATTGCTTCCAAAGAGCAGGTGTAATTTTTTAAAGTGTCGTGATGGTGCTAAAAGAATGATGGACCACAAGTATAAGGACTATTAGCTATCGTCTAATATATTGAGTATCAAAAGAAGAAAAATGATAATCAATTACAATGGTTATTAAGTAGAGAAAATTACACCCCTCAGGAGAAACTGGCAATCAAAGACACCTTTGATTGCCACCTTTTTTTTTTTTTTAATCTAATGGATAGGGACACTGTTAAACATCCTAGATTATACAGGGTAGCATCTATGACAAAGAATTTACAGTTACTGGTTGTTATATCTGGTTATGCTATTTTCAGAGTTTTGTTTGCTCTTATTAAAACTATGAATAGCTGCAAATTTTTAATGAAATATTTCCCATAGTCTTATGTGAGGAATACTTGGGTTTCAAGTGGTAGTACTGTTTTTGGAAGATTCTGGTAACTTCAGGATGGGGGAGAGGGGGGCGCGGAGGACTTAGTTAAAGAGGGTCACTGAAGCCAAGTCCTACAACCAGAGTTTATAGCACCAAGGCCTAAACTCCAGGAGCTCCAAGTGTCAGATTCAGCCACTGATCCTATATGCTAAATAAAGAGACATGGTGACAGTCACAGAAAGGATTTGTTATGTGGCAGCCATGGAGAGACAGCCCCACAATACATCTGCAACCGTGTTTGAGGTACAGTCATACACTGTAAGCTTACAGTCTGTGTATTAATGGTTCAAATTCAGCCTTTGACTAAAACCTCTCAGTAAACAGGCATGAGTGTGGACATTAGCTCAGTCTTTAGACACGCTTACCACATCCTCTCTTGAAGGAACAGAATGTGCCCTCCTTCCAAGTGGTTCTGGCACAAGACTTGGTTGCAGCTATGACAAAGGTAATTCAGAAAATTGGTACCAGACGCGGGTGCTTGCCGTGAATACCTGGCAATGTCATCCTTCAGCCTTTGGAATTGATTGGTGGGAAAATTTTTTAAGAATCTGGAGACACCGGCTAGAGAAGGTCTGCAAAGCAGAGCTTAAGGGGTGAAATCTGCTGTGCTTCAGGAGCTGGGAACACACACGGGCTATACTCACGTGCTTCTAGGAGAAGGAGGATTTGTTTTGGTGTTCGATGATTGGCCATTCACATTACATTCTGACAAACAATGTTTCTGTATTTTCTCTCTATCCTACAGTTTTGAGTGAGGCTTAATAATAAAGTAAATAGAACAATTAGTTTGTCGGGAGAAACTTAAAGACAGTATAGCATTTGGGCTCTGGCATTATTATTACTACTTTCCTTAGGTTCACTCTGGGAAGTGGGAACACTAAAAATCTTTGAACATCCAGATATCTGGTTAGAAAAGGTGCAAATTTATAGATGCTTATTCTAAAAAGAAAGAGCTAGACCTGCTAGTCCAGCCTTGAAGTTGAATGATCTGTATAAAGCTAGGTTTTGCTATTAGACCAATAAATCAGAACTTAGTAACCTGGTTTGAGGTAATATTACTATCTATTAAAACTGCTTGACAAGAGAATGAAAATAAGTGCTAAGTCTGGAAAACCAAAAATGGAATGTCTTCATCTATATATTTTTAACACCAAGCGGAGACATTGCCACTGAGTCTGTGTATATTTGACTTGTTTTAAGGTTTTGAAATATTGAGTGTAGTGGATTCTTATTTTTAATGACATTCATGGATTTGAGTTCATAGTGTATATTGTTAGTCATATAAAACGTACATGCTATAGAAATATAGAGGGGGTTGCTTAGTGATTTTTAAGTTTGATAAATTAAATGTTAAACAAAATCACAGTAGAGGTAACTTTTCTCTCCATTTTTCAATCCCACCCACAAGCCTTCCTAATGAGAAATGGCAATAGAGAGCAGCCCAGGGTTAAATCCTGCCTGCTGCCTGTCCTTATATACAGCCCACTAACTAGGAATGCTTAGTATATTTTTACATGGTTGAAAAAAGTCTAATTAAGAGTAATATTTTATGATGTGAAAGTTATAGAGCAATCAAATTTTAGTGTCCATATCTTATTTGGCATGATATTGGAGTCATGCCACATTCATTCATTTACCCTTTCTGTATGTTTGCACACTATGAGAACAGTTAGTGAGTCGTGACAATAACTAAAACATTTATCTGATGTCCCTTTACAAAAAAACTGGTCAAAACCAAGGCTAGTTACCTGCCTGGCTTGCGCTTGGATCCAATCTGCTAAATGGGTACATTTCTAAACTCTGAGAACCATTATGTATTTATGCAAGAGATACAATTTTGATTACCACCTTTTACTGTGGCTGCAGAATGCAGAATGCGTGACAATCGGGAGTGTTGACTAACTGGGCACTTCCCGCTTCTTGCAGAGCTCTCTGGAGAAGTGCCTACCATCAACCAAGGAAGGTGTATGCTTATTTTAATTCCAATTTCAGTTTTGCCTCCCTTCTATATAACAAAGTTCATGCGATTTCTCATGAATTTGTCCATGTTCTCAAGAGTTGACAACAGAGAAAGGAACCAGAGTATGATGGAATTACACAGGCTTCAGAATATCCCATGTTTGGGCTGAATTCTAATTCTTTCTCTCACTTAAAACAACTCAATATACATTTATACTCATCAGTATTCTTGTTCAGATCATTAATAATACAACAATATCACAAATGTAAATGCAGAGGCCTGGCCCTGTTTAATCTCAAAGAAGGAGATCCAGATATTGTAAATTAAATTAAAAAAAATAATTCTGGGGCTTTCCTCAACAATGTAGGTAGAGTGGTCTTGCAAGTGGCCCTGGTACATGTACAGAATGTGTTCTGCCTCTTTTCTTGGGTGCCATGGACTCTGTATTTTTATTGCCTCACTACCAAAGAGTGTTGATGACTGATAGTGTTAAAAATTGAATATATAAAGCATATTTCCTGAGGGATAATATTTCTATAAAAATGTTCCCTTAATTTTTTTTTTTTGCCAGTCCTGGGGCTTAGACTCAGCCTAAGTACTGTCCCTGGCTTCTTTTTGCTCAAGGTTAGCCACTCTGCCACTTGAGCCACAGCGCCACTTCTGGCATTTTTGTATCTATGTGGTGCTGAGGAATCGAACCCAGGGCTTCATGTATACCAGGCAAGCACTCTTGCCAGTAGGCCATATTCCCAGCCCCCTTAATCATTTTTGTAAGCTTATTAACACTTGGAAATTATTGAGCACCTATAAAGCAGGCAGAGCTCACACAGACCTGCTCTAATCTAAATGGTTCGGCATCAATACAAAGTCTCATTAACCTTATCACTTTCCAGTCCTTGAGCACAATGGGACATGTCAGGCAGCTGCCTCTGTCTGTGTGCTCTAATGCATAAACTTAATGGGCTTGGGGAACAAGATTTCCAGCAATGCCCAAGCTGTTCAGAAGGACTTTTAGCTAGCAAGCAGGTTATTTTAAACCAACAATTATTGGCATATATGAAGCCTTAAATTTTGGTGTGATGGTGTTCTGTAAGGGAGTTTCCAATGAACATAAGGCACATTTCTAAAGTTCATGAAAAATGAAAATCATTCTCCTTCCTCTACTGCCCTAGTCAGATTGAACAATGCCATGTCTATGCTCTTGCGTTCCCAGCTGTTCCCTACATGGTTTTCAAAGGTAACTTCACCTCGTAGATTCCATTGTGCAGTCTAAAGGAAAGTTGAAAAATGAACTCAGAATTTAGTATTATACTAAGGCAAAGAGAAAAAACGTGAGACTTAATGTCTTAAGATTGCTTATGAGAAGCTGGGAATGTGGCTTTCGGGTAGAGTGCTAGCCAGGCATGCATGAAGCCCTGGGTTTGATTCCTCAGCACCACAGATAGAGGAAAAAGCCGGAAGTGGGTGCTGTAGCTCAGGTGGTAGAGTGCTATCATTGAGCAAAAGGAAGCCAGGGACAGTGCTCAAGCTGAGTCTAAGCCCTAGGATTGGCAAAAAAAAAAAAAATGCTTTTGAGAATAAAAGAAAGAGATAGAATTTTAGATTAAGTGTGTTTATAACCTAGATCTGCATAATCAATTGTCCCTCTCTTAGTAAACACAAATATTTATCTCATGATAAAGTTCTATCATACTTAAAAGGTAAATTCAAAACCAACCTTGAAATGGCATAACCAAAACTAAGAAACCAATATTCCCTCCCACTTTCATTTTTGTGCAGCACTGAGGCTTGAACTCAGGGCCTTTTGTTCTTTCTTAGCTTTTTCTGCTTAAGTTAGTTGTTCTACCACTTGATCCACACCTCCACTTCAGATTTTTGCTGGTTAATTGGCCATCAGAATGTCTCCATTTTATCTAAATGGGCAGGATTTGAACCTTGATTCTCAGATCTCAGTCTCCTAAGTGGCTAGAATTACCAGTGTGAGTGGCTAGTTCCTAGCTACTAAAGCATCCTAAAGTCAATCCCAAAAATGAAGAATTTAGTCTGAAACACTTAATCTGAATCTACATAGAAAGATATTCATTTTGTGGCATTTGTTCTCATAATTATCGTGCATGGAAAATGCCACAATACCTGTTGCTAGATGAAATTAAACTGGTGTCGTTTCACAGAGCTGAACCAAAGAATGTCAAAGCCAAAGTCACTCCTAGGCTGGGGAGTTGAGATTATGGACCCATTATTCAAGTCAGTGCAGGAATCCAATAATCCTCACATTGTCAAATAGCAGTTTTCTTATTCACAAAATTATAAAATAGGAAATTACTTTGATGGACGCTTAATTGGGTTTTCATGTCCATGCCATTCCAGTCCTACAAACTGACTTTGCAGCTTTCTACTTTATCCCCATGAATATGTTGAAGAAAATATAATTTTCTGAACTTTTTTCTTTCTGATCTTTATCAAATTCAGTCAGCCATAAGCCATTAAAAATTCTTCTCTATGTATCTTGTAAATGTTTCCTCCCGTAGCTAACATCCTAATGCAAACTTATTTCCTCTTATCCATGTGACTGAAATACCTATGCAATCTCAAACTGCACACTGTTCCACGCTGTCCACACTCTTTCCACACTGTTCCCTTACTCAATGTGAGAGATTTAAGTCTTTTTGAAATAGTGTCTTTGTTGCTGAACTGGGACACTGTAATACGGAGGTGCCATAGTAGATAACTTATATTAGCTTTCTTGGAGATCTTCACTAACAACTTCATTTATGTAAACTAAAAACTTTGTTTATGTAGACTAAATTTGACTTTTTTTTAACCAAAAGCAGAAGAACCGTTACTGATATATAAAGACTACAACATGGTTTCCTCCTGAAATGCCATATAGTTAAAGCAGCTATCTCCAAATGGTATTGACAGCCTGAGATGGTACAGATGACTAATCTGAATTGGAAAAATATAAAACATCTATTTCGTATCAAATTGCTATAAAAATCATTGTATTATTATTTATATGTAAATATATTGTATTATTATTTATATGTACATATGAGATCCCTCATTCAGCCTGGAGGCCATGGAGGAATTGCTCATGTAGAGACCAGCAGATGCTGAAGGAAACATTACAGTGGTACTATCCTTACTTTATTTACTTTCAGCAAAAATTAAATTATAATAGCTATGTGGTATTGATTTAAATAATAAAGGAAAAGGATTAAGGATTTGACTTGAGGATTTGCTCATGGTATGAGCAGGGACATGACCATAATTTATTTTTGTAACAGCCAAAGGTTCACATTTTATCTTATAAGAAAGCATCTAAAAGCATTTCCAGTCTTAAACATAAGCATTTTTCTTTAAAAGTTAAGTATTCAGAACACATCAAATTTTTGTTGACAAAAATAGCAGTTGCAGTTAATATTAATAGTTCATACATATAATATATAATGTATATAATTCAACTTTTACTTCCCTTTGAAGAAATATTTTAATATAAATTAGGAAGTAGGTTTATTTTGAAAGAACTTCCTTTAAATATGTGCATTTATTAAAGTTTCTGTCAACATGAGACATTGCAAAACTATGTCATTTACACAAACTCTCTTATCTGTATATTAAAACATGAAAATAGAAATTTCTAATCAGTTTTAAATTAACCAAACAGAGATTATTGGAGGTATTTGAGTCATTTGTTCAAGAATATAAAAAAGTAACACCTTCCAAATGAAACAAGAACAATGTATCAACATTACTTAGGTTAGAAAATTAACAATTAAATTTTAATTAAACACCTTTCACAGGTGGAATAGAGAAATTTATATCTTAACTGTAAAAGATAACCAAGTATGAACTCCTTGTATTGTATCTATCTTTCCTAACTCTATTCCTTCAAAGGCTAATGTGGACATGTAGTAAACTTAGAACCAGAACTTCTAAATATGATTAAAATGCAAAGGAGTAAAATCTAATTTTCAACATAATAGAGCAGTTGCAATAATTTTTATGAAGAACAAAGACATGTAGTGCATAAAGAAAAATAATTGCAGTAACTTAAAATGTAACTTACTGATGTTCTTAATACTTACTTTTCCCATTTATACAGTTGAGTCATACATAAAAAATAACTATAGTAGTATCTATATAGTGGTACATTATATCATTATCTAATACCTTTGTGGTTTAAGTTTAAACCCACCCAATTTGTTTTCACAGCATGTTGACAGTTTTTATCTTGAAATGCGCAAAAAATTAATATCAACCTTACAGTTTCTAGAATTTTAATGGCCATATATATGTATATATACATATATATACATATGTGTGTATACACACACACACACACACACACACATATACAAGCAGAATCTCTTACAGATGACCAAGATTTTTTACACCATCAGGATTAGTTAGATATCTGAACCCGGCCCACAGCGGTCTATGTTATGGTTTGTGTGCCACCTCTTGACCGTTGCCCTGACTGTTGACTGAGGAACATAGCAGGTCTGTAACCAGGCCCAGTGGGAGGCTGAACTTTTATTCCCCCAGAGATGCCCAAATGAGCAATGACAACAAGGATCCACAAGACAGAAGCTCTCTGGGTGGCCTGGCCAATGAACCTCTACTACAGCCAGGTGCCAGGTAGTCCCTCACCCCATCATGGCCCGACAGAACCCCCTCATCTCCTCAGAATGTGAGCAAGAAGGATGGGTTCTGCTCTCCTGACCTCATGAATTTCAGGTGGATCAATCCCCAGATACCAGAAAACTATAAAAACAAAACAGAGACCAACTGACAAGCAGACACTTACTCCAGAGGTCTCCTGTGTGATTCCAAACTCCAAACTGATTTGGTGACATGTCTAGCATCCACTATCCCAGCTATCTGAGTGGTGGAAGAGCCATTGGGCTCCGAGAAATGTCTCAAGCAGCACCTGCCCTATGAAGCCTCCCATCCTTTTGCAGCAGGAATTGCTGAGGACCTTTGCCAGTGTGGCTTCAAGGAACCCAAATGTTCTTGGCGCTGAGGTCTTGCTCACTGGGATCCAGGATTAGCCCCCATTCGTGCTGTTAGGCAAATCAGTCATGAGAAACAAAGCCACCACTTAACAGGCCAAATTGAGTCTTTTCTGGAGAGCTGGAGGACTGCTGGTGGGCACCGGTCTCAAAGACCAGCAGCCCCAAATGCAGCTAGCACAAAGCTTATATACTAGCAAGATACGTGGAATCAAACCCAACAAAAGTGCTATACATGAGCAAAGCAAACCAGGTGAGGACACTTAAACCTAATCGAAAAGCAAAGCATCTAGGGCAACGATCAGGGCAAAGCAAGGGCCAATTATCTATGCAAAGCATAGACACAGTTTCCTTACTTTTACACAATTCCCTTCAGGGGCACAAGGACAGTGACCTCACTTCCTTCCACTAGGCCCTACAAAGGCTATGATGAAGTCTTTAGAAAATGGGCCCTTGGAGTATATTTAAGACTCAAACCATAACAGGGATGCCCCTGATTCTCATGGTTAGCTCTTCAGTCATAGTGAAGTTATGTTTCTGGATTTTAAATGTCACAAAAGTGCCTCAATATTTCCTCCTTATACAGGACAAGATGGCTATCTCAGGGTGGTAGATGGTCTCCTTTATTCCTCTAGTTCAGTATGCTTTGATGATGTTTAGGTTTTCCTTAGTAGCTTCTCTCATGGAAATCCTAGTTTATAAAAGAGGAGGAGGAGGAGGAGAAAAGGTAGTAGGAAGAGGAGGGGGGATGAGGTAGAGGAGGAAGAGGAAATGGAGGAGGAAAAAGAAGATAATTCCTCTCTTCCTCCCCCATGACAGGTCTGAGGAGATTTTTCTCCAGTATTCATTGTGAAAAGTAGGTCAGCCTCATGATGTAGAGTCCCTGTGATTGCAGGTGCTAGCTTTCTCACTTATTAACACTGCTGTCCCTCTCTCCTCTCTCTTCTCCCCTCTCCCTTCTCCCTTCATTTTTGCTGCACAAATGATTTTCCTATGACCACACCATCACACTTTTTTGCAAGCTGAAGATAAATCACTCCTGAGAACACAATACCAGACACAAGTGTTCCTGATCTTCCTTCTCTATTTTTTTTCCTGTAGCATTTGACATATTGGAGTCTTTATGTATCAAAGCATCTGGTTTACTGTCTTTCTTCCCTTGAGTATAAGTATCCATGAAGATACTATTGAAAACTATTTTTACACTAATGAATGGCTTACAAGATCAGACCATCTGAAAAAGGACATTTTAAACATTGTATTATTACTAAAGTGTTACATCAATATTATTTTGAAAAATAAAGGAATAATTTCTATTGTATGTCATGATGCCTCTTTTAATTCTCTATTCATTGATTAGAGTAGTTATGCTCAAATTTACCTTTCTTATCCTAGTAAGATGGCTCTTAATATGACCTGGCTTGAACTACATCTGTGTGTCCAGATCCTAGCTCAGAACGAGTTGCTCATGAGTAATATGTGTTGAGATTAGACTACTGCATTGTGTTTCATTTGCTTTCTTATTCTTAATTCTGGGAAAGAAAGTAGACATTAAAAAAAGAAACACTGAAGGTTCTCTACCACCCCATAATGTAGAAAATGCAAGTGAAGCCCAGCTTCAATGCTGTGCTGTACTGATCACCCCCTCCACTGCCTGAAGAGACTGTTCCATTTCTTTCTGCCATGTGTCCAGTGACTGTTGACAGCTCCACCATCTTGCTATTTTTCTGTTGACAGGTTTTCCAGTTTGGCTTCACTGCTTATAGTCCAAGACAAAGGTAAAAGAGTGAATAAAAGAGAGACTTACAGATCACATTTCAACTGAGGAACCGGAAACAGTACTGGAGAGGTTTGCCAAAGAGTAGAGTCAACCACAAAGCAGAAGAAATTCATTCATAACTTTCAGTCTGAAGAACACCCTGAGAATCAAGTGACCTATGTTTCCCTGTATGTTTGTTCATGACTGAGTGCCTGGATGCTAGTGATTTGAATAAGATAGGCACATACGTATTCTTTTCTTTATTTCTTATATGTTAGCTGTTTTGAAATATTATGCTTTTGAATTTCTGCTTTTAACAGATAGGCTAAAACTCTCTTTTGTTTATTTGATTGCTGCTTTCTGTAGGAACTGGTCTAAAGAGCACAAAATAAGCTTGTTTTAGGTAAGACATTTTATTAGTATGGCATTTGCCTTATTTTGATGCATGAAACTTTTCACATTGAATATTTAATCAGTGAACCTGAAATGAGGCCAATTCTAACCCAAATGTCACCAAAGAGAAGTGCCAGATTGTTATGAAAATTTGGCTTATGAAATTTAAATGTGAGAGTGATATATTTTGGTTTTGAGAAATATTATGTTTCTTTTCACCTTTATTATCACTGCAACCTTTAATATTTCAAATAGAAACTCTTCCATCACTTGTGTCAAATTCAGCCAAGGAAATTTCTGAATATTGATTATCAAAAATTTACCATTTTACCAGTACTACAGTATTTTTTTGGAATTAATTCTATGACATTTAAGAAAACTTTAAGATGCTCTCTCGGGGTTTATCATCACATGCTATCTTCTAAAATTAAGGTTTTTCAATGTTATTCCTTGTATTACTTGTTTTGTTAGTGCTCTACCACTTGCAGAGTCTTCTGTCTAAGTAGATTCAAACTAAGATCCTCCAGATTTCAGGCATGAACCACTAACAATGGATACAATATTGTTTTAATAGCTGAATTATTTGATACTACCAAGAATGATTTGAATTGAAAGTAAAAGTCTGGATTTTAAAATTTCTTAAACCTCAAGGAATAGGAGAATAGGAAGAACCTTCCTATGAATTCTTATAGAGGTGAGAAAATCATGTGATCAGAACTACTTTTGAGTTAGGTTTACAGTGACAAATTCTTACAAGTTTTGATGCTCATTTAAAAATAATGTATATTCTTTCCAAATCTGATCCTTTATCTCTGTTGAAATATGAAGAGCAGTGGAGTATTATGCAAATTGTTGCTGAGTTATATTACTTTACATTAGGCCTCGGGGAGCATTTAGTATTATAACTATTATTAAAACATATTTAAAAATCTATTATATATTCAAGTAGACAAAAGCATTAAAAAGACTTTAAACAGATTTTGATTATGATAGCTAACACTGAGAACTTATAAGTGTCTGATAATATTTTACAAGCATTATCTCCTTAAAGATCATAATGTTGAGCTCAAGTATGACTGATTTTAACAGTGAAGCTGAGCACCAGAGTGGAAGAAGGCATTATTTGTTCAAAATATGTGCTGCTTCTCTTTCAGGGCCCTTTCTAGCCTGTACACTTCTTAGCTATTCATGACCTTGGCTTTTGCAAATAGACTATGAAATTTAACATGTGTCATTTCCAAACATTATTTTTGAGTCATTGGTTCAACTTGTTGTCTTCCTTTGCCTTTTGCCTGCCAGTGCAGCCTGTGTCCCATAATATAGGGGAGGGGCTCAGGTGATGATGACAGTGATCAGGACCCCTGACAGTAATGACCATGGGACATGAGTGAGAGCTAAGTCTATATTGTATGTGCTAAGGACATCAAAGGGCTCATTCTGTTTTGCACAGTGCAGCCCCCTCCTCCTCTACCACCCCCGTGGCATGCTCTGGACCATTATTTGCTTCTTCCTCCTGCTTTGGAGAGAAAATCATTTGTAATCAACCTTTTTTTTTCTTAACTTACAAATAAACTAGAATAAATCAGACTACCTGCTCTGTGGGACATTCTGAATATATTATCAGATCCTTTGGTAAGCTCTGTAAATATACAACATAATTAAATTAGGAAGGCATGAGTATTATACAATGTCCAGTCAGGCTGGATAAAGTACAGAATGCATACCAAGTAGAAAAGCAAATACTTTATGGAGATTATTTCCCACCATCCACTGTTAATAACAGCTCTCTTGGTACAGGCTAAACCATTTAAGCTTCGTCTGCAAGCACATTTTAAAGCAGATTTTATTGACAGGTGCAGTTCTGGGGGTGCTTCATTTTCAGGGAAATTGTACTGCTCGCCTACTCACACTCATTGCTTTAAAATGGTACTTACACCCACTGCCATCCTCATGCTTTTATTGTACAATGAATCATCTAGGTTTTAATCTCCTAGCCTTTTCGGTGGTTTGGTGGATTCACAGGAATTAGGGATAAAAATGTTCAGCTTCATTTACATTTTATACTCTAATTGGCAACTTCCCAACAATGCGTTTGGCTAAGAAAGAAGAGGTGACAAGCCCATGCTACAGGTAATCAACTACCTACCTATCTAAGGGTGGGTGTATGCTTTCTTTTGAAGGATTACCTGGCAGAGGTTGTGTGTTTTAAACGTCTCTTTAGCTGAATGTAGACCCATTGATTTTGTTATGATTAAGGTCTGTATAGAGATTCATGAATTTATCATATGCAAGCATTTATGGGTATAGGAAGTAATTTATTGATCTTCTAATAGAATAGATTGGTGTTCACCTTCTATCTGACATGCCCTGCTATTTACCTTTGTCCTTCTCTGACCTAAAATCTAGGCATGAGCAAGACGGAAGAGAAGGACAATGCTTCTGTGGTTAGAGAAGCCATATATCATATGCTGTATACAGACTAAAGGGAAACTTCAGGCACAATGTCAATAGGTTTTGAATTGTTACTATGGCTCTTTTTTTACGGGTTAGACCTAGCTAAAACCATTTGTTATAACCTTAGCTGTGGCTTATGGCTCCATAAAAATCTTTTAAAAGATGTTTTAATAAAACTGAAACAAAAAGTATGGATTTATGGATATAGTTAAGCTTAAACATATGTCTCTTTTAGATCAGCAGATTTGGACAATTCTCGTTGGCTAAAGAGTGAAAACGACTCTAGGAGATTCCATCAGAAGAAACTTCAACTATAGCAATTAAAATGGTGGTGAATATCAATCATTTCACCCTCACACCTATAATTCTATCTACTCAGAAGAATGAAATATGGAAGCTATGATTTGAAGCCAGCCCAGGCAGAAAAGTCCTCAAGATTCTATCTAAAAAGTAGCCAGCATAAAAATCAGGTCTTCTCAGGAACAAAGCAAAGTGAGAACATAAAGTACTGAGTTCAGGTCCCAGTACAATATTAATAAAATAAAATTAGATTAAATTAAGTTAAATGAATAAAATAAAGTGGTAGTCAAGATTTACCACTGATCATATACCAATTCTTTTATAGTATAATATGAAGTACATTGATGAAAAATCCATTTGAATTTCCCCTTACTCTTCTATTTACTTTACTCAATACTTTAGTAAGAAAATCTATGAAGAGAATTGACAAGGTGCCTCATGTCTACAATACTAATTACTAAACAGGTATACATTGGGAAGACCATGATTTGAGACAAGTCCAGGCAAACAGTTACTAAGATCTCATTTCTTGCAACTTTCTCATGGAGGTACTCATGTGGTCAAAGTTATGAGGAGACCTCAGGTGGATTGTGGTCCTGGCTGGTTCTGAGGAAAATATCAAAACCTAGATGAAAGTTTCTAAAGTTGAGGACATGGTTTCAGTTGTAGAATAGCTGCTTAGTAAGTGGTCAAGCCTGAGTTCAAAACCCAGTACCATCAAACATAATAATTTTAAAAAGTTTATGTAGACCAGCATTTTCCATCAGAGATGTGTGCAATGACAGAAATCTATGATCTTCACAGTTTAATATACAAATATACATATATATATTATTACCCATTTATGCCTGCTGAGCATTAAAATCTGGCTACTACATCTGTGGCACTGACTTTTTAATAGGCTTGCACATCTACATGTAGCTTATAGTTATCACATTTGACGGGGTTGGATTATGCTTACTTCCATTCAGAAGACCACAGAACTTTGAAAGCAATTTGTAGAGAAGCCAGTGTAAGTGTTCCATGCTGTTTGATTCCATTCAGTTGACAATTTCGAACACAATCTTCATAGCAGAATGGTTTACCTAATCCCCATAGGCAAGTCCAGAGACCAATACCTTATAGGCTTTGTTCTTGTTAGCCATAAAACTCTATTTATGAGTTGTAAATAGTTTTTTTAATTATATTTCAAACCAACATATTAAAATGATGAATAATAAACATCTTTAAGAAAGCCAGGAATCATGTCAAATATGTTTCTATCCCTTAGAATAGACATAGAAGTAGATACCCCAAAATGAGGTTGAGTATGAATAAGCTAAGTCATGATATGACTTCTACAAAAATGTAAGGAATATTCTGTCTTTATTCTTAGGGAACATGCTTGTCTCTAGTCCTGAGAATGGTGATTAACCCTTAAGAGATGATCAATAAATGTTATATTGATTTATTGAACTCATGTAATGGCATTAAAGAAGGAGAATGTTGTAGCAGTGTTTGATATCCTTCCCACAACATATCAACCAGCACGTTTTTTGTGTTAAGGTGTTTTGACTGTGCCTTTAACCTTGCCATCACCTGTGGAATTTCTTTTTACAATGTTCAATCCCATCCCCAAGAGGATTGGGCATTAGGCCATTGTTATTGTTATTGTTGTTACCTGCTTTGGCACCTAACATAAATTAAACTCTGTCATAGGTTTGTATAGAAATATAGCACATTTAGGGCTTAATACTATCTGCATTTTAAGCAGTCATTGGGAGTCTGGAAACAAATATGGGAGAATAATACTATTATCATTTCCTGGGTCCATTTTGACAGAAGCAAAGAGCAAAACCATTCTAAAACATGACCACTCTCTAGTAAAATATCTCCTCAATGCTATGGTCAGAAGGAAGTTTGAAAAAAACTTACCAGATACAAACACAGAAATTCAGTAAGTACCAATAAAGGTTAACTTTGCTATTCACAATCATTACTCTTCTTTATTTCTACAACCGAAGATTTTTTTTTTTTCTCACACAATCAGTTTTCTTCCTGTCAGGGCCTGACAGTGGCTAAAGTTGCATAAGAAAGAGCTCCCTTTCCTGGGCAGAGAAAAGATTTCAGGAACAAGTGTGCAGATTGTGGAAAAATTCCTTCACAGATTTGATGACATGTATTTATGTGTGTGTGTAGGGGGTGCATGCTTAGTGTTTACTTAATATGAATATAAATTATATATAGCTATAATTTTAGGCCTTTATTATTCATGCAATATATGATATATATTATATAGTGAGAATAATATAACATATAAATTCTGTATCATTTCAAATAAAAACAAATGAAAATATGTTAAATGATAAAAGGAGACAAACCCTTAAATTCCTTCTATATAAAATAATAGATTTGAACTTGCAGGGATTTGTTTAAAGCTGTATGTGGTGGTTTCATTTTCAGAGACTGAAAATAAAGCAAGATCAACTCTTTTACGTTAGATAAACTGCACCATCACTCTGTTTGCATATTGGATTACAGATGGCAAAGGAATCTGTATTTTTGCCTGATATTTTCCCAAGAATAAATTAAGAACCTACATGAAATGTCTTTTATTTATGGTTCCAAATCTCTCCCTTCCTCTGTATGAGATCATCATACTTATGTTCTCTAATGTAACTATTATTCACTCCAATAAAACAGTGGCCTAACAATACATTATACATTAGAAATTAAAAGGAGTATTATTCTATACCAACTGTTTTTACCCCTTCTTCTTGGGGGTGAAATAATTTACTGAAACAAATTCACAGAAAATCAGAATCACAACAAATACTCAGGAAATCACTGACTCTTTTTTGAATAACCAGTGACTCCACAACATAACCCCAAACTTGATTAACGAGCACCCAAACTTCAAAATTTCATTGCTTTTAAATAACCTCCCTGGAAAATAAACATTATACCATTATAGGCAATAAGGGAAAGCACTTATAAAAACTGCTATGTGCATTTAAGTTTAAAATAGCTACTGAATGAAGAAACATAATTTTCCGATTCTACTAAATGATGTCTGTCTAGAAATTCCATGGTCAGGATGCTCAAAGACTTAAGAATAGTCATTGCAACTCAAAATAAGCGAAGGAAGCAGGTAAAACTTTGTATCAGCTATCACTGTGGCTTTACTGACATGTTAAAATATGTTTTTGAATGTGCCGTATTAAAGAATATAGTTTATAACTTTTGGCAATCAGTAATCTCCTTCATCTTGCAGGCCTGGATCATAGGGTTGCATTTGGCTTTTGAGTGATTCCTATACTAAGAAACCTCTGTATCTGGGGCTGGGGATATGGCCTAGTGGTAAAGTGCTTGCCTCATATACATGAAGCCCTGGGTTCAATTCCTCAGCACCACATTCATAGAAACGGCCAGAAGTGGTGCTGTGACTCAAGTGGCAGAGTGCTAGCCTTGAGCAAAAAGAAGCCAGGGACAGTGCTCAGGCCCTGAGTTCAAGCCCCAGGGCTGGCAAAAAAAAAAGGAAAGCTCTGTATCTCACAAAACACCCTAGTCTCTTTTCATGAGAGGAATTCACTGTCCCCATCCTAATGCATTGGGTGATGACAGTGATAGCTGCATCATAGGAAAAAAAATTCAACTTTCTGTAGGGTTTAGGAAGGCTAAGAAAATACTAGGAGTCAACAAGTATAATTCTTATGCAGTCATAACCAATCAAAAGTCCTTTATATTTAAAAAAACACAAATTGAGCATTTTTAATTGGCATATTAACATTTAGCAAGATAAATTGTAGCACTCAAGGTAGGGTGGTACATAATCATAGGTACTTAGGATGCAGGAGTAAAAAGATCACAATTTGAGACCAGAATGAGAAAAATGTATGGAGACATCGTCTCAAAAGCAAATAAAACCAACAACTAACAGAAAAAGAACCGAGAATGTGGCTCAGTAGAGCAATTGCCTAGTAAGCTTTAGGCTCAGTTAACCTAGGCTGGCCTTGAACTGCAATTCTCTCAACATCAGCATCTTGGGTAGTTTAGATTATGTGCATGAAACATTGGTACCCATTGAAAATTATGGCTTGTTCTTATATATTAAAATATTTGAATGCTAAGAAAATATTCCATAAGTTTATTGCTGCCCTTTGGTAAAAGAAAGCACTCAAATCAGTTTGGCTTGGTTTGGTTTTCTTGTACACAATAAGATGCACATGAGTAAGAGTACAGTGATTAGACTCGGTACACACTGACAGTAGAACTAGTGGAGATACATAGCCCTTCCCTTCTGCCTTCCTGCTTGGGAAGAAACACATTTCAACTGGACAGAGACATGCATTGAATTTACTTAAATCACAGTCATCACAGACTCAAGACACTTAGGCAATAACTCACTCAAACACTAAGCAGGAATTCAGATCATCTCCCAGTGAACCCCCAGCATGCCATACTCAGAAATGAGCTAGTGTCTGAGTTGGGGCTTTGCTAGGGGTCTGAAGACTGCACATGCCCATCGCTGAGACCCCTGGCATTCCCTTGCAAACGTAGCTTGGCTTTTTGGTAACTGTGCCATAAGCTGGAGCCTTGTGCTTCAGGAGGAAGGTATGATGTGAAGGAGAACCCTAAAAGCCAGGAGGTCAGGGCGCTTTGGCTGACATCAGTGACAAAGTTCCCTAAGAAAGAAAGCATATACTTCACCCCAAGGGGAGCAGCATAGTCTGAGCTCCCCCGTTCCTCAGGCTACTGCTAAGGGCTGAGAACCTCACTGCCTCTACATAGCAGGAATTACTCGGCCCTTCTTGATTCATTCTTTGTTGAAAGTAAGGATTCTTATCCCAGAAAATCAGACAAAAAGCTTAGTCAGAGGCGAAATCAGGAAAATGGCTTCTGGTGCTGATAGGAAGAAGGGTATGAAGTAAATGCTGATTTTCCTGCTGCTTGGGCTCCTTTGTGGCCAATGTCTAAGTCCCTGCTCCTGGAACGCTGCAATTGTGGAGAATATCTGTAGAGATATTGAAGCAGATTCAATTATCCTACAGGTGTCACTATGACAGAGAAGCAAAAGGATCCCACAGTTTACTAAAAACAAGTTTGTAGACATACAATCATGTCATTTACGTGTACTTATTTTGGATGAGAATCGAGTTACCTATATTTTAAATTGATAAAATGAGTTTTATCAGGTGTTATCCTCCTTTTTTCTTTCTGAGATTTGAAAATGACAAGATGAGTTCCAAATGAAAAAAATAATAAAATGAAGGAGAAATTCTTCTTGATGAAATCAGCTTCTTCGGGGTCCCATTATGATTTTTCCCATGGTAATTTTATTCTTCAGTTAAGAATAAACATTTTATTGTTATTCAGGTGTGTTCTTGGAAATTAGGAATAATTTTGGAAATTCAGCAGTATTGACAAGACATGGGTAATTTTGTTGGTTTTCACTTCCTAAATTTCCTAAGACAAAAATCTAGCTTCAATATGATAACCCACATTTTGATATAGATACAGGAATTTCTAAAATCTTTTTCTTCTTCTTCTTTTACTTAATTGTCAAAGTGAGGTACAGAGGGGTTACAGTTTCATATGTAAGACAAATACATTTCTTAGCCAACTTGTTACCTCCTTCCTCATTCTTCCCGTCTTCCCCCTCCCCACTTCCCTTTCCCCCCATGAGTTCTACCGGTGGTTTACACCAATTAGTTTTGTAAGTATTGACATTGCATTAGTATCTGGGGTAATAAGATCAGTTACAGTAATAGCAGGGGTAAAACCACAGGAAGGGAATACGAGAGAATAAAAGGTACTTTTATTTTTAAAAAAATATATAATGGAGAAGTTTAGATTCTGTTGTTGCAAACAAGTAATTTTCATTTTGAGCAATGGTATGTTAATTACATTAAAATAGACTAAGTCAGACAACATTATATTTGCTCAGGCTCTGGTTTTAGTGAGGAGAGGAAAGCATACGCTTTAGTACCATCATCATGTTCATATTCATCACCATTCTGTGGAAAGAGAGACAACAGAAGCAGCTGTCAGCTCCTTCTACATTTAGCAGAAAGTTCTGGAGCTCTGAGTAGGCAGGACTAGATACTCATTGTCGAACACAGTTGCCCATCTCTGTACAACAGACTTAAAAATATTCCACTTTGCAACCCTAAAAAAGGTTGAAATATGTAAAATATGCAAAAATTTCCATTTTCAAGTCACAGTGAGAATAGAGGAGTCTCCCAGTTCAGGTTCTAGTTAAGACTGCTGCTTTCTTTAGCTCAGCTTCTTTACTAAAGATATAATTATCATGAATAACTGCATTGATACTAAAAAACAAGGATCGAAACTGTACTATATTTGATCTATCTGTATCTTTCTTATATTTAGTTTTGATCAAAAATATACCTGTGGACAAAAAAGAATGCTATCCAGTCATAAATAGAATGAAACCTTATAAACTATGGATCAAAAGATAATTATATGAAATAAGATAGACATAGAAAAAGAAGAACTCATGTGTAGAGCCTAAAACAATTGCCTATGCTTTTTCATAAGATACACAAATAAGAATGCAGCTCACTCTCCAACTATAATTCAAAAGAGAGCATTAAATAGATAGATTGATAGATGTATATAAGTATGTATACATGCATGTATATATGTATGTGTATACACACATGCACATATATATGTAAATAGATTTGAATAGATTACTGGAAACCCAAAAAAGTAAGTTAAGAAAATTGCAATGCCGGAACCTGGAGACGCTGATTGACACTGATCTTCACATAACCAGCCTGCGCCTTATTTTATCAGTTTTCTTAGGGAAAACTCATAAGCAAAGAAGTAGACAAGTTTTATTCATGAATAACTGAAAGAACTCATTGACCCAGTGGTACAACATAACTAAAAATGAAAGAACTTGGCTTACAATTTTCTAATTGCAAGGGTAATTTTATCTTCTTAAAATTTATAAGAGATTTAAAAATATTTTTTACTGAGGATTGTTGCAACACATTTGGTAAAAGGAAAATCTCTAGCATACTTAATAAAAATGTATTCAAATTGAAATCAAAATGTTGCATATTCATCAGATACTTCCTTTTTTTTTCTTTTCTTTCTTTCTTGCTTTTTTTTTTGGTCAGTCATGTGGCTTGAACTCTGGGCACTGTCCCTGAGCTCTTCAGCTCAAGGCTAGTGTGCTAACACTTGAGCCACTTTCACTTTTCTGTTGGTTAATTGGAGATTAACAGTCTCACAGACTTTCCTACCTGAGCTGGCTTTGAACCATGATTCTCAGCTGTGAGCCTCCTGAATAGCAAGGATTACAGGCATGAGCCACGGGACCAGACAGATACTTTTTTTTTTTTTGCCAGTCATGGGGCTTGAACTCAGGGCCTGAGCACTGTCCTTGGCTTCTTTTTGCTCAAGGATAGCACTCTGCCACTTGAACCACAGCGCTACTTCTGGCCATTTTCTATATATGTGGTGCTGGGGAATCGAACCCAGGGCTTCATGTATATGAGGCAAGCTCTCTTGCCACTAGGCCATATTCCCAGCCCTAGATACTTTCTCATATGCCAGTATCCACTGTACCTTTTGACATTATGCCAGGTGTCAGAAGTCACTTATTGGGAGTTATCTTAGACTGATTTCAGATCACCTCCATCCTCTCTGACCTTTGTGTAAGAGTTTGTAGTGCCCATTATGCTGAGAAGAATGGAGGTGGGCTTGTTTATGATTGTCTCCATACCCCTGTGGAAACTAAATCAGATGTCCATAGTGGTGTTTTTTTTTTTCATTTTTTTCTTATTTATTGTCAAAGTGATGTACAGAGAGGTTACAGTTTCATACGTTAGGCCTTGGGTACATTTCTTGTACTGTTTGTTACCTCCACCCTGATTCCCTCCTCCCCCTCTCCCTTTCCCTCTCCCCCCATTAGTTGTTCAGTTGGTTTATACCAAATGGTTTTGCAAGTATTGCTTTTGGAGTCGTTTGTCTTTTTATCCTTTGTTTCTCGATTTTGGTATTCCCTTTCACTTCCCTAGTTCTAATACCAGTATATACAGTATCCAGTGTACTCAGATACTATACAGTGATAGTGCAGGTACAACCACAGGAAGGGGATACAAGAAGATCATCAACAAAAGAAGCTACGGTTTCACATGGCATGTTGAAAGTAATTACAACAGTGATGTAACAGTCGTTTCCATAGAGTGGTTATTTTATGAAAGCAGTGGTAGTACACAGGAATTTACAAGGACACAGGAGAGACTACAAAGAAACAAGTCAGCAAAAAGTCACCATCCAACCAAGACTACGTGTTGATGCACAGGCACAAGTCCACATGCTTCAGATTTTCGCAAGACATGTGTTCAAAGCACCAACCAAACCAAGCATATTTTTTTCCTTCTAACCAGATTCAAACACTCAATTCTGAGCAAACTACCCAATCCTGAGGACATCCTGGGAATTGAACAGGAGGAAATGGAAGCAGAGGAAGGTTGGACTTTTATATGACTGTTCATCTAAAATGAGATCAAGTAACTTAGAAAACCTGTGTAAAGTTTTATCAAACTAGTTTACGTCCTTTTTCTACAATGTAATAATAATCCAAAGATGATGGACCATACTTAAATTTCCTACACTTGCAACTTAGTAATATCTTCATTGTTCTGTCCTACCTAGCTCAGGGAGTTATAACATAACACCACAAATGGCATGGATGAAAAAACACAAATTAATTTTCCAACAGTTCTGGAAACTGAGGTCAGGATGCCAGTGACCAGGGGCCTCTGTTCCTGGCTAGCAGATGGTGTCTCCTACTGTGTTCTGTCAAGGCATAGAAAGCAAGAGTCATCTCTTCTTCTAAGAACACTAAGCCCTTCACAAGGGCTTCACCCTCATAACCTCACCTGAATCTACTTATCTCTCCATGACTCACTTCAAGATACTTTTCCTTTCTGAAGGCAGTTAGGGCTTTGACTTGGGAATTTGACGAACAGTAAATTCAGCCTTAGACTATGCCTAACATAAAAGAGAATAAAACCCCTCCATCCTATCTTGTCCACAAACATAAACAAGGTAGGAGAAGAGTACATGCTATCAGAAGATGGGAAGGAGTTCAGAGTGGCACACCAACTAGAAGCACCGTGGTCCGGGAATTGTGGCTGCATGAATGCCCATGTGCAGGCTAATAAGGACCATCGCATCTACCATTGCACAGAGAACAACCCCAGTCATGAGACACAGCCACGGAGTCTTTAAGACACCTGAGGAGCATGCTGTGATTCACTTGATCAAGTAAAGCATTCATTCTAGCAGTGTGAAAATGAGGGTTTAGATGGCCTGCAGACTCTTCAGAAAATACAAGAACTTTAGCAATACCATAGTAGGAAATTTTTCCTGTGTGTAGAGGAGACAAAGGAAACCATTTTGGGAAGCTGGCAGAAAATCCAAGTTACTCTGCACTACCATTTTATATAATTTTCTTATAATTTATGTCTATGGCATCTGTAGAAGACTGGTATGATTTTTATATAACATCTATTTAAAAAGAGAAATATCCTAAGGGTAGCTCAAATTCAATGATGAAAATTCATTTATTTAAGATTCTGGATTCTGGATTTTGTTCCTAATGCTGTAATTAAATATCTGTGTGACAATGGCCAGTAACCTGAAAAGTTCTCTACTTGTTAAATGGAATTAAAATATGCCTTTTCTTTTATATGGAAATGTAATAGGATAATACTAGTAAGAATCTATTAAAAACCAAGAGGTAATGTAGGCAAAGGTATTTATTTATTCCTCTTTCTTATGCTGCTACCTTGAAGTATTTTGTGTGCTCTAAATCAAGGACAGATGGGTAAAATGCAGGAAAACAATATAGGATGTGAAAAGATAGTTGGTCATGTGTTAAGTAGTTTAGGAGTAATGAGTTTTACTCTGTTTGAGCACATCCTAGGATGAACTTGTCATTCCTCGAGACCCCAATTTCCAGAACGCCAGAACACATAATGAACGTGACCCAATACTGGCTAGTAGTATTTCTTTCTCAAATCTCTTATAGTCCTTGAGGGTCCTCATAAACAAAATCTGTTTCTACAGTAGATGCCTTGAAATCAGTAGCTGCTAAAACCTGAAATTCATCCTGAACCACAACTTCAGTATTAGAACATGGATAAGCCCACTGTCCTTCCCCCAAAGCCTTTTATCATGGCCTACTCTATAATTTAGATATTTGCATTTAGAGAAAGTACATATTGCATAACTTATAGGTATTCTAGCCCCCCTCACCAAAGAGTGGATGAGCAGCTATGACCTAATAAGTTAGGAAAATATACAAATGTTCAGAACTATGGTAAATGAAGTCCAGAAAGAATCTCAAGTCAGTTCAAGACATGCAGATTTTCACACAAAACAGGTGAGTTTGCAGACATTTGAGAAGTTTTGGGTTTCATATGTGTTTGGATTTCAAAAAAAAAAACAACAAACAGGTAAGGGATTATATTGACTTGCAGAACAAAAAGAGGGATCACTGTTTATTTTCAGCACCAAATCTGAAAAAACTGCCAGCTTTCCTAAAATAGAAACAAAAACAATATTGCTTCTTAATTTCTAAACCTTCTCAAGTGTGTTACTTTTCCAGAGATTGCCATGGATTTTATTTAATTTGGAAATGTTGTTAGAGATCATGTGGTAAATATATTTGTTTGCCTAATGATAAATAAAAGATTGGAGGATTTTGGTGAAGCTGCATGTATAAAGACCAATACATGAACTTTGTAGTGGATTGAATATACTGTGTTCAACTCCTGCCTCTGCTCCTTGGTGGTAGCAAGTTACTCCATTTATCAGTGTACATATCCCTGAAATGGACTTGATAATGACTCCTTCACAGGCTTGCACATTCACTACTACTCAACGCTCATGTCTACTGAGAGCTTACTTAGTACCAAGCACTTATCAGGACTGTCTTGAGGATTAAGTGTGCCAATATATTTAAAGAATGAAGAAAGATAGCAGGCTCAGTAGGTACTTTTATGTGGTGGTAAAAACCATGAATAGAAAGGGAAAATATAAAAGACAACAAAGAGACCTGTCTAATCCAAGGCACTCCAAGAGCAGAAGTAAATTTTTAAATCTTTTTTTGACTCCTAGGTTCAATTCTAGATATCTCCTAGCTTTGCACTACCAGTGAAATGCCCAGCCCTTGGAAAGTGTCCTCCCTAAAATGGGTAGAATATTAGCTTAAGTTACCCACTTCACATGTTCACTGCATTCTCAGAAGCTTTAGTTACATGAGTTAAGATGTCATAAAGTTAGTTTGGCACCTGGCTATTTCTAGTAATAGGCAGTGCCACACTGCACCGATTGTTAACTGCCAAAAGAAAGTTTAACTTTGGGATACCAACATCAATTACTTGTCAGCAACTTGAATATTTATTAGTTTGCATGTTGTCTTAAAAAATCAGAAAGATATTGTTTTTGTTTTATTTGAAATTAATTGTCTTTTCTTTACTTTTACCTTCCTAGATTAAAAAAAACCTGAATAATTGTCCATACAAGAAGCAATATTCTAGATTAAAATATTTAAAGGAAAGTGGCTCTGTGGCTCAAGTGGTAGAGCACTAGCCTTGAGCTGAAGTGCTCAAGGGTCATTGCCCAGACCCAGAGTTCAAGCGCCACAATTGACAAATAAACAACAACAAAATTTTAAAGGAAGTTTCCAATTGTTTGGCAGGGATGGTGACATGAGCTAATTGGTGAACATGTATTTAATGTCACTCAGAGTCCTGTTGATGAACTACATTATGGCACAAGTAACACATAGGCTTCACTCAGGTTACTAAATCATGTTTTTAATTGGTCCATCCTTTATATGTTTTAGTATTTTAACATTTTGACAAACAAATAGTTAAGAAGAATATCTCAGTCTTATTTTCAAAGTTTTCAGATAAAGTACTTATACTAGGATGAAACTTTTTTAGGATTGAGCAATAGACATTTTTCTCAGGGAAAGTTTCAGGAATTCTGCAAGTTTGCAGAAATTTTCTCCACAAATGAAAAATATTTTAACAGCTCAAGGACAACAAATTTTGAAAGATAGGAAGGTAAAAAATAGTTTGTAAAGGAATTTCCAAGACTAATGGAATATTAGGAAGATAAAAATTGTGTAAGCAAGCATGTTTTCCCTAATCTTGTCTTTGAAAAGCAACATTAATTCCAACAGATGAAAACAGAACATTTGCTTCTGTTCTAGAATCAGAAGAAATTTTGGCAAATATGTACCTTCATAAAATTTGTTGCCTTGGGTATTTTATTGAATAATGCACAATTGACTAATGTACCACAGATTCCTTGATTATATATTTCAATTAATACTACATATTATTTAGCATTCAACAAATCTATCCAGAGAAATATAGTGTATATCAGAACATAACAAACCATGAATTCAGAAACTCAATGCAATAATTATTTATCAAGAAGAATGTGTATTTTCTAAAAAGTATTGCCAAGCATAAATATTAGAGAAAGCTTAAGTGACGTAAGCCAGACTCAAAGAAGCATAGGTTGCATGGTTTCTCTCATTTGCAGTAACTAGAGTGAGTCTATAACCTACAAGTAAACACATTGATAGTAAAAGGCAAAAAATAGACTTGAGTATGAAAAATTATACAAGATTTTAGACAGTTACACAATGAGACCAAAGAAAGATATTCATAGAAGAGGATCACAAAGGCTCAATAGTAATGAGCAAATAGTCATATGAAATTATGTTTATGGTAGTGAAGTCCAAGCAGTGGAAACTAGAGTTCTGTTGCTTTATTGAGGAGGAGGGTTGGGGCTTTTCCTCCCTCTTTTGTTGCTGTTTTGAGTTCTGTGCCTTTAATTTTATATGCAAATTTATCTGTCTTGAGAGCATAACGGAGAGCACAGATAGGTGGGGGAGCGGGCAAAGGGTGAACAATGTCAGCAATGATACTCACTAGACACTGTTGAAAATGTGCTATATACTTTGTAGGAGACAGGGGTTGGGGGTGGGAATGGGAGAAAATGAAGGAACGTGATGATTACCTGATTTATGTAACTTTAACCCTCTGTACATTACTTTAGTGTGTGTGTGTGTGTGTGATTGTGTGTGTGTGTGTGTGTGTGTGTCTGTATCCCCAGTTACCCATAAAAATCAAGGAACTTAGTCAAGCACTGGTGATTCATGCACGAATTTCTAGCTACTTAGGATGCTAAGATCTAAAGGATTAAGGTCCAAGGCCACCTTGGGCAGAAAAGTTTGCTAGACTTGACCTCCAAAATAACTAGCCAAATTAGGGTTGAAGGTGTGGCTCAAAGTGGAAGAATTGCAGCCTAGGAAACCATGAGGTTCTGAGCTCAATCCAAAGTGCACAGAGACAAAAAAAGAAAAAAGAAAAAAGAAAAAAAAGTGATTTGAACTAGAAACAGAGGAGATGTTGATATATATACATACAACAGACTCTGGATGTACAATTTATGTTGCTATTTAGCTTTGCCTCAATATACAATCTCTTTTGTAAAACAAAATAAAAACGTGTGTGTGTGTGTGTGTGTGTTGACTCTTACAATCTCTGACCACTTACATATTACATACAGAGCTACCTAGGAAGAGAAGTTGCTTGAGAGGGATAATATATAACACGAGCATGAATCAGTGGAAAAATGAGATGGAGCCACACCCATTAATGAACAAACATTCCCAGTGTGCCATTACCAATTTGATCAGTAGACTCTCAATGGACAATACAAAAATACTATTTTCTAAAGATATGAAAGAAAAGTAGGTCTGAGAAAAAGAGGACAGAATCATCTTTCATGTCTGCTTCGTGATCCTCAAAGGCCAGAGAAAAATAACCAATGTGTCTCCAAGGATGAGAACTCTGATTCAATACCTAATTAGGATTCAAGTGACAGTGCAGAAGGCAAATAATTGATGAGGAAGCAGAACTGTAACAGTCCTTCTTACTGAAGTATGTTGTTTTCCTTGAGGAGTTTTACACCAATGGATTAGAAATTGCACTGATCTTCATTTAATACAGTTTAGTAGTCTGCTCTTAAGGTTATAAAGTTATTCTAGGCAGTCACTTGCAAATTATGTGTGCCACTGAAAACAGATGGGTGTACACTGAAGCCCTGAATTTGTAAAAAGCATTATTTGTTTTTGGATATAGAGTATGTTACGTTCCTTTTCTTAAAGAGGTACAAAAAGCTTTTGTGTGCCCACTACAAATTAGATAAAGAAGGTAAGTATAAGCCCTGGTATAAAAGGGTCTTATTGTTCATCATGATAACTTTATTAAACTCTTAACGTATAGCCCTGCTAGACAGTGGTCACCTCCAATTTTTCCTGTTACTTCAAGGTCTGGAGAAGAGCTCATTCTTTCTAATAGAGCCCGTCTATGACAGGTAGTAAAGGGTTTCTAAGGATGTTTCTCCCAGATGAATAGTAGAGAAACTAGAGTCTCAAATTTCAAAATATGATGTAATTACATATGTTAAATGCAAAGAAGAGTTCAACTTGTTAGTATTCAAAAGAAAATTACACAACAAAGTCTATGAAGATTATGATAGATGATAATTATCCCTCATATGAATTGGCTATGGATTGCATATACAGTCTGAACATAAATTTCAATATTTTGCTGTACAGAGATGTTCCTGAGAAATTTTGAATACTGAAGACAAGGTTGAACATGAGTGTTTCTAAAGAGGGGAAGCAGGTAGACATTTAACAAAATACCTACAAATGATTAACATGGTTTGGAAATTACTGGTTTAGACTGACAATCATTCTTTAACTTCCTCCTAAATGAATCCTTATGTTCATAAATGAATCAAAAGTATACAAACAGTAGTTTATGTGATTAGTTGGGAAAGTTTCTGGCTAATATCTCTTCCAATCCTGACCTTCCTATTTTAGCCTGACTCACTCAGAATTTTTTTTCAAATGCCAATCAAATTTGTGAAATATTGAAACGTCTCAATCTCACAGTTGATAAAATTGATTCAAGTTATTTTTAATATATGAAACTTTCAAATATATTCTTGATAAAAATTGTTATCCTTAGAATTTTATTTTCCTATAGCCTCTTGGGCTATAGAACCTATTTTCTTTCCAATTTTAATTTTGTTTTGTATCTAAAGAAATACATGAGCTAGACAGCACTATCCACAAAAGCTTTAACGTTTTCCTGATTCTAGGTGATAGAACCATAGATTTCTTCCTATGCCCGTATGTATGGAAAAGAGAAAGCATGGAAGAGATTGAGAATAGAGACAACTTTGATTCTAGAATAATCCTAGTTCTTTTAAAATATATTGTTTCTTTACTAAACTCTCTTGTCTTTTCAGTTATAATGAGCATGTTTTGCTTTATGTCCTTAAGCATAGGTAGTTATGACAGCAACAATCCTTCTTTTTCCCAGTTCCAACATCCAGCCCATCTCCTTTGACTGTGTTTCCTCTTAGTCGTAGTTTAGATCTTTCCATTTCTTTTCGTTTAATGATTTGTGGCTTGTTTTTTTTTTTTACATATTCTAACTGAGGCATTACAAATCATGCTTTCAAGTTCCTAGATTTAACACTTGCTAAAACTTAGAAATCTCAATTTCATTCATGTATTCCTTTATGAGATCTTATGAAGAGTTCTGTGCATTCAAGCTTCAGGAACAGTCACATGTTTGAGGCTATGCGAGCTAGTCATTCTTCCTTCCTTCCTTCTCTCTCTTTTAGGTTGCCCATAACTGGCTCCTTGGACAACTCAACATGACACCAAGAACAATTTGTCTCAGAACAATAGTGCTAAAAATTATCGCAGAAAATATACCATATGTTATTATTCATTTATTCATAGTGTGACTGTCCCATCTTCATGCTTTGTTATGGGTTGGTTCATAGTTATTAGGAACTTGGCTTTTTCATGTATAGGAGAAAATGTGTGATAGCAGCTACTTAGACATAACCATAAACTCCATTCAAAAAATCTATTGATTTTATCTTTTAACTTTATTCTTCATTGAAATACAAGGCAAATTAGGGTTTTATTCCATAGCGTATTCCTACCTATGACATATTCTCCTACCAAGATAGATATTAGAAACATTTAAAAGAAGTAGTAAAAGGAGCAGGAGGCAGAGGAGGAGGGAGAAGAGGAAGTTAAAATATGCTTCCCTAAAGATATGACTGATGTCACAAAACTGTTTGCCACCAAATGAGAAAAGAATAGTTGCATAGTATGTGAACAGAAATCTCTAACAGTTATGTCAATTTAACTCGAGCTTATCTATCAAGTCAACATAAATCAAATGAAGGACTTTGCCAGTATTTTTTTAAAATAGTGGCTCAAACATTACTTTTAATAAAATAGAAGTCTGAGTAAAAGAAACCAGCTACAAGTCTGTGCGTATTGAATCCTGCTTTGAACGTATCTCGAGGAATACTATTAAGAGGCATATTGAGAATGCTCTGTGTCTTGATTGCGTGGGCAACTTTACAGGTGTATATGTCTGTCAAAATTCAATGAACTGCACTGTGCAAATGAATATTGATTTGTCTTATATTAACAAAAATAAAAAATATTACCTTTATTTGTTAGTAATTATTTCATATCTTGAATGATTATTTAGTAACCATTAATGAGCTATATGTTAGGTACCATAATAAATACTTTACTACTCTTTATTTTTAAAAGCTGGTATCAAATAGACCTTAATGGTATTCACAATATTCTCCAAGCATTTTTTTGAGATTGACTATAATCCTCAAGCAAGTAAATTTTAAATTTATGAATTATAAATCCTCAAGCAATGTAAAAAAGTAAATTATTTGTATCTCTAAAAGTAAGAGCTGTAAAACACAGTTAGGTTAAATAATTTATGCAATCACCCAACTCTATGTAGTAGGTTTGGAAATCTAATCCTACCTTTCTCTCTGCTGATCTCTTTACAAAATTCACTTGTGCATCTTTTTAATTGTATAAATGAGTATTTTTAATAGAGTTCAGGTGTTCACATTTGTTTCTGTGGTATGGTTTCTTGTAGAACAAGAGGCTTGAATTGTTTTTTGTTTTAATTTTTTATTTTTTATTGTAAAGTTTATACACAGAATGGTTGCAGTTACATAAGTCAAGTATTAACTACATTTCTTTTTGAATAGCATCACCCCTTCACTCATTTTCTTCCATGTTTTATTCCTCCCAGCTCCCCTCCCCCAGAAATTGTATAGTTCACTTCCAACATAGTGTCTAATGACTATTTACTGCTGAATTAGTTCACCCTTTGTCCTACCGTTTCTGTGCTTCTCCTTCTCCTCCCCAAATCAGATGAATTTGCCTACAAGACAAGAAAATCAAATACAGCCACAAAAGGGGAAAAGGGACAAAGAACCACAAAAAGTAAAATTTAACAAAACCCTCCCATTTGCAATTCTTGTTCATTTTGCTAAGCATCATTTTATATGATCATTTGCACATATTTATTGAGCCCTTGTGGTCCTCTCCTGAGAATACCCTCCTTTGGTCTCTCTGTGTGAATGTTTAGAGAGGCTTTTGTCATTGATTCATCATTACTTAACTTTGTCCTCATTTAAGTGAAGCTACTATGAATAACAAGGCCCATGGACACTCACACCTGGAGAGAACTATCACCGATGAGCTGTTTATCTTGTATAGTTAATGACCCTCTAACCAACAGATACTAACATGATGGCTCAGGGAACTCTTCCAAAGCACCATTAAAGGATATTTTTCTGCTTCTCAGCAGTATGTTCCATGTGAACTCCTGGTTCTGACTCACCAGCCAAGTCCAGCAACTTGTATTATGCCCTAAAGGCAGGAGATGAGCAAGACACCGAGTCATTAAATCATTCCATGATTTAAATTTTATTTAAGCAATGAGGTAATTTCTCTTGGGGAAAAAATGTTTCAAATCCCTCAGCAATTGCTGGAACATTTTCAGTATTTTTCTCTTTGTATGAACATTTTCTGTTTAAGACTAAGCAAAGACATAAACTTTAGAACCAGATATTTTCTTTATTATTGTGCATTTGTTTGTAGTAACAAATAGAGGACATTTAACTCTGGGTATATACATTTGTACATTGTACATATGTTTATATATGTGTACATATGTGCATGGAAGAATGATGGGATAGGAGGAAGAGAGAAAGGGAGATAGAGACAGGAAGGAAGAAGAAAGCTGTGGAATCATTTCTGTGCCAACTGAGGATATTTTTTATAATGCTTTTCTCTCCTGAGACATTTTTGGGGAAATTGGAAAAGAAATTCACTTAAAAATAACATATTCTCAGTCTTAAATATGCTTTACGGAAAGCTACATTTCTGATATAAATAATTTTATACCATATACAACTGTACGGTAATTTTCATAGAGAGTGATGAGATGTGCATTTCTTAATCCCAAGTGCATGTGAATATGTCTGCTTACATGAAAAAATCCTCTGCCGATGTGATAAGTGAGAGTGGAAGAATTATTCTGCATTACCCAAAGGGGATCCATGGCATTTGAAGAGGTTGTTTTAATGGAAAGAAAAGAAAGTGGTTTAGATCCAAAGTCAGAATGAATATGTAACGTGGTTGCTCTGAAACTGAGGAAAGGCCATGAGCCAAGGGAGCAGAGGCTCTACAGAAGTGGGCAGAAGAGCAGAATCCCCAACAGCCTTCGGGAGGAATTCTGTCCTGTTGCCATCATGGAAGACATGCCAATGTAGATAACACGCCATTGGCATTGCCTGTGACTGCTAACTTCAAACCTACTGTGGACGAAATCATGCCTTCCTTCCTTCTTTCTAGCCTTCCTTCCTTCCATCGTTTGCTTGCTTCCTTCCTTTCTTCTTCTTTTTGCTTTATTTCTTTATTCCTTCATTGCAGCTACTGGGCTTGAACTCAGGGCCATGAGCTCTCCCTTGGCTTCTGGTTAAATGATGATAAGAATTCCTCCAAGTTGCCTTGTGTGAGCCTCCTGAGTGGCTAGAATTACAGGTGTGAGCCACTAGGACCTGGCCCTGGAGGACTTTATCTTCTAGTAAGTGAAGAAATAGGAAAGCCTATTGTGAGAATGGAATGATAGTAATCACAAACTGAATGAACACAAAGGAACGCTCTGGATTCTTCTAGGAAGAGTGCATCCCTACAAGGGGAACCTAGTCTTTCATATATTTGGGAAAGTGATTTTTTTAAAGAATTTTTCAATGGATGCTGAAAATAAACTTTTCCATTAAAACGTTCAGGCATGGTGGTACACAGCAGTAATTGCAGCACCCAGGAAATGGAGACAGAAAACTGGGAGTCAGAAGCCAGATGGAACCATATAACAAGACTTCTCAAAAGGCAACCAAACAGACAAGCAAAGCCAAACCAAATAAAAATAGCAAAAATTACAACTTCTATATAGAGCTTGTTTGAAGCATTAAGACAACCTAACATTAGGACTTTGGTACTTTAGGTTTATTATTTTCTTATATACCCACATGTTGGTGTTTGCTTACTTTGCAACACTCTTCTCCATAGCAAGGAAAGAAAGCATACTGGGTTCTTATGAAAATCACTGCTGGCATCTAATTTCAATTAGCTCGGTGTTTCCAAATTTTGATAATAAAATGAGCATCAAAAGTATTATCTATTGTTAAGTACCTGCTTGATCGGTGCCCTGGAGTCCCATGAGAGTCACGTCTAGGTGATTAGATGGTGTGTCTGGAACAAGCAGTATGCCACAGAAACGTTTTACATTTGCTTTATCCTGTGTTTGAGCAGTGACCCAGGGTTCTGAGTGACTGACTTTACACAGTGATCCTGTCTGAAGACAGGATGCTACCTCTGTTCTTTTGTGTTTCCACTCTCTCCTCCCTCCTGATGCCCTGCCATCTACCTCGTGGAATGAGTCCTGTGATCTGGAAACCAAAACCATTCCCAACCTAACATGCATTCTCCTCTCAATGAAAAGGAGAGGACAGGGAACGCCGGAAAGCCCTGGGATTGGACCCAGAGCTCTCCCTGGGCTCTCTTGACTATGCTTGTATGTCTTGACTAATGCTTTTCCCACCATTACCACACCTGCTGGACAGATCTGGCACTGTTCCGGTGGCAGCCCTGCTGCTGCTGCTGTGTGGCTAGTTTTGGAGCTGCTTAGAACAGTCCTGGACTGTTGACAACAGAGCTGGAAGACATGCCAGTGTAGCTAACACATCATTGGCATTGCCTGTGACTCTTAACGTCAAACCGACTGTGGATGAAATGTGATTCTTCTGTCTGTGTTCTTTTGTTTTGTATTGTTTTATATATACCAGAGTTTGAATTCAGGATCTCCTGCTTACTTGTCTTGCTTGATTGACTAGCATGCTCCCATTTGAACTGATTGTTTTGGAGGAGTCTAGCAGACTTCTCTGTCGGCACTGGCTTCAAACCACCTGTCTTTGCATCTCAGCCTCCTGAGGAGCTAGGATTACAAGAATGAGGATCCATTGTCCAGCCTGTAGGCTGTTGTTGTCGTTTTAATTATTGAGGTATAAAGTAAATGAAATATACAGATTTTAAGTTCTTGTTTTACTAAACTATGGCAAATATATGCCATGCATAAAAGCACCATTCTAAACAATGTGTGTATATCTTGCTGTCTATCTATCTATCTATCTATCTATCTATCTATCTATCTATCTATCTATTTTCCATTTTCATTATTCAAAAGAAATCTCTTTCTCCCTGGCAATAAACTCTGGCCTAAAGTTAGCCACTTTCTATTTTCTTATACCTTAAAGTGATCTCATTTCTTCTTGGATTTCATATAAACTAAGTCATATGAATTTATTACCTTGTGTCTGCTTTCTTTGGTATAAGGTAATGTTTGTGAGAGTCACCTTTTGCTTACTATCTCAACAGTTAATTTCTTTCTCATGACAAATGATATTCTATTACAGTTTGGGTCTGGAATATCCCTAAAACTCATGTACTGAGTGAGGACTTGGTCTTTAGTGTGGCACTGTTTATTGGTTTCCCATTATTGGGGCTATTCCTTGGATTACAAGACCTTCTTCGACCTCTTCTTCCACCTTCTTCTTCTTACTCTCTTTTCCTTCTTCACCTTTATCCTTCTCTTCTTCTTTTTTTCTACCCCTCTCGAGGCTCATCCCTGAAGTGAATAAAATAGCTATTCCACACATTTATACCATGAGGACCAGAGGCTTAAAATGGGTCTGCTGAATCATAGAGCCTCCAAATTATGAGGCAAAATAAGCATTTTTCTCTTTTTAAGCTGATGGTCTCAGGTGTTTATTATAGTAACAATAAACTGGCCACATATATTCCATTGTTTGAAAATAATATAATTCATTTATTCATTACTTGTTGACAGTAATTTGATTTGCTTCCAGGTTTGTTTGTTTTTGTTTTTGTTTTTGTTTTTGTTTTGGAAATTCTTGATTACGATTCTGTGAAGACGTATATTTTCATTCCTCTTCAGCAAATATATGATCCAAGATGCAACATGGTCCTAAATTAAAAAGCTAAATGATCCTCAAGCACTCATAGGTGAATATCTTCAAGTCATCAAGGGAGTAAATGATGTTTCACATAGACACTGAAAGCACTAACCAGGAAAGTACAGACTTTATAATTTGATTTGGTCCAAAGAAGACTAGATCTTATTTGAAGATGTCATCAATAAAACATGTAAGCAAGCCAAGGAGTAGAAGAAAATATTTGCCATTGCTATTTCTTATAATAGATTTTAGTTCAGGATATAAATCCTGAAAAAACTCCTGCTGATGTAACATCACTTGAAGAGGTGTTTGTACAAAATTAGTTTCTAATTTGAATAAATTCCTGGCGATGTAATATTGGCAAAAGGATGCAAAAATAAATGTACAAAAAAGAATATAATATTTGAAGAATAAACTCCAACATGTATATAACTAGTTCTTTTTTAACTAGTTCTTTATTGCTCAATCTTCTCTTCAGTGCTTTCCATGCTCTATTTCTATGTTTTCTTTTTATAATATGGAATTGCAGCCTTCAGAATCTCCACTTTCTTCTAACTCTTCCCATTCCCTACAGGAAATACTATCAACTATGTATTAACGAAACGTTCTCTCATCAAAACAACTCACAACAATAGCATGCTAGTATGGTCATTATTGTTGGTAGCAGGGCTTGAATCCAAGAACTTGCATGGCTTTTGAACTATCACTTGAGTCATGCCTCCATGAAAATTTTTGCTGATTAATTCCAGAAAGTTCAAGCCTCAGACATACTACCAGAAATGATAGAAAACATGACATTCACTACTTCATATCAAACCAAAACCATATAGGCTAGTATTTAATAATAAACTTATTTTAACTGGCTTGATTCCTGGTCTTTTCAGCAATATTGCGTGGGCAGCTGTAAAAATTAAGTGAAACATATGGCATCTATTCAGCTATTAATAGAAGAGTAATATGTAGGACTCAGTAGTAACTGGAAAAAAACCAACAATCAAGCTATCTGTAGGATCGTTTTTCAGAAGCATTATAAATCTTGACTTTGAAAATACTTTCAATTCCACAGATTACAGGATACAGATTATAAAACCCAAGGAGGAAACCATCACTGGTGGGGAGAGTGTGTGCTCAAATATTTCACTTGCAAAACTAAAGGACAAAAACAATAATAATGATTAATTGCTTGTTTCTATAGCTTGGGGTTCATTTCCATTAGCTTCATCTTAAGAGATCATATGCACATAGCTATTGAGCTATTGTGATCATCTGCTAGGATTATCCTAGACATATACTAATTATTACCAATGAGGGAAACCATAGAGTCTATGTTTCTTTAGGTTTGGATCACTACATTTAGCAATATTTTTTCCAACTGTTTCCATTTCCTTATGAATGGGCAATGTCATTCTTTCTGATGGGAGCATAGAATTCCATTGGGTATATGTACCACATTTTCTTGATCCACTCATCTACAGAGGGGCATCTGGATTGGTTCCATATTTTAGCAATGGTAAATTATGCTGCAGTGAACATGACTGTGCTGGTAACTTTATTGTGGTCTGTTTTCTTTTGTTTATCTTCCCTATGGTTTAGCCTCTGTTGTCACTGTATTTGATTTTGGTATCCTGGGTATTGTATATATGTTTGTCTGAATCAGGGAAGGGGGATATCAAAATGGTGAGACAAAGGATAAAAGGTGAACCAATGCAACAGTAATACTTACAAGACAATATCTAGTAAACCAACTGTACAACACCCCCTCTCCAGGGTGGGTTGGGGAGGAGGGAAGATGGGAGAAAAATGAGGGAGGAGGTAATAAGGATGATAAGAAATGTACTCACTGTTAGCATTTCCCTAGCCTCAGGTCCTCAGCTCCTCCCACTAGCCCCCAGATCCACCCATACCTAATGAGCCACTCCTACTCACTACCTAACTACTTCCCTTTTACCCCCAGAGAGAGAAGCTGCCACCTGGATAAGGTGCAGATGCCATGTAGCTTCCTCTCCCATGGGAACTATGGCCCCACTAATAAACCGCCTTATGAACCTTCTTCTTCTGCCTGTGATTATCTCCGCATGGTCCTCTGGGATGGCCAAGACCTATGCTTTCACTCACCTCACTACCTAATGTATGGAATTGTAACCCCTCTGTATATCACCTTGACATTTTTTTAAAAAGGAGAAAAACTAAAAGAGATCAATCTGTGTAGAAAAAAACTTTTCACACATTTTAAGAAAACTGCTTTATAATTTAAAATTTACTGTCATAATTTAGAAGCCAAAAATCTACATAGCAAAAAAGGCATAATGAAATAGAAGAAGTAGACAAAGAGGGAGAAAATGGAAGGAAAGAAGTGAGGTAGGGAAGGAAGCAAGGGGAGAAGGAGGGAAGGATGGTGAGAGAGGAGAAGCAGGGAAAGAAGGAAGGAGGGAGAGATGGTAGGAAGAGGCAAAGGAAAATGGAAAGGGAGAGAGACAGAAAAGAGGAGGGCCACAACCTATCAGCTTTTTGAAGACAGATTATTACACCAAACAAGCTAGATTATTAAGAAGTACTGTAAGCAGGAAGGGTATTTAATAATATACTATAATTTTAAAAAGTAAACATTGGTAATGAGAATAGGAAGAACACAGGGGAAGTGATACTGCTGGGAGAGCACATGGATGCCCAACTGTGCACTCAGCCTACAATTACCTGCACTTGTAGGGAGGTGGGGGAGAAGGAAGAAATATCGGCTCAATTTCAAAATGGGTAGAAAAGCAGTAAGTATATTTTTAAGCTCTATATCATCAAAAGAGTTCCATGTTAGCAGAAGAAGATGGGCATGCTACTATGTACCTGTCACATTTCAGCTATGATGAGTAGCATAAAATAGGCAGATCAAGGTCCAGGCACATCAAGGCAAAAAGAGAGACTTTATTTCCAAATATCCACTACAAGGATGTTTGGTAGGGATGTCTCAGTCGGAGAAGACCTGTCTAGCAAGCAAAGCCCTGAGCTCAACCCCCATTATCTCTACAAAAACAAGGCAAGAAAAAGAAAATGCATTGATTTAAGCATTATTTTTTCTACCATAGAGAGAAAAGTATTGCAGGTAACCCAAGACAACATAACACCTTGGTCAATTTACTACATGCTGTACATGTGTTACACATTTTCACAATACATGATTATTCTTTACCGCAAGACTGACTGTACAGTTTTATCATTGTCTTTTCTTTGGTCATTTTCTGCAGATGAAGACCTTAAACAGAAATATCCAGGTATTCTCAGCAACAGTCATAGTCACCACTAAAATTTGAGTCTAGATTTTTAATTATCCCAACCACAAACACTATACAAGTTCCACCACCAAGACGAATTTTGCCTACAGTTTAGGGACATAGCTTCGTGAACAAGATTCCTTGGAACTAATTCAATCAAATCATCTGATTTCTTGATAAAATTACATTTTAAACATACAATATAGGCATAATGAAAACCCCTCTCACAAAGTAGTTGTGAGGATAGAAAGTGTCAACCTATGTAATTGGCTGACAAGAATTTCCAACCCAGCTTAATATATGTGTACAATTGCTATTAAGAATTGTATAAATTCTATTATGTGTGTAGACAAGTATGTAGTCACTTAACATGATGTTATGGTTTCTCAATATCTTCTAAGTGAATTAAATAGTAATGTGTACCTCCCTTGGAGAGAGAAACCTTATTTACTTATTTATATCACAATAAAATTTTGGAGAGAAGAGAAATATGCTCATGGGATAGTGGAAAATGTGATCATAATTATGTTCTGACTGGATAAGCAATAGACTGAGTCTGCCTAGTTACCCAATTAGCCATGATCATCAAAACTATAGTTGCTATCTTGGCATAATTGTTCTTTTTTTCTGGTAGGAACATATGGAGTATCTGTAGACAGCACTGTCTGACAATTAAAATCTCAATGAGCATAGTGCTTCAAGATGTCTGCTCACTAATTAGAAAAGTGATTGAAGATCCACAATTTGCAAGTTTGTCAGGATTAGGAGTTAACTAGCATTGTGTTCTTCAATAGTGAAGCTTACAGGAGGAGTATTTTCTCTCAAAATTTTTTTTACTATTTAACAAGAATAAACAATTCGGACACAAATATTAAATAATTACTTCTGTATATAAAGAACTTTGCCCCTGGGGATGGGAATGTGCTTTAGTGGTAGAGTGCTTGCCTAGCACGCATGGGGCCCTGGGTTTGATTCTTTGGGACCTCATAAACAAGAAATAAATAATGAAATTTAAAAGAAAACCATTCAGAATTTATGCGAATACATGGCTACAGATTTTTCCATACAAAGCAATGTAAGTTCTTAGGGAAAGTTACTTTCAAAGGTATAGAGAGGTGCCATTCAAATTTTTCTGTGTTGTCTTTGTCCTCTTCTCTGAACTACTTCAGATCAAGAAAATGTCAGAGACAGTATTTTAGATTTTCTAGTTACCCCATGAAGTTTATTACCTCATAATAAACTCATAATAAATGGGTATGTGTTAGGAAAATATGCTTAATAATCTTCCCAAAGTACTAAATTTTAGTTCTGACCCTTTACTTCACCTTTTCTCCCTTTGAAAACTCATCACATTCTCTTTCTATGTTCAACTCATTTCTTGATATTTTTCAATTCTTTTCCCACTGGAGGAAATACACATCTATGCTTCTTAACACTTCCTAAAAGAAGCTATGCACAGTGAAGGAGTTCATCCAGCATGGAATTTTATCCATCTATCTGTTATTCACTCATTTTCATTTACAAAGAACAGATGTCTTCTTAGAGGATATATGTATATCCTCAAGAGTCTGAGACATGAGGGATTGTGGTTTGAAGCCAGCCTAAAAGTCTGAGAGACTCCATCTTTAAGTAAGCAATTAGAGGACAGAGATTGACTATGTTCCATAGAACAAGTGTTCAAAAGATGTCAGATCATAGGGTAGTTCTATGTTTAGTTTTTTGCAGAACCTCCCTACTGCTTTCCAGAGTGGTTAAACAAGCTTTTCTTTCCACCAACATGCTAGTTTTTGTTAGTGTTAGTTTTCTTGATAATTCTCATTCTAACTGGGGCGAGGTGGGATCTTGGTGTTGTTTTCATTTGCAATTCCCATATGGCCAGAGATGGTGAAATTTTCTTTATGTATCTATTGGCCATATTTACTTCATCTTTTGAGAAGTCTCTTTTTAAAATACTTAGCTCATTTATTAACTGTGTTTATTTTTTGAAAGATTAATTTGTTGAGCTCTAAGTATATTTTGGACCCTAGGCCCTTGTCTGATGTATAGCCAGTAAAAATTCCCCTCCAATTTGGTGATCTTTCTATTTGACTCAGCAATTGCACCCCTGGACATTTATCCAATACAGTAGAGCACAAACAAGGATACATTGAAACTACTAGCACAACCATGTTTATTGCAGCATTATTTACTGTAGCCAAGATAGGTAATCAGCCCAGATTCCTCTCAATGAACAAATGGATCAAGAAAATGTAGCATATATATATATACACACAGTGGAGTTCTACTCATCCATCAGAAAGAATGACATGGTACCATTTGTAAAGAAATGGAAAACAGTGGATTAAGCCAGGCTCAGAGAAACATAGGTTGATGATATCCCTCATTTTGGGGAGCTAGGATGTGCCTATAAATCTATATGTCAACACTCTGAGTGTTATTCAAACCGTTATAAATGAATTAGCAAAGTATAATAGACTATGGAGAGTGGAAGTAGTATAATTCTTTAGAAAACTAAGTCAAAGCCCAACAAAATGAGTATCTGGAAATGAGTATATAAAAGAGGGAAGGTAAGGGGAGAGAAGTAAAAGAATGATCAGAAAAAAAGGAATAGAATGCAAAAGAAAAGAATGCACTGTATTTGCAATTCTATGATATCATAGAATTAAAAAAAATAAGGGAAGGGAACAGAGAAATGGGGTGAAGACACTGAGGGAATAACAGATCAAAATGCACTGTATACATAAATTGCTTTAGAAATGGAAAATTTCCAATAGATCACATAAAATTTAAGAAAAAAAGAAAAGCAAGGGAAGGGATATGGTGGGAAAGTAGATGAGAACGTTAAAAATGATCAAGAAGCACCATATTCATAAAGTGATCTGTTGAACGGCAACCCCTTCAACTCCTTAAAGAAACTAATTATAGTTTCTCTTAATAGTTCAGTTTTCTTTAAAGAGTTATTTATAGTTTCTATACCTATTCACCCTAAAGGAAACTATTTAAAGATAAAAATATTATTTTTAAAAAAGACAAAAAAATGTCAGATCACTGGGTGTCAGTTTCTCATGCCTGTAATCCTAGCTATTCAGGAAGCTGAGCTCGATAGGATTATAATTTGAAGCAAGCTCTGATAGAAAAGGTCACCAGATGGTTACCACAAAATTGAAGCATGATTCAAGTGGTAAAGCACTACCCTAACAAGTGAGCTATGTAAGCAATGAGGCCATGAATCCAAATGCTGATCACCATATACATGATAAATACCCACTGGATCATAAAAAGCTAGGGTTTTAACATGCCAATATAATATCAGCTACATTTATCTTCAACTACAGTAACATAAAAGAAAAGAAGTACTTTGCTACTGAGCTACATTCCTAGCCACTAATTTAAAATTTACACTCCTATCTTGCAACTACGGTATTGCTAACAAAGCAAATATTGTTTTTAAAGAGGGGCTTGAAATTGGAAACATTTAAAAATCTTTCAAGTATAATCCAAAGGAATTTTCATCAATAGGAATTTTAACTGTGCCATGCTTGTAAATTTAGTGAGCCAAGCTTTACATGGAGGTAACTGTTCATGCCAGACTTATTAAGAAATGATGCATTAAAAAAAAAAGTTGAGGGCTGGGGATATAGCCTAGTGGCAAGAGTGCCTGCCTCGGATACACGAGGCCCTAGGTTCGATTCCCCAGCACCACATATACAGAAAATGGCCAGAAGCAGCGCTGTGGCTCAAGTGGCAGAGTGCTAGCCTTGAGCGGGAAGAAGCCAGGGACAATGCTCAGGCCCTGAGTCCAAGGCCCGGGACTGGCAAAAAAAAAAAAAAAAAAAAGTTGAATTTCCAAGGACAAATCTTTTCTAAAACTCCATTTTGCATGTGGTTAGGAAATAGTAAGTCTCAGTCCTTCCTAAATGGCTACCTATTAGCAGCAAAGCAGTTTACTCTCTTCAGGCAATAAGGAGGAAAACTAGCTGTGTATCAGAATATAAGATATGGACTCATTTGTATCTCTCCCAGGCTGGTGAACCAGTACTACTAATGCATTTGTCACTAATTGGATATTATTAAAATCTGTCCCCCAGCACATTTCTGTGAAGTCACATTATTTTATCTCATCTGAGATGTAAAATGGAAGAGGTATTACAGAAATTGGACTCAAGTATTTTGAAAATCTATTCCAAAATATTACTACACATAAAATACAATAAAAATTCATCTCCTTGGGAAAATCCACAGCAAAATTTTCCCTTTCCTATGTTAATGTCTACAAACCTCTAAAAACTGAAACACTTAAGAGAAGTACCAAGCAGATTTTGAATGGGCAGTGTATTATTGTCATTATTATTACTAGTAATAATATGAAATGATACTCTATATTTACTAAGAGTTGTCCCAAGTAAATCTGGACTATTCCAGATATTTCCTGAGAAGACATGGGTCCAAATTATTCCTAAGGAACCACATGCAGTAACTGAAAACTCTATTTAAAGCAAAGACAATAGATTCCATGGCCTAAGACAAATTTACTTCTGATCCCATATTGTTAGTTAAATGGAAGCTGAAGGAAGAAAGAAAAAGTTAAAACTTGGGACTGGCAATGTACCAGGGTCAAAATCAACGTGCAAAGTATTCTACTCTGCTCTGAAGTTTCAAACCTCGCTGTGGATGCCACAGGCCATGATCAGTGAAATGGTGAAGTTTCTGCTCATGGTTGCATGCTTTACTCACATGCTGAAACTTATTGACTCAGTCTGTGTTTGGCATGAGATTTCATTGCATCCTTCTGAGGAAATAGTTTTTGAGGTGTGGTGATACTATAGCTTAACGTCAGAGCCTGAGTGTTGTCTCTGGGTGTTTTTGAGGGTTAGTGCTCTACTGCCTGAGCCATAGCTCTGCTTTGGCTTTTTGATGATTCATTGGAGATAAGAGTCTTGAAGACTTTCCTGTCTGGTGTGGCTTTAGATCTCAATCCTCAGACCTCAGCTTCCTGAGTAGCTAAGATTACAGTGTGAACCACCAGTGTCCAGCTTAACTGTTTTTACCTTTATGAAATGAAAACGAGAAAGTAAGAATTATATATACAGTTTTAAAGATGAACATGAATATGAGATAACCATTATAATAAACATATCACATCTATGGGCTTAATAAAAAGTTTTGTTTTAAAAGTACAGCTGAGAGGGAAATGAGAAGGAGATTTCAAATGACTTCAAAAGAATAGTGGCAAGAAAGACCAAGAAGATTTAGTCAGATAAGTAAGCAGGTAAATGAATTCAAAGCAAATGCACATAAACAACTAACCAGCTCAAAGAGAATCCAAATGAATCACTGAATGAAATAAGGAAGACAATACAGGGTATGAAAGAGGAGTTCCAACAAAAAAGAAAGAAAGAAAGAAAGAAAGAAAGAAAGAAAGAAAGAAAGAAAGAAAGAAAGAAAGAAAGAAAGAGGAGTTCCATAAAGATACACAAATTTGGAAAGAATTCAAATTAAAATCATGGAAAAAATTATCAAAAGACAAGAAAGAGAAAACAACCGCTAGAACATAATAATATTCAGTTTTAACTAAAGAAATATGAAGGCCTGACAATAATCATGAATGTTTATAATCAAGAAAATATGTGGAGTTGAGTACAATTTTAGTCAAAAAGGAAGCAGAGAATACAAATAGAATGGAGGTTGCTATTCAATAAATATCAGTAATACAGAAAATGTAGCAATGTGCGTAGAAACTTGAACAGTAGTTAGAAATATAAAATGCAATTTGTTAGCTTGCAAAAGGAAAATAATTTGCTCATTTTCCATTTGAGATGCCTTTAGCATCTGCTGGATAGACAAAGGGGGAGGAATGAATGAATGAATGAATGAATGAATGACATAAAGTACAAGCTGCCAGCTGTACCAAAAATGTTGGACTGACTTGAAGAAAGAGAGCAGAGGACTGGTTCCCCAAGTGCCCACACATTTCTAACATCCACTAAGCAGTCATCAGTGCAAATTGCTTTAGTATGTTTCTGTTTCTGTTGATGCTGCCTAAAGGCATCATCAGCTCCCGAGCTAGCACCTCAGCAAAGCCAGGCACATCTGATACACATCTGCATGAATGCCTTAGCACTGAACAATTTTCTTTTCCAGTTCCATGTAGAGAAGAAATACCTTATCTAATCAATTAGTAATAGTGAACCCATGCACCTAGTGAAAGGGAGATTATTTCATTTGAAACAAACGAAAATAGTTCACCTCTCCTAATTTTTCTTATATATGTTCCCTTTGATGTAATGTTCCATGCATAGTTTTCTATGAAAATACTCTAATCAATATCATTCTAGATCTAGATTTCAGAATGAGTTATAACCTGCCAGAACTGGATTTTTGAGCTTGGGTTTATCTCCCTCAACCCACTTATGTCTGCAAATAACATTGTCCCATTTTCTTTATTTTTAAATTTATTTTTGTCTTTTTCTTTTAAATTCTTTTAAGTAGGTAGGCAAAAAATTGACATTTAACAAAGAAGTTTATGAATATAATGCATTTTCATCAATGTCACTCCTTTCAACGTTCTGTCTTGTATCTACCTTATTTGGGGAAGGGGAAGGGAATCATAAAAATGGTGGGACAAAGGGTGAACCAATACAACAGTGATACTCACGAGAAACTATTTTGGAAATGAACTTTACAACATGACAGTGAGAGGAGTCAGGCAGGGTGATGGAAAGAAAATGAGAAAACGAGGGAGGAACACTATCCAAAAAGCAATGTATTCATTATCTTACTTATGTAACTGTAGCCCCTCTGTACCTTCCGTTTAGAATTAAAAAAGGCAAAAAAATTGTTCAAAATATCACATGGTATCCTATAATCATCTACAGTTTAATGTGTCATTTTAAATACTCTTGAATACATCTATTGAAAAATCTGAGGAAATATTAATAAAACTTAAGAAAGGACACAATGAAAACAGAAAAAAATTGACTCATCCTTTCCAGAAATGATAAAATTCTCTCATGAGGAATGCTTATTCCAGTAATGACCTAGTTCTAAAGCATATGTTTCTCTTGAGATATTTTGAATAACTATTGTCACCGTATATAGATATTTCTAAATGAGAATGGCCAACAACCCACTTTTGTTCTGAAAATTTAGATGCTAAAATTTGTTATAAAATACCATTTTCTAGGAGAGGCTTGCAAGCCTTAGTTTTACAAAGAAAATGCTGACAGAGACTGTGTCAGATTGCTTTCATTATGATTAGGTAAGAATTCAATGATATTAATGAGCTAAAGCCAAGTCAGAAGAACCAGAGAGAAATTAAAGAGAATTTGAGATTTCAATTCTAAAGCAAAAGTGAAGACATTATTTAGTATGTGATATGACCAACTCCTCAAAATCAGCATAACCAGTATAGATATGTTTTCCAACTGGGCCAAAGATTTAAATGCCAACCATTAAGTTACGAGAAATAGCCAACCAACAAGACATAGATTTAAAAAGAGTTGGCCTTTCTAGCAGTGGGTACCCGCACCAGGTTGGAACTGGACTGAGGAACAGAAGCTCATTAAATGAAAGACAATGAGTCACTTGCTTGTGGGGTAAAAATAGAATGAGGCGACAAACAATCTGAATCAAATTAGTTCAACAGTAGGTAACAGTAGAAACAAGTCTTCATTCTCAAATTCACATGAAAGTAACAGGAAATGAAATGGGATTCGTTTTATAGTCTCACTAACATGAGATGAAATGAAAATTATCCCAGGCTAATGTTTTTACATTTTAATCAGAATAAATGTTTATTAGAAAATATGACTGATTAATCATGAATCAGTTCTAAAGTGTAGGTAATTCTTCTTGGCATTAATTAAAGGGATATTGCCCCTTATTAAAGCCAAGTGCATGCAGGACAACTTACAGAAAGATTACAGGCATTAATATCTCATAAACTTTAAGAGGAGTAATGGAAAATATTATCATGCAAATTAAACAGATGTAAAGGTTGTAAATTAGTCCTTTTTTTTTGTTTTTACTTTTTGGCTCTTTCACAGTTCCGTGTAGCAGTTGTGTTTCTTTGGTAGAGGGGAAATGTATAATTGCTTTTAGTAGTTGATTTACCGAAAACACTTTATTTTGGCCAGCTTTACTTTTCAAAGCTAAAGGCATTTAATAATTTAATTATGTAGAAATAAATTGTCACAGGGTGGCATTATAAATGCTCTGATAATGAACCTCTACATCATGTTTGGGATTTCAAAAAGAGGCGACTGAATCTCCAATCAGTTCATTTTTACATCGATTCTTCAGTTTTGTGCAATTATATAAATATGTTCTAATATCACATAATTTTAAATTACTTAAATTGTACCTGAAAAACAATTTTTAAAATCCATGGGTGCAGCAAACATCTTTTTTCAAAAAATAAATAAAAGCTGCACAACAATACCTAATTTTCTTAGTCTGCCAATACTATTTATTGCTCCATTTCAGTAGAAAGCTGTGATATCGTTGATTGTAGCACATTAACCAAAAAAAGAAACCATAATTTTTCTTTGAACATTTTAATCAATAAATTCTTTATTCTTTGAGACCTCGCTCACAGAAATGTGCTTCAGATACATTAATGAAACACATTGTAACTCCTAAGTGTACATTCCATTGAAGGAATAAAGCTTATGCCCTGCATGAGCTCATTGCTTAGCCATGCCAAAAAGAAGAGAGATGTAAATCAAATATCAAGCAGAAAAAGTGCGGGTGATGGGAACTCAGGACAGGTCTAGGCAATGCTGGTCATTCTTACTGCTGTTCCATTTTGCTTTGCTTTTCCTAGAGGAAGGGCAAGCTTAATGAGGAGAATGGAATGGAGCAGAATGTGGCGAAGACAATATTCCAAGAAAAGGAATGGAGTGTTCGAAAACATGAAAAGAGACCTACACAGACAAATCTCCGCAACCAATGAAGCAGGTAGAATCTTACCACGGGTACCACCTTAGTGCTGAGCAATAAGTCTGCCCACGTAGAGAGAAGTCAATAAACTATCGCTTATTATATTTAAGACATAGCATTTTATCTTGAAACATATGGGGGGGGCAATTAGCTGAGATGAATCAGCAAGAATTATGTAGTAAAGTCTGTAAGCAGTAAGAATTCTAAAAAGTTGCTAAGAATTCTGTTAAATTAAACCAAATTTGCCTACGATTGCATCCAGATTTTGAGTTGGTATATAGGAAACTGCAACTTAGCTTATTACGTAAATACACTGCAACCTAACAATGGGTTTAGTCTTGAAAAAAAGTAGCTGAAACGCTACTAATACTTAGTTTGTAACACTAGCTGAGTCTCAGCCAATCACAGACTTCCACTAGATCAGACTCTGTCCATGTAAGGCTAATGTCACATCATTTCGTGCCTGTAATGAAACAAGTACTACCCTAACACCAAAGTGTGTCTGTACTTTATTTCCTTTTTCTGTCAAAAACATCGTTCCTGCCTCATTTGTGGTAGAGCTCCCTGAAGCTCTCCTGGTTCTAAGTGCTACTCAACTTATAAATCATTTCTTGCTAAAATAACCTCTGCTATATGTGATATGTCTAAAGATTTTTTTTAACCAGTGACCAGCAAATGAAATCTTACAGATGTTAATAAAAACTGAAATAAAAAGAACTTTTAATTTGCAGTTAGGGAACTGAGGTAGTGTTTTCCTCACGATTCTGACAAGCCATGAGTACTACAGAGAAAAGAACTCACCCAGGAGATAAACGATGATCAGCTCACACACTGTCCAGAGAAGGTCCAGCAGGAGATAGAAACTAACTAGGAAGCAAGGCCAGCCATGCAAGCTGTCTTGTTTTGTTTTTACTTTCCTTAAAATTATTGCAACCAGGGAGGATTGCCATTCACAATACTGTGATTATAGAAATTTCTGAACAACAGTCACAAAGACAGGAAGTTTGAACATGGACTTTGACTAAAATGTGTGAAGGGGTTTTAAGACAGACAAGACCATTGCAAGGAGGCCTGAGAGGAACCTGAAATAGTCCCCCAGGAAAGCGTGCAATCAATAGGAATGGAGAAAGTGACAGACTTGGCAAACAAAGCTCCTTCAGAGACAACTCCACAGGACTCCATCCATAAATGACATGACACAGGACAGGTGTGAGGATGTGGAACGGTGCCAGGGACCACATGGAGAAAGAAGATTATGGTCTGTCATAGACATAGTGAGTTGGCATGCATTGCTTGGATGGACCCACGTGTAGAAAAAGATTTCACCGAAAGTACAACAGTATAGAGGGCAAAGCAGAAGAAATGAGAATTGAGCTTTGACAATCCCAAGGTCAAGCGGGCACTAAATGTGAGAAACATAAGAAATATAGTGTTGGAAACAAAGAAAAATATTTCTGTTGCTTTTTAGCTTTCATGAGGTATAATTTACAAACAGATTGTATCATTTTACGGTATACAGTGCGATGTCATTAGCTTATATACTGTGATGTGAATTCCACTGTCAATCTTTCCACATATGACCTAATTGCCTTTTCAGGTAAAATCTATTCTTAGTGAATTTCAAATATATAACAGATTATTGTTAATTATGCTCATTAGGCTGTCCATTAGATTCCGAGAACTTACTCATTTTGTCAATGATGAGAGTTTGCCCTTGATCAATCAATAAGCAATGACTGGTCAACATTATCCTATGCTACTGAGAAATCAATTAAAATGAGTCCTGGAAAATCTCCAATGCATTTCTGCCTTTTTATATCATTTGGTGCTGCCATAAGTCATAAAGAAAAAACTGAGGAGTAGCATGAATTGGGAAAGTAGAAATGGAACATGCTAACTTATTTTTTTTTGGGGGGGGGGATGGGTAGGTGGAGATGAAACATAGGAAGTAGCTGAAATCCTTTTAAGAAGGAGATTAAAGGTAGTAAAGGAGGAAGGGATGGATAATTCCTAAAGTGAGAATAGGTACAGGCAGGGAATCTGCCATAGAGATAGAGTTGCTAGAGGTCATGTACAGTTTGCTAGCAGGAAGCTAAAGAGGGTCCACATTATATAAAAAATGCAGGTAAGCTATTAAGAGGAAGCAAGATGATTCCCATACCTACGACAGTGCCAGTGCAGTCGTTGTCTCCGGGCTGCTCTTTGTAAAGCGTAGGAAAGGCCACTACTTTCATGTACCACAGTAGGCGTCAGCCTGTGGGAGCACATATCCAAATATATAAGACTTTAACATAAACACAGGCATGCACAAACAAATAATAGCCTCAGGAAAATCACAAGCTAAAGGCATGGACTACAATCCAGATTTAAAAATAATGTCAACATTTAGACTAAAACAGATATATATTACAGTCTAGAATCGCAGCCTTAAGTAACTATGTAATGAAACCAACAGTGTTTTCATACTCCTTCTGGGAAACCTATTTTCTTACATAAAATATATGAATTTAATGATTAGTATTTTATAGAAGTTTAGCATTCTATACTAGTTTAGCTTTTCAAAGTATGAGGTGAACCAGGTATTTCATATAATTTTATTTACATGTATTTAAGATAGTAATTGTCTTTTTATGGCATGAATATTATGTAATCCCCATTTGGAGATATGTATATATTATAAATTATGATATGCTATAACTTACATAATATACAACATAATATATAATATACAAAATAAATATATTCTATATGTTATATATTATATAATATGTTGTATATAATAAAATAATTTTATATACTAATGTATATTTACATAAAATTATACCTATATACATTACATATGATGTTGTATTATATATTGTGCAATATTACATATAATATTATATAATGTATATGTGTAGTATAATATATAGTATATACAATATAATTATAAATATATCAGTACATATATTATATAATATGCAATATACTATATATAATATTATATTATATATGTAATAAATCCATCTGAGAATGTTTTAAACAGATAGCACATGGCTATCTGCTATGGTTTTGATTCATAATGTCCCCTTACGTCCCATATGTCAAAGGTTTGGTCCCCAGCTTATGGCACTCCTAGGAGGTGGTAGAGCCTTTAGTTGGTCAGGCCTAGTGGGAGGAACTTAGGTGATTGGGCATGAACTTAAAGGAGAGATGGCAACCCTAGCCCCACCTCTCACTCCCTGTGCAGACACTAAGACATAGGCAGCTTTATTCTACCATACTCCTCACACTATCTTCTGTATAGGCCAACCGACACACTATGGACTAAACTTGATACTGAGCTAAAATAATCTTTGCTTCTTTTGACTCATTTCAGGTATTTGTCACAGTAATAGGAAGCTAATAGACACATCATCTAACCAACATTATTATAGGCTACTCTGCCTACATCAGCAACTTCACCCCTGGAATGAAATAGAGAAATCTATTTAAAATGGAATAAAGCTAGGCATCGTGGTTCACATGGAATCGTAGTCCTTGAGAGAGTGAAGTAGAATTCTGAGTTTGAGGCCATCCCAAGCTTTCAGAGTGAGACTATGACTCAGAAACTAAAATGAACAAAAGACAAAGAACCTAAATGTCGTGAAAGATTTTTCAACAATTCTGACATAGAACAGTAAGAGACATGTTTCCACTGACTTTGGGATGACATCATATGTTAGGGGAGAAATGATTATGCCATGAGGCATATTTGCCTTGTGTTTTTTAAACCAATGTTAAACTCTTTTTCAAACTAGAAGGGCAATAAACAACATATGGAATCACCTGCAGTTCAGGAAATTTGAACAGCTGACCCCACCAAAGGAACTGATTCCTCATCCCAGATGGAAACAATAGCATGTGGGACAGGAAAATTGTCTGTGTTGTTATTCATTTTGTCCTCAAAACAATTCTTCAACAAAGATGAGGGAGAATATTTCCCTTTCCCCTTACCCTCTGTCAGCCTCCACAAATCCTGGTGCTGGTCCCAGAACCAAAGGCTCTCTGCTGCAAGAAGCTTGCAAATCGTGGTTGTACATTTCCCTCTTTTACACATGATGACATTCACATCCTGAGAGATAATGGAGCAGTCCACACTTGAAGAACCCAGATGTTCTGACATATTACATAGAGAACACTTTAACTGCCTTGTGCTGTTTATAAAAATTGTTTTATTCATAATAAACCAAGGTATTTCTTTCACTTTCCTCAAATTTTAGAATAATTTGGAAAGGTGTAAGTGAAAACACTTTACAATATACTGAAGTTTGACAAATATTTTCCACAACAAGAAAAAAAATGTTAGGATTATTTTAGTAATCAAGTGCCAGAAAAATGACAATCTTTACATTTTCATGAGGTTAAGTAAAGACTTACTTTTGTTTCTTCATTTTTTGTTCTTTTGTGTGTGTCTGTTTTAAATTATCTTTAAGTAGCTGTACAAGGCAGTTGCCATTTAACAAAGCAGTGTATGAATATAATACACCTTGATCAATGTTACCCCCTTTAACTTTCTCTCCCATCCCTCCTCTACCCACCCGTCCCTCACTCTTTCTGTAAGAAAACTCTCCTGTAATTCTGTTTACTGTAAAATCATCCAAGTCTTGAATACAAATGTTAAAGATCACATTTGTTATTGTATTCTTTTTTTCTATTGTTGCTACACAAGTGACACCCATGTAGCAGCTTTAAACAACCTTAGCTAAGTTACTGTCTTGCAGTTCTGTACATAAGAAGCCTAACCAAGTTCAGTTCTCTGTAGTAGCTTTTCAAACTGAAATTCTGGTGCTGCAACTTGTCCCCAGGTTTGCTAGACAAGCACTTCTACTACTGGAAAATGCCCATGCCCATTACATCAGCCATGACCCTAGCCCTTTTTTGTTTTACTGGTCTTTTGCAAATTTTAGAGTAACAGAACAAAAGCAAGAAAAGAAAAAGAGAATACCCACAAAAATCTAGATAATTTGCCAAGAAATGGACTCATTTTCTTATGTGTGTAACCGCTCTGTAATCGCCTTGACAATAATATTACATATAAAAAATCTAGGGGAACATCTGAGTCTTCTAAGACATAAATGTGAATAAAGTGATGGAATCAGAACTCATGGTGCAAACAGCCCTGTTAAATTGGTTGAAGACCCCTGCTCAGCCTGAAGGTAAGTCTCCCCGAAGCATGATTTTTTGTGCTACTACAGAGAAAAGGGGGACTGCATTTGGGACATTTCCTTATATTCATGATCAAAGTTGGGCATTAAATTAAAGAAGAATGCAGACCTAAGTATGTACGCTCAGTGGAACTGAAAATATTTTAATTCACCAGAAGGAAGATCATATTATATGCAATGCCACAGTAACAAGACAGAGAGGATGTGCCTCGATAGGAGAACATGTGGATATCATCGGATATTTGATTCTTTAGAAAAAGAAAACCCTTCAAAACTGAGTTTCTGTGGCTCCTCTGTAGTCTATTTCTCTTAAAACAGGGGAAATATGTCTATAATTCTGTATTTCAAGGAAGTTGTAGTGGACCCAAAGCATTTGCCTTTCTAAGAAGCTTATCATATGTTTTATAATAATTAGGTAGAATTGAGTGGAGAGCTGTTTCACGCCCTCTCTAATTACCACTACTTGAAACAAATTAGGATGAATCCAGCTGCTTCTTATTTTGTCAGAAGTAATATTGAGGGCAGAAATGATTAATTTTTAAATTGAATGGATTCCTGCAGTGGATTGAATGCAAATTATATCTAAAATAAAATGTGCTATAACTTTCTATCAAAAAATCATAATATATTTGAAATAATATTTTCAGTTTACATTCCCCCTACAAGTATGACTAACACAAACATATAATTTCTCACTATAGAGAATTCATATTTTAAAAAGCATTAGAAATTTACTGTTTATAAATTTACTTATTGTTTATAAACTTATAAATTACAATTTTTTCTTTTACAAAATGGGCTTCAAAAATATGGCTAATAACCAGTTTTTATAATGAATATAGTGTGGAATTTGGTTTACACTTAATAATGTTTTAAGGAAAGAAACTTGAGTGAAGTATATAATTTTCAGCTTACTGTTCAGAGATAACCAAATAACATATTGTGTATGTGTTATTAAACTCCTTAGGAAAGGTATTCAGCTCTCCCTCCAGAAGCACTTGAAAAATTATTCCAAATTTCAATTTACTACGTTATTGTTTTGAAACTGTGGTTCACACAAACCATAAACTGTTCTTTCACTTACATTCAGTCAATGTTTTTCACATTTTTTTCTCAAAGGCTAGCAGATGTTAGTATTTTTTTAAAAAATTTCTACATCCTTTTAAGTGTCAGTGTATTTCCCTTCATTTACATGCATTCATTATTTTTCTCTTAAGTCTCGAAGCCCTTTTTATTCATTCTCCTCATTATAGTGTTCAGAAGTAAAGGAATGAAAAGACCAAATTAAAGGTCAAGTTGCAGAATATGGGCAGTTTCAAGTGTGGGCATCCATTTTCTCCTAACTAATTGGAATAATATTACTTAGCTCTGAGAGTTTCTGTATGAGAAAATAGTAACTGTTTGGTATGAAATTAAAATCAGCTCTCAGATTAACCAACAAAATATGTGTCAGGAGGAACAAAGATAGGAGAATGACAACTAGAAACAAGAGTGATGAAAACACGTGGCACTGCCGAAAGAATAAGATGACTGAATCATTGGCACAGAATGGCCAGCCCAGAAGTAGATCCACTTAAACAGTCAATTGATCACTGGCAAAAAAAAAAAAAAAAAAAAAAAAACCACAACAGAACAATACGGAGAAAAGATAACCTTTTCAACAAATTATGTTTAAGAGCCTGGAAGCATCTATATGCTAACATAAATGGCACAGATCTTAAACCCTTCACATAAACTCAAAATGGACCAAATTACTAAGTGTAAAATAGAAAACTCATAGAAGTGTTTTATCACGTGGAGGAAAAACTAGCTACCTCGGGTTTAGTGGTGACTTTTTTACTTGCAACACAATAGGAAAAATCTATGAGAGAATTGATAAACTGGGATTCATTTAAATTAAAAATCTCTGCTCCATGGAAGACACTGTCAACAGAATGAATCAGCAAGCCACCAACTGAGAGAAAATATCTGCAAAAGCACATCAGATGAACTGTTACCCCAAATATACAAAGAAATCAGTAAAGTGAACACAAATAAACCCTAAGAAATATAGCCAAAAGTCCTAATAGATAGCTCACCAAAAGAAACGTCAAATAAGCGCACCAAAAATACATTATACGGCATGGGAGAAATGAAAATTAAAACTGAGATGTAACTGCACAGCTATTAGAATAGCTAAAATCCAGAGAACAACAAAAGCTGGCATGCGCCCACACACAGGAACCGTCATTCCGCACTGCATCCACGCTCCATCTGGCTGATGGGACATAAGTCCGTGGACAATTTATTGTTTACCACATGATCCAGCAATTGTTCAACTTGATCATTTAAAATTTGTGGGAATGCAAACAAAATCTGCATAAGGATGTTTGTACAGACTTTTTTTTTTAAATGCTCAAATTTGGAGGATATCAAGAGGTCCATCCTCAGATAGGTGGGTAAATAATCTGTGTTACATCCAGACAGTGAATGTTATCAGAAAGAATCATAGAGGGAGCCTACTTGTGACATAAGACTCAAAAGCATTCACGAATCAGGAGGTAAGAATGAACAATTGCCAGGACTGCAAGATTAAACCTAATACTAAATAATTTATGAAAGCAAACACATTTCCATCCCCAGCACGAGCTTCCCCATTAGTTACAATATATGGCAGTGAAACCTCTCCTCTAAAAAAAAAAAAAATCCCTGACATTTCCCAGATGAATGACATATAAGAATGCCTTCTTTTGTTCAGAAGAATGTCTATAAAATTTAGGAGACACTCATGTCACAAGACCCTTTAAGACCCCAGAACCAATGTCTCCATGCTTGCATAATAACTATAAAGTATTGTAATAGGAAAATGTCAAAAGTTTTCCGTGCCTAATTATTTATCTGCAAGAACCTAATTTAGCTAACATTAATATCCCCAGTGGAAGGGCCCCCATTCCCATGCTCCAAGCACTGGGTGTGAATTTCTTTTTCCTGTTTTCTTTTACTGCATGAGGCTCTAGCAAATTCTTTGTCCATCTTGTAATACATGAATCATCTCAAAACTCTTTTCCTCAATGCGCTCAAGACATGTAGGTAGGTCTAGGGTAATGAAGATTTTCTCTTTTATTATTGAAAATCTCTGTGACCTCTTGGAGGTGATACTAAGCTAAGAAAAGACATATATGAGGCCTAAATGCAATCACCAATGACTAAGCCAATCTGCAAAGAGTGCAGTGTATCAGTGCAATGAAAGCGGGAATTCTGGAAAATGTAAAACTGGCGATGAGAGATGGTTAAGAATTTTGAGGGGATAATGGTGATCAAGGTATATTGCATTCATAAACTGCTTTGTTGAATGGCAACTCCTTTGTACTACTACTTAAAGATAATAATTTATAAAAGAAAAAAAGACCAGAAGTCATGAGGGGTTAGGGAAGGAAAGGGGGAATGAATGATCAGAATTTGGAGGCTTTTGGGGCAGTGAAATTATTCTACATGATTATCTAGTTGTGGGTACTTCTTCTTACATACCTGTTCAAACTCATAGAATGCACAAGACGAGAAACAATCCCTAAAGTAAATTATGGACAGTCGATGATAATGATGTATGGATATAGGTTCATCACTTGTTTTTTGTTTGTTTGTATCTGTTTGGTTGGTTGCTTGGTTAATTTGGTTTTGGGGGCATTTTCACTATGTAGCCCATGCTTATCTTCAATTTCCTGTCTTCTAACTTCTCTTCCTTGTGTCCTAGGATTATAGGCATGTGGCCACCATGTATGCCTAAGTTTTTTACTTGTAAAACAATATCATACTGCTAGTAGTTATGTCACACATTGCACACATGCCATGAGTAATAAATTTAGTAATATAGTATTTTTGAACTTTACTGCTCCATAGAGGAGTAAAGTTAAAGTATATGAGAGATAAAGAGAGAGAGAGAGAGTAAAGTTAAAGTATCTATATATGTATACATATATGTATATATGGGTGTGTATATACATTAAAGTATATGTTAAGAAATAGATGTTCATGGCACACATCTAAAATCCTAACTACTCAGGAGGCTGAGGTTGAGAAAAATCTAAGACTCCAATTTCAAATCAAGGTCCAATTAACTGGTAAAATGTTGAAAGTAGAGATATGGCTCTGCCCTTACAGCACTAGCCGTGATTAGAAAACACCAATGATAGCTCAAGTCCTGAAGTTCAAGCTCCAATATTTGCATACAATAAAATGAAGAAATCATCTACTTTGACTTTTTTAAGTGATTGCAGAGGAAAGAACTATCATTGTGATTGTTATTTAACTTAAATTAAATTTGATTTAACATTCTATAAATGTATTCAGTTGAACTATTTGTCCTCTCTTCATAAGCATAATAAGAAAAGCAGTGCTTAGTTTTACATTGATAAGGCTATATCAAGAATAACCTAAAGTAGCCCTGTTTTTGAGATGTGGTATTCCTCAGGTCACACTGACTACCTAAAACCTTCCCTTGAGGTCTCCTTCTGATTGGCTAAATCTCCAGTATCATCCTGTGATGTTGACTTCTGAGTTCTTTGCTCAGCTTAGAGATACCTGCAGGGTTAATTTTTAATTCTGTCAATCATGGACTTTCTCCATGGCCACATATATTCTCGTGTTTGGCTGAAGCATCAAGGAAGCAGATTTATCGAGTTCTGGCCTCTTTCTTTTCTGCAATGCTAACTCACATTTGCTACCCTGTCCCACAAATTCTAAACAGCTCAGTGACCCTTTGGCATCTGATCTCTGCTTCCTTTTCCCAGAAAATCTGATTCTGGGCTTCACTGCCTTGTGCCTGAACCACAAGCAAAACCTAATGTATTTCTCTCCCTTTGTTTATTACAGTCTTCCTTTATTTTTCACATCCTTGCTTACTGTCAAAGGGTAAATATGACACCTTTACTTGGGAAGAGCCAGTCCAGATTTTTCCAATGACCTAATAAATAATGCAATAACCTTGCCTTACATTTAGCTATTGCTCCCGGAATTAGTGTAACAATTTAGTGAAATGTGAACTTTCCATTATACCCTATGCAAGTTCGCTTAAGGTATTTCTTATCGAAACAGCACATGAAAATCAAAGGATTTATAAGGCATACCCAAGATTCTTTGGGGGACTATCATTCCAGGTTAAAAAAATCTCACAAGGAAAAATGCAAAACAGATTCCTGACCTAGTCTTTATCATGAGCATCATTTTTAAATAGTAAAGTTCCTCCAGGCTATAAAGTCACCAGTGATAAAATGACTAAAAACCATTGTGCTTGTTTACTGGAGAACTATAAATTGCATTTTGCACTGATCCTTAGTGCCTCTGCTATCTCCATTTTGCCCTCTCTGCCTCATTTACACACAGAAAGCTCTCCTGGTCCATGGAAACAAGGGCTCAGCTCAGCCTTCTGCAGTCGGTGTTCAGCAACAAGCAGTACACACAATGAGGAAGTAGTAAGTTGAAGTTATTGTAAAAGAATACAATTTGCCACTGAAATAATGGAGAGAATAATGACATTCAAGAGCTTGTGAAATGTATTATTCTTTATTTCAACTTACAGTTCCAGTTACATTGCTTTGGATTACATGTTTATTTGTGACTATAATGTAGTTACCCAGCAGGGCGGATGAGAAGAGAGGGGAAAATTTGGTAGAGGAAAAAGTAGAGATCATGAAATGGTTCTATGACAAGTTATCCTGCTCTCTTCATATTTCTTTTTTATCACCCAGTGGTGCAACATATATTTCTCCTGCTTTTGTGCCAATAATTCATCTTTCAGTGGGTGACTGGATGGGTGAAAGTGGCTTCAATTTATTTCTTCCTTGCTCACCACACCACTATATATTTATCAGGCTTCTTGTCCAAGTTTTCAGTTACACATTCAGACTCTTGAACACAAATTCTAACAGTATGAAAAACTTGGAAAGAAACTATAAAATTCTAATTTAAAGTAAATATTTTCGAACAAATAATTGCCATCAAGTATAGAGGGCTAGGAATTCAAACCGCAAAAATCATGACATGTGACAAATCAAGGTACTATTGATTCCATGTTTCAAAATGCCATTTAAGTAGTCAATGAACATTGTAGACAATTTATTTGTTTATTGTTTATCATATGCTTTAATCTGATCTTAAACATTTCTGAATTGCTCTTTCCTTCCATTGTATTTTTTTTTAGAATATGAAAAGCATAACCTTTTACTTTTTTGTTCCAGATGACCATACTGACCTCATCAATTTCTGGAAAATACACCACAGCCTTTTTATTCTCCTCCCTGCCTGGAACTCTATTTACATTCAACTGTTGCCCACACTAACATCCTCCTGGTGTTACCTAAAATCTCTATTTGGTCTCAGAACCCTTTCCTGGCATCTCAGCAAAGAATGGGTCTATATCCAGTCACTACACTCACAAGAGCCTGTGGAAGTTTAAAATATATTTTCAATATTCAAATTTTATACATATTCAAAATCTTAGGTATATTGAAAACTATTTAGGATGGAACTACACTTTTTGTTACTGCATATTCAGTATATACCACAGTTCCTGTCATAGTAAGTTCTCAGTATATCATTGGTAAATGAAAGGAATAATTTCAGGATTCCTTTGATACAATAACTCCTTAATTTCTTAAAAGATGCATTTCAAGACACACACACACACACAGTGGCAAAATTTGTGACTGCAAAACTTCTTTATATAAAATAATATAATCTAATCATATAACTCATCAACATATTTCTGTATACTACATCATATCTAGTCACACTAAATCACATAGTCCTTCTAGGGTGTCAGGAGATGTAACAAATGTCTCTGGGTTTGGTCTACAAGAAATCAATGGTATTCTCTTTCTATTGTAGCACTTTAAATATCCTCTTAAGTTTCTTTTTTAAGACCAAGCCCTGAATAGAAGTTAAAATGTAATATAGGCTACTACAACTTCCAGCAATTCTGCAATTCAGATTCAAATGCTATGTTTTCATAAGCACAAATTGAATCCACATTTTAACCAAACCATTTCATTTTAAAAAATACTTGCTATTGCAAAGCTCCAGCGGCTCATGCCTGTAATTGTAGCTATTCAGGAGGCTGAGATCTTATGATCACAATTCAAATCACAAGGCAGGAAAGTCCTCGAGACAAGTGTCTCCAAGTAACCACTTGCAAAAGCCAGAACTGGAGCTGTGCATCAAGTGGTAGAGCCCCACCCAGCCTTGAACAAAAAAGCTCAGGGACAGTGCCTTGGCCCTGAATTGAAGTCCCAGGATCTTCACCAAAACATAAAAACTTGGTATTTGTCATTTGTTACTTACTAGAGTCATGAAGACTAAGTATCTCTCAGAAACAACTGAAAAACATGCTCTGATATTTAGGAAAAAAATGAGTTAATAAAGTATTATTTACATGGTAGGTAAAATAACAGACATTTTGTTATATATTGGAGCAAAGTATACTAAATAACTATAGCTGAAGAAACTCCTCTGGACAAAATTATTTTCTTGTATCAAAGAAAGAATTAAAGATGCTCTTTTCTTCCCTTTGCTGAGGATTGAAGTTATACATGTTATGCAAGCATTCTACCACTGAGCTAATATGCACAACTTCTTTGTTTTCACAGTATTGTTATATTGCCCCAGCCAGATATTTCTGTTGTAGCCCCCTAAGTATCTAGGACTATTGTTAAATATAGCTTTGATAAACTAAAATAAATTTAAGTATTTGCCTAAAAAATATTTATATTTAATAATTGTTTTAACCAACTCATACTGTGCTATAAAGCATGAGCATCTTGAATCTTTTTATTATGTTCAGGAGTGTAATCCAAACCAAAATGTTCTTCTAATATGTAGATCAAACACTATGATCATATAAATGATCAAGTTTAGTGAGTGCTATCAAAACATGTGTCAAGCAGCATAGCTCTTTGAAATACACAATATATAATAGTCACTAACAAAATTGTGTTGTGCAATGTCATGCCAGAACTCCTACTTAACTATAACTTAGTACTCAATGTCCAATCCTTTCCTAATCTTTCCTTCCCCACTATAGTCCCCAGACATTGATGAGCACCAATTCTATATGGACTTGTATGCCACTAAGTTATTTTTGACACTACCTGTAAAATCATGTGATATTTGTCTTTTAATTCAGAACTTATTTGACTTAACATAACTATGTTTAGTTCCATCCAAGATTACAACTATATCTAGTTCCATCCAGGATTACAAAAAACAAAATAACCATTTTATAACCTGATGAAAATAACCATTTTATATTCCTTTTTTAATGACAACCACTACCTTGTGCATGTGCATCATGTTTTGCTTATCCATTTGTCAATTGGTGGGCCACTTAGAAACCTTAAATGTGTACAGTAATGTCAGTCCCTTGAAAACCAGAGTTCCCGTCTGTTTTTCAGAACAATCTTTGTACTAGATTACCGCTTGTTACCAGAACTGATTTCTCCTGGACATAGAAATGCTACCATAAAACAAAATAGTTGATTTCTTTTGGTTGGAATCTTGAGGGAAAGGATTCATAATCCATCAATAAACTTCTTTTAAACTGATCAACAAAACTATTATGATAGGGTAAAATTATTTCAGTTGCCCCACTTTATTGCTTTAGAAAGATATATTGAGAATCAGTATGAAAGAACCCAATTCAGTGCTCCAGCACCTGCTTCCACTCGGCCTCCACAGAGAGCACAGCCAGCACACACAAAAACACTCACGAGCAATCATGGAGACACAGTCTGCTTGATTTTCTGCAGAATACAGGCAGAGGGCTCTTTCTCACTGGGAACCATCTAAAATATTCAGTTGTTTGTCCACAGAGGTATCTTCTAATATTTCTGTTAAGGATCTGTTGTAGAATCTCTCCATGAATTTTGACTGCTATTATATCTGCTCCTGGGTGTTTTCCTACTTGTATCAAAGATATAATAGCCAGCACGCCATGTGCAGACTTCCATCCATGCAAAGAAGGGACGCATCCTCGGCAACTGCTTTAACACCGCACAGAAGCGTGGCAAAGATTTTGCATGTGACAGAATATCAGTATGCATTTTGGTAGATTAATTCGGTAAATGGCTAAAGGCCGACACTTTAGTAATTTGTCCTAGATTATGTAAGAGTAGTTCACCAAATCTTGGGCACTCACCAAAGGACTCATTGTTGTTGTTGTTTATACTTTCAATAATGAAAACCTCCAACAAAAATTTGGGGGAAAAAGACACAGAATTTTACAGCATAAAATTTGCTTGTGGAAAAAGTACATTATTGATTAAATAAATGCTAACTGCAGAGTCAATGCAGATTTAAAATGAATATATAAATTGCTAAATGTTCCTATCATTATAGAAGAAAATGTCATCTAAAGTAATAAAATTGAGGCAAGTTTTGCTTTCTGTCTCTAATATGCATCTATTTTAAATTATTTTAGTTTTGACTACCATGCTCATAAATAATCAAAAGATAAAGTATACAGCCTCATTGTGGCAGAATTTAATTATCATGCATGAGAAGGGGAAGGAGGGTGGGAAGAAGGAAGGGGAGGAGGAAGGGAAGGAGGATAAGAAGGAGGGAGAAAGGAAGAGAGGGAAGGAAGAAAGAAGGAAGGTAGGGAGGCAACAGATGATGACAAATAAATGATAGGTATATAGAGTGAGACAGAGAGAAGGAGAATACGTTCCCAAGGGTATTTACAACATGCTCTAATTTTAACTTGGCTTTTAAGAAAAGTAAAAGAACCTCTCCCACAAACAAAGTAATTTTCAAACCTGACTCATCTGCATATTAATGGAAAAAGATTTCAATTTTACCTATGTCTATTACTGTCTGGGTATGACCCAACTCCTTTCTATTTCAGAAATAGTCATTAGAATTTAATATTAGTGTCTTTCGCATTCATAGCCTGAATATTTTAATACATAGGAGGAAATAATTCTGTGAGAGAAAATGCTGTGTTTAATTAATACCCAAGGGAAGCCATGAAAAAGAAAAAAACATGCAGATGCCATGTACTAATTTTAAGCACTGTTTACCAGATCTGTTTACAAAGACTGCCCTGGCCTCCTACTCCGTATTTAATGTAGCTGAGAAGTTCCATGCAAAAAAAAAAGTCCTTGCATTCTAGAATTAGTGAATCATAGATCACAGAAATTAAATGAAGAAGCTTAAAATTCTAAATTCTTAAGAGTTAGGAGCCACCTCAATTATAAATATCTATTCATTAACAAGCAAATGCAAAGAGGACCAAACAATTAGAAGGTTGTATCCATCTTTCTATATTTGCAAGGTAGGAGAGCTATATGGTATACATCATAGTCTACCCTGACTTCAGAGGAAACTGTTAGTCAAATCTACCTTCAATTAATGCCTTACACATTTTTTGATGTAGGTACATTTCTAGAAAGAAAAAAAAAGTGAAAGTGCTCGCTCCCTTCCCTTTAATTCTACAACATGGCTGGAAAAAAGCAGTCTTATATTCAAACAAAGTTGAATAAAGATAAACCATTGTAAAATGAATGGATAAAGCACTAGCCCACACCAGTGAGTCAAATGTATGAAATAGAGGAAAAGACCTTCTGTGGGAATGCTGAGCCTTATGCAAAAGCAATGTCATTGGTTACTTGCGGTAACTAAATGATGTAAGTATTACCCAAATCTGTTTTTACCTCATGCATCTCACTAGCATATTCAAGCTTGTTGAAAGTAAACATATTCCGTTCTATTCACCCCTCCCCCAGTCTACCAGCCAGTCCACGCTTACACAAAGTGTGGACTTTCATATACAAGGCAAAACAATCAACTGTAGACATTCATACACAAGGTGAAACAGTGACCCTCCAGGTCCATTCTCTTATGTAATTCTCAACATTTAAATTGAGCTAGGCTAAGGTGTGGGAAAAGGAAAAAGAAAATTAGAAAAACTAAATTGGTTATTGCTCACCCCTGAGATTCATAAACTACCTGGAATCTCTGGATGTGGCTTTATTTGGAAATAGAGTTTTGCAGGTGAAGCTAGTTAAAATAAGGTCATATTGGATGACAGGCCTAACGTCGTCTGCCTCGGTGTTAGTCAGGGTTCTTTACAGGAACAAAACTGATAGAACATATGCATGATTATGAGAGGGGAATTATTGCATTGACTCACACAGGGGATACTGGGTAGTTTCCAAACCGGCTGTCTATAGGCTGAGCATCCAGAGAACACAGTGGCTTCTCAGTCCAAAGAGCTGGTAGCTTTAGCACAGGGAGGACCAAGAGGCCCCTTCCTTCCAAGCTACCAGCCTGGAAACTCCTGCGGAGTCACTGCTATGAGTCTGTGTTGAAAGACTAAAGAAACTGGAGTTTAATATCCACTGCCAAAGGCAAGGCAGCAGTCAACACACTACCTCAGGAAAAAGGAGCTTGCATGTTGACTGGCTTCCTCTTTCTCTACATTTACTCTATCCAGGACCCACCTATTAAACAGGGCAGCTCTTTTCCTTTCTATTGCTGTCCCATGTCAGTCTTCTCTGGAATCCATGTGTACCCAAGCAACCCAGTCGAGATTAACCACCCTATGTAGTATCCCAAGGAAAAGAGAAGGGCACAGAGACTGAGATAAAGGCAAAGGATATTCAAAGATATAGGCAGAGGCTGGGGTTTAGCTTCTGAGATCCAACATGGTCCAACGAGTGCTATTCAGCTTCATAGGTGGCAAGAAGCAGGGAAGGATTCTCTCTTAGTGACTTCAGATAGACCACGGCTCTATCCTATCCTCAGCTCATCTCAAACATCTAGCTTCTTGAGCTCTATGACAATAAATTACCTTGAATCCCCACTTGACAGCAATTGGATTGTTGGACCTCACACTTGCTAGGCAGGTAATCTGCGACTTGAGCCACACTTCCCCCTTTTTTTTAAGTTTGGCCTCACCCCTAAGTCTAGAAGATCCTGGACTCAGATCCTCCTGTTTATGCTTCCTGTGTTACTGGGATAAAGGAGCATACAACCATGCCCAATTTTTATTTGTTAAGATGGAATCTTACTAACATTTTGTCCCAGGTAGCCTCTGCTCTCCTCATCCCTCCCCTTTTTGAGTAGCTGTGATTATATGTATGAGCCACTATACTAAGACAATTGCCACAATTTAAGGTATATTACAGTTCATGCTAATTTGCTATGACAACCTTTGGAATAAAGCAAGTAATGGATTTTACTGACTAGAATGCTAAGCTCAAACTTATTCCATTATTCTAGACTTTTCACTTTATACTGCTAGGGTTATACCTTTCCTCGTATTTCATTAGAGTCTTTGGTCTTGAAGGTATTCTTTACAAAGCTCATATTGGAATTTAGCCTCCATTGAGGTAGCACTAAGAGATGGATCCTTCCAGAAAGAATTCGTTTGTAAGCATTCTGCCCTCAGGAATGGCTTACTACTTTGAAAGAGGGATTTATGGGAGTTCTGTCAGTCTCTCTTGTTTTTCTCCTGTCTGGATATGGAAAAAAAAAAAACCATAACCAGAGCTCACCAGACGTAGCACTTTGCTGTTTCCTTGATCTGAATCCTCTTGCTCTGCAGAAATGTGAGGAATAATTCCCTTCTGTTCATGAGTCTCTCACTGGAAGCTGCATTCCCACAGTAGCCTGGCTTCTCCGTCCTCATTCTGGTCCACGTCCTTTCTCTTCCATGTCTGAAGCCAAGTACCTTGGCCTCGTCTGCTTTTGATTTTATCTTCCACCAAAAGTCTTGAAGATTCTAATTCATCATAGATAATTTTTCAAATGAAGTCTCAACAAATGTTCCACAGGCAGAAGAACTGAAAGAGAAGTGAGGAGCTGATTTTTTTTTTTTTCAAAAGGAAAGCTGCATGCAGTTTACCAGGAGAGAAACTCGGGTTCAACTCTGCCTGGCCTGTCTCCTACCAAGAATGAAGTAGGAGCCCAACCCACAGGACCTCTGGGGACAAGCTGACTGATTCTTTATTCTCCCCTCAGGACAAGCAGCAGATAACAGAGATGGCATCCGCCTGGTATTTTATACAAGTATGGCTGAAATAATTTGGAATACTAGATCAGATAGTGGCTTTTAAATTTGGACCATATAAACTGGGTCCTGGTGGCTAGCTGTTCAGGAGATTGAGATCTGAGAATGGTGGTCCAATGCCAGCCTGGGGAAAGAAAGTCCATGAGACTCTTATTTCCAATTAACTACCAGAAAGCCAGAAGTAGAGCTTTGACTCAAGTGGCACAACACCAAATTGAAGCAAAAATTGTTAAGGGACAACGTTTAGACCCTGAGTTCAAGCCCAACTATTGGCATAAAAACATAAAACAAAAAGCAAAGAAGTTTATACAGCAAAGACCAGACAGTCTGTTATTCAGGTTGTAGACTGAAGCCTCCTGCCAGGTCTACACGCACAGCGGGGCTTTGCCAGTGGGTTGTGGGGCAGCACAAAGACCCAGCTGAGCTGCCAGCTGCACCATGAGACCTGTGGTCTTGATTGGAATTACCAGCCAAGGCCAAGCTGCAGCAGTGCAAGTCTCACATTTATAGTGACAATATTTTACACGAAAATCAGGACAAGGTATCTGACAGGCTCAGCTATACATAGGGGAACAATGAAACAGAACTTTAAATTCAGGATTGTCCTAGAAAATCTGACATATATCTCAACCCAAAGCAATCTAACCTGCTGAGTGTCATAGACATTGTTCAAGAAAAACAAAGTTTGTTCCTGTGTCTTAAAAGTAATGAAAAACAAATAGGTAATTAAAACTGCCATGAATTTCATCCTGTATTCTCTGATCTCAGTGATGGACAAGGTTTATATGAACATACAAGTGTACTTTAGAGATTTTTTTGCTAAAATTATAAAATAAAATGTTTTAAATGAAAAAAAATCTTAATATTGAAAAGCTAACACCAGAGTTTTTCTCACATAGAGGTTGTCCATTTTCATGACAAAAATAAGAATAATGACATCTGTTATTAGCAACTGGTACATTCTATGTACCAGACATTGCTAGGTAAGATACATATAAAGACTTTTGCATCTATTTTCTCATTAATCTATGATGGGTGTGATTTTAACTCCACTTTGCAAACAAGGACATTTAAGCCAGTCACACAGCTGTAAGTCAGAACAAGTAAAACAATCCTCGACCTTTTTCTACTTCACTGATAACATGAACACCCAGCCACTCCCAGTTTGAGTTTTCAAAATGTTACTGATCATTATTTTCTCTTCCATCACAAAGCAAGAAATGGAAGTGAAAGAAAGGAATAATCCAGTCAACTACAAATGTGGACCCAAGATTTGTTGTTGTTGTTGTGAGAAGTTATTTGGGAGTGAGGGGGAAGTAAATTAATTTACTTAATTCATTTGGTTATAGATTACCTGAAACAAAGGGACAAAAGAAAATAATGTAAAACCTACAACACATTCAACATGGTCAGACACCATTTTTTATGACAGGAATCATTAAAAAGATTTGAACATTTTATTTTCAGTGCTGTTTTGCTTAAATTTGGCCACATGTATAAAACACAAAAATGTATTTAACATAGAGAGATATATTATGTATGAATTGACATGTACATATTCCAAAGGTTTTGAGTTTTACACAAAAGATATTATGATTACGAAAAGGATTTTTTTTTCGATTTTGATTTTTTATGTGAGATCCACTCAGTTTTGTTCATTTTCCCTGCCCTAAAATTATACATAATTTTATTAGTAACAATATGTGGTTGCTTTTTGACAAAGAACAATTGACTGATTAGGAAACAGGCTGCTGTGCTTAAATATGTAGCAGTTACTATGGAAACAATTCGACTTTGACTGCTAGTGGATCTTGTTTCAAGGAGAGCAGCCTGTTGTTATAGCAATGGGAGCTTGAGGAATGCTCCCCAAGTAGCCTAACACAGGAGGAGAGATAAGGGGCTGTCAGTTAGGAGGCCGCTATAAATACCAGTCTGTTTACCTTTGATAACTTACAAGAAATCATAGCAGGTAAGGACAATAGACACCATTCTAGACTCATTAGGAACAGCTCGAGCTCTGTTCCTGCCTTATTTTATTTTTAACCACTGCATAATGAATAATAATAATAGTGTAGGCTTGAAATTTTCTTTGCTGGAGGCAAGGAACTCAAATTGTCGTTCCTATGGCAACCATATGTGATGTTTTTAAAAGCTTTAATATAAAATCTGTTTTAAATTCTAGAAGCTCTATAATTTGTCACTTATTTTATGAGATGATGAGGATGAGGATGGTGATAATGATGATGATGATGGTGTTGTGGTGATAGTCAAATTTTGCAAAATACTTGCTTGTTATTATTAATGCACAGTAATTCTTATTATCATTTTATGAGGGGGGCATTATGGATGTCTCGTGTGTGCGTGTGTGTGTGTGTGTGTGTGTTAACGGATAGGTGAAATTTTGATAGTTTCTTAGATTTTAACAGTTGACAGATTATAGATAATTTAAAATATCTTCTTTTAAAAGAGAAGCAGGGCAAGAATGGCACAGTTGCCCTTCTCCCATCAATATGAACTTAGCCAGGGGACAAGGGAATGCGTAGCTGCGGACTAGCAACTGTTTTTTTAACTCTAACATTCACAACACCCAATGTTCATATTAAGATGTTCTTAAATAAAGAGCACTACAAACAGTAATTTGCTTAACTAGCAGTGTGGGTTAGCTCTTTAGCTCCTGGCTTTTCCCAGGCCAGTGCCTGTGTAGCTTACCAATCACATGTCACAAGAGAAGACTCTCCTGCCTCATTCGAGCCCCAAATTCTCCACCTTCATCGCCCAAGCCCATTCGTACCTCCCTTGTTCACTGTGCACACGACTTTTATCCTCTCCCTTCCCTCTAAGTTTTAGCCTTACGTTCACATCTGCTCAAGTCTAATTAGCTGGTAAGATGGATGCAGTTGAACTCAAGAGCTTCTTGTTGAAGCTTCTAACCATGCCTCATCTTTATGGAGACTGTCAGAGAAAAGGCAACACTGGAGACAAATACATAGGCTCATTATAAAGTGTGTGTGTGTGTGTGTGTGTGTGTGCATGCATCTGTGCTGATTTCTGAGGTGAATGTATATATTTCTTTTGCGTTCTTTCTTTTTGCCTGTCCTGGGGCTTGAACTCAGGGCCTGGGCATTGCCCCTAAGTCTTTTTGTGCTCAAGGCTAGCACTCTACCACTTGAGCCAGACCACCACATCCAGCTTTGTCCAAGTAGTTTATTAGCAATAAGAGTCGCATAGACTTTACTGCCTGGGCTGGCTTCGAACTGCAATCCCCAGATCTCAGACTCCTGAGTAGCTAGGATTACAGGCATGAGCCCCTGGCTCCCAACAAGTGTGCATATTTCTAAGATATTATTTATTTCTAATTGCTGATTTTCTACTGACATACACATTTCTACACCAATTTTCAAGGTAGGACTTACTTCCATTGAAGACATAACTGAAGTCTAAGGAGAAAAACCTCAATGACCAGAAGCAAGCTATCATGTCAATTAATATGTAATGGAGTTGAGTTATAAACTAAGTCTTAACATAAAATAAACAACGAAACACTCTAGAGCAAAATATCTCTCAAAAATACTTGAAGACATCTGTACAGAACTTTTCTACTATGAAAAATGCTTTGCATAATATATAAAGTGGTTATTTGATTAAATATATGCTTATTTTTCTTTTTTTAATTTTTATTGTCAAACTGATGTACAGAGAGGTTAGAGTTTCATATGTTAGGCATTGGATACATTTCTTGTACTGTTTGTTACCTCCTCCCTCATTCCCCCTCTCCCTTCCCCTTTCCCTCTCTCCCCATGAGTTATTCAGTTGATTTACACCAAACAGTTTTGCAAGTATTGCTTTTGTAGTCCTTTGTCTTTTTATCCTTTGTCTCTTGATTTTGGTATTCCCTTTCACTTGCCTAGTTCTAATATCAGTATACTCGGTTTCCAATGTACTCAGATAAGATACAGTGATAGTGCGGGCACAACCACAGGAAGGGGATACAAGAGGATCATCAACAATAGAAGCTTTCTATAAGACAATCATAATGTTCCACCACAATTTGAACATTTTAATAGATGCTAAGACTTATTCTTCCCTCACTGATAATAGTCTTTATCTCTAAATTGTATTATTATCAAATCTTCCCATTATTTTCCAGTGCTGTTCTAATCTTGCATACATTTGCTTTCCCGTTACTCACTTCTCCATCTTCCTCCTCGTCCTCCTCTGTGTCTTCCTTCTTCTTCCTTCTCTGTCCCTCTTTCTCTGAAAACACACAGAATATACTATGTATTCACCACACATTCTACCTTCTCATGAAGAATCCTTTTCCCTCCCTTTACTGAAAAGGTATGGTCACCACTGTATCTAGGCAACAACATTTTTATCTGTCCTACAATAACCATTCCTGTATATAATATACAATTGTTAAAATCCTATGAATACACTTTTGCAATATTCCTTGGATCAATCTACAAACATTTTCTGGAGCCTATGATGAGAAAGGTCATGAGCCAGGCTTTGAGATCTGAGGTGGTGACCTGTTAAGGAGCTAGTGGCCAGAGAGGTCAAGAGAAATAACACTACTGTAATGGAAACACATAACAAGTCATCACAGAGATATCCACAGCAAAGGAGGTTTGCTAGCTGAGAAAGGAAACCAATGCTCTAGTTGGAGTTTAATATGAATATTTTTATCAAGGATTCCATGAAGTAAAAACGAGACAAGTACTTTTCACGGGGCAAGAACAGCATGTACAAATGTACAGGCACACCACACAGAGTGGAACATTCTGGAAGCCAGTCATTAGCAGGATGGCTCTAATACGTTGGTAAAAGATAATGAAGAGACAAGGACTAAAATAGGAACAAACTGTGTACTACTGGGCTGTGAAACAAGCCAGAAGTAATGAAGGAGGAATGTGTAATTTTCATACTGACATGAAGAAGCCTCCTGACATCTACACAAGGGAAATAGGGAACAGGATAGATAGATATATAAACAGGTGTGTGTGTGTGTGTGTGTGTGTGTGTGTGCGTGTGTGTATGTGTGTGTGTGTAGGTTATGTGTAGGTATGTATGTTTGAGAGCATGAGATATTAACAATTCTATTGCTTCCACCACTCGGGTAGAATGAGATGAGATTCAGGTTTTACAAGAAGACATCTGTTCTCCTTTGAAGTAAGAACAGTGATGCAGAGGTCTGAGGCAGGCAATAAATATTTCTCTGTAGGTAAAAGACTTCTCAGAGTCAGATATTAGATTATCTCCCCTAATATCATAATGCAGTCAAAAAAGCTGTACATCTTCATGCTGTTCATAGCCTGAAGTTTTACATTCATTCATATGAGATGATTCATATTTGACCATCATCTTTTATGACTTACTGAAATCTAGAAAATACTGGACTATGTATACGACTGTAACAGCAGGAAGAGGCAGAAAGCATTCTGCCCTGTGAGTCCTGAGCCCTATGAAGCTAAATACTGTGCTCACTCTGCACAGTGAATGAATGAATGGGTGAGTGAGTGAGCTCATCCTGTGCTTCTCTCCCACTTAGCCTGAGACCTAAGACATTTTCCCTCCCTCATCTTTTCTGGAGGCAGCCTGATAGACTTAACTTTAGAAGTGAGTTTTGATGAAGAAGAGTAGCCTGGGTGCCCAGTCTCCTATCTTTTTCTCTTAGTGGACAGACAGGATGAGTACTAACTAGATCTGGAATTATATGGATCCAGTCATTAATTTTGGTTTTAGCACAGATAAAGAAATACGTTTCTCTCCATCTTCTAAATCCTTGTCCTGTTTTCCACTTGACTCAAACCCAGACTATGTCCCAGGTAAGAGAAATTTATACTTAGCAGCACTCATTCTCCTCATGTAAAATATTCTGAAAAGTTCCTTCCTTCAACACTTCGCAAGAATACAGAGGAATTCCAGTGCTATTTGGCCATCACCTGCCCTCAGTCACTATACCATCCCTTGATTTTCAAAGTTCTCCATTAACCTGATTACCAGTGCCCAAGTTTGTATTAAGCTGGATTACAGCTTTATATGAATGAAACCATAGGAAAAAGAGACTTGCTTTTTAAAAAATAAGGAAAAAGTTTTTTTAAGTTACAAGACACTAAAATATGATGGGTTTGCTATAATACCTGACGCATGAGCTGAGAGTAGAATCTATATCTGAGTAGAATCTATATCCTGTTTATATTTGCAACAACTTCCAAAGACATCTTGTCACTCTAGGATAATTTTGATTCCCACATGTTGGGCCCCAAACTTAATATAAGGGAAAGATTTTCATTAAGGGAGTGTGATATTTGTTCTCAAATACCAAGTCTGACTTAAAGATTTAATTTTAGGAAGTTTATCAAAGAAAACAGTTTCATACACAATCCTAGCAGAAGATCACAATAGCTCAATAGCTGTGTACGTGTACACATAAGATGATGCCAAGTGAAATGAACTCCAAGTTATGGAAACAAGTAGTTCATCATTGTTGTTATTTTCAACATACCATGTGAAATTAAAAAAAAATTCCCAAACTGGAGATACGGCTCAGTGGTAAAGCATCTTGCACATATGGGGCCTGTATTCCATCTCTAACACTAAAAAAGTAATTAAAAAAAAAGAAAGAAAAGAAAAAGAAACCAACAGGAAATCCTACAGAGCAATACTTGAAGAAAGAAGAAAGACCAAAGGTATGTTGTGTTATCTACAGGACCACTCAGACTATCTGGAGCCTGAATTCTTTATGCAGAGAATTCTCTCAGAATATACCAGTCAAGATCTGTGAGTAGACTTGCTGATTTATCTGCTTCTCTTTGTCTTTGTCTCCAGAAAGGATTGTTCTTCCACATCACCAAAGCTAAAGGCAATGTATAGGATCTGAGCAATGGAAACATGCTTATTATGAAGTGATCCAAATCCCTCCTGGAACTGTCTGCTACAACTAGAGAATTAGAGATGAGATAAAACAGCAGGGGTGAGGCAGAAAGCAGAGGGACTTAGAATGTCATTTATGTATTGATGTTATAAAATACTTCTACATTGATTTGAACATGTAAACTGGAGGTCTAGCCCAGGCCCGAAATTCAAGCCCCAGGACTGGCATGCGCGCGCACACGAAGGAAGGAAGGAAGGAAGGAAGGAAGGAAGGAAGGAAGGGAGGGAGGGAGGGAGGGAGGGAGGGAGGGAGGGAGGAAGGGAGGAAGGGAAGGAGGGAGAGAAGGAGGAGGGAGGGAGGGAGGGAGGGAGGAAGGGAGGGAGGAAGGGAGGAAGGAAGGAAGGAAGGAAGGAAGGAAGGAAGGAAGGAAGGAAGGAAGGAAGGAAGGAAGGAAGGAAGGAAGGAAGGAGGGAAGGAAGGAAGGAAGGAAGGAAGGAAGGAAGGAAGGAAGGAAGGAAGGAAGGCAGGCAGAGACAGTATGTTTGCAAAACTTGAAGTTACAAACAAAGAATAAATGGCAAATTTAGTAAATAGAGTTTCTTATCTTTGTCAAATCAGTACCATATCTTTATTTATGTCATCTGTAAATGATTGGAGATGACTAAAGAAATTTTAAATTTGAAAACATGGAAGAAAAGCATAGAATTGAGAAAAACTACCAATTGTGAAATTTCATGTTAATTGAACTATGCTACTTGACTCCAGTAGCTCTCATTCCAGACTTCTTCAGGAAGTGTCTGGAAGTCATTGAACTAGTCTCTAATTTTCCACCAGCCTTTTCTCTAAACTTTTTAATCTTACCAGCGAATTTATTCCTTAAAAAAAAGACCCTCCCTTAATCTGAAGTTTCTTGTGTCAATCAGTTTCCATTACTTCAACAAACATGTGAAATAAAATCTTAAAAAGAATTTTGGAGGTGGCGGTCGATGGTTGGATAGCCCCATTTCTTCTGGGCTTGTGATGAGCCAATGCCTCATAGGAGAAGCATGTGGATAAGGAGGTCTGTTCACTTCATGGCCAAGAATTTAAAAGAAGGAAGGAGAGGTTCTGGGGTTCTACAGTTGCCTTGAAATGTGCCTCCCCAGTGACCTAACTGAGGCTCCACCTTCTAAAGTTTCTACTGACTCCCAACAAAACTATGAACTAGATGGAGACCAACCCTTTGGTTCACATGAGCCTTTGGGAGACAATACATATCCAGTGTTTTGCAGGTCCTTGAATTATTGGTGCCACTGTGCTAATTTAACAGGCCATCCCCCTTCTTGAAATTTCTCACCATCTGCTGTTACTAAATCTCTCCTGATGTTTATTCCCCTCCTTTAAGAATCTGTCTCATGCCCTTGAAATGTATCTTTGGTCCCATGGGTTTCAAGTTTTCTTGGTAAAAGCCTCTGGCAGTACACTTCCCATCCGTGGTGGAATAACCAAACAGATGAATAAGTGAATCTCTCAGACCATCCTCAAATGTCCACACAACCCATTCAGGTGGCAACTGGACCTATTTCTGTTCACTGCCCCAGGCAAACAATATGATATGTCAATCTCACAACTTCTACTCTAAAACATATTCTTCCTTTGATTGCCCTGAATCTAAAAATGAGTTATCAGTGATGATCCTTATAACATATCCTATATATTGTAAAAACAACAACAACACTATTTTAAATTATAAACACTTGATTGTACCCTTATCTATTAGGAGCAACTACAAGTGTGAAGTCTCAAATTAACAAAATTGAGACTATCACTGTGGCAGATGTTGTGGGGAAAATGCAGTACAGAATAACACGAAAGCCAGAAAATATTATGGTTCACAAGCTATGTGTTACCTTTCCTTATTCATCCACTGGAAGCTTGTTCACAATGTTCTCTTTATAAAGCACAACCATTAAATATTCATTAAGACAGCTGGATGGTGAGGAGAGTGAGAGAGAATAATGAAAAGACAGTAATGGTGTCTAGGCTTTCTGAGGCACAGAAGAAAAGTAGAGCTGTTGCAACAGAATGTCACAAGAAGGGAATGAAAGTGTCTGCCTCTGTGTAGGGAAATCATGACACCAAAACAAAAGAAAAAAATGAGTCTGTGCACTAGTAGCTAACACCTAGCTACTTAGTAGGCGGAGATCTGAGTATCATAGTTCAAAGCTAGTCAGAGCAGAAAAGTCCTTGAGACTCTTGTCTCCAATTTACCACCAAAAAGCTGGATGTGAAGCTGTGCCTCAAGTAGTAGAGCACCAGGCTTAAGCAAAAGCTCAGGTCAACACTCAAGCCCTGAGTTCAAGCCCTAGTACTGGCCTTGGCACGCACAAAAAAAGATAGAATGTTATATTATAATATAATTAATAAAATATAAGTAATAAGCAAATAAAATAAACACATTGTCAGAGCAATAAACTAAAAGGACCTAAAGTATGAAAACATATTTATAGTTGGTCTAATCAGTGATAAATATCTAAAAGCCAATTATTATAACAGTATGTATCAATACTGTGCACCTTGGAATCTACTAAATTAAGATGTCAAAGAAAAATATTCAGAAAGTAATTCAGTCATGAATCAACATGAACTTGAACTAAGTGACAAAAAAAAAAGCTGACAGAAAAAGTTACTCAACACTGAACAAAGACTTGGATGTGCAAAAGACAGAAAGGAATTTGGGAAATCCAAGCAAGGATGGTACCGAACAACACAAGTCAAACCAGGGAGACTCTCCTATGCCTACTTTTTTGTGGGGCTGAATTTAGAGCTTCTGTTTTGAGGTTCCTTTGCAAAATTGACCCAGAGAAAGATCATGGTCTGTCTTGAAGATGGCATAGGTCACAGGTAAATAAGAAAAAATAAGCAAATAAAATGTATGTACATTCTTTATGGGAATTTCTTTTAATGTGTTTATCCAGGGATAATGTTTTTTCACTTGGGACATATTCTGAAAATTACATTAGCAGATAGCATCCAAACATAGCTAGGCAGAGTGTGGAAATGTTTTAGATGGTAAACAAACAAACAACCATAGTTATTCCCCAGGTAGTTAAATGTTTCCTGACTATTGCAAGAAGTTCCATCATCCTGACATATCTCTGCAAATGTTAGTCAAGCTGTGCCAATGAGCATGTGTTATTTCACAGAAAATTAGCTTTTGCCTGAAACATCCAGAACCGTTTCAAAAGAGAAGCCTCAGAGAGGATCAAGCTGCCTCTCTATTCCACCTTGCCTCTGTGGGGCATTGATATAGCGCATAGCATTTGGATTCTCTTCTCTATAATGGGACTAGTAGTTTGGTTGCAACCTGCAGTGTCCTTAAATGTCAAGTTGGAAAGAATATTTTCCCCCAAACCCTAAGGGAGTTATTACACTGACAGAGTATATGTGAGTATCAAGCTGAATTCTTCAGACAACATTGCTTGTCACCCCAATCTATGAAATATTGAGCTGGGAGTATGGGAGGTGTGTTCAAATGGAAAACTACTCAGTACCTCCACCAGCCTTCATTGTCCCCTGCTGCTAAGCCTCAGGCTCAGAAAGGCACTGGTGTGGCTCATCAGGAGGCTGACCCAGATAACCAGACAGCCTATTTGTTGGGTTAACTTCTGAATACAGAGGGACTAATAAAGCAGCATAAAAATACAGAAATAAAACTCAGATTTGAGGTACATTCAAATAATTGACTATCTGATTCTAGGTTTGGTACTGAGCCACCATAGAATTGTTGGGTTATTTTCTGCCTATATTTTCTCCCAGGTTTCATATAATGTGGGCACAGCTAACTCAGGGCCACCCACAGTAAAACTCACTCAACCGAGCACAGATGCTCCTTCTCAGCAGTATCCAATGTCACTACAGAAGCAAGCCTGGCTTGCAAATCTCTCTCATGCTGTGCTACTGACAAGCTAAAGGATCTTGTTAATATCTGGCTGGATCTCCTGCATTCAAGACAAAAACATTGGCCAGTGCCTCTCAAGATACCCAAGTGCTCAGTGTGCCCTCCAAGAGTATTTTTGGCTTAGTCACCATGGAAAATGGGAGCTCAATTCTTTTCTTTCTAAATAACTCAGTCTATTTCTCCTTCACAGAGCATCACATCAAGCATTTCAGGAGCCCTTTCTGATGGCAGATCAATATTAAGCTTTGATGTAGAGCCATCAGTTAGGGAATTGCAAGCAGAGCTTTCTCCTCCACGTGTATGTCCTGAGTGCTTCTTAAAGCAGTCCTGCTGGTGGAGCAAAGAAAAGTCTCCTGGCTTCCTTACAGTGCCACTGCAGGGGACAGATTTCAAAGCAGTGCCTCACAGTAGAAAAGGGAAATTTCTCTCTTCTCCATCTCTAACTATGATATTTACAAGTACCACACATGAAAACAAGTGAGCCTTGTTCTATGGGTTGGAGTTTCCAATGATTCCACAGAGAGCTTGCTTAAGATTGAAGCCTAACCCAGCAGCCTCTCTATTCCACAGTGCTGAGGTTGAGCATTTTGTGGAAGCACTCACATTTATATGATAAGCAAATATAGTTTGAACTTTTCAAGAAGATAACATTAAGCAGGATATTTGTTTATGTAACCTTTATTGAGAAGGTGATGAGCAGGGGAGTTGCAGTTACATAAGTAAGGTAATCAGGACATCTGTTTCTAAACACTGTTACCCCATCCTTCATTTTTTTTCCTCCCTACTTCCCTCCTCCCACCCAAGTTGTAAGGTTCATGTCCAACCTAGTGTAAAGTGGGTATCATTGTTGCATTATTTCATCCTTTGACCTGATGTTTCCATGATTCCCTTTCCCTTTCCCTTTCCCTAATCGAATAATCTTATATACAAAACACAAGGTACAGAAAACTAAGAAAAAAGAAAGAGAAAGAAAGAAAGGAAGGAAGGAAGGAAGGAAGGAAGAAAGAAAGAAAGAAAGAAAGAAAGAAAGAAAGAAAGAAAGAAAGAAAGAAAGAAAGAAAGAAAAGAAAGAAACAAAGAAAGAAACAAAGAAAGAAACAAAGAAAGAAAGAAAGAAAGAAAGAAAGAAAGAAAGAAAGAAAGAAAGAAAGAAAGAAAGAAAGAAAGAAAGAAAGAAAGAAAGAAAGAAAGAAAGAAAAGAAAAGAAAGGAAGAAAGGAAGGAAGGAAGGAAGGAAGGAAGGAAGGAAGGAAGGAAGGAAGGAAGGAAGGAACTATTTACAGGACCTAATAAGAACCTTTTGTTTCCATATCTTGGAGTTCATGTTGATACGCTTCATTATATATGGTCCTATGCACTAATCAATTGGGTTGCTGAGATCCTCTGTTAAGAATATCATAGTCATATTCTAGTTCTTACAAATGAAGGAAACCATGTAGCCTACTTTTCTTTTGGTCTGGATTATTTCACTTAATATAATTTTTCCAGTTCTTTCCATTTCCTTATGGATGGGGCAACAACATTCTTTCTGATGGAGGAATAGAACTGTGTTGTGTATATATAATACACCTTCTTGATCCATTTATCTACTGAGGGGCATCTGGGTCTGTTCCATATCTTAGCTATGATAAATAATAGAGCAATGAACATGGTTGTGCTGATAGCTTTGGTGTGGCCTTGTTTGTGGTCATTTGCGTAAATGCCCAGGAGTGGGATTTCTGGATCATAGGGGAGCTCTGTGTTTACTCTTTTGAGAAACCTTCTTAAAGCAGAATATTTGTAATAGTCTTACATATATAACATAAGTTACATTTTCCTGTAATATTGTCATTCTTTCAAAATGAATTATCAATTTTTAGTTTTCATTGTTAGTCTTTGCTTCTCATCAGCGATGACTGACTTATGCTTTGTTATTAATCCTGTCTCACTCATCCTGTAAATGCATGGAAAGCCTTACTTTGTCTAGATTTGATAGGCTTTGCTTGTACAAAGAGCATACATTTGGTATTGGTCTACTGTAGAAAACCACTGGGCTGAGGTAGAAAGAAAATATTGAGACCTAGTTTGTCTCATGGAGTAGGTACCAACAATCACTTTTCTAAGTCATAAAATGGTTCTACAGAGTTTGCAGCTGTCAAGTTTTACAAGCTCAATATTTGGGTCTCAAACAGGCTGGTAGCAAGGATCCTGGTGGAATGAGGAAAGAATAGATATGACAGAGAGCCATTAGAAGTGAACAACAGCACTCCTCACTCCTCCACCACCTGGGGCCATGGTCTTCATGAAAACTTGCACAGGAACTCAAGCAGAGCTTCTGATTCCTTGAGGGAAATTAGAGCTGTGCCCATTACATGTCAACAACAGTTAACATTTTTATTTGTTTTACCTGAAGAAAGACTTTGGAAAGGCTGAAGGACAACTTGAAACAATCCATCCAGATGCTCAAACTGAATAAAAGTTAGAGATACTTGGGCTCAAGCTTCCAAAATTAATTAAATAAGAATGGAACATATTTAAATATATCTTCTAAAGGCAAAAAGCATCAGTGGTTCTTTGCCTTATTTTCTCTGAGTAGTAGAGTTAAAAATCCAAATTATCTTCAGGGAACTCAAAGTCACTGTGGTACAATCAATGATTACCTCAGGATGAACAGGCTCAGATAAGAAATGAAATCCTCAGCCTGACATGTTTGAAACATGAAAGATGATATAACAATTTTATGTTAAGAATCTGATTTTAATCTGGGAAGTATAATCTTTAAGTAAGCAAATGGAAACTGCAAATCCATAATTTTACAACCTTCACTGAATATCAGAATATTTTCTTATCCAATTATTTGCCAAAACAAAATAGTTGTCTTATTTTCCTCTAGAGATGAAAGGTAAGAAGTCCCAAACAAGTAATCAAATATATAAAAATATATACAGAACAAATAATGAAAATATTTGTGCTCTAAACTTTCAACATCTTAACATTAAAAGATGGTCATTAACATAACAAAAAAGTATAGAGCTCTTCGGATAAAGTATTGAACTCTTGAGTCCAGTGAAGAATGAGATAACTGAGAAACACCTGTTAAAATTGTCATTATCCCTTCTAGTATCAATTAAATAATAAAATTGAAATATAACAGACTCACATAGCCACATTAATGTCTCTTTCTATATTAAAACATTGTATTTTCCTAAACAGCCTATAACTATAGCCAATTTGATGATAGATAGATAGATAGATAGATAGATAGATAGATAGATAGATAGATAGATAGGCTGTGTGCTGTGTGTGTGTGTGTGTGTGTGTGTGTGTGTGTGTGTGTGTGTGTGTGTGTGTGTGTTGATCCTGAGGCTTAATCTTGGGATCTGGATGCTGTTCCTTAGCTTTTTCCATTCTACCACTTGAACCACACCTATAGTACTAGAGGAAAATCTTGAATGCTGTAGTGGAAACAAGTGTTCATGGCTTTAGCAAATTACCCAACATTGAATCAGACCTTGAGGTAAGCAATATGGGAATAAGTAGTTCTCACAGGATTTCCTTTCCTCAATCCCTCCCTCCGTTTTCTTTTCTTTTGTCCATAGGACATGGTCCTAGAAGTTGATTCCTGCTTTGTTAGAGCATCATAAAGGAAAACTTGCTGAGCTTTGTAGTGTTAAGTCAGTCTTCTGTACCCACAGATAGAACAGACTGGCACAGTAGTGAACCTGTTCATGATGAGGACAAAGCACTTGTAATGTAATTCCATTTGACAACTTAGCAAGGGCCACTTCTCACTCAAGATTTAGTATCTTGCTCCCATTATTCACAGCGCTTCTAACTCTGTTAAATAACAGGCCCCCCCACACTCTTCTTTTTGTCTCTGCTTAGCTCAGCAGTTTCCAATACTAAGCACTTGACATGAACTTTGTAATCTTCACATCATTTTCATCCACTTCAAAATGGCTGAAAGTTATTTTCTTTCTAAAGTCCCTGCAAGGAAAGATTAAATATAGTTCAATCTAATGCCTTTATTCTCACAGAGATTTCTTAGTAAATATTTGTGTATTTCCTCATTTGATAGTAATGGCAACAGTGCTGAGGGAGAATGATTATGAAAATGACAGTTTCACAAATCATTTCCAGTGTATTAAACTAGGAATAAAAGCCATTACAGCTTCTGGTTTTGGAATATGAAACCTAATATGCAGCTAGGGAGAACTTGGAATGTTTTGTTAATGTACACTGAAAAAATGAAAATTCCCCACATGTAGTTATGGGGAAACAATCATGTCTCCCCAAACAGCAGTGCCCTCCTGGAAGCTCACGGGGTGATCACTTCTCAAACTTGTTTTCAATGGATATAGTATAAATAATTTTCCACCTTTGCACTATTGGCTCAAAACTACTATAAAAGTACAATCTCTAATTTTAAAGAAGTAATAGAATAAGAAGAGGAAAAATATATATTCATATATATGTGTATATATATATATATATATATGTTGAAGACAGACATGAGAAGACAAAGGAAAGAAAAGACAAAAGGTATGTCATGTCCACATATGCTCCTCCAATTTGTAGCTGGGGAGGATTTAAAGGTGCAATAAAAAAAAAAGAGCTCCAAACAACAAGAGCATAGAGCCTATGACATCTGGTGCAAAAGTCATGTGCCTTGAATGTTTTAACAGATGAGGTACAGCAGTCTGCCTGGGTGGGACATGTCGAGGTGCCTCTAGACATGGGAAATGCAGTCAAAGATGTTTATCAGTCAGGGGGCAGCTGGGCCTCTGGAAAGAGGATGCCAGGGCAGGACTTTGTCTGTAGGGGCTCAGGTTCCAACCACATCATCCAACAGGTATTCAACTCTGTGGGTACAAAAGAAGAAAAATAGATTTTAGGAGCCACTATATATATATATATATATATATATTTTTTTTTTTTTTTTGGCCAGTCCTGGGCCTTGGACTCAGGGCCTGAGCACTGTCCCTGGCTTCTTCCCGCTCAAGGCTAGCACTCTGCCACTTGAGCCACAGCGCCGCTTCTGGCCGTTTTCTGTATATGTGGTGCTGGGGAATCGAACCTAGGGCCTCGTGTATCCGAGGCAGGCACTCTTGCCACTAGGCTATATCCCCAGCCCAAGAGCCACTATATATATTGAATACAATTAGTTATAAGGTATGAAACATGAACATTTATGTCAATATCTTCTCAAAAATTCCTAAATTGATGCTAAGAATATGGAGAAAAGTATTCAAATATGTAAAGACAGAAGCATATAAGTCAGGGAAACAGTAGCTAGTTAAAAGAACAAATTTTCAGAAATCCTAACAGTGTACAATTAACCCATTATGCGCTGGCCCCTTTTATTTCTTTTTTTATTGTCAAGATGATGTACAGAGGGGCTACAGTTACATACTTAATGGAATGAATACATTTTTTGTCATACGTGTTACCCCCTTCCACATTTTTCTCCTGCCTTCCCTCCCCTAACCCACCCCCATTGCTTTCATCATCCTTTTTTATTTCTTTTCAGTTTTTTTTTTCCTTTTGTTGGGCTTGAACTCAGGGTCTGGGCACTGTCTCTAAGCCTTTTTGTTCAAAGCTAGTGCTCTAGTACTTTGAGCCATGGTCCTATTTCTGGTTTTCTGGTGGTAAAATGGAGATAAGAATCTCATGGACTTCCATGTTCAGGCTGGCTTCAAACCATGATCCTCAGATCTCAGTCTCCTGACTATCTAGGATTCTAGGCATGAGCTACCAGCACCCAGCTTTCATTTTTTAAAATTTATTCTCATTTAATTGTTATTGTCTATACATGATACACATGCTCTAAGAATTGAAATCAGGGCCTCCTGTTTGCTAAGCAAGCACGCTGTCACTATCACCATGTCTCTAGTCCTTTTTGTTTTCATTCTTTTTCAAAAAAGGTGTCACAGTTTTACCTGGTTGGGCTGGTCTCTGGTCCTTCCAACGTCAACTCTTGAGTAGCTGTGACATAAGTGTCATAAGTTTTATAACAGTTCTAAAGGATAGCTAGTATTAGGGGACACACACACACACACACACACACACACACACACACACACTTTGAAGTTCTGAACCAAAGCAGTTTATCTCTAGAGCTCAGACAACAAACACAATTTACTATGATGCTGTGGTCACAAAGGACTGGAATGTAGAACATTTTCATACCCGACCCTATTTACATAGAAAATTGAAGGATTAATCAATTTGTTTGAGACAAGGATCTTAGGAACTGATTTAGCAATCAGATTTACTTTTTTATTGGTTATTCTAGAGATTGAACTCATGGCATCATACTTACTAGCCTAGTGCTTTGCATGTGAGCCACATCTCTGGCCCTAGAGATATACGTTTGAATAGGTACCTATGAATACTCCACATCAATATCTAAGAAAAGACTGAAAAAATGCTATTTCTTTGCTCATTCATCAATGTACACATTAGTATTTATTATTAAGGACCAGAAAACAACTGGCACTTCTCTAGGCCCTAAGTATACAACAATGAATAGATCAAAAGTTTTGCATCCATGGATTCAGAAGAAAGGTAAAACACAGAAGAGCTGCTGACTTCTAAGACAAAGAAGTTAAAGACAACAACCAGCAGCTGTGGTCTGAGAAAATGCATAAATAAAGTATCTATCAACTGAAAGGAGACAGGCTATTGTCAGAGCAGGCTTGGAAAGGGAGATGAACTCAGGGGTGGTATTTTGGACATGTTGCATTTGAACTGCCAGTTAGAAACCCCAATGGAGGAGTCAAATGCACACCTGCATGTATTGGTCTCTAATTGAAAGAAGATCAGTATGGAGGGACAGATTGGGAGTTGTCAACAGATACATGGAATATATAGCCATGAAACTGGGGAGGTAACAGGGAGAGCAGAGAGAAGTAAAGGAGGGCAACAGAGACTGAGCCCTGGAATCATATCAAGATAATAAAACTGGAGGAGACAGAATTGAAGTGAGAGAAATTGTAGCGATCTGGTTCCATGAATAAACACAGTCACTCCACAAGAGTGACTGAAAAGTTATTTGACTATGTTGAATGAGCAATTCATAGCATGGGTTGAGTGATTAAATAAATCAAGTCTGCCAAGAGGGAAAACAGATTGAGTCAGAAATATAATTCTTTAACCATTTTTCCCAATTGCTGTGTGACCTGACTGTATTTGATACCAATATTTTTATGTTCCTTTGTTTATCCTTCAGTTATTATTTTAGTTACTTTGTTTTTTATTTCTAATTTTTTTTCTTATTTATTGTCAAAGTACAGAGATGTTACAGTTTCATATGTTAGGCCTTGGGTACATTTCTTGTACTGTTTGTTACCTCCTTGCTCATCCCCTTTCCCCCTCTTTCTTTCCCTTTCCCCCAATGAGTTGTTCAGTTGGTTTACACCAAACAGTTTTGCAAGTATTGCTTTTGTAGTCGTTTGTCTTTTTATCCTTTGTCTCTCGATTTTGATATTCCCTTTCACTTTCCTAGTTCTAATGCCAGTATATACAGTTTCCAATGTACTCAGATAAGATAAAGTGATAGTGCAGATGCAACCACAGGAAGGGGATACAAGAGGATCATCAACAATAGAAGCTGCGGTTTCAAATGGCATGTTGAAAGTAATTACAACAATGATATAACAGTCGTTTCCATAACATGGATTTCATTTCACTTAGCATCATTTTATGCATTCATAAGCTCTTGTGCTCTTCTGCTGTGACTAGCCTAAACCTGTGCTAATTATTCCCTATGAGGGAGACCATAGAGTCCATTGGACCTCTGCTCCCCATAAAAATTCAGCCTTGGGCAAGTATAACTCTAAATGGTGAAAAACTAAAGCCATTCTTTTTAAAATCAGGAAGAAGGCAGGGATGTCCACTCTCTCCCCTGCTCTTCAACTTGGTACTAGAATTCCTAGCCAGAGCAATTAGGCAAGAAGAAAATATAAAGGGGATCCAAATAGGAAAAGATGAAGTTAAACTTTCTCTCTTCGCAGATGACATGATCCTATACCTAAAGAATCCCATAGACTCTACCACCAAGCTACTAGAGCTGATCCAAAACTTTGGCAAAGTTGCAGGATATAAAATAAACCCTCAAAAATTAATGGCCTTTCTCTATGCTAATGACCCAAACACCGAGGTTGAAATCAGGAAAGCAACTCCTTTTGCAATAGCCTCAAAAAACATAAAATACCTAGGAATAACCTTAACCAAAGAAGTGAAAGACCTCTTTGATGAGAACTTTAAAAGCTTGAAAAACGAAATTAAGTCAGAATTAAGGAAAAGGAAAAACCTCCCATGCTCCTGGATTGGGAGCATTAATATAATCAAAATGGCAATACTGCCAAAGGCTATCTACAAATTCAATGCAATACCCATTAATATCCCAACACCATTTTTTTAATGAAATAGAGGAAGCAATCCAGAAATTCATATGGAACAATAAAAGACCTAGAATAGCAAAAACAATCCTAAGCAGAAAGAACAGTGCTGGAGGAATTACAATACGCAACTTCAAGCTGTATTAAAAAGCTATAGTAATAAAAACAGCTTGGTATTGGTACCGGAACAAGCCTGAAGACCAATGGAACAGAATTGAAGACCCAGAAATGATCCCACAGAACTATGCCTACTTAATCTTTGATAAAGGAGCTAAAACAATAGTTTGGAAGAAAGATAGTCTCTTTAAAAAATGGTGATGGCAAAACTGGTTCAACACATGCAACAAACTAAAACTAGATCCTTATGTATCACCATGCACCAAAATCAATTCCAAATGGATTAAAGACCTCGAAATCAAAACAGACACCCTGAAAACACTAAAGGAAGGAGTAGGGGAAACACTTGGGCTCCTTGACACAGGAAGGAACTTCCTTAACAAAGACCCAGAAAGGCTACAAATCAAAGAAAGGTTGGACAAATGGGACTGCATCAAACTGCAGAGCTTCTGCACGGCAAAGGACATAGCTCGCAAGATAAACAGACTGGGAGAAGATCTTTACCGGCCATTCAATGGACAAAGGCCTCATATCTAAAATATATGCAGAACTAAAAAAATTACCTTCGTCCAAACAAAACCGCAAAGAACCAATAGCCCCCTCATCAAGTGGGCTAAAGAATTAAAAAGAGACTTCTCTGATGAGGAAATGAGAATGGCCAAGAGACATATGAAAAAGTGCTCTACATCACTGGCCATAAAAGAAATGCAAATCAAAACAACATTGAGATTCCATCTCACCCCAGTAAGAATGTCCTTTATCAAGAAAACCAACAATAACAATTGTTGGATGGGGATGTGGCCAAAAGGGAACCCTACTTCATTGTTGGTGGGAATGTAAACTGGTTCAGCCACTCTGGTAAGCAGTATGGAGATTCCTCAGAAGACTAAATATAGAACTCCCCTATGACCCAGCAGCCCCACGCTTGGGTATCTATCCAAAAGAACACAAACAAAATCACACTAAAGCCACCAGCACAACAATGTTCATCGCAGCACAATTTGTCATAGCTAGAATCTGGAACCAACCCAGATGCCCCCCAGTAGATGAATGGATCAGGAAAATGTGGTACATATACGCAATGGAACTTTATGCCTCTATCAGAAAGAATGACATTGCCCCATTTGTAAGGAAATGGAAGGACTTGATAAAAGTTATACTAAGTGAAGTGAGCCACATCCAAAGAAACATGGACTCTATGTCTCCCTTATTGGGAATAATTAGTACAGGTTTAGGCAAGTCACAGCAGAGGACCACAAGAGCCCAATAGGTATACCCTTATGAACACATAAGATGATGCTAAGTGAAAGAACTCCATGTTATGGAAATGATTGTTATATCACAGTTGTAACTACTTTCAACATCCCATGTGTATCTGTAGCTTCTATTATTGATGATGTTCTTGTATCACCTTCCTGTGGTTGTACCTACACTATCTCTGTAATCTTATCTGAGTATATTGGAAACCATGTATACTGGTAGTAGAACTAGGAAATTGAAAGGGAATACCAAAATTGAGAGACACAGGGTAAAAAAAGAAAAACAACTATAAAAGCAATACTTGCAAAACTGTTTGGTGTAAGTGAACTGAACACCCCATGGGAGGAAAGGGAAAGGGGGAGGAGGGAGGGGGGTATGAGGGACGAGGTAACAAACAGTACAAGTAATGTATCCAATGCCTAACTTATGAAACTGTAACCTCTCTGTACATCAGTTTGATAATAAAAATTTGAAGAAAAAAATAAAATAAAGTTCTAAATAAAGCCCTAAAATAGAGAAAAAAAATTGACCCTTGGATGGGTGTCAGGGGTTCACACCTACTGCTAACTCCTCAGGAGACTGAGATCTAAGGATCAGGGTTCAAAGCCAGCATGGGCATACAAATCCAAGAAACTCTTATCTCCAATAATTCACCAAAATGCCAGGAGTGGAGCTATGAGACAAGTGGGAGAGAGCCAGTCGTGAGTGAAAAAGCTAAGAGACAGTGCCTAGGCTGAGGTCAAGCCCCAATACCAGTGCACGCGCGTGCGCGCACGCACACACGCACACACACACGCACACACCACCCTTGACAGCAAATCATTTTACTTTCTAAAACCCCTTATGTTTTACAATTTCTCTGTAGATAAAATCTAATACCCCGTGCCTAATTTTACTCCCATGCTGCAGTGGACATAGATCCCAAAGAAATCACCAACATTATGTGACTAAAAATTGAAATTCAGGCCACTGACATGTTAATTATAGGTCATAGTTCATGTTATCTACAAACTCAAATGGAGCTACAATAAAAACAAAAACAAAATGGAGGCACATACAATTGCAAACTATAAACACAGAGAAATTAGAACAGCAACCCATGCGGAGAACTTACAATGTCACAGTCTATGTCAAAGCAAAGCAATGTACTTGTACTTGACCTCCAACCTGGGCCTCAGAGGACTGACTGTACTCCATTCTTTGTCTGTGGATATCTTTTGTTTTTCATTCTTTCAATAATCTTTGGGAGCGTGCTACTGCTTCAGTTACAGTTTTCACTTGGGTAAGAAAGTCTAAAGGAGCTTGGTGAGCCTGGATACGAAGGATAAGTATTTATGCATTTGGAAAGAAAGGTGGTGGAATGTTCATTTTAATAGTAAGCAAAGTTGTGTACCGAGTACCTCCAATGTGTGTCAAGTGTTTGCAAACACTCTCTCATTTAATTCTTACACAGCCCCATGGAATATGGATTATTATCTTCATTTTACAGATGATGACTATACAGAGTTAATGAATCCCCAGTTTATGCAGCCAATATCCAGCACAACACACAAGGCACTTTGGACTGTCATCCTCTAAAGTTCTCTCAACTTTCTGCTGCAGTATTTCTGGGCTTCAGAGAAATAATTGGAGTGAGGCATTCACAGGCCAGTGGAGTAGTGGTGAGAGAGCTGGTCTATTCACCAGGGTGGTTATCATGGTTACGTATGTGCCAGGAAGTATGGAAAGCAGAGATGTAAATGAAGATGTGGAGCTTAGTCACACTATCGGGGGCTGTGAATGCCGAGCAGGTGAATTTCACTTCTTATTGCATGTCATTTTGCATAGTTATTTTAAGTAAGAAAGAACATAATTGCTAACATTCAAGCAAAAATTTCAAAGCATGGGATGGTTGCAATAAACATAAAGTTTCATCAGAGAAAAGAGGATGAGAAGCCTCTGAGGCCATGTTTGAATCTCCATCCTTGATTTTGGGCTTGCAATTGTAGAACTCATTGAACTTGGATTAATCATTTAAATTTCTATTGGCTAGCTCAACTATTTTTAAAATGATCTGTTTTTCACCCTTTCTTTTCACTATCCATGAGAACTTTCAACCTCCAGACCTAGAAATTATATTTGATTCTTTCTCATAATCTCACCTGAAAAAATAAATTATATCCAATTCCACCTCCAAGTACTATAAACACGCGAGGTTTTCCTGCTGCTACCATCCTTATCTAACATGGTTGCTCCACCAGTCTACTGACAAGTCTCTGAAGTGATGAAGATGCATCCTTTTCTGAGGTGTCTACCATCTGAAGGCTTTTCCATTACTGTGTCTACTTCCATCAACCCCGCTCTGTACATCTTCCTCCACCCTCTCCACTGTCACATGACCACCTTTCGGTTACATCACAGCTTCATTGGAAGTATTTGCATATGAGTTCAAACTTCAAAAACTACTTTTCTTTGCCTGTTGGTTCTTGTTTCATGTAAAACTGAATATATACTGGGAGCTAATGGCTCACACCTTTAATTCTAGCTACTTAAGAGGATGAGATCTGAGGATTAAATTGCAAGCCAGCCTAGGCAAACAAACCCAAGAGACACTTATTGCCATTCAACTGGTCAAAAGCTGGAAATAGAAGTAAGTATGGCTCGAGTGATAGAATGCCGGCCTTGAACAAAAAAAAAAAAACAACAAAGCCAAGCAAGATTGTAAGGCCTTGAGTCCAAACCCCAGTACCAGCATGCACACACACACACACACACACACACACACACACACACATTAAGAAACAGGGCCTACTACATCCTAGAATATGAAAGGCATAAAGACTCAACCTAAGCAAATGGGATAACCACAAGCCATTACCTAATTAACTTAAACAACTGATTTGGCTGAGTGGGCTTCCAAAGCTCACTCCTCCTGAGAGACCCATGCTGCCATTCATGGTGGGCTCTTTAGGTAACCAAGCATTGAATGAAAGAAGTAATATTAGCAGCTAATGCATTAAACACGAGAGTATTTCATCACCTGAGGCAGACCAAATAATATAACCTATTTCACATTACCGGCGGCATTAAAGAAAGAAACATGCTTTCCAAGTATCTCCCAAAAAATTAAGCAAGTGTAGATTGATAAGTGGGGGTTTTTTTTGGTCCTTTCTTTATGAATCAAATTTAAAATGGATGAAAGAATTACTTATCAAGCATGGGTGCAAGTTAAGCTGAGCTGCTGTTTTAATGCTATCTGCCCGAAGCAAACAGAATTCAATAAGCTTCATACAATAGTGATGGAAATGTATCTGTCTAGCCTGGGCTTCTTACTGACAACAAATCAATATGTTTTTGGATTTAAGTCTGACAAAGCTTAATAGCAAACAAAGGATAATATTTCTCTGAAACAATTCTATGCACAGGACAAAAGATTTCTATCAATCTTTTTATTCCTAAACTCTATTCATATTCTGCCTCTTTCAAAACACTGACACTCTGCAGATGTCCTCTGATACAATCTCTATAGGCTCCAAATTGCTTAAATTTATTTGTGATATTGCCCCCAACCTATGTCATGCAGCCTGCAGAGAGCTCTACACAGACTTTCAGAAGCTAACACGGATTTTTTAATTCATTTATATACTCCTTACATGAAAGAATAGCATTCAAAAATGCCTGCAATATAATTGCATTAAATGTGGGACTTTGCTATATTCTGTTATGCTGAGAGAGCAGTTTTATGCTAAAAAATATGCTTTTGTGGTTTTATCACATGTTTCTTCCTAGTGTCTAGAAATGCCCAATTGTAAGTAATATTATTTTATTTTCTGCCAATGAATATGAACAGGAGCTCACATTCCTCTTACTATGAAAGATGTACATAGTAACATCTGTTAAGTTTTAAAGTCATATATTGACCAGCACAAAATATTGTCAAGTATCATATTAACGACAAGATATCTCAGAGAGATATTTTGTATTTCTCTGAGAGATTCATCTTCATGTTGAAATCTCCTCAATGATCAAAAAGAAAAAGCCTTAAATTCTTCTGATTCTGAATTGTTTTTTCAGTAGTGGAGATGGAACCCAGCCCTCATGAATTCTAAGCAGGCTTTCTACCACTAAAACACACTCCAAGGCAACCCTCAATTTTTAATACCACCTGCATGACAGGGTCTACTAGCGACTGACCTTAGAAATAAGTAAAATATACACCGCCAGAATTACTTACATAAGAATTTCTAAATGTAACTCAAATATCATTGGAATTGATCATTCTCAGACAATTCGGAGAAAAGGGACTGTCAGAGCATTTGACACAACCTTTGACCACCTCTGAATCTGCCTGTGAATTATGTATACTCTTTGATATATAGATACACACACACACACACACACACACACACACACACACACACACACACACACACCCCTTCTCATCTCTTGTCCCTGGTTTTCCAACCTAAGGCCAATGTCTGTCCACCCCGCCCCCCGCCCCGGAGATGGCTAAAAAAATAGTCTTTCCATGGCTGCCATATAATATATCTCTTTTCTCTGCCCTTCACTATGTCTCTTTATTTGGCATACGGAGCAAATGGCTGGACCAAATATGGAACTCGTGGAATTTGTTCCTGGGGTTTAAAAACCTGGTTTCAAGGGAAGAAGAGTTTAGTTAGCAATGTAACTTATGCCATGGGTCAAGACCAGTCTTTCTTAATCTCTATCCATTACTTCCTCCATTTAAAAACATCCCATAGAAGAGTTTCATGCCTAACTAAAGGCAAATGAATTCTAGATTACTGTAATTCCAAAATACATCAGAAAGAGAAACATAAATCCACAAGGAAAGCTAGGCTAATCCTTAGAAAGTTCAGAAGAACCGATGAACTAATGCGATAACAGGAGTAGTAATCTACTGTTTGCCCAGGAACCGCAGCTGGACAACTCACCACATCAAACATCTAGAAGTATCTCCAAATCACCTAAATTCCTACACTTACTAAGTAATCAAAGCATAAATCTTTTTCTACTAGATGAGGTTGTCATAGAGTTGAAGATTACAAGATGAAGAATTAATGTGTTTGATCAAATTAATCATCTGAGGTGAATGAAACTCTCTGACTCAGTTTAGACAGTTCCTTATACTTACCTCATTTAAGTCCCACATTTGCATATGGTTACTTGATACCTTTGAAAGTAAGAAAACTAAACTCAGAGATCAAAAGCAAACTAAACTGAGAGATCAAAAACATACATAAATGTTCCTAAAGATAAAAGTATTGAAACACTAGCTTCTTTGCTACTGAAGGAAATAAAAATTTCCTGTGGAATGAAATCAAGAAGTTGAGGGATAGTATTATTCATAGCTTCTGATCAGACATGAAGAGAGTGAGATGACAAACTGTTAAGTATACGTTCAAAATAAAAAAAAAAAGCTTTTAGCTTTTACTTAGAAATTTGACTGGAAAAATACGGAAAAGGTTAAAGAGCTGGCTTATTGATGTGTTCAGCTGTCTATTTAACCTTTCTCCTTTCAAGATTAATTGGTCCAAAATGAAAATCTTTACTTTTTCCCTCACTCTTCTTGATCCACAATATTCCCCATCTTAGCACAGCAAAGATGCAACTACCAATCCACCTGCTCAAAACTATCACCATAAATAAGTATGTTTCAGTTTTATTTTGAAATTATCCTTCCAAATATAGCTTGTAAGAGGTTTGATATGTTTCTTATCTAGATAATATTTTACCCCATCTCTTATTCCCTGGTGTGAGGTAGATAGAAAAGAAAATAGGCCTTTAGTACTAAAGGGCCAAGACTGAGTTTGGGATGAGAGCATCTCAAATTCAGAATATGGGCAATAGATACAGTTAAGCTAATTCCTGTTAGTTTTACTATTGCTACATGAATTCCTGGAGTCCAGATCCTTTCTTCTATCAATAAGTTGAATGCAGATAACTCTGTGTAGTGGAACAGACCTACAAACCAGTGCTCTGAAGAAGATAGGAGAATCATCAATTCAAGACCAATCTGGGTTACAATGTGACAACACTGCCTCAAAACAAAAACCCCAAAATAATAAGTGCACACAGACTTTCTTATATCATATCACACTGAACTCCATCTCCCTTTCCATTTTTCAGGACCCTATGACTACATTGGGATCACTTGAACAATCCACAATAGTCTATTTGTTTAATAAATATGTGTTAGCAGCCATAATTCCATGTGTAACCTCAATTTCCCTTCATCATATGACAGAACATCCTCCAAGTTCCAAGCGTTAGGATGGGAATCTGTGAGGATAGTTGTTTGCCATCCACTTGCAGATTTCTCTCTAGTTTCTTAGTGTGTTCATCAATTGCAATTCACACAATATAATATCTAACATTTATTAAATCCCACCATATGATAATCACTGTGCCAAACACATTTTTATTTTAGTAAGTGTGCATGAGGACCAAAAGAGAAGAAGAGGGCATGTACTTTAATTGTTGTGTATTGTACCCTCCCACCCACTCCATCTCAGACATGTAGTCACTTACTTTCCTTGCCATCCTTAAAGATTTGAGGATAAGTCAGACACTAGTAATCCTAGCTACTCAGGAGGCTGAGTGCTGAGGATTGCAGTTCGAAACTGGCTGGAGCAGGGAAGTTCATGAGACTCTTACCTCCAATTAACCACCATAAAAGTCCCCTTTTCCTCCAGATGAAGGTTTTATTTTTGTTTTTTGCCAGTCCAGGGGCTTGAATTCAGGGCCTGAATACTGTCCCTGTCTTCCTATTGCTCAAGGCAACAAACACTCTATCACTTGAGCTACAGCCTCACTTCTGGTTTGTTTGGGGGTTTTTTTGTTTGTTTGTTTGTTTATGTGGTCCTGAGGAATCAAACCCAGGGTCTCATGCATGCTAGGCAAGGACTCTATCGCTAAGCCACATTCCCAGCCCAGGATGAAGATGTTTAAGGGATAACACAGATCAAGATACATTGTAAACACAAATGACTTCAAAATAAAAAGATTCAGTACATAACCTAGAATTAAGAAAAGTGAGGGAAGGTATGGGCTGGGAAGGGTGGATGAGAATGTTGAAAAGGGCAACATTCATCAAGAGGCATTGTATTCATAAACCGCTTTGTTGAAGGGCAACTTCTTTGTACAACTACTTAAAGATAATAAATATTTAGAGCTGGGTGCTGGTGATTCATGCCTGTAATCCTAGCTACTCAGGAGGCTGAGATCTGAGAATTATGGTTCAAAGCCAGCCCAGGCAAGAAAGTTCATGAGACTCATCCCCAATTAATCACCAGAAAACCAGAGTGGCACTGTGGCTCAATGTGGTAGAACACTGGCCTTGAACTGAAGAGATCAGAGACAGTGCCCAGGCCCAGAGTTCAAGCCCCATGATCCACACACACACACACACACAAAAAAAAAAAAAAAAAAAAAAAAAAACAGAAGAGCTGTTTCTCAAGTGGTATAGTACCAGGTTTGAGCAAAATATCTGAGGGACAGTGTTCAGGTTTTGAGTTCAAAACCCAGTACCAGCACCAAGAAAAATAAAAGAAAGGAAATAAGGAAAGAGAGAGACAATAAAGGAAAGAAGGAAGGAAGGAAGGAAGGAAGGAAGGAAGGAAGGAAGGAAGGAAGGAAGGAAGGGAGGGAGGGAGGGAGGGAGGGAGGGAGGGAGGGAGGGAGGGAGGGAGGGAGGGAGGGAGGGAGGGAGGGAGGGAGGAAGGAAGGAAGGGAGGAAGGAAGGAAGGAAGGAAAGACTGGTTTGAGACCTGAAGAAAATTCAGCTACTGTTGGGAAGTATCACTGGCAATACAATTTTCTCTCTCTGACACATCCATAGCTCATTGCACATAATGTTGCATTATCACTTCTGTGCTTTTTGAGAAAGTTTGAGCTATATTTAGGTAGACAAGTTTTTGGTGCTGTGGAGTTAATTTGAGTTAATTTGAATAGCACTTCAGGAATGGTGAGTATTAGAAGAGAAACACACATTCCTATGGCGTTTTCCATTTCCATACTCTACTGCTTTGGACGACGTGAGAAGCTAACAGCAAGAGGTAGTTTTCAGCTGTATTCTTTTGCCATTTCCCTCTTAACTCCCCTTTAAGTTTTTTCTTTCTTTCTTACCCTTCTTTCTTCTTTCCCTTTCCTTTGTCTGCCTCCTCCCTTTCCTCATCAAGTGAACCATTTCCAAAGCCGCTGTATATTCAGAAGTGTCTTTTAGTCTAAATTTCTTTTCAGACAATATCATGGATTTAAGTATATTTTGTTCAACATTATTTAGTCACTAGGCAAAAACAGAGAAATCTAAAAATATTTTCCATACCTTCATATTTCATATTACAGTCCTATCGGTATCTTAAGGCATGCATATACAACTAGTGTTCCAGCTCAAAGAACATAGGAAATAAATATCTTATGTAAAAAAGATAAAAGTTTTAAAATTCTTATTTATAGCCAATCACTTAAAATTTGGATTTAATGGTATAACTGAAGACAAAAATTAAATCAAGGTAAAAGCTGTCCTGGTATTCGCTGGCAAAGGAATGCCCTTCATAAAGTAGCCATAGCCTAATTCCTTTTCCCAGTCTGAAGTCAAGCATTGCATTTCATGTAAGACAGTTTAAAAGAATAAGAATGTTAATTTTTACCAGGGATGCAGAAATAACCTGTCATTATTAGATATGCACAGTAGCACAGATTACTTTTTGCTTCAGTTAATTAGGGGCAGGCAAAGCAAGTTACAATGGTTTAATTTTTTTTCAAAATAGGATGGAATTTGTTGCACTGTTTAAGTCAGTTTCTCATAACACCCAATACAGGACAGGGCACAAGAAAGGCTTTCATTTAATGAGATACATTGATGTTACTCTGTTCCGTGATCCAGGTTGTTGCAAGGATGTTCCTATTTCTGGATTCATCTGGTACTTATCTGTCCATCACAGGGAGGAGACTCAGTGCTTGGCTAACAGCGCAGGACTCTCCAGAGGCTCACTTTCTCCATGCCTTGTCAGCCTCCGTGTGTCCCACTTTCTATGACTCCTCTCCCTCCCACCATCTTCTCTGCAAACATTTCTTGCTTATCTGTTCCACTTCAAGAGCTATGGGCTAAGGATTCTGATGTACAACAGCTATAAAAAGATAGAGTCCCTTTTCCCACAGAGTGCAATCAAGTAGACAGGAAGTTACACAAAGTAGTTGGTGTTATAAAACAATGCCTTCCACATTTTTTGAATAGTCATAACCATAATAACATACACAGACACACAGCAGTACACACACACACACACACACACACACACACACACGCAATGGAGCTGGCCATTGGTAGCTCATGCCTGTGAATCTGAGATATGAGGACCTTTTCTCCCATGTGAATTCATTTCTACCTGATATCTTTCATTGTAGTAACTAGTTCTATCATCCACATACTCAATGGGCCAAAATCTGGTCTCTTTTGGCAATCTTATTTCATAATTTATATTTCTCAGTGATCAACCAATCATTTTGTCCCTTCCTTTAAGATGCATTTGAACCAAATTGTCACAAGCTCACTAACTACCAATTAGCCCCAATCATGAGCATCCACTGTCCAAATGATGGGTTTTGTTCTGATCCATTCTCCTACAGTGTGGCAACCCACTTCCTCCTACCAAATTAAAAAACAGAGTGGCCAGAAGGATCGTGAGAAGACTAAAGGATGGATTTAAGTATATTTCGGATTTACTATGTGCATTAGCTTCTCATTACACATACAAAAAAATGGAAAACAGTCTTGCTTCAAACCAGATTCTAAAGCTGCCTTGAATGTATTGGGAACAGTTCAAACACTTTAAAGTGCATTCATCAATCAATCAAGGCATCTGCTTTCCTTTTACTTCTTGCTCTTATAAGAGTAGCTTTGTCCTAGAAATGGTGAGGATTAGATGTGTTTATGCATATTTGGAACAGGATTTGGCACATTGTGTGTGTTGTGTGTTATAATTACTGCAATTGCTCTTCCTGTTAACTGAGTATTTACCTTTGAAACTGTCTGTTCCTATTCACTTCACAATTTTCCCTTAAAGCAGTCTTTTCCACTCATTTCCAACTATGTTCCAGGTATGTTGATCCCTTCTTTTTGGAAGATCTTCAGAAGTATTATGCTCTCTTCCTGAAGTTCTCGTAATCAGCTGTTTGTTTAAAATGTTTACTACCAATCATAGTCAAGCCATCTCTTCCTCTGGGAGAATTTCACTAGCTATCCAATACCACCTAGGGCTACTCTACAGCTTTATTTCCACACTTAATTTGTTTCTCCAGGACACACATTATCTTTATTTATTATTGATTTAGGGCATTTTGTTATTTATCTGTTTCTTACCACAGGAATGCAACTTTCTAAAAATTATCATGAGGAGCTCTACAAAGGATCACCATTCAATATCTTGATCAATATCACCCTTTTCATCATTCTTCCCCATGAAAATTCTTTCAATAAAAAAGAATCCACCGAACGCTAAGAAAGCATTTACAAATTTGTGTGTTCATATATTTATACATATACATCTGAATACATATGCATATGTATATTCATATATGTAAAAATGTGTCTAAAATTGAATATCAAATATATATTTATGTATGATATACTCATATATATTATATACATATACTATATTTCATAGAGCATAAAATATATAATATATAAATATACTAATATAATATGTAAATAATACACAAATATATATTTCATATAGTATATATTTTAAATTATATGTGATATACACATATATTTTATATCATATATTGAATATATAATAACATATTTAATATTGTTATAGTTTGTAATATAACGTGCTTATTTATTACATATAGTACATAATTTTGCAATATATTTATATTTTTATATAATATGAATATAATGCATGCATATATGTTACATATATATAAAAATATGTTGCTCAAATACAATTTAGGCCTTAAGAAAGTGATGGGAATCATGACTTTTATGGCTTTTATGGCTTCTTGAAAATAGATTTTTGTTTCATTTGTTAAGTTTGGGTGCTACTAGAAAAATTAAAGCATTAAAGTATTCTATCAGATTTTGCAGTTATAAAGATAACTGGCATCAGAGTATAGTACAAGTTTAAAATTGAAGAATTCTATCAGCAAGTGACCCTTTGGGAAAAAAATCCATTTTAAGATGAGAGCCAAAACTGCAGTAATGGAAATAGAGATAAAAATAAACTTAAGTCCTATTGCTGGGTCTGGGTGCTCGCTTGCCAGTAAGAACCCATGTTCTGCGTGTGTGGTAACAGCCCCAGTTTTACTGCTTTGCTACCGATAGGCTGAATAATAGAAAGTCAATTTAGTATCCATGTTTCCAGGAGACCACTACTGAGGAAAATCCTTGAATACTTTACATGGAACTCAGTACTCAAAATGTATTCAACCTTACCTGTATTGTACAAACAGTTGCTCTGAACATCCATCCATAACCTGAAATCACATGGTATAGGCTACATTACGTCACAAAACTATCAATGTACATTTAAAGTCTACTCACCAAAATCTAGATTTTATTTCATGTTTTTAATCCCAATTACTAGGGATTCTTTGTTCCCAAAATACTGTCTATCTTTTGCTACAGATATACTGCATTTTGGCAAATCCAAATTTTTCACATTATCATTCAAATTAAGCACATAAAGACTTACCTTGCTTTTTTTGGGAGGGAGGGGGTACTCTTTGCCCTTGGGAGTCATGTTTTCACAACATTAACATCAGAGAAACACAGTGGACCTCACAATAATTTAAACACCACTGATGATAACAAGGGACTGACTGAGACCATCACCACACCATGTGGCTTTCACCATGCATGGGCACAAACTAATTTTTTTGTTTTTAAATAAATAAATCTGTGAATAAGATGGACTTAATGTGTTCCCAGAGAAACCCTACAAATCCTGAAGTTGAATAAGAGGACCTATGGCCAATGAATGTGTAAACTGAATGTTATCTGGTAGTTCTAGTCTTGGCACTGTTTGTCTTTGCAGACCCAAAGATGAGGACATCTCAGACCATCTGTCATTTGCTGTCATCCCTCAGCATAACTGAACAGTATTCTGCTCTGTCTGCGTTCTGGATCCAGTAAGGCGGGAGAAGGCTGACGGAACAAGAAACGTGGTCAGCACATTTAATGTTGTACACATCTCCAAGACTGTCACTTTTTCATAGCAACCTTCTTTTATAAACTTTCTTATTTCTTCCTTTAGTTCAATATTCCTTGGGCATCACCACTCTCACACATGTCTGAAATTCAAATTATATTTCTAAGGGGCTTTGACATCCCTTGCTCCTGGATTGGGAGGAGTAACATGGTGAAAATGACAATACTGCTAAAAGCTAACTACAAATTCAATGCAATACCCATCAATATCCCAACACCATTCTTTCATGAAATAGAAAAAGGAATCCAGAAATTCATATGGAACTATGAAAGACCTCAAATTGCAAAAAATCATCACTAGCAGAAAGACCAATGATGGAGAAATATCAATACCAAACTTCAAACTCTATTATAAAGCCATAGTTACAAAAAATTTTTAAAAAGACACAACAGCTTGGTACTAGCACATAGGCAGGCCTAAGGACCAATGGAATCGAACTGAAGTCCCAAAAATGAACCTATGGCTATTTAATCTTTGGTAAGGGAGGCAAAATCATCAGATAGAAGAAATACAGGCTCTTCAACAAATAATGATGGTACAATTGAGTATACACAGGAAGAAAACTGAAATTAGAACTCTATATATCACCCTGCACCAGAATCCACTCCAAATAGATCACAAAGACCTTGAGGTAAGAGTAGATACCCTGAAAACATTACAGGAAGAAATAGGGGATAAACTAGGGCTCCTTGGCACAGGTTGAAACTTCCTAAATAAAGATCACCCCCCCCCAAAAAAAAAACCAAATCAAAGAAAACCTGGATAAATAAGACGTCATTAAACTGCAAAACTTCTGCATGGCAAAGTACATAGCAAGATAAGTAGAATGCCCATAAACTGGGAGATCTTCACTAGCTATACAACAGACCAGGGCCTCATATCCAAAATATATCTAGAGATTAAAAAAGTAAACCCCCTACCATAAAATCCTCAAAGCATCAACAACCCCATTAATAAATAAGCTACAGAATTAAACATGACTTCTTTGGAGAGGAAATAAAAATAGCAATAGACACATGAAGAAATATCCAACATCTCTGGCCATAAAGGAAATGCAAATCAAAACTACATTGAGATTCAACCTCACCCCAATTAGGATGGTCATTATTAAGAAAACAAATAATAACAGATACTGGTGGGGATGTGGCCAAAAGAGAACACTACCACATTGTTGGTGGAAATGTAAATGGATTCAACAACTCTGGAAAGCAGTATGAAGGTTCCTCAAAAGATTAAACATAGATCTCCCCTGTGATCCAGCAGTCCTACTCCTGGGCATTTACCCAAACAACCACAAACAAGGGCACACTAAAGCTACCAAACTAAAGCACAACCATGTTCCTTGCAGCATTATTTACCGTAGCTAAAATATGGAGCCAACCCAAATGTCCCTCAGTAGATGAATGGATCAAGAAAATGTGATACATATACACAAGGGAATTCTGCGCTTCTATCAGAAAGAATGAAATAGAAAGACTTGCAAAAAATTGTATTAAGTGAAGTAAACCATACACAAAGAAACATAGGCTCCATGGTTTCCCTCATTTGTAGTAATGAGTAAGTACATGCCTAGGATAGTTCTAGCAGATGATCATCATAGCTCAATAGCTATGTATATATTACCATATAAGATACTAATCAAAATGAACTCCAAGATATGGAAACAAGAGATTTTTGTTTTTTAAATGTACCATGTGAAGTTATTTCTTTTTTCTTTGTCCCCCCCCCCTTTGGTTTATCCCCTGTTATCCCTGTTTTGTATTTTGGCATCCTGTATTTTGAATGTTCATTTATCTGATTGGGGGAAGGGAAGGAGAATAACAAAATGGTGAGACAAAAGATAACAGGTGAACCAATGTAACAATGATACTCACAAGACACTATATTGGAATTCAACTTTACAACTTGGTGGAGGATGGAAAATGGGAGACAAGGGGCTGGGAATATAGCCTAGTGGCAAGAGTGCCTGCCTCGGATACACGAGGCCCTAGGTTCGATTCCCCAGCACCACATATACAGAAAACGGCCAGAAGCGGCGCTGTGGCTCAAGTGGCAGAGTGCTAGCCTTGAGCGGGAAGAAGCCAGGGACAGTGCTCAGGCCCTGAGTCCAAGGCCCAGGACTGGCCAAAAAAAAAAAGAAAATGGGAGACAAAAAAGGAGGTGCTAACACTGTTCAACAAGAAATGCACTCATTATCTTACTTATGCAACTATAACGTCTCTGAACATCAATAAAATAAAAACAAAGTAAATTAAGAGATTCCATACCAAAAAATGCAATACTAGCTTGTTCCAAACAGCTTGAGACCTCAAAGGTAGGCAACATTGATTATTTACACATATTATCCTGTGTGATTCTCAGTGTGAGTCGTGTCAAAATACCCCTATAAAACCGTTAACCAAAGTGTAACATTTGATTGAGATTTCCATACTTTTTATGAAATGACTGGATATATGCTAGAGTCATTCACAGCATAGATTTTTAGAGGGTTTCAAAAACTATTTTATTGTTTGTTTTGTTTGTTTTGCCAGTCCTGGAGCTTGAACTCAGGGCCTGAGCACTGTCCCTGGCTTCGTTTTGCTCAAGGCTAGCACTCCACCGCTTGAGCCCACAGTGCCCCTTCTGGCTTTTTCTATACATATGTGGTGCTGAAGAATCGAACCCAGGGCTTCATGTATATGAGGCAAGCACTCTACCACTAGGCCATATTCCTAACCCTCGAAAACTATTTTCTATTCAGAACACTTGAGACATCTTTTTAGTCTATTTAAATCTCATATTTTAGAGACAGAATTATAAGCATGCAATTTTTCATTTTTAAAACTGTTATTATAAGCATCAACACTGCGATGTATCATCACTTTGTTGGAGAGGAGAATTCAGCCAAAATACAATATATAAAAACTTGAGTCAGAAACTAGGCTCATTGCCTGTATTATATCACACTATTGTACCACGCTACTCCTACATTCTCATTTACAAAGGCCACATGATTTTCCCACTTGCTTTCTCTGCAGTAAAACTTTAATTATCCACTATCATGTTTTTGTCAAAATGAGTTAATGTGTTTTTTCTTTTATATTTATTACTTAAGGGATAGATTTCTTCCCTATTTCTGAACTATTACGAACAATGCTTCTATGAAGACAAATGCAAATCTTTGGATGAACATACATTAATTGTTCTTGTATAAACACATAAGAATGGTATTATTGGATTTTATAATACTATATATACTTTTTTGAGGAACTGACAATTTTTTCTCCAAAATGACTATGCTGTTTCACATTGCCATTATTGTGAAAATATTTGTGTATTTCTGCATTCTCTACATTTTTACTGTTTATATTATTAATTGTATTCATTCTAGTGTCTATGAAATAGTACCTCATTATGACTTTAATTTGAATTTCCCTAATGACTAATGATGTAGAGCATTGTTTTGTGTACTCATTGTTCATTCATGTATCTTTGTTGGTGATATTTTTGTTTGTACATTTTGTTCATTTTTGATTGGATTGTTTATCTGTTTGGATTATAAGGGGAATTTGCAAATTCTAAATAAAACACTTAATTGAACATGCAAAAATATTTAACACTTGAAAGCTAAGAAAATAGAAAAATCTCAAGAGAATACAGGTAAAAGATAGTTAACCCTTCGGACTGTGACATCTTTAAGCTCTGTCTCTTTATTTCAGAAAATACAGTGAAATGGAAATGATTTTTAATCCTCTCAGTCCTCATTTTCTTTCCTCGATTCTCATATTTTCTTGGCTATAATTTGCTTGTAATCATAGACAACGCAATAAGATCTTAATAGTTCCATATTGTTTTACCTTTATTGATATTCAGACAAAATCCTAATTATGGGTCATATGAAGAAATTTTTTTAAAGTTCATGAACTTCATATCATGAGATATATATTTAGAAATGGAGTAATTCCCTGTGTAATTTCCTAATGTAGACTTGGAAAGAATGGCTATAAGGCCACCATATGTCTCTCGCCTTCCGCTGGCAGTCCCTCTGCCTGGGATGATCTCATTCTTAGCAGTTCCTGGAAACCATAAAGAAGAAAACTTGGCAGATAAGGAGATAGTGTATGCATACCTGATGGAACAGGAACCTACAAATCTTGTGCTAAGTGTCTAGACTACTAAATTAGGGTAGAATAAGCAAAACTGTGGTTATGTGAAAAGTATTGCCAGGGGTCTTTGACCACATGTGACCTTTCATAACCTGAAATTGATACCAGGACGCTTCTAAACCAGGTACTGATGGACTTCTGGCAGTTTAATTTACCGTTTGATTGGGAGTCAAGCTTCTTTACACATAAGTACTCACTTCTACTCCATAGTCTGGATGCTTCCTTCCCCAAGGATTGGTTAATACACGGTGCTTTATGTACAGTTCGATCAAAAACAAAAACAAGACTTGAAACAAAAAATAAATAGGTCCATGCACTTCAAAACTCTAATGTCAATTAGATGCATTTTTGTATATCAATTGCATCCCAATAGAGCTAAAAACTTAAGAAATTACATATTTGAGCTTTCTCTCTTATTAGGTTTCACATTTTACTAGCTACATTCTAACAGTCACCTTTTATGTTTAACAGTACTGAATATTGTATTCTACCACTATATTTTATAGTATTCTACCACTTGAGCCATAATTCCATTTCTGGATTTCTAGTGGTTAATTAGAAGTAAGAGTCTTATAGACTTTCTTACTGACTTGATTTTGAACCATAATTCTCGTGTTTCAGCCTTATAAATAGCTAGGATCAACTCCTTACTACTATAATAAAATTAAATATTAAGCTATAACAACATCTATATCGCACATTGAAATGATCTCTGACATCTAATGCTAGAGCCCCCAAATTGAGTAAATCTATGGACTTTGAAGTACAAGATTCTGAATATATATATTTATCAAAATATATATATAGTTATTATGAATCTCGAATATTACAAGTTTATATGTGTGGGTTAAATTTATGTGGAAAATGTCATTAAATAAGAGAAATCAAATGTGCTTTTTCTAAATAAATTCTTCAACTGATCATGTGTATTGTGTGCTGTGTGCTGGGTATGAAAGTTCTTGTTTTTCTCACTCTTGTGATATGGAACCAAAGCCTCAGTGTTGACACTTCACAGTTATTCTACCAGAAGGTCACAGCACAAAATCCATCATAACTGTCTCTGGGTGCCACTGTTGTGTGCAACAGAATACCATAATCTTGAATAGGGACCTCATATTTCTATTTTTGCTTTACTTTTAAATCAGTATTTTTAATTTTAGACATCCAAATGGGTGAGAAATAGTATCATAACATAACTTTCATTTGTCCTTTGTGTTATTATAATTATAAATTTATCTTTTTGTATCTTGTAACTCTAGAATGAATGACTACTATTTTTGTGTTTTAACAGCTATCCTTAGGACACTCCTTTCTTCTTTAATTTCCCCAAGATGCCTCTGCTCTAAATGCTTTAAATCTGTTATTTAGTTCTGTTTTTCATGCTCATGAATTTTATCATAATGTTAGCCTTCCAATGCTCAATTCCTACTCATATTGTTGTCAATAAATGGATTGCAAAAGTTCAAGAAAGAAATGCATATTTGTATATGAGAAATTAAAAAAAACAGCTAATCTAGAGTTTTAAATTTCCTTTATTTATATGCTACTCTTCCAATTCATTTCTAGTCAAACAGTAATTCTTTATGGCCAACAGAATAGTTTGTTTAAGGTCTTGCTTATGTTGTGATTGTTGAACTTTTGTCAAACAATAAAATGAAAAATATGCAACTGATATTTAAAATCAGTTGTGGAAGCATCTTTAAATCATTGCTAAATTTAAGGAGCAAAGGTTTACACATAAAGAGAGATGATGAGAGAATAGCACTACAAGTTTTCATTCTCAGTTGAAGTCCATATGTGGGGGAATGAAAAACAGGCAGATTGTAAGAATGCTTTCACCGCCCTTGACATTTGGCCACATACCAAGAGGACAAAGAATCGCAGAACAGACTTTGCTCTTGTCTTCAATTTTAGCTACAGTTGTGGTTAATGACATTTTTTTTCAAATAAACTATTTATTGGCAGAATCCACCAGACAGAACGACAGCTTTAGGGTGAGTTTTCTTTTTTTGGCTTATTGAACATTTCCTTGGGCCTCTTTGATTCTAAGAAAAATATATAACCTTGAATCACAATGTTTGATTTTGGATTTGGTCAAATACAATAAATTTAATATGTGGACAAGGTACAAGTTTTATTGTGTGATCTAACAAGAGACAGCAGGCCTTTCTGGAACTATAGGCCTTTTTCAATGTACATGGAAAAATCAGTCCAGATTTTTTTTCTATATAAGAATTCTTAGCATTCTATAATCACTCAGGAAAGCAGAGAACCACAAGATTTGGAAATAAATGGTTTATCTTTGTTGTTATTATTGCCAAGGTACCCTATGAAATTATGCCTTTTTCTTTTCTTTCTTCCCCACGCTTTTACTCCTGTTGTCACTGTAACTGACTTTGGTACAATGGGTATTGTATGCATGTTTATCAGGACTAGGGAAGGGGAGCATCAAAATGGAGAGACAAAGGGTAAAAGGTGAACCAATGCAACAGCAATACTTACTAGACAATATGCTGTAAACAAACTGTACATCTCAGGGGAGTGTGGAGAGGGAACTGGGGAGGGGGGAAGGTGGGAGAAAAATAAAGGAGGAGGTAAAAGTTTGATAAGGAATGTACTCACTGCCTTACAATGTAACTAACCCTTCTGTACATTACTTTGACAATAAAATAAATTAAAAATAAAAAGTTAAGTTCTATTCCTAAAAAAGATTTTTTAATTATTCATTATCTTCAAAATAAAATGACTTTATGTGACCCTCTGTTCAAATGTGATGGTTGAAGGTTTGGCTAGTTTTGATTAATTGTGAAAGGCCAAGGCATTGGGAGTGACAGATTTGTAAATCTTACAGATTTCTCTCTCTAAAGTTTAGGTCCGTACCTCACTGCTACCTACGCCTGAGATGTAAAGCCAAACATTTCATAATCTGGAAGGCTATTCTGGGATACATAGGAGCTGATTTGTGCTCTTCCATCAATACCCAAGGTATGAATTAAAACTCAATTCACTTTAAATGATTCTTTGTCTCATTCTTTTTTTTTTCAAATTTTTATTATCAAACTGATGTACAGAGAGGTTACAGTTTCATACGTTAAGCATTGGATACATTACTTGTACTGTTTGTCTCATTCTTAATTCAGATTTAAAAATAACGCCTCAAGCATAATTTGTATCTTACAAAAACTAAAATGTCAGTCCTCAGTTTGTATTGTCTGGCCAGTGTAGCACTTTTATTAAGTTCTCTGATTAATATGAACCTTTTAGATACTTTGAGAGATGTTTATCATACAAAGTAGCTCTTTCTGGTCTTATTTAAAAAAAATATTTTCTCTGTCTTGACCAATTCTATTAATATTTTTATGTTAGTTTTAGTGAAATCAATGGAGCTAGCGACTTACAAAATAAAACTTGGTCAGATAGGCAGAGACACTCTCCTTGCTGCAAATTCTCTTTATTTATAAACTAGTTGCATGAAAGCTGTATTTGTTAGAAGTCAGTCAGGTGCCCCTCCTACATAGAATCGGGACTGCTGTGTGTCAGTCACCTTTCCACAGGCATTCAAAGCCACACAGTTGCCATCTTCCCATGAGCAAGAAGCCAAAAAGGTCATGTGAAAGAGCAAATATGGGCCATTTTTACTGGCCAGACCCAGGTGTAGAGCATGGAACATTTGGTAAAAGCTCACTGGCTATAAATTATTCCTATGGCTACAACTAATGTCTGGAGAATAAAGTCTAACTATGTGACTAGCAAAAATGAATAACTGAGTCTGGTCATTTGTAAGCATTACATAAGACATAAAACATAGTGTTTTTCTCCCCACAATAATGTTTAGTAACAAAATTAACACAAAAATGAATTGTCTTCATAAAAAATTAAAATATTCAAATGAATATTTAAATCACATGTCTTTTGATCTCTACCAGAACTTTTTCTAGTTCTCTTCTAGTTTGTACCTCATTAAGAAGTTTGCTTTCCATTTCCTTTACCTACCCTTCCTTCCTTCCTTCCTTCTTTTTCTTCCTTTCTGTCCTGGGGCTGGAACTCAGGGCCTGGCCTCTGTCCCTGAGTTCTTTCCTGCAAGGAGAGTGTGCTACCACTTGAACTTAGTACGACTTACGGTTTTCTGGTGGTTAACTGGAGATAAGAGTCTCACTGACTTGCCTGCCTAGGCTGTTTGTTTGGTTTTTTTTTTTGTTTTTTTTTGGCCAGTCCTGGGCCTTGGACTCAGGGCCTGAGCACTGTCCTTGGCTTCCTCCCGCTCAAGGCTAGCACTCTGCCACTTGAGCCACAGCGCCGCTTCTGGCCGTTTTCTGTATATGTGGTGCTGGGGAATCGAACCTAGGGCCTCGTGTATCCGAGGCAGGCACTCTTGCCACTAGGCTATATCCCCAGCCCAACCCTAGGCTGTTTTGGTACCATGATTCTCAAACCTAGAATTACAGATGTGAGCTACCAGCACCCAACTATTTTCCCTTTTTAAAAAAATCAGCTCTTTTCTCTTTACTTTGATAGAATCCGTTCTTCAGAGGAAAGAGGTCAAGAAACAGTCTATGTAATAAGGTCACTTATGCTATGCTTCTTATTTACAGTTTTCCTGTTTAAAGGCCTATTCCCTGCTAACTTATCCAACTGCAATGACACCTCTGTGAATCAGTGGTTGTCATTCTTGCTTATTGAAGAACAAAATGAAGCATAGTAACTTTATTGTATTACTTATTTGTATTGTAGTAGTGATGTACAGAGGGGTTTCAGTTACGTAAGTCAGGTAATGAGTATATTTCTTTTTGAGCAGTGCCACCTCTTTCTCCCAGATTTTTGCCTCCTGACCCTCCCACAAGTTGTATAGCTGTATGGTTCATTTTCATCAGTGTCTGGTGAGTATCATTGCTGCCTTTGTACATCCTTTGTCCTATCTCTGCACTCCCCTTTACCCTCTCCCAAACAGATAAACTTATACACAAGACAAAAGGTGCAGAAATAATAAAAAGAAACAGTGACAAAGGGAAAAACAACAACAACAACATCAACAAGAAAACCCAAAACAAAAAGCAAAATAACCAAAAAACTCTTGTTTCCATTTCTGGGGGTTTCATTTTGATAAGCATTTTATAGGGTCATATGCACATCACTTTTGAGTCTTTGTGATTCTCTTGCAAGAATGTCCTGCTTTGGTCTCACTGTGTGAATGTTTAGGGTCCTGTTTAACTTAATGTATCCAAGTGGAATTTTTTGTCTTTTGCCATCCATTGTATTTACTTGTAGATTTATAGGCGCATTCTGATGATAAGGGAAAACATGCAACCTATGTTTCTTTGAGTCTGGCTTACTTTGTTTAATATAATTTTTCTGAGTCTTACCATTTCCTTACTAATGGTGCAATATCATTCTTTCTGATGAAAGTACACAATCCCTTTGTGTATATATACCACATTTTCTTGACATAGCTAAAGAGAGAAACAGTTTTCTTTTGTTTGTTTTGAGGGAGGATCATGTTAATCTACACAGGCTAAGAAAAGTATCTATACTGATTAACCTTGGAACTCAATATTCTCCCTTCTCAGTCTCCCAAGTGTTGGTATTCATATTTATGTACCATTGTGCCTGATTCAGAAAGTTTACTAAGTTGTTTAAACTCGCAGAATGAATATTTTGTAGAGCTGCTTTTGGAATGCTTGCCAATTCCCCCTATAAGGTTTTTTATTTCCCAGAACATTCTACTGTTTCCTTTGAACACAGAGTGGTAGAACTTGAATCACAAGGAAGAGCTGCCTTCTTGTTGTCAAGAAATAGGAAACTGGAACACATGTTGAATAAATTTTGAATTTCTTGTTCAGAAGATGTTCTTGTTCAGAAGATTTCTTGTTCAGAACAGCTAGAGCATCATGAGCAGAGAACCAAGAAGTCAAGGATACCAACACAGAGAACTCTTAAAGTTTTCAGAGAGCGTTCTGTGCAAACTTTAGTAGTTGATATGCATGTCTATAGGGTGAAAAAATAATCCCACCTAAAGAACAATTGCCCATATGGAGGCTGCTTAGCACTTTCACACACAAATGTCTCTACCAGAAAGATTTGAGTGAAGTTGTAGGGTAAATTAAACTTTCAGCACAAAATCTCTAAGAGATCAGGCTTACTACAACTAAAAAAAAAAAAAAAGAAAAAAGAAAGAAAAAACACCTACAGAAAGAATACCCGAGACTCTCCATTTAACAACGTGTAAATGATTGGTTTACAGAGAAAACACATTAGCATGTTGACTAACAGATATTACTCTGAATAAATGCTAAAGTTACACCCAGTAATAATGCCCAAAAGGAAAAAAAGAAGCATGAATAGATCTGTGAGCTACTCTATTGTCTGCCAGAGCAAAGTTTAAAACTCCTTATAAAAATAAACAAGGTATAACAGCAGCATAATATATATAAGGTCAGATATGCAATCCTTCATTTTCTAGGTATGAAGAAAAAAAGAAAATTATGGTTCATAATAACAAGAAATATACATAGAAACAAGAAAATGATGGAACTTGTAAACGAGAGCATTAAAGTTGATAAAAATGTGCTCTGTGTGTTCAAAAACTCCTAAGGAAAAAATATGAATTTCCATGGCCTGAATGAGGGGCAGGAAATGATTCTCTTTCCATACTTTATCCTGTTATACTAAAATAATCTTTGCTGAAATATTGGGAAAAGAAAAAGAAAAACAAAACCTCAAATGTTTACAAGAAGGTAAAACTATAAAAAAGAATTCTGAGATAAAAATTAGCACCTGAAATAAAAATGTTATGGAATGAAATTGACAACTGATGAAATAATGAAGGAAAAAAGCATTATGAGCTTGGAGATAGAGCAAGAGACTCAATTCAGAAGAAAGATGACAGAGCCAAGAAATAGTTCAGTGTAGAGTGTGTGTATAGTGTGGGTGAAGCTCGGAGTTCAGTCCCTTCAATCTGTGCCCCCCAAAATGAGGAAGAAAGAGAAAACATAAGATTACATATAAAGCTTCAGAGCTGTAATGCATCCTGAGAAGTAAAATAGACTAGTGCAAATGTAACTTGAGTTTCAGAAGGAAAAGGGATGTGTAGGAAAATCGTTTGACAATATACTAAGCAAATGATTTTCAAAGTTGATGAAAACTATAACCCACTGCTGAAAAAAAAACTTAATGAGCGCCTGGTCCCAGCTCCCGAGTCTGGGCTGCGGCCCTGGCCGGCCAGCCTGCTTTTGATGGTCACTGTTTCAGCTCCCGAGTCTGGGCCATCAGTTTACATTTTGCTTCCCCAATAAATCCATCTTTTTCCCTGAAAAAAAAAAACAACCTAATGATTGGCAGACATGATAAATATAAACAATACAGAACTATACATATCAAAATTGATTTTCTGAATGCAAGTGGTAAAAAAATAAACTTTAATAACAGCTAGACTAAGATGATATATTATTATAGAGGAATGCATATAAGGACAAGAGCACATTTTCTATCAGAAGCTATTTAGATATAAGCCTGATATATATCTTCCAAAAATAAGAAAAAATGAGGACACATTTTATTATTTTTTATTGTTATTTTGTCCATCTTTCTTTTTTTAATTTAATTTTATTGTCAAGATGATCTACAGAGGGGTTACAGTCACATACATAAGGTAGTGAGTACAGTTCTTGTCAAACTTGTTACCTCCTGCCTCATTTTTCTCCCACCTCACCCCCTCCCCAATCCTCCCTCCCCAAGTTGCTCAGTTAGTTTCAACATACTGTCTTGTAAGTATCTCTGTTGTATTGGTTCACCCTTTGTCCTTTGTCTCATCATTTTGATGTTCCCCTTCCCTTCCTTAATTCCTTACAATACAGAGAACCCTGGTATTCACCTCTGGAAGAAAGATACCAAAATATAGTATAACTGTACATTCAGATATCATTGACACTTAAAAAGGAAGGAACTTCTGACATATGCTACAAGATGAGACTTGAGGACATTGCACTAAGTGAAATAAACTGAGTACAAAAAGATTCGATTACATTTGGTCCCTAGAGTATAGAAGTACAGTTATAAATACTAGCTGGATGGAGTGAGGAGATAAGTAGTATTTAGTAAATTCAAAGATTCTATCAGGTAAAACATTCTGTAGATTGATGGTGATGGTGATTGTACCACAATAGGACTATCTTCAACACCAATAAACTGTACCCTGAAAAACAATTAAGAGGACTTATTATGTGTCTTTTATCCTAATAAAATATTTTATCAAGTATACTGGAAAATTTTGGTTTAGAGAAGAAAATATAAATATAAGATAAATAGATTTATCAGCAAAGTTAAAAAATTAAAGTGAAAAACATTTAAATAATGACTTGATAATCTTACTCAAGGAATACAAATATATGTGAATATAAGTGATTCTAAAACCCAGAGTTCCTTTCCACCACTGTGTTCCATGTTTAACTTCCCTAGCCTCATGCTTCATTCAATGTTGGATAAAATGTTAAGATTGCTCAATGATTATTAAAGATATTCTTCAAACAGCGTTCTTCTTGGGGTTATTTATTATTTTTATTTGAAAGACAAACCATAAAGGAACTCAAATTTACCCATTAAAAACTACAAAGAGGAGAGGATTCTGGGAAACAGCTGACCTGGAAGCAGTTCTCATATCCTGACACACACATCCCCAACCTATTTAGCTCTCCTGATTAAAGCTGCTTTGGAACACTAGAAGCACCAGAGCACAGGAAAAATAAGTATAACTTCTGCTAGCTCCTATTGGAGCACTGAAGTGGAGTTCCTTGCTAAAGGGATTGTATAAATTTCTTAAAAAAAATAGCTTGAAATTTTGAAGAAAGGATTATGAAAACATTGTTTTTTTAGAAATGGAAAATCATAACTCCCCTACAAATATAAAATAAACATGTGCCACTGGCCTTTTAAAATTGTTATTACTTAATTAATGAGAAAGGAGAAAATGTCACAATGGTTAGACATAAGCACTTCACTTGGGTCACATTTGTAATGAGATCAAGTATATTGATATGTATTTGCAGAGATTTAACACTGTAAAACTAGTCACTTTTCTGAGTGGTAACTATTTTGTTAGACTCAATTTGCACTTGTATGGACAGAACTCATATGCATTGCTCTCAGTTTTCTGCAAATAAACATCTGTCTGGTTAGGAAACAGCCTAGTTAAAGGCAAGGTGGAATTGCCAAGATGGAACAGCCGGTTAGAGTACCCCTGACTCTTTCCTTACAAATTTAAATACAAATAATTAAATCCAAAAAGGACCAAGATGGATTTAAAGAAAAATAATTACATTGAAAAAGAACCAAGATAGATTCTCTGGATGTGTTGTAAACAACACAGGCTTAAAGTCCTTGAAACAGATGAAATTCGGTTAAGTGGAAATTCTAATACTTTGATCTAGCATTGTGAAATTATTTTAGAAAATAAAGTTTTGGAGTAGACATAGAAGCTGTTCACATTTCTTCTATGGAAAGTAACAAGGAGGGAAAGAGACATAGAAGTAAACCTATTTCTTACACAGAATGTGAGCAAAGAAGTGAGGTTATCTGCCTTGAGAAAATAAAAGCATTGTGGTGAAATAGTTGCCATTGTCTTTCCAAATAATAGGATGAAAATATGCTTTGGAGGCTGAGAATAGAAAGCATAAATAAACTAAAAATCACAAAGATCAATGGTCTAACTTCTTTTTCCTCATTACTACACTCCCACCACCGCACAGACATATTGTTACCAAAAGCCTGTACTTTACAGATAAATCATCTTCAAATCCTAGACTGAAGAATTTGAAGCTTTTTCTTTTTCTAGGACAAATATCTGTACTGAAGTGCTTAATATTAAAAGTTTTCTATGATTGATGGGTTGGGAGTGGTTCGATTTGCCTTAGTTTAGTTCTTTGACCTAAATAGTAAAAACCAGGAGGCTAGAAATGATGTCCTGTTACTGTTGTGTTGTGTGTGTGTGGTTTAGTTTGCTCTAGTTTGGTTCTTTGACCTAAATAATAGAAACAGTTCTGACATGGAGAAAATTAATAAAGTATGGCTGTCATATCACTTTTAGATTGTGTCAACTTCAGCTTATAATTCACCCTAGGTGTGGTCTCAGTAATTTAGAAGTGAGAACTCAGGAAGTGAGACTAATTAGAAACATGGGGTCCTCAGAAATCAGAAAAGGTAAACTTGCTGCCTATACCCATGAGATCTGACAGGAAACAAATCTACAATTCAAGGTAAGTCCCCATGGTATTAAGTTTATAGCTAATGCAAGCTACAATAATCTGAATATGGTTTCTGCAGTGTAGGGATGCTAATTAATGCCAGAGAAAGGAAACTCAGGCACAAATGGCCTTGCAGGCTTCAAGGGAACAAATCTGTATATTTAAATAACTGTAAGAATAATTACATAGTTTTGTTGCAAGTTACAGGAATACTTCACATTCTTTCAAATGGAGCTTTTTGTCTGGCATAATTACACCTTTTAGAGAGTGTTGCAAAAAGTACTGAGGCATATCTTCCTCGATCAGCATTTCCATAAACACTGAAGTAAATTTATTAATGCTCTTGTGTATGCTTCTACAAGGGGAGTTATTCAAAGTAGCATAAAGAGCTCTCCATGTTGAAAAATTGCCACAGAATTACAAAACTTGATATTTAAATCTCCAAGCAATTGCAATGAAAGTAATTGATGCTTCACATATGTTATAAATAATTTAGGTAAATTATCTATATCAATCAAACACGTTGACTCTAATATTTCCCCATCACTATTTCATAAAGACAAGATCAAAATAGAAGTTCACTTTTTCCGAAAAATTATGGACCTGGTGGGATCTGCTTGGCCCTGTAGTTGGGCCTGAAATGCCACCCATCTCCTAAGCAAAGAAAGCAGAACTTCTGAATGCCAACCAATGGAAGAGCTTTCTCCATTCTAACTTGCTAGAAACAAACTTCTTTCCTTGTACTAGAAGATCAAATACAAGAATTCTTTAAATACATTTGTTTCCTCTTTGAGACAACTGCATTTTAAAGAAATAACTTATCTTCCATCTTCTCAGGTGAAAAGAGAAGGTGTGATCTAGAAAGACAGACCTAGAGGAGGAATCCATAAGGATCCAAGAAGTGCTTTCCAGGTTGTTTGCCAAGGAGTTCTAACAATCCAGTGCCAAGATCACCTTCTGAGAAGGGGGTCATGGTGACATCTACAAGGAACACCCCTGTACCGTGCAAATAACTCACCTTATGCAATAGGTTATGGTCTGTGGTTTCAAAAACATAGGGTGTGTGGAAAGGGTTTCTCTTGAAGGGTCTAAAGAAAATACTCCTAATTACAGCTCTTGGTGACTTCAATAGACTTCATTCAAAATATTTTATAGTTTAGAGAAATGCTACCCATATACAACACCATTGAAGCATGAGAACAAATATCATTTTGTAATTTCTTCTCACATATTTTGCAAATATTTTAAAAAGCATTATCTGTGTGAATTCATGTATACGGAAACATTCTAAAGTATACCTCTGCACTGCTTAGAGAATCATTAATATGATAACCATATTAGATTAGCAATGGCAAGAAGCAGCTAAACACTAAAGGCTTCCATGAGATGCACATACACCACACGTTGCAGACAACAGACATGACAATACAAAACCAAGTGTGGAGAGTGGCAGTTAGAGCTTGGGGCCCAGACATCTATAACAGAGTAAGGGAAAAGAAATATTCTTACAGTATTTTTCTTCCATTCTGCCCCCCTCTTCTCTTTTACGTCCTCCTCTTTTTACATTTGTTGGGGGATTATGGGTTTTTTGAGACTTTTGAGACTGAGTGCTACCTGGAATTCACAAGTGCTGGGATTATAGGCATCATCCACCATGCCCATAGTTCCAGTTCTACCTTATGGGGAAAAAAAAAAAAAAACTACAAGATCAGTAGGCCTTGATAGATTCTACAAGTAGACTATTTCATATTTGTGACCATTCCTTGGCCCATTTGCTGAGCTATAAATAAAGCTGTTTTGTACGTGTGTATCTGGAACAGGAAAAAGTTGCTTAATCGGACTAGAGTGTGGTGAGTGCCGCCCTGCTGCTTGGCCAAAGAACCTGGCAGAAAAGATGGCTTCAAGCTCCCCATGGAGGAAAGATTCCCCATGGAGAAGGCAGCAGCATCCAAGAGGAGAAGCTCTAGGCTCTGCATTCAGAGCAGAGGGTTAGTCGTTACGCCAAAACAACAGGTGTTGGCTTGCTTCTAGAGTTTGCTTGGGAAAAACACTACATCTAGCCAGGAGACATCAGAAGCTCATGCACCTGGAACTGTTCTAAGGCTACAAACTCTCAGATTCGGCAGAGCTGCAGTGGCCATCAAGACCTAAGGACACAGTCAGACCCAGAGAGATAAAGCATGCATGATTTTCTCTTGTATGTGGAAGGTAGAAATTATGTACAAATATACAAATGAGTATTTTGGGTGGTATGCAAGTGTATATAAATGTATTCATTAAAATATTGTATATTTAAGGGAGAACTCAAACAATGTAATTCCTTAGCAGTCATTCAATAAGGAAACATAACTAAAATAAATTGCTAGATGATTTGCATGGTATTATATGTTATTATAGGTAAACATGATTTGTTTGTAATTATTTGCTTATTTACTTTTGCCAGTAATGGGGCTTGAATCAGGGCTTTGTCCTGTTGCTCAGCTTTGTCATTCGAGGCTAGTAATTTACCACTTGAGGCATCCTCCGTTTCTGCCTTTTTGCTGAGTAATTAGAGCTGTGTCTCACCATCTTTTCTGCCCAGGTTGACTTTGAGCTGCAATCCTCAGAGCTCAGCCTTCTGAGTTCCTAAGATTAGAGGAATGAGTCAACAATACCCGATTGCATATAAAATTTTAATGTCTCATTCCTCTGTCTACGATCTCTGTATCTTTCTATATTAAAAACATAAAAGAGTGATAAATCATTCCAAAAGATGAAAGAATTCCAAATAAATTTAACTTCATTCACATTTCCTAGATCAGGTTGATGTATTTGTACTAGTCTCAGAAATACTAGTGATTCTCAGTTACAGAGCATCAAAACTTTTGGAAATCTTTTCAGGAGTTTTCCAGTGAATTCATATGGCAATTTAGAAAAAAACATCATATGGTTCTTAACACTATTCTTAACACTATGGCACTGATCTGATAACACAAAAAGATTGGTCTATTACCAAGAAAGTTGCTATAATCTGATTAATAGTTCTTTCTTTTTCCTCTGAAAGGCTTTATGTATTCAAAGATTAGATAATAAATCAAGCCTTCTTTAATTTCTGCTATTGATGACAAAGGGATTTGGAGATTATTTATACAGAGTTTAATAATGTTGAGAAAAAGAAATCCTCACTCAACCTTTTCCTTATTACTTCATCTCATATATCAAATTTCTTCTGAAAGAAAAATCTGTTAGGACCACACTGAATTACTGGAACTGTCTCATTGTGACAAAGTTTCCCAGATTCAGCTTCCCTTTGCAGTAGCAGAGGGAAAATCCGGGACCCTTCCCTCTTTTGTAGGGCTTTCCTTGTGTACTCTAGAATTTTAAACAGCCTCGCTTACCATTCATTCCTCTAATTCAGTTTCATTGAGTGCCAAAAAAAAATACCTTAACTATATTAACAAAAATCATCCCATATTGTTCTTCCAAATTGTGAAATAAGATCAGTAAAATATGATGTTAACGATGGCCTTCTCAACATCTACTAGAATGCATGCTTAGCATAATGTGAAACTTTGAATTAAATATTTCTGTGATTTTACACTACTATTATGAAAATTGTTCAGAGAAAAATCCTATGTCATGTCCATTCTTTTCATTAGTGTACACTGCTGTGAAAAGCTGTCTCATTGTGATATTTCCATACAAAATATACTTCGACCATATTCATCCTTCTATTACTTTCTTATCCCACCCTTCTTGTTGCAAGTTAATGAGTTTCATTATTTCATTTTCATACCCTCAAAGAAGGTACTTCCGTCATACTCATCCTATCACCTTTTCTTTTTGTCCTCTCTTTCTACCTTCAAAAAATAGTCTTCCCTTGGGAAAAAAAAATCATATTAAGTAAAGTGACCCAGACCCAAAGAAGCATAAACCCAATGGTATTCCTCATAGGGAATAGCTAGTACAGGATTAGGCTAGTCATGGTAGAAGATCAAAATACCCCAATAGCTACACCCATATGATCACATAAGATGATGCCAAATGAAATGAACACCACATTATGGAGACAAGAGTTATACCACTGTTGTAACTATTACCATCATCCCATGTGAAACAGTACCTTTTGTATTTTTTTATTATTTTTTTTCTTGTCTGTTCGATTGTTTTGTTTAGTTTTGTTTCTCTTGTATTCCCTTCCTGTGGTTGTACCCCCGCTACCACTATATCTCATCCAAATACCCTGGATACTGTTTATATGGGTATTAGAACTGGGGAAGGGAAAGGGAATACCAAAATCGAGAGACAAAGGACAAAAAGACAAACCAGTCCAAAAGCAATACTTACAAAACCATTTGGTGTAAATCAACTGCACAACTCAGGGGGTAGAGGGGAAGGGGGACAGGGGAAAATGAGGGAGGAGGTAACAAGTTGAACAAGAAATGTACTCACTGCCTTACATATGAAACTGTAACCCCTCTGTACCACACTTTGACAATAAAAAAGCTTAATTTTTTTTAAAGTCTTCTTTTTACATTGATGTCATTTTGGTTTTCATTTGGTTTTAGGTCTAGACTCCACATATGAAAGGAAACTTGACATTTGTTTTTCTAAGACTTATTTCATTAACATAGTGATCCCAATTTCATCTATTTTTTTCTGAAAAAGACAAAATTCCATTTTTCTTTATACTCCATTTTACACGAACATGACTTTTTCTTTATAAATCTATCTGTTGATTACCACATAGGCTGATTCTATACTTTACCTAGCAGGATTATATCCTAGTTGTATTATTAGTCTTTTTTGAGGAGATTCCACACCAATTCCCATAGTTGCTCTAATTTAGGGTAATTATACAGTTTCCAATTTACTAATTAGATTGTTCTTTGATGTTTAGTTTTAGAGCCCTTTATTCCAGTTACATATCACATTTCTTCCATTCTGAAGCTGTCTCTTCATTTTGGTAATTATTTTTTTTGATGTGAAGATATGTATAATTTAATGCAATCCCACTTGCAAATTCTTCTTTCCTTTACCAAGATATTGGAAATCCATTAGAAAGCCACTGTTTATGCCTATGTCTTCAAATGCTTTCCCTCTATTTTATTTATTTATTTTTTTTGCCAGTCCTGGGGCTTGGACTCAGGGCCTGAACACTGTCCCTGGCTTCTTTTTGCTCAAGGCTAGCACTCTGCCACTTGAGCCACAGCGCCACTTCTGGCCATTTTCTGTATATGTGGTGCTGGGGAATCGAACCCAGGGCCTCATGTATATGAGGCAGGCACTCTTGCCACTAGGCCATATCCCCAGACCTTTCCCTCTATTTTAATACAGTAGTTTCAAAGGTTCAAATCTTACATTGAGTTCTCTGATACCTTATTATTTAATTTGGCAATATTTTGAAGTTTTATATTTCAATAAACTGGAAAATCTAAAGAAAGGTAATAAAGTTACATATTATAAATATAAATTAAACTAAAAGGATATAAACACATTTATTATAAGCAATATGATTGAAACAGTAATAACAAAATATTCCCTAACGATTGTCTAAACTTATTATGTTTTTTCCTCATGTATAATTTTATTAATTTGGGGCTTCTCCCTGTTTCTTTTGGTGAGTTTGGCTAAGAATTTCTCACTTTTGTTTATCTCTTCCAAGAATAATTTCTTTATTTCATCATTTCTTGGTGTTGTTCTTTTAGTATCATTCATTTTTGCTCAGGTACTTATTAATTCTTTCTGCCTTTTGCTTTGGAGTTTAACTAGTTCTTGCTTTCCTAAGAATTTGACATGTATCTGTATGTTATTTAAGATTGCTCTAGTTTTTAATATAGGAGCACATAGCTATATATTTTGGTCTTAGTTGTGTCTTTGCTCTGTCTCAAAGGTTCGCTTGATTTCTGTTTTGAACGTCATTTGGTTATAAGAATTTTTTTAATTTGGGGCTTTATTTTTTTAGTAGCTTAATAATCTTTCAAAAGTGAATTATTCAAAATATATATGTTGGGGCTGGGAATACAGCTTAGTGGTAGAGTGCTTGCCTTGCATGCAAGAAGCCCAGGATTCAATTCCTCAGTACCACATAAACAGAAAAAGGCAGAAGTGGCGCTGTGGCTCAAGTGGTAGAGCCCTAGCCTTGAGCAGAAAGACTCAGGGACAGAGCCTAGGCACTGAGTTCAAGCCCCAGGTCCAAATATATATATATATATATATATATATATATATATATATATATATATATGTACATATATATGTTTGCATATTTTCTATAACATCTCCTTTGGTTATGGTTTGACAAAATCCTTAAATTTTCTTGAATTTGTTAAGACTGGCTTTGTTTCACTTAATCTTTTTTCTTAAATTTAGTTTTATTATAAAGGTATTGTACAGAGGGGTTATAGTTACATGAGTAAAATAATGAGTGCATTTCTTGTTGAGCATTGTTACCCCCATCCTCTCATTTTTCTCCCACTTTCCCTCCTGCATGACTCCCCCCCTCCAAGTTATAAAGTTCATTTCTCGCATAGTATCTTCTGAGTGTCACTGTTGCATTGGTTCACCTTTTGTCCTTTGTCTCACCAGTTTGTTATTCCCCTGCCCGTCCTCAAATCAGAAAACCATATATACAAAACACAGAGTATCAAAGTCAAAAGCAGTAACAACAGGGGATAAACCAAAGGGGAGGGGGATAACAAAAGAAAAATAACTTCACACAGCACATTTTAAAAAACAAAACTTCTTACTTCCATATTTTGGAGTTCATTTTGATTCACATCATTTTATATGTACGTAGCTATTGTGCTATTATGAGCCTCTGCTAGGACTATCCTAGACATATACTAATAATTACAAATGAGGGAAAGCATGGAGACTATGTTTCTTTGGGTCCGTCCTACTGCACTTAATATGATTTTTTCCCCACATCTTTCTGTTTCCTTTCAAATGGTATGATGTCATTCTTTCTGATGGAAGCATAGAATTCCATTGTGTATATGTACAACATTTTCTTCATCCACTCATCTACTGAGGGGTATCTGGGATGGTTCCATATGTTAGCTATGGTAAATAATGCTTCAGTGAGCATAGTTGTGCTGGTAGCTTTAGCTTGTTTGTGTCTATTTGGATAAATGTCCAGGAGTAGGATCTCCTTAGGACAAAATTCCATGGGCTGATGAGATGAATGTGTATAATGCAGCAATTAAGGGAATATTCAGTAGAAATCTATCAAGTGCCTTTAATCTATAGTGTTAATTCTGAAGAATCAGTGTTCTTTTTTTGTTTAGGTTTAGATGAACTATATACTCATCAAAGTGAGGTACTGGAAGCACCAACTCTTATTTCGTTGGGGGTGGATCTGTTATGTTAGTACTGTTTGTTTTATGAAATTGGAAGCACTGGCATTCAGTGCTATTATATAATGGATATATCTTCATGATAGATTGTCAATATGAGCTTACCTTCTTTTTCTCTCTTCTAACTAATTTTGTTTTGAAGTCTGTTTTTGTCAGATTTAGTTATAGTTACTTCTGCCAGCTTTTGGGCTCCATTGACTTAGAAAATCTCCTTCCATTTTTTTTTCACTTTAAGCCTGTTGATTCTATGCCAAACTGGAGTTAGTTTTGTAGGCAATGGTGGTTAGAGCTTATTTCATAATTTTATTCATCATTTTGTGTCTTTTGATTGAGAACTGAGATGATTAATGCTCAAGTTGTTATTGAAAATGTTATTAATCTCTCCTTTTGTTTTTATTAATATTTAATTGTTTCTTAATTTTTATGATTTTTCTAGTTTTTAGGGAGATTTATACTTGTTTTCATTGTTCCTATTTATCATCTTCTTTGTTTTTTTGTTTTGTTTTGTTTTGTTTTTTGCCAGTCCTGGGCCTTGGACTCAGGGCCTGAGCACTGTCCCTGACTACTTTTTGCTCAAGGCTAGCACTCTGCCACTTGAGCCACAGCGCCCCTTCTGGCCATTTTCTATATATGTGGTACTGAGGAATCGAACCTAGGGCTTCATGTATACAAGGCAAGCACTCTTGCCTCTATGCCATATTCCCAGCCCTTGTTTATCATCTTCTATGTGCAGTATTCATTTAAGTATTTTCTGCAATACTGGTTTTGTCATCATTAATTCTTTTAGTTTTTGTTTATCATAGAAGGTTTTATTTCTCCTTCAAATATGAGGGATAGTCTTAGTGAGTATACTAACCAAGGGTGACTTTTTTTTTAAGCCCTCCATACTTTAAGATGGTTCTATGGAAATATTTGGTTTATTCTGATCATTTGCCCTCTCGGTTTCTCTCTCTCTCACCTCTCAATATTTTTTCCATGTTTTTTAACTTACAGAGTTCTTTTCTGGTCTAATCTGTTTGGTATTCTAAAAGTTTCCTGTATCTCATTGCACTCTCCTAGAATTTGGAAGTTTGTTTGCTGTTATTTTGTTGAGTCTGCTTACTGTGCTTATATATCTTCTCCTTTCATGCTTCATAGGTTTGGCCTTTAACAGTTCTCAAAGGTCAGACATGTTGTACTAATATATTTGTACTTTTACTTTACAGTGTCACGATGTTTAATTTACCAATATTATCTTCAAGCCCTGATATTCTGCCTTAGGGTCTGGGTTATTTACGAGACTGTCAATTCAGTTTTTTTATGTGACTTAACATTTTCATTTCCATAATTTCTAATTTTATTTTTTAGAGTTTCTATAACTTTATTAAATTATTTTCTATTGTCTTCTTCATTTCATTCAGCCATTTGTTTGAAGTCTCTTAGAATTCCTTCTACTATTCATCTCGTCTCTGATTTTTTTATCATTCTTATAATCATACTTTTGAATTCATTTTGTAAAGTTTTATCCATTTCATCGTCATTAGTACTTCATTGAGAGTTGCATTGTCTTCTTTTTTTCCTCTTTCTTCTGTTTCTCCATTGGAATTTGAATATCTGAGAATAAGTCATTAGTCAGAGGTTTTACACCATTACTCTTTCAGTTGAAATATTTTTAGTGTTCATATAGGATTGCGTAGTACAGTAGGGTAGCCATGCAGCTTTTCACCACTGGACTGGGGCATCACTTAGTAGCCAAACATTCACTCACATAATCAGAGCATTGAGCCTTACCCCTAATAATACATAGAAGAAAACTATAGTCATTATACCTTTGAGTGTACCAGTTGTTTATTGTCTGAGAGTGGGGCCCAGTTAGAGGTAAATTATCCTCTTCAGGTCTGATTTCACTTTAGAAGCTGTTTTCTTTGTGCACCCGGGTTGTAGATATTCATAAAGAAATTTGAAGCCTAAGATCAGCAAGCTTCTCACTTGCTCCTCGGGTCTCCAGTTTGTGCCTCAAAGGACCAAAAGTATCAAAGCCATAGGTTGCCCGTAAGTGCATTGTAAAGTTAGGGATGGATGCATGACAAAGCAAGCACTCGGCCTGACCATCTCAGTGCTTTAAGGTTTCCCCTTGTAGTTAACCAGACTGTAGTCAGGAGGTTTGTGGAAATCTTGTGGTTTATATACCTGTTCTTAGAGCTCTCAGTCTCAACCAAGGACAGCCTTTATATATATATTGAAAGCCAAAGCAAAGCAATCTGTCAGCCATGAGTTCTGAACTGTTTCCATAGTAATCCTCAAACACTGGAGTTTGCTCTTTGCCAAAGAAAGAATGGACATTGGCTGCCATGTCTATCAGTACCCTATCTCTCTCTGCTTACATATTTCAATGGGTCACCCTCGGAACTTTTCCCTCTCCAATACCACTCATGTGGATATCTCCCACTCAGACAGAATGACAAGGTATCCCCAGGCACGCACAGCTACAGTGTTCCTTACTATATGGGCCCCAGAGCTCAGACTCAAATAGGCCCCTTGTCAGAGTGCCTATAGCACTCTGGGGTAGGGAAATGACAAAGGTCCTTCTTCAGCACTACTTGCCAATGCTAGAATAGTCGCATTCACATGTCCCCTGTGGGTTTAAAACAGGAAGTAGGGGATTACCCACAGACCAGATGTGTCAGTCTGTCACCTTTCCTAGATAAGGCACCTGCTTACTGCTGTGATTGTAGCTTTTACTCCTTCTCCCTCTCTGACAAGCTGTGACTGTAGCTTTTATTCCCTGTCCCTCCCTGAGGAGCTGAGGTTGTCTATGCTGATTCATTCCTATTTTTCTATCTTTTGGTTTCGCCATTCTCCATTTCATCTGTTGGGTCATCTCTTCTGTGATTCCCAATGCTCTGCCTCTATTTCTCTCTTCAAAATGTAGTCTCTCCCAGGTTATCCTAACTCTTCTCATTTACTGAGACAAATGGAGAAGGTTTCTAACCTGCCATGCTTCCCTGTCTTCAACATGTTCTTTGGAATTGATAAATAAATGATTTGTGTTATCTTCTAAGGGAACTAAGGGCTGAGTTTTAAGTTGGATAATTTAATATGTTATCCCTTCAGCTTTGTTATAAGGTGAAGACAACTAAAATTAAAATAAATAAATGACTGTATTTAAAATATTGTAAGTTAGAAAATAGTAAGTTGTTATGCAATTAAGTCTAGAAAATACAGTATTCCCAGTTGATAAATTTATAAGTAAATTAGTATGTACAACATGCTGTACTAAAATAAGATTATTTTGGAACTTTTTAATTACTGTTGTTGATATTTACAACTTAAATGAAGAATTTCAGTACACATCTCAAGGCTACTATTAAAAAGCATTTTGGATACTTCTGTATTTCTGTCACATTGATAATGTTTCATAATGCCAGTTGAACCATATGTTTCAGAAGAAATCTAAATAACAGGAAGCAGTATTTACTTTCAAATATGTTTATAGATAAAAACTTTAAAAGTATGTTTAATGTTCTCTGAATCTACTCACCCTTTCTAATAACACACACACACACACACACACACACACACACACACAGAGTACTTATTGAGCTCTATTCTTCAACTTACTCTTAAATGTAATTTCTCAAATCTAAAAATGTTGTATTTATTCCATATAGCTTTTATGAGTATTAAAAAGTGAAATAGCGGGCTGGGGATATAGCCTAGTGGCAAGAGTGCCTGCCTCGGATACACGAGGCCCTAGGTTCGATTCCCCAGCACCACATATACAGAAAACGGCCAGAAGCGGCGCTGTGGCTCAAGTGGCAGAGTGCTAGCCTTGAGCGGGAAGAAGCCAGGGACAGTGCTCAGGCCCGGAGTCCAAGGCCCAGGACTAGCCAAAAAAAAAAAAAAAAAAAAAAAAGTGAAATAGCTACATAATATGCACAATAGTCATTGTTAGTACATATGAACTAATTAAATGGGCCAAGTATGGTGGCCCATTTCTGTAATCCCAGCTATTTGGGAGATGGAAGTTGATTCATTAGGATAAAGACAATGTTGTTACAAAAACAAAATATAAACAAAAATGTTAGGATACACTTCAAGTGGTAGAGCACTTATGTAGCATGTTCAAGACCCTGTGTTTAATGTCTAGCACTATAAGCAAAGAAAAATTAATTACTTCAGTGGCTCATAATAAATCTTAATTTCCTTCCCAAACATGTTTCTTCTAACACTCCTCTCATTTGGTTTTACAAAGACATGCCTTTCCCTTTCAAGAGGTGTACTTTAAAGCAGGAAAATTGTTGTTAAATTAAAAGGCAATCCTGACTTTATTGTAGACTATCAAATCTTGCAGCCCCCCCCCCCCCCCCAGGGCAAGGGCCCTACAGAGTCAAGGCTGGTGTGTGCTCTTGGGAGAACTAGGCATGTCCATTAACCCACTTGGGGACTTGTCAAGTGAGCATGTGTGAGAGTAGGAAGTCTAAGTTGCTTTCTATTGTTAAAATTTGAATAAAACTACTCACTCCTACTTCTAGGTAGGTTTCTAGGGCAGAAAGAATATAGATATAAGATTATAGGAAACAGAGACTTTATGTGACGCCATTTGGGAAGGCATTATACCTGAAATTTAGTCTAACAAACTTACTTCCAAATATTCTAATATGCATTATTACTTGTTTACTGATCATATTTTTTAGAGAGGAATCTTTACAATTATAGTAAACCCAGAATTTGGGCATCTTTCAGAATTTTCAGTTAATATGTAATCACTTTAAAAGCATTCTGTGTTGGTGACCTTACACATACATGGGCACACCTACTTTTTCCTGCTTTCTTTCACTGAGAGGAGCCCAGGATATGAACATGCTAAGCATACCCCAGCCCATGGGTCCTATTTCTTCAATTATCTGAAGCTTGTGACTTTTTCCTTCTTGACTGCTACTGCTAAAGGCCCTCCTAAAGTTCCGCATTCTCAAATTTCTTTCAGTCGATGTCAATGAACTCAGTCTGGCAGAAACTTGCCATGTGTTCCTTAGGGAGGGTTTGGAATATAAAGCTTTATAACCACAGGTGAGCAAAAATCTGCATTTACTCCTACATGTTTCCCTTTGAAAATGAATCTTCTCAGTCCTTCCCTCTTTCTGGAAGATAATAATCCATGACAAATGACCACCAGTCTCATCTGTCCATAGCCTGTGTCTTACATTCAGTATCCATTCCATTATATTTCTAGAATAGTCTCGTTTCAATTGAAAAAATGTTAGTGAAATATTTTAGACCTTATAATTCAATTATATTTTCAAGGTGTTATATACATTTTGCATTTATACCACTTACCAATTCAGTGGGAAATTATAATCAAAATTACTTGATCTTTATTTAAAACTGTTAAATTTGATGTGAAAATTTGATTTTGCTTTCTACCTTTTTCCAAAAATATGTAAAAGAAATATAATCACTTTAATCATTTTCTAATACTAGTAGTTTTTTTCTATTAATGAAGTTGAGCACAAAAAAATTATTTTCTTTCAATAGTATTCACCACATAGATGAAGCTGTCTCATTATTTTCAGTACAAATTCCTTATGAGTAAATTAAGTTATTTATGTCAATTCAGTACTGCTAACAGAATTTAGAAGAAAATTGTATAAATTCAAAAGAAAATATATGTATTTTAATATTTAAAAGTTTTTCTCAGATGTTTCCTATCTTGCTTGCAAATTTACAAAGCACAATTAGCTACAATGAAAATCCAATGAAATCTGAGGATTGATTCAAGTTAGAAAAATATGCAGGTGTGAATCAAGTGTTTGAATATCAGCCTTTAAAATAAAACTGAGAAAGAGCACTAGGCTCTGACAGGGTGAGGAGGGGGGAAACACTAATAAGGTATTCTTATTATATTCTGTTTCTTTCAACATTATACATGTGTGCACACACACACAACACACACACTGAATGATATTTATTTTTATTTTTAATTATATTATTTACCTTTAAGTAGTTGTACAAAGGGGTTACTAGTCGACAAATTATTTTATAAGTACAATGAATCTTGATTGATATAATTCCTCTCATTCTCTCCCATCCCTCCCAATCCAAACCTCCCCTCTATTCCTCTAGTTTCATAGAATATGCATTGAATGTTTGTCTATCCTTCTTTTCTTCACCATCCCATACCATCATATACCAGTTTCCCGGTATTTATTCTGTTGTACTGTGAGTTCATTTTTTCTAAGAATTACACTATTTAAATACTTGAATACATGCATCAAGTATGTGTTTATGCTTAAACACATTCAAATCCTTTTGCTTGTAGTTTCTTTTTCTGATAGGGTCTTGTACTGTTTCCCAGTAAGCCTCAGATCACAGTCTTCCTACTACCACCTCTAGAAATAACTGCAATTACAGTTAGTGAAGATCTTTCAATAACCCAACACTCCTTTGCAGACCAAAATATATTCTCTATGGTCCCTCAGCCTTGAAAGTCAGACTTCTTAAGCTAGAAACTTACAGCTTAACTATTTTTTGCTTATGCACTCCTGAGGTGACTGGAAAGTAAGGCAGAAAACAGCTCAGATCAAAGGGAACAGAGGAAACGTAGTGCTGAGATGCCTTAACAAGGGCCAAGCAACCGCATTTTTAAAGTTGTCTGATAACATTTTCCTTCATAATTTGAGGCATAACTTGAAAACCTTAGTTAACCAGGATAATCATGATTTTTTTCAGCTGATCTTTTCCAGCTTCTGAGATGGCTCTGGCAATGGCTCTACTATCCTACAACTCTCTGCCTTCCCTTCAACTTTGGAGAAAACACTAAATACTTTAAAAAAAAAAAAAAAAAGGAATGAAAGTAGCTTCTACTTCATTTAGTATATCTTTCACTTGAAACTCTGTAGAAATGTGTGGGAATGTTTTTAATAATCTGCTTTGTTCCAAAAATACAACACAACACAACAACCTAACAATACAACACAACAATATAACATGTTAACTAGGACATAAACAATAACAGACTGTGCTTGTTAATATTACTTAATTATGATGTTTTATTGTTTGGATAATATCACATAGAATGTGTTCATACTTTAGTAAGTAGTTAAGTCACTAATAAGCTGATTGTAGCAATCCTTTTTTAAATTATAGATATTGTTACAAACTGGTCACAGATACATTTTTAGAGTTGTTTCCAAACGCTAACAACCAAGATATTGGTGGCTGATAACAAAGAGAATTGAGTTGGTATCACAAGAGATCCTACTTTTGGGCCACAAGTCCCAAATGTTATTATTGAGAAACACTACTTAAACTTGAGCATGCTTCACTGACGGTATTGCTCTAGGCATGAATTCAACTTTTAAAACAGAGCATAGTGTGGGAATCATGCTACCCTGCTGTGATTCTTAACAACTGTTAAGCCAGCTAAACAAACCAACTTAAAATGATGGTACTGCATCTTACATAAATTTCAGACGACATTTTGAGGAGGCAAGTTGAATTGTCAGTTTCCCTATTTCTCTTTTGATAAATGGTTTTATTTTTTGACAAGCTACCAATCACAGGAATTCTTAAGTAGCTTTTCAGTTTTATGAAGTTCTTGTTGTACCCTGGGTGTTGTAATGTGGCAATCCTCTGATATATGTGGTTATGAGTCTAAAAACCAAATGAAATTAAGTTATGATTATTGCATAACTTATACAAGAAGCTTTGAATTCTTGACATATTCAACTTAATCACTTTTTCTTGTGTGTGTGTGTGTGTCTGTGTGTGTGTGTGTGTGTGTGTGTGTGCCAGTACTGCACACACTCAGGACTCGGGAACTGTCCCTTAACTGTTTCTCTCGAGGCTGATGCCTTGCTATTTGAGCCATAACTCTTCTTCTGGCTTTTTGGTGATTAATTGGAGTTCCGACGTATTGAAAGATAGAGAAAGGAGATTGATTAGCTGGTGGCATCACTATATCACTGGCCATCTTGAAAGATACAGACATTGACTTCGGGAAAAACATGGGGAACTGAAGACAGGAAATGAAAAAGGTATGCATACTTGAAACAGTCCCAGTTCACAGGCGTATGGCCTGATTAGCCTTTAACTCAGTTTTTGCCCTTTGAGGAGTTCCAGAAACATTGTTATTGTTAGCATTCCCCCCACCTTAGGTCCTCAGCCCTTCCCACTAGCCCCCAGCTCCACCCCACACCTGGACTCCTGGCCCCAGAGATATAGTTGTCCACTCCCATTCACCACCCAGAGTTACAAACTACCTCCTATATAAGGTACAGACGCCATATTGCTCCCTCTCCCATGGGAGATATGGCTCCACTAATAAACCTCCTTATAAACCTTCTTCTCCTGTCTGTGACTATCTCTGCGTGGTCCCCTGGGAGGGCTGGAATGGATTCTTTCAGTTATTACTTATTACTGGAACAGAACAGGAACTAGTTGGTCTCTTGAGTTTGGGGCTATTTTCTTTAAAATGTTAAGAAGGCAAGGCTTGTTTGAAGGGAAAGTTACCTAACACACTAAATACTTACCAATAAATCTGGTCTGTACTGATGATTGCAAAGTCGATTGCAGCAGAGAGTAGCTCAGATCAAAAGGCACAGATACTAAGTTGGGGGATGTCAGGGCCTGGGTGTGATCCTGGTGATTTTTTGCTCAAGGCTAGCACTCTACTGCTTGAGTCACAGTTTCTCCTCTTACGAGGCAAGGGTACTTTATTGGATATAAATGTCCACGAAATTTTCCTGCCTGAGCTGGCTTCCACCTGTCATCCTCAGATCTCAGCCTTCTAAATTGCTAGGATTACATGCGTGAGCCATCAGATCCCAGCTGGAAAGTTGGGGGACTTACAGTTAATTCAGAGGGTCATAAAAGAACCTTTTACATGGTCTCTTCTAGTAGGAGCATCCACCTTGTGCCCACTTGTAACCCATTATGTAGGGCACTGTTGCTAGTTCTTACCTGAAGAAGGATGACAAATAGAGCTTTTATTTTTAAAATCCACATGGCTACCTTCCATTTGAGTTTCCACAGAGAAAGCAAGAGATATGGAGGGACAAATCAATTCAAATCACTTTTCCCATACTTCTCAGTGAATGGTTTATCTTTTTCATGAGACCATCATTTCCTCAGTCTGAAATGCAATCTCATGCAGAAATAAGAACATCAGATTGCTGAGCTGGACAAAGAAGTAGCACAAGAAAAAAAAAAGAAGAAAGAAAATGATAAAATTAGCTCGACATCCTGTTTTAAACCAAAACAGCTCAATTGGCAGTTTATGCTAGAAGGGAAATTGGACTGGAGCCCACCCTGAATTACCTTTCCACTGTGGAAAATTCAGCCTTCACTGGGGACACAGATTTGGCAGCTTTTTAACAAGTTTTAAAACCCAGTCCACTCCTCTGTCTACTGGCAAGTGCCAGCTTCAGAGAGAAGGGGGGCAGGCAATACTGAGTAGAGGGTTCCCAACAGTAGTGTCTCTGAGGACTTAACCTGGAAGGCAATAGTTCACAGACTGATTGTAGCTTGGGTTTGTTTGTCGGGGGTGGGGAGGGAGGGGAGGTACTGTAAGGAAACATGAAATCAGAGCCTAGGCTCTGTCCCTTAGTTTTTTTGCTCAAGGCTAGCAATTTGCCACTTGAATCACAGTTCCACTTTCAGCTTTTGGGTGGTTAATTGGAGACAAGAGTCTCATGGACTTATTTGCCAGGTCTGGATTCAAATTGCAGATATCAGCCTTCTGCTTCCTAAGTAGCTAGAATTATAATCAACAACCCTCTAGCTTCAAGCTCACAGACTGCTGTTTAAGATGAAGGTTTGAAAAACAGTTGAGTTTAGCCCAGCAAATAAAACACATTTTTTAACTGAGCCCTTGAGACAACTAGCAAAATTCACTCATTAATTTCTCTCTATTTCTAACTTGATTAGGTCATTTGTCATTGATATTCACTGGAACTTTAAAACAGCCAGAAATAATCCCTTCTTTAATGTGATATGTAATTTCCTAACATTCAGGCCCTATGTTTAGGTTAATGTTTTTATTGCAATGCAGTATCATTTAATTGAATTTCAGTAATGGATTTTCTATAATGTCTATTTGGAGCAACAGAGTATCGATACTGCATGGCACCTAGGTAGTGGTGAGGCATATGAATAGAACTTGCCTTTCCTCCTTCATCTTCCCAGAAACAAGAGCCACCAGCAGGTGTTTACCCTTTTCTTTCCCATTCAGACTGCAATCCACATACTACATGCTTCAAATGTTATATGTGTGTGCCAGTACTGGGACATAAACTCAGGACTTTGTGCTCAAAGATGGTATCTACCGCTTGAGCTACAGCTCCACTTCTGGCTCTGTGTGTGTGTGTGTGTGTGTGTGTGTGTGTGTGTGTGTGTGTGTGTGTGTGTTTAATTAATCAGAAATATCCTCTCACAGAGTTTCTTGCCCTGGTTGCTTTTGAACTGTTATCCTCAGATCTCAGCCTCCCAATTACCTATGGTTGCAGGCAAGAGCCACTGATGCCAGATAACAACTACATTTTGAATTTTTAAGTGTTCAGTTTGTTTTCCAAAATATATCTAGTGAAAGCCTGATAGAAGCAAGAAACTGTGCATCAGCTAAGGCTGTCATTCAATTCAAGTTCTCAATGAAATTCAAAGGGTAGACATTTATAAAAACCAACGTGTTTCTAACTAGGATAAGCAAATGTTTGCTTTAATGTTTGAGAACAGACTCTATGACTACCTCAAAACTTGCATTTTAAGCCAGGTGCTGGTGGCTTACACTTGTACTCCTAACTACTTAACAGGCTGAGATTGAGGTTCAAAGCCATTTCAGAAGTAAAGTTTGTGAGATTCTTTTCCAATTAAATACCAAAATGCTAGAAAGAAGCTGTGGCTTGAGTGGTAGAGTGCTAGCCTTGAGCACAAAAGCTCAGAGACAGAGCCCAATCCCTGAGTTCAAGCTCCAGGACTGGCACATGAAAAAAAAATGGCATTTTACCTACCCCAACATAAAAATACAAACTGAAATACAGAAAAAGAATCCTCCATAAAAGAGAGAACATATTATAGAGACCCAAAATTTTTAAAATGAATATATGGGTCTAGCGTTAGTAACACAGTTGTGGTGTTGATGAGAAAGATGATAAAATTTACTGAGGCAGGATAAATAGATCAAGGGCTAAGAGGAGAATATTACCAAAAAATACTAAAGGGACCAGACGCAGAAATTCAACCCAAAAGATGAGTGGGGAAAGGCAGGTAAGCTCCATTCTATTACAACTCCTTCTGGGTGTTAAGTTATAGAACCAAAAGACAAAAGAGAAACCATCTGCCAAGAGCCTTCTTAGAAATGGTAGAAAGCTGTGAACGCTACACGAATGAGTGGAGAAGAAAGATGTGAAAAGGAAATGCTAAAACTTGCCTATTCCTGTGTTTTAGGTAGGCCCAGACATATCTCCATACTTTACAGTAATACAAACGCCCTAAGATTTTCACCTTGTGCTACTCAGCTTTTGTGATGATACTTACCAGGAGTGGATCTCAGGCACTGTGATTTTGTGTGAAAACTGGGAAGCCAAAGGAAACATGCATCCTCTCTCCAGTGATGTGATGCTACTACTGGCTGCTACTGGACTTCACCACAGGTGAAACACTTCTTTTTGATCCATAAGCTCATTGATCTGTTGAAATACTTAGGAAGAAATCAAAATACTCAAGCAAAAACCTTAGTATGCCTCTTTTCTGCCCATAGTCACATAGCTTTTATATAGTCATATCAAATCCCTATCACTTCTCTTCCTGTCTATAACATTCAAACTGCTGCAGGCTCACATCTCTAAACCTATAATACTAGCTGCTCAGGAAGTAGACAACTGAGGAGCCCAGTTGGGAGCCAACTTGAGCAGATACATCTGAAGACTCTTATCTCCAATTAACCAGCAAAGAGGTATGGTGGGAGAATGTAGTCACATTTTCAATTCACAGATGCAAAACTGGAACTAAGTAAACCAAGACTGGTAGCACTGGGAGAGATGGAGGAGAATGATGAAATAGGTACATTGATTAAGATGCATTGTATTCATAAACATTGATACATGAATTCAAACATGTTGAATTGAAGCCCCTTTATCCAACTACTTAAGAATAATTTTTTAAAGTAAGAAATAAAATAAATAAATAATGTTATAAATGAAGATGTGGTTTGCATAGTAGAGTACCAGACTTGGGGGGGGGCGCAAAAGTCCCCAAGTTCAAGCCTCGGTATCAGTACAAGAACAAAAGGAAGGAAGGAAGGAAGGAAGGAAGGAAATATATGAAAAGACAATTTAAATATTTTCATTTACTTTAGTTGCTGTTTATGTGTGTGAATGTGTATGAAATTATTTTGCTACTTTCTTTTAAGCCAACACTTTTTGTCACTTCATGACATCCATAGCAGCATTTGGTGTATCCGAACATATTGAGCCGATCTTGCATAACTTGACATTCTTTACGTGAAAAGCAACTATGAGCTGTGAATCGTGTTTTTCAGGGACCAGAGTTTCTAATATTAGTGCCTGCATGGAAACATAATGCCAGGTTAATAATGCCCTGAGCTTTTTCCTCAGGCAATTTAAAATGAGAACATTTATTTTTATTCTCCCTTTTGGGTTTGGGATGACATTAGACAAACAGCTGTAACTTTTTATTCTCTCTTATCCTGACAGAGAACCAACAGTGCTCCTTGCTGACTCCATAAGCCCCATTTGACTCAAAACTAATAAAGTCAAAAAGGGACACTCATCCACTTTGCAGTCAAGTAGGATCAACTGGATTCACCTGCTAGCAAAAGTAGGTGCAGAAGTGAATTGCACCCTGGAGAACAAGCACAACAAATTAAATTCTAATCATCACAACTACATTGAAATAAAAAAAATGTAATCAAAAATACAAAGCCAAATTATATATAAATTCTGTAAGAAAGAAAGGCATTTGCAAATAATCTCTTCAACTTTCACTTTCATTTTATGTTATTTTTTAATTAACGATAAAAATTAGATACTTCAAAGGAGGAAAGCAAAGTCAATGTTAAAGTTATTTGTGAAACTCAAAGAATACGTAAACAGTGAATGTCATTACATGAAGAATATGTGCGTGAGAGCTTTTTGTCAACATAATGAACATATTAAGCAGACAATGTTTTTGTTGTTATTATTCTGCATCCATGCTGAGGCTTGAACTTTGAACCTCACACTCTCCCTTAGCCTTTTTTGTTGCTGTGTGTGGGTTTGTGTTTTTGGTTTTGGTTTTGGTTAGTTGGTTGGTTTTTGTTCTGTTTTGTTCTTGCCACTCCTGGGGCTTGAACTCATGGTCTGGGCACTGTCCCTGATTTCTTTGTGCTCAAGGCTAGTGCTCTACCACTTGAGCCACTGTGCTACTTGTAGGTTTTCTGAGTAGCTTATTGGAGATAGGGGGGAATGAGGAAGGAGGTAACAAATAGTACAAAAAATGTGCCCATGGCCTTACATATGAAACTGTAACCCCTCTGTACATCACTTTGACAATAAATAATTATTAAAAAAAAAAAAAGAGTCAACACAATCCTCCACCTCAGACTCCTGAGTAGCTGGGATTATAAGCATGAGCCACGAGCATCTAGCTCATTTGCTTTTTCACCTAAGACTGGTACTCTACCACTTGAGCTAAATCTCTACTTCCAGCCTTTTTGCTGGTTTAATCAGAAATAAAAGACTCACGGAGTTTTCTACCTCAGCTACTTTAGAGCCATGATCCTCAGATCGTAGCTTCCTGAGTCCTAGGATCACAGACATCAGTCTCCATTGCCTAGCATACCACTCAACTTTTAAACCATTTGGTGTCGATCATTTGGGTGCATTCCTGAACTTTTCCTTGCTCAGGGAAGAGCAGTTCTGAAGGCTTTTGACTTGCCTTGGATAAGGCCCATCACTGTAACTATTGTCAAAGTGAAGTACAGAGGGGTTACAGTTTCATATGTAAGGCAGTGAGTACATTTCTTATCCAACTTGTTACCACCTCCTTCCTTTCCCCCCATCTCCTCACTTCCCATTTCCTTCCCCCCTCCATGAGTTGTACAGTTGGTTTACACCATATAGTTTTGTAAGTATTGCTGTTACATTAGTTTGTCATTTTATCCTTTGTCTCTCGGTTTTGGTATTCCCTTTCCCTTCCCTAGTTTCCCTCATAAGGAATAATTAGTACATGTTTAGACTAGTCATAGCAACAGATCACAATAGCCCAATAGCTATGCCCTTATGAACCCATAAGATGATGCTAAGTGAAATGAACTCCACGTTATGGAAACAAGTGTTATGTCATTGTTGTAATTATTTTCAACATGCCATCTGAAACCATACCATTTTTTTGTTTCTCTCATATCCCCTTCCTGTAGTTGTACCCCTGCTATCACTGCATCTCATCTGAGTACCCTGGATACTGTATATACCTGTCTTAGAACTAGGGAAGGGAAAGGGAATATCAAAATCAAGAGACAAAGGAAAAAAAGACAAATGACTCCAAAAGCAATACTTGCAAAAAAACATTTAGTGTAAACCAATGAACAACTCATGGGGGGAGGGGGAGGGAGAGGGGGAGGGGGAGGGGAAAATGGGGGAGGAGGTAACAAGTTGAACAATAAATATACTCACTGCCTTACATATGAAACTGTAACCCCCCCTGTTCTTCACTTTGACAATAAAGGGGGAAAAAGAAAAATTACTTTTACCTTTCCCTTAATGTTTTTCTTATAACAAATTATTTTGTCCATTTATCTCATTAATAATGATAACATTGGGCTGGGAATATGGCCTAGTGGTAAAGTGCTTGACTCGTAATAATGATAACATCACTCTATTTTCGTTTGTTTGACTTGCCGCTTGTAAGTCTCCGTGTTACAGTGGATTGCAATATTTAAATCCCTGCTTGTAAATAAACTATTTTCCAGATATCAGTGAGATCTTAGAATGCTTGGGTAAAAAGGAGATAAAAATTCTTAAGGTCAAGATGTAAGTAAATGTGATTGGGTGGATAGTGTACTTTTTCTTTCTCTTCTTCCACACTTCCCAGAAGGTAAATTGGAAATTAGATCTCTCATGTCCATTGAATACCAACACTGTTCTCTGAAAAAAATCCTGTTTTCTTTCTTTTTTTTTTTTTTTGCCAGTCCTGGGCTTTGAACTGAGCACTGTCCCTGGCTTCTTTTTGCTCAAGGCTAGCACTTTACCACTTGAGCCACAGCGCCACCTCTGGCTTTTTCTATATATGTGGTGCTTAGGAATCGAACCCAGGGTTTCATATACACGAGGCAGGCACTCTACTACTAGGCCATATTCCCAGCCCCCTATTTTCTTGATAATTCATAAAGTCTTTGAATTCTAGCTCCATTACTGCAGACTGGTTCCTTTCACAATGAGGCAAAATTGAAGTATGCATATTGTGAGATCCACGGGAGGTTAGTGATTTGATTATCCAAAATTGGTTCACCATACAAAATACCTGTGAAAATTACTGGCCAGGTTTTCTATGCCTATAATATTTTTATTAATGTATCCCTCACTTCTTAATCTGTATTTATTCCAGTTGGCCTCCAATGTGTTGTGAGAATCCTACTTTCTAATGAGTTCATGACATCTTATTTCTTGTCTTTTTTTTTTTTTTTTTTTGTGGCCAGTCCTGGGCCTTGGACTCAGGGCCTGAGCACGGTCCCTGGCTTCTTCCCGCTCAAGGCTAGCACTCTGCCGCTTGAGCCACAGCGCCGCTTCTGGCCGTTTTCTGTATATGTGGTGCTGGGGAATGGAACCTAGGGCCTCCTGTATCCGAGGCAGGCACTCTTGCCACTAGGCTATATCCCCAGCCCCTTATTTCTTGTCTTTGACTTCAATTTTTATAACAGATCTCAGACTGAAATGCTGTTAATGGTTTCTCCAGATAAAGCACGAGTTTGACTGTTTCCATTTTGTTTTTGTTTTTGCTCTACTTTTTAACCTCTGTGTGAGTCTTGTTAACTTCTGTGCTCCAGAAACTTCTAATTGAGCCTGAAAAAGGCTGGTAAGTTACAACTGTAGCAACAGCAATTCAATGTTTTTTCTGCCTAATGATCCTAAAGCTCATTCGATATATATTCTTCATTTGAAATCTTAGTATTCCCAGAGCACTTACCCACAAGTTACCCTATGCAACCTTGTATCCTGCTTTTCTCTTCAGATAGTTCAGTGAGATCCTAAAAGATTTACACTGAGTAAATACTCTCAATATAAGAGTTTCAGATTTTACTGCTAGTCATCTGCCAGTTATATTATTGAGATTATATGCACTGAAGTCAATAAAAATTTATAAATAATGCTTTTTTGCACAGTTCATAAGCTCATTTAGATCTATATAACTAATTTCTAGCTAATGTTTCTGCTACTGATTATTTCTATTTTACTAGTCTTATGAAATTTTTAATAGATTCAAGAGTGATTATGCCAATAGAAAGTGGCAAAATAGAAATAAGCACCTTGGGCAGGCTCTGAAGTGGGATGTGTTTGCTAAGCCCTAGCACAGCTTTCTTAAAATAACTAGCCTCAGCCCTCTACTTATTCTCTACTATTGCACCTATGTGTTTCTTTCTTAGCACTTTTTACAACCAATGATAACTTCATTTATCTATTTGCTAAAGTTTATGTATTCCCTTTCAATACCAGTAACATAAGGACAAAGAGTAACATATGCCCACACACATGCTATTCATGACTGTAATGGAACATTGATAACTATTAAAGTTGTGAAGAAATCAGAGAACAGAAGATTATTTTTAAGTAGATATCAAAGCCATGAAGATGATCTAAAGCAGCAGATCCCAGGAAATAACTTCCAAGGAGTTAAACTTAAAGGCTTGTTTTAAGTCTTAAAGAAGAAGTCAGTTTGGCAGGAACTAGTGGAGGTACTACAGGGGATGTCCCAGCAAAACTTGCAGATAGCAAGTAGCACCATTGAGGCCTCAGGACCAGTGGCTGCCTGATATATTGGAGGTGGTTAATAGATAAGACAATTAGTCAAATCATGTCTATAATATCCAAGGTTGGCAGTAGAAGATAAGTCAGAGCATGGAAATTAAGATTTTATTTTCTCAGCAGAAAAATTCAAAAAACTTCTGAGATGGAGAGGTTTTTTTTTGAGACAGATGGAACAGGGGGTGGGGGGCAGATGGCAGAATCAGGAATTTTGAGTAAAAACACACTGTTGCTCTTCCTACTACCAAATTTGATTATTACAACATGTAAGAAGTAATCTGATTTCATGACTGATTCCTATGGTTTATGAAATCAAGAGGCTCTAAAGAATAAAGAAAACAATAGTTTATTTTCCCAGAACAAAGAATTGGATCAACAGACATGCAAATAACATATGTAATTAGCCTAGACACTCATCAACAGGTTAATAAATCAACAAAGCCTGAATACATATTGGAATCCTGTAATACAATGGAATACACACATGTAATATTATTCAGCCATAAAATGAATAGAATCCCATCATTTGCAGCCAAATGGATGGAATTGGAAGACATTATGTTATACGAATGTGCCTCACATAGAAAAATAGTAACTGCATATTTTCTCTCATATATGTGATGGAAAGAAAGTGTTACAATTAGCATGTAGGTGTTGGATAGATCTTATAGCAAATAACATGTGACCCATCATGTTCCCCATGCTTGTACGCAAATGCTTCTTCATATAAAGCCCTCAGTGAAAGAGCCAGGAGCACATACAAAGTCATTAAGGAACTAACCCTCAATGGGAGAAGACATGCAAAGACCCCAATATTGTAAAAGCTGCTCACGGAGAGGACTTCTTTGGACTCCTCTTTGGAGACCTTTACCAAATAGAGAGTCTCCCTACTTTTCCTACTTCCATTCAGGGAGTAAGTACAATTCTTTGTTTTTTTAATTTTTATTATCAAATTGATGTACAAAGAGGTTACAATTTCATACCTTACCCATTGGATACATTTCTTGTACTGTTTGTTACCTCGTCCCTCATTCGCCCCTCCCTCCGTTGAACTCCCCCACCCATGAATTGTTCGGTTCATTTACACCAAACAGTTTTGCAAGTATTGCTTTTGTCGTTGTTTGTCTTTTTTTACCGTGTCTCTTGACTTTGATGTTCCCTTTCAATTTCCTAGTTCTAATATAAGTATACACGGTTTCCAATGTACTCAGATAAGACACAGAGATAGTGCAGGTACAAACACATGAAGGGAATACAAGAAGATCATCAATAATAGAAGCTACAGTTACACATAACATGTTGAAAGTAGCTACAACAGTGATATAACAATCGTTTCCATAACATGGAGTTCATTTCAATTAGCATCATCTTATGTGTTCATAAGGGTATAGTTATTGGGCTCTTATGATCCTCTGCTGTGACTTGCCTAAACCTGTGCTATGTTGCCTAAACCTGTGAGAGAGACCATAGAGTCCATGATTCTTTGGGTCTGGCTCACCTCACTTAGTATAATTTTTTCCAAGTCCTTCCATTTCCTTACAAATGGGGCAATGTCATTCTTTCTGATAGAGGCATAAAATTCCATTGTGTATAGGTACCACATTTTCCTGATCCATTCCTCTACTGAGGGGCATCTGGGTTGGTTCCAGATTCTAGCTATGACAAATTGTTCTGTGATGAACATTGTTGTGCTGGTGGCATTACTGTGATTTTGTTTGTGGTCTTTTGGATAGATACCCAAAACTGGGGCTGCTGGGTCATAGGGGAGCTCTATGTTTAGCCTTCTGAGGAATCTCCATACTGCTTACCAGAGTGGCTGAACCAGTTTACATTCCCACCAACAATGAAGTAGGGTTCCCTTTTGGCCACATCCCCTCCAACAACTGTTATTGTTGGTTTTCTTGATAAAGGACATTCTTACTGGGGTGAGATGGAATCTCAATGTTGTTTTGACTTGCATTTCTTTTATGGCCAGTGATGTAGAGCACTTTTTCATATGTCTCTGGGCCATTCTCATTTCCTCATCAGAGAAGTCTCTTTTTAATTCTTAGCCCACTTGATGAGGGGCTATTGATTCTTTGCGGTTTTGTTTTGGAAGAAGGTAATTTTTTTAGTTCTGCATATATTTTAGAGATGAGGCCTTTGTACAATGTATGCCTGGTAAAGATCTTCTCCCAGTCTGTGGGCTTTGTGTTTATCTTGCGAGCTATGTCCTTTGCCCTGCAGAAGCTCTGCAGTTTGATAAGTCCCATTTGTCCAACCTTTCTTTGATATGTAGCCTTTCTTGGTCTTTGTTAAGGAAGTTCCTTCCTGTGCCAAGGAGCCCAAGTGTTTCTCCTACTCCTTCCTTTAGTGTTTTCATGGTGTCTGTTTTGATTTCGAGGTCTTTGATCCATTGGAATTGATTTTGGTGCATGGTGATATATAAGGATCTAGTTTTAGTTTGTTGCATGTGTTGAACCAGTTTTGCCATCACCATTTGTTAAAGAGACTATCTTTCTTCCAAACTATTGTTTTAGCTCCTTTATCAAAGATTAAGTAGGCATAGTTCTATGGGATCATTTCTGGGTCTTCAATTCTGTTCCATTGGTCTTCAGGCCTGTTCCAGTGCCAATATCAAGCTGTTTTTATTACTATAGCTTTATAATACTGCTTGAAGTTGGGTATTGTAATTCCTCCAGCATTGTTCTTTTTGCTTAGGATTGTTTTTGCTATTCTAGGTCTTTTATTATTCCATATGAATTTCTGGATTACTTCCTCTATTTCATTAAAAAATGGTGCTGGGATATTAATGGGTACTGCATTGAGTTTGTAGATAGCCTTTGGCAATATTGCCATTTTGATTAATCCTCCCAATCCAGGAGCATGGGAGGTTTTTCCATTGCCTTAGTTCTGCCTTAATTTCATTTTTCATGTTTTTAAAGTTCTCATCAAAGAGGTCTTTCACTTCTTTGGTTAAGGTTATTCCTAGGAATTTTATGTATTTGAGGCTATTGCAAAGGGAGTTGCTTTCCTGATTTCAGCCTCGGTCTTCAGGTCATTAGCATAGAGAAAGGCTGTTGATTTTTGAGGGTTTATTTTATATCCTGCTACTTTGCCAAAGATTTGGATCCACTCTAGTAGCTTGGGGGTAGAGTGTATGGGATTCTTTAGGTATAGGATCATGTCATCCGCGAAGAGAGAAATTTTAATTTCATCTTTTCCTATTAGGATCTCCTTTATATTTTCTTCTTGCCTAATTGCTCTGGCTAGGAATTCTAGTACTATGTTGAAGAACAGAGGAGAGAGTGGACATTCCTGTCTTGTTCCTGATTTTAAAGGGAATGGCTTTAGTTTTTCACCATTTAGAGTTATGCTTGCTGTTAGTTTGTGATAAACTGCCTTGATTATATTCAGGAATGTTCCCTGGAATCCCAGTTTTTCCAGGGCTTTTAGCATAAATGGGTGCTAGATTTTATCGAACGCTTTTTCCGCATCCAGCGATAAAACCATATGGTTCTTTACCTAGCTCCAGTTGATGTGGTGGATTACATTAATTGACTTGCGTATATTAAACCAACTTTGCATCCCTGGGATGAATCCAGTTTGATCGTGGTGTATGATTTTTTTGATGACCTGTTGGAGTCGATTGGCCAGAATTTTGTTGAGAATTTTTGCGTCTATGTTCATCAGGGAAATCGGTCTATAGTCTTCTTTCCGTGATGAGTCCCTGCCTGGTTTTGGGATGAGGGTTATACTGGCTTCATAGAATGTGTCTGGTAGTGAATGTTCTCTTTCAATTTCATTGAAGAGTTTGAGAAATATTGGTGTGTTCTGTTTTGAAGGCCTTGTAGAATTCTGCAGTGAATCCGTCTGGACCTGGACTTTTCTTGGATGGGAGGTCATTTATTGCCGTTTCTATTTCAATACTGGATATGGGTCTGTTTAGAAGGTTTAAATCTTCATGGTTGAGTTTGGGGATATTAATTTTTTCTAGGAAATCATCCATTTCTTCCAAGTTCTTGAATTTGTTGGCATAAAGGTTTGCAAAATAGTCCCTTATTATTTTCTGAATTTTAGTTGTTTCTGTGGTGATGTTACCTGTTTCATCTCTGATCTTGTTTATTTAAGTGTGCTGCCTTCTTTTTTGGTCAGGTTTGCCAGGGGTCTGTCTATCTTGTTGATTTTTTCAAAGAACCAACTCTGTTTTGTTGATTCTTTCAATGGTGTTTTTCATCTCTAATTGATTTAATTCTGATTTGATTTTAATTATTTGCTTCCATCTATTGACTTGGGATTTGGCTTGTTCTCTTTCAAGGAAATTAAGGTGCTTCCTTAAATTATTGAGTTGCTGTTTCTCCAGTTTGTTGGTGTATGTGCTCAGAGATATAAATTTTCCTCTGATTACTGCCTTTGCTGTGTCCCAAAGGAGCTGGTACTTTGTGTCCTCATCTTGGTTGACTTCCATAAACATTTGAATTTCCAATTTAATTTCTTCAATGACCCACTGATGGTTTAGCAATGTGTTGTTTAATATCCATGAATTGTAGGATTTTCTGTGGTGGCTGTTTGAGTTGAGCTCTAATTTTATTCCATTGTGGTCTGAGAGAATGCAGGGAATGGTTTTGAAACTTCTGAATTTGTACAGATTTTCTTTGTGCCCTAAGATGTTATCTATTTTGGAGAATGTTCCATGTGCTGCGGAGAAGAATGTATATTCTGTTGTTGCTGGGTGGAATATTCTGTAGATGTCGGTTTAGTCTAGTTGGTCTATGCAATTGTTTAATTCTGTGGTTTCTTTGTTCAGTTTTTGATGTATTGATCTGTCCATAGGTGACAGTGGAGTGTTAAAGTCCCCAACTATCAATGTGTTTGGGTCTATGAGTGTTTTTAGAGTCAGTAGTGTTTGTTTGATAAAGTTGGGTGTTCCTGTATTTGGTGTGTAGATATTGAGGATGGTTATACCTTCCTGTAGGAGAGATCCCTTTACTAGTATGTAGTAATCTTCTTTGTCTCTTCTTACCTTCTTTAATTTGAAGTCAATTTTGTCTGTGACTAGGATTGCAACTCCAGCCTGCTTATGGGGGCCATTTGCTTGATAGATTTTATTCCAGCCTTTCACTTTTAGAAGATGTTTACTTTTGCTGGATAGATGTGTCTCTTGGAGGCAACAGAAAGATGGATCTTGATTTTTATCCAACTTACGAGCCTATGTCATTTGATTGTAGAATTAAGTCCATTAATGTTGAGCGTTAGGATTGAGAGATGATTGTTTGTTCCTTTCATTATCCCTATCTTATTAAAAGCTGTGTCTTCCCATTCTTGATCTGATGTTTACTATTTAGGGTTCATTTCTCTGTCTGTATTGGGATCTTGATTATTTTCCCTGTATAGTACATCTTTGAGGATTTTCTGTAATGCTGGTTTGGTGGAGATATATTGTTTCAGTTTTTCCTTACTGTGGAAGACTTTTATTTGACCTCGGCTATGAATGAGAGTTTGGCTGGGTACAGAATTCTTGGTTGGTAGTTATTTTTATTTAGGGCTTGGTGTACCTCATTCCAGGATCTCCTTGTTTTCATGGTCTCTGCTGAGAAGTCTGTGGTAATTCTTATTGCTTTTCCTTTATATGTGACTGTTTTCTTCTCCCTAACCGTTTTAAGGATTCTTTCCTGTACTCTACTTATCCTGTTTTGATCACAATGTGTTGGTGGGATGTCCTATTCTGGTCTGGTCGGTTTGGAGTTCTAAATGCTTCTTGTATCTATATAGGCCTATCCTTCTGGATATTTGGGAAGTTCTTGGCTAATATGCTGTTAATAGGTTGCCTATTCTATTAACTTCCTTCTCCAGGTATTCCTCAATACCTATTATCCTTAAATTGGGCTTCCTGATTGTATCTTGAATCTCCTGGAGCAATCTTTTTTGTCGATTGGATTGGTTTTGTATTGATTTTTGATCTTTCTCTATAGATTCCAGGGAATCTTCAGCTCTTGAGATTTGATCCTCTGCTTCAGTTAGTCGGGACTGTAAGCTAGCTACTTGATTTCTAATCTCTTTTCCTTCTGACTCGATTTTCCTGATGATCTCCATGTCCTTGTTCTACTTATCTGTTAGGTCCTGCATGGACTTCTTTACTTCATTTACTTGGCTTTGAGTGCTGTCTCTCAAGTCTTTTAGCTGGGTAACTATCATTTCATTTCACTCTTGATGTTCAATTATCTTTCTATTTGTGGAGGCCATGAAATTCTCCATTAGTTTTTGCTTTGCCTCCTCACGCTCTAGAATAGTTGATTGAAGAGATTCAAACTTTTCATTTAACATTCTTATCAGTAGGCTTTGTAGAGCATTTTGAAAGTTCTCTTCTATGTCTTTGATTGACTGCTCTGGTTCCTGCTTGTTTTGAGTGGGAGATGAGCCTTCATTGTTTTCCATCTTTCTTGTGTTTCTTCTGCCCATTTGGATTGGGAATGACAATCTACAAGCACTTGTGAGCACCGTTTAAGACCCAAAGCAGACCTTACCAAGCACTGTTGTGTAAATCTTAGAAGTTCTCAATTATATACAGATACCCTGTATACCTGTATATAAAGTTAGCTTTGGTGTTCCTAAAGAATACAATTTTGATATAACAACCACTCCTGAGCCCTATATTCAGTAGTTACTTATTTACTGTTACACCTCTATAAGCAATTTTTGTTTTTATATTAAGTTCTTTTTCCACTGTATGGCTTTGTCTTTGAACCCTTTTGATTCACTCTGTTTGAGCAGAGAGACCCTCTATCCAATAACCAGAGGTCAATGAAATATGGAGGTCCTGGAAGTAAGTCAGGAGGGTAAGTTAGTGATAATAGAGTAGAGTAAAGTGTATGGGGAGGTGATGATTTGGTTTAGTTTCAGTGACGTGGAAATGTGGAGAAGTGTAGAATCAGTAGAAAGAACAAGGTTAAAATGATAGTCAATAGAGTGTTAGCAGAAAAGAGTAGAGGTGTTATTCATAGGAAAGTAATTTTTAAAGAAAAAGAATGTGAAGAGAGAAATAAAGAAAAAATACTGGAAGACAACTTCACAAAACAGAGAAAAGTTATTTTTTAAAAAAAGAAAAAAACAGTAAAATGAATAACAACAACAAAAAAAATTGATAAAACAAACAGGTATAAATGGAGAACCAAAAACCAATGATGTTTCAGAAATGAAAAAAAAAATTTTTTTTTAAATGTTTTGAAAAAAAAATGGAGTCCTCCTTGTTTGGGTGGGCTTTCTACAGTCTCTGGTTTCCTTGCGATGATCTGCAGTCTATTTTGCTGCTTGGCTGGTTTGACTTGCTTTCAGTTTGCAGGGAGTGGATCTGTTCTGACCCTTCTCCCCTGTTGGTGCAATCCGGGGTCTCTGTGGGTCCCACAGCTTGCAGGTAGGCCTTGGGCGTCCTCTGTAGATGGGGACGTGAGCAGTCTCGGGAACCTTGGCTCCTCCCATCTGCTGTGGAGCCACTGCCTTTAACGCCTGGCTATGAATATGCTGTGAACTCAGAAGGGCGGGGCGCCTCTGGCCTTGTTTACCCAGACGAGAGACACTTGCCTAGGGGAGGTTCCTCCCTCCTGGGTGGGGCAGCCTTCTGGGTGGAGCTGGCTATGGAATTCAGCTCCATTTTGGGCTGGGAATTGGGCTTCCTCTTTGTTCTCCCATCTGGCTGCTCTGTGCCACCGGGCTGCTCACTGCTTTCAATTTTAATTTAAAAATTTTTGCGTGGAGGGCCAGCACCTCTGGCTGAGTTCACTGGAGTGTGTGAGTCGCAGCCCAAAACAAGCCTCCCGCCTGGGCAGGGGTCATTCTCCTGGGTGGAGCTGGCTCTTATGGGTTGGTCCCTCTTGCCCTTTTCAAAGATGGCCACTTTGTCCTCGCATTCTCCAGGCAGGCTTTAGTTCCAGTCTGGTCTGACCCTATGCCAGTGGCAAAGATGGCGCTTTGCTCTAGTGGTGGGGGAAGGGCTACCTCTGAGAAGCTGCTCTGTGGGGGCGAGTGAGAATGTCTTTCGTGGGGTACTCACGCTTTCTCTGCAATTTTGGCCCGTTTGTGCTCAGCCTGCGATCCGCATGTGTCTGCCGCTGTCTGGAGGATTTCTCCCTGGTCACTGCTGTGTGCTTTAGGTGTGCGGAGTGTGGGGTGCTGTGCCGGTGCCGGCACTGGCGTGGCAGCGGGTCGCCACCCGGAGCTCAAATCTGTGTTTTCAGACCAGCAAAGTCGATTTTTTCCTTCCTGGCCAGAATCCCTGTACTGTTAGAACTTACTTTTGCTATCTTTCTTGGCATAAAAGTTTCTCTTGGGTGGGAAAACTGCAATGTTGGAGGTAGCCTAGCTAGGGCTCTGCTGCTCCTCTGCCATCTTCCCGGAAGTCCCGAGTACAATTCTTTTTGAGCCATGACTCCCCTTCCCTTTGTCTCTCCCAATTTTTCCTTCAGTCTCTACTGTAAGATGTACAGTTCATGTTCCATGTAGTTTAGTGAATATTGCCATTGTATTTGTTCATCCTTTGTTCCACCTTTTCTTTGTCCACCATACCTTCTCAAAAACAAACAAGATAAAAGGAAAAGAAAACAACAACAACAGCAACGAAAATATATCTTGTTTAATTTTCTTGGAGTTCACTTCATAAAGTATTTTATATGATCATACACACATACCTATTGATCCTTTGAGATCCACACGTTTGGCCTCAATGTGTGCATGTACAGAGACCTATATAATTTATTATGCCCCAGTGTGTGTGTGAATTTGTATGTGTGCACACACATGTGCATGTAAATATGCAAATATTTTTAAAAAATCATTCAGTGTGTTTACTTAAACTACAAATGAAGGAAGTCATGAAACCTGTGTGTCTTTGGATCTTACTTATTTCACTTCATAAAATTTTTTCCAAGTCTTATAATCCTTTCTAATGGAAGCATACAATTCCATTGTGCATATATACCACATTTTCCTAATCCATTCATCCATGGAAGGGTATCTGGGCTGATTCCATATCTTGGCTATGGTAAACAATGCTGCAGTGAGCATGGTTATTCTGGTAGCTTTAGTGTGGCCTTGTTTGTTGTCTATTGGAAAAATCCCCAGGAGTGGGATTGCTGGATTATAAGGAAGCTCTATGTTTAGTCTTTTGAGGAATCTCCATACTGCTTTCCAAAGTAGTTGAACAAGTTTACACTCCCACCAACAGTGTAGTAGTGGTCTCTTTTGGTCTATCCCCACCAGGATTTGTTATTGTTAATTTTCTTGATAATGACCATTCTGACTGAGATCAGGTAGAATCTCAATGTTCTTTTGATTTGCATTTCATTTATGGCCAGAGATGTTGGATAGTTCTTTATGTATCTCTTGGTCATTCTTACTTTGAAGTCTCTCTTTGAGGCTTTAGCTCATTTATTGATTGGGTTGTTGAGTTTTTGAGGGTTTATGGGGGGGGGGGTGTTATTGTACATATGAGGCCCTTGTCAGATGTATGGAAATATCCTCTACCATTCTGTGGGCTTTCTTGTTAGTTGTGTCCTTTGTCCTGCAGAAGCTCTTAAGTTTGAGGCAATCCCATTTATTCAGACTTTCTTTCATTTCTTGTGATTCTGGATCTTTTTTTAGGAAGTCTCAACCCATGGCAAGGAGCCTTAGTGTATTCTCACCCCTACCTGTAATATTTTCATGGTATCTGGCCTTACATTAAGGTGTTTAATCCATTTAGAATTGATTCTGTTACAGGGTGCTGTATGAGGATCTAGCTTGAGTTTGTTGCTAGAAAAATTAGATATTAATTCTTTAATGGGTGGAGAAACTAATCCTACATGGAAGCTTACAAAACAGTCAGCCAGAATATAGAATATGGATTAACAAAATTTGGAAAGGAGATTATCTATCTATTCTTTCCTAAGAAACATTAGGTTTGATTTTTTTCATGCTATATACCTGTATTGAACTATCACAATAAAGCCCAATAATATATACAGTATAATGTCTTAATCAAATAAAAATAATATTACCTAGAAAAGATATGTGGTAAATAAAACAACACAAATCTAGGACAAAAAGTAGATAAAGTAACTGTTATAAAACTGTACAATCTCTTTGATGGCATTGTAAATATGCTTCTGAACCTCCTCGGGGCAAAGAACACTGTCTTGAAAAAATATCTCCCAACTATGTAGCTTTCTGTAAAATATCCATGGTATTAATAAATACTTTTTTCCATTGATCTTCAAATGCTTTGACAGATTCTATTTTTATCCAAATATTCAACACAAAACAAGCAAATGGACAATTACTAACCAAAAATTAACTTATGCAAAACCAATAAATAATAAATAAGTAACTTAATTTTCTTTTATTGGTTCTGATAGCAGCATAGAGTACAATTGTGTATATATACTACAATTTCTTGATCCATTCATCTACTGAGGGGCATCTGGGTTGCTTCCATATCTTAGCTATGGTAAATAGTGCTACAATGAACATGGTTGTGGGGGTAGCTTTAGTATGTCTTTGTTTGTGATCCTTAGGGTATATGCCCCAAAGTGAGGTTGCTGGATCATAGAGGAGCTCTATGTTTAGTCTTTTGAGGAACCTCCATCCTGCTTTCCAGAGGGTTGAACAAGTTTACACTCCTACAAAAAGTATAGTAGGGTTCCCTTTTGGCCACATCCTGCCAGCATCCATTGGTACTTTTCTTAATAATGGCTTTCTTACCCGGGTGAGGGGGAATCTCACCTCAGTTGTTTTGATTTGCATTTCTTTTGTGGCCAGGGATGTTGAGCACTTCTTCATGTGCCTCTTGACCATTCTCATTTCCTCTTTGGCAAAGTCTCTCTATAAGTCCCTAGCCCACTTATTAATGGAGCAGTTGTTTCTTTGAGGATTTGTCCCATTTTTAAGGAAATGGAAAGACTTGGAAAAATACTAAGTAAAGTGAGCCAGACCCAAAGAAACATAGATTCCATGGTTTCCCTCATTGGTACTTACTAGTATATGTCTAAAATAATCCTAGCAGATGATCACAGTAGCTCAATAGCTATGTACATATGATCACATAACATGATGCTAAGTGAAATGAACTCCAAGATATGGAAACAAGAGGTTTATCATTGTTTTATTTTTATTGTCAAGGTGAAGTACAGAGGGGTTACAGATACATATGTTAGGTGGTGAGTACATTTCTTGTCCATCTTGTTACCCCTTCTCATTTTTCTCCTACCTTCACTGCTCCCCACCCCCCCCCCAGTTGTACAGTTAGTTTACAACACATTGCCTTGTAAGTATTGCTGTTGCCTTGGTTCGCCTTTTACCCTTTATATCACCATTAAAATGTTCCCCTTTGCTTCCCTAATTAAGACAGACATATATAAAATACCTAGGGTACCACAATCAAATATAGTAATGACCAGGGTTAAATCATAAGGAAGATGAACAAGAAAAAAGAAATAATTTCAGTTAGTATACTGAAAATAACATCATCAATGATAAACCACTTCTTTCCATATTTTGGAGATCATTTCTCTTAGTGTTATCTTATACGATCATAGGTACATAGCTAATGAGCTATTGTGATAATAATCATTATATGTTGTTGTTATTTTCAGCATACTGTGAAATTATTTCTTTTTTCTTCTGTTTATTTTCCCGATGAATTCTCCCATTGTCACTGTATTTGATTTTGGTACCCTAGGTAATATATATGTTTCTCTGAATTAGGGAAGGGAAAGGGAACATCGAAATGGTGAGACAAAGAGTAAAAAGAAAACTTATAATACTTACAACAATAATACTTACAAGACAACATGCTGTAAACTAACTGTACAGCTGGGGGAAGGGACTGAGGAGGAGAGAAGGTTGGAGAAAAATGAGGGAGGAGATAATGTTTGACAAGAAATGTACACACTACCTTACGTATGTAACTGTAACCCCTCTGTATATCACCTTGACAATAACAAAATGTTAAAAAAAGAAAAAAGAAATGTACTCACTGCCTTATGTATGTAGCTATAACCCTTCTGTACATCACTTGACAATAAAAAATTAATTTTTTTCTTTCATACAATTATATCAAATAACTGAACCAAGTATTTGTGTTATCCATAGATTTTTTGAATGAATGTTTTATCATGTTGACTATGTTCAGCTACTAAGTTTTACTAAGCTATGAAAAAGTCAATAATAATGTTATAACAAGAAAGTCATCAAGTTAATTTATATAGATCTAACCATACCTTTCCTTCTGACTAATGGGGGGAGTGAAGGAAATCCTTCAATGTTTCCTTCAGTGCTTTTCAATCAGTTAAACTAGTAATCTTTCTCTCTTCCTATAACCTACCATAAAGTTTTCGTTTCTCATTTATCTCATTAAAATGCCAGACATATAAAATCTTTCTCAAAATGGATAGATGAAAAGAAGACCTGGAACATTTTTAATTAGATTAATTGGAAAACACACAAAGCACTTTAAAACAAAGAAACAAAAAGTCAAAACAGCTAAAGCTAAAGTATGGACCAGGGGTGGTGGACAAAGAAGGAAGCAATAGGGCTGGGAATATGGCCTAGTGGCAAGAGTGCTTGCCTCCTACACATGAAGCTCTCAGTTCGATTCCCCAGCACCACATATATGGAAAACGGCCAAAAGGGGCACTGTGGCTCAGGTGGCAGAGTGCTAGCCTTGAGTAGGAAGAAGCCAGGGACAGTGCTCAGGCCCTGAGTCCAAGGCCCAGGGCTGGCAAAAAAAAAAAAAAAAAAGGAAGCAATAAGATTTTTTTTTTAAATAAAAAGAAAGGCATTAACTATTGTCCAAGTATGGCAGCTTTGATGCATAGGAACCAGCTTCCCTACTTCTGAGTATATGCCCAAAGGGAAAGAGACCAGAATATTATAGAGCCACTGGACTAGTTCTATGGCAGTAGCACTCGTCACAGCCAAGAAGTGGAACCAGCCAGGCGCCCATCAACTGGAGACTGGGAAGAGACAATGCGGCACATATACACAATGAAGGATTTTTCAGCCATGAGTAAGAATGAAATCCTGTCATTTGCAGCACAGTAGGTGAAACACAAAACGGTGTGAAAAGACAAGATGGGGGTGGCAGGCATAGGGATAGGAGTTTGACTTATTACAGGTGTGTGTTTGTATGTGTGTTGAAATATTAGACTGATCCTCATTGATGTGTAAATTAATATGTGCTAATCGAATAAAATAAAATGTGGATTTTAAAAAGCCATTTCTCAATGGAGCACTTAAAAGAATGCCTGGTTTAATCAACGTAATAACAATATAATAATTATTTGCTCCTTTTCTTTATCTTTTTCCTCCCTCCCTTCCTTTCTTCCTTTTTACCTTCTTCCTCCTGAGGAGCTAGGATTACAGACATGAGCCACAAACACAAGGCTAATTGAAACTCTTGTATAATATAAACATAATAAAATGATTATGATCCCTCAGCAGGAAGAATGAGCATAAGTTAACTCTTCTGTGTAGACATGGGATTGTATCTTCTTAGTCAATATGAGTTCTACTAATATTAACTAAAATTGTGTCTTCTGTGTCAAACGTTTTACTCACTAAAATAGTAACAGAGGTAAAAGTAACACCTGACTAATGACACCTCCTATTGATGCATCACTACTTGCCTTTTTCTGACCTACCTATCCCATTCCTCATTCCGACACACACACCAACACCCTCTGGCGGCCCACCGTGTAAAAGGGAGAATATCTTTAGATCACAATTGGTTCAACTTTAATCCTAGGGTGATCTTTGCACACTTGCTATTTAAATGTAAATGTAGTATACATAAGTGACATGGTAAAATGTGAAATTCATACAATTTATCTTAATTTTTCAAAAATCTTAGGTGAGCATTTAAAAATTGTCCACCATGTATATTTACAGTGAATATATCTTTATATAAATGTAATGAAAGACATTTATTTGTATATTTTGATTGTCTTATATCTGATGTTCATATATTCTAAATTTCTTTTTTGTTATTTTTTTCAAATTTTTATTATCAAACTGATGTACAGAGAGGTTACAGTTTCATACATTAGGCATTGGATAAATTTCTTGTAGTGATTTTTACCCTGTCCCTCATACCCCCCTTTCTCCTTTTTCATATGTCTCTTGGCCATTCTCATTTCCTCATCAGAGAAGTCTCTTTGTAAGTCTTTAACCCACTTGATGAGGGGGCTATTGGTTCTTTGCGGTTTTGTTTTGGAGGAATGTAATTTTTTTTAGTTCTGCATATATTTTAGAGATGAGGCCTTTGTCCATTGAATGGCCGGTAAGGATCTTCTCCCAGTCTGTGGGATTTTTGTTTATCTTGCGAGCTATGTCCTTTGCCATGCAGAAGCTCTGCAGTTTGATGCAGTCCCATTTGTCCAACCTTTCTTTGATTTGTAGCCTTTCTGGGTCTTTGTTAAGGAAGTTCCGTCCTGCACCGAGGAGCCCAAGGGTTTCTCCTACTCCTTCCTTTAGTGTTTTCAGGGTGTCTGTTTTGATTTCGAGGTCTTTAATGCATTTGGAATTGATTTTGGTGCATGGTGATATATAAGGATCTAGTTTTAGTTTGTTGCATGTGTTGAACCAGTTTTGCCAGAACCATTTGTTAAAGTGGCTATCTTTCTTCCAAACTATTGTTTTAGTTCCTTTATCAACAATTAAGTAGGCATACTTCTGTGTGATCATTTCTGGGTCTTCATTTCTGTTCCATTGGTCTTCAGGCCTGTTCCGGTGCCAATATCAAGCTGTTTTTATTAAAATAGCTTTATAATACAGCTTGAAGTTGGGTATTGTAATTCCTCCAGCACTGTTCTTTCTGCTTAGGATTGTTTTTGCTATTCTAGGTCTTTTATTGTTCCATATAAATTTCTGGTATGCTTCCTCTATTTCATTAAAACATGGTGTTGGGATATTAATGGGTATTGCATTGAATTTGTAGATAGCCTTTGGCCATTTTGATTATATAAATCCTCCCAATCCAGGAGCATGGGAGGTTTTTCCATTTCCTTAGTTCTGACGTAATTTCATTTTTCTAGCTTTTAAAGTTCTCCTCAAAGAGGTCTTTCACTTCTTTGGTTAAGGTTATTCCTAGGTATTTTATGTTTTTTGAGGCTATTGCAAAAGGAGTTGCTTTCCTGATTTCAGCCTCAGTCTCCGGGTCATTAGCATAGAAAAAGGCCGTTGATTTTTGAGGGTTTATTTTATATCCTGCAACTTTGCCAAAGTTTTGGATCAGCTCTAGTAGCTTGGGGGTAGAGTGTATGGGATTCTTTAGGTATAGGATCATGTCATCTGGGAAAAGAGAAAGTTTAACTTCATCTTTACCTATTTGGATCTCCTTTATATTTTCTTCTTGCCTAATTGCTCTGGCTAGGAATTCTAGTACTATGTTGAAGAGCAGGGGAGAGAGTGGACATCCCTGTCTTTTCCTGATTTTAAAGGGAATGGCTTTAGTTTTTCACCATTTAGAGTTATGCTTGCTGTTGGTTTGTCATAAACTGCCTTGATTATATTCAGGAATGTTCCCTGGAATCCCAGTTTTTCAGGGCTTTTAGCATAACTGGATGCTGGATTTTATCGAACGCTTTTTCCGCATCCAGAGATAAAACCATCTGGTTCTTTACCTTGCTGCAGTTGATGTGGTGGATTACATTAATTTACTAGTGTATGTTGAACCAACTTTGCATCCCTGGGATGAATCCAGTTTGATCGTGGTGTATGATTTTTTTGATGACCTGTTGAAGGCAATTGGCCAGAATTTTGTTGAGAATTTTTGCGTCTACTTTCACCAGGAAAATCGGTCTATAGTCTCCTTTCCGTGATGAGTCCCTGCCTGGTTTTGGGATGAGGGTTATACTGGCTTCATAAAATGAGTCTGGTAGTGAACGTTCTCTTTCAATTTCATTGAAGAGTTTGAGAAATATTGGAGTGAGTTCTGTTTTGAAGGCCTTGTAGGATTCTGCAGTGAATCCATCTGGACCTGGGCTTTTCTTGGATGGGAGATCATTTATTGCCTTTTCTATTTCAATACTGGATATGGGTCTGTTTAGAAGGTTTAAATCTTCATGGTTAAGTTTGGGTGATATGAATTTTTTCTAGGAAATCATCCATTTCTTTCAAGTTCTCAAATTTGTTGGCATAAATGTTTGCAAAATAGTCCCTTATTATTTTCTGAATTTCAGTTATTTCTGTGGTGATGTTACCTGTTTCATCTCTTATCTTGTTTATTTGAGTGTGCTGCCTTCGTTTTTTGGTCAGGTTTGCCAGGGGTCTGTCTATCTTGTTGATTTTTTTCAAAGAACCAACTCTTTGTTTTGTTGATTCTCTCAATGGTTTTTTTGTCTCTAATTGATTTAATTCTGATTTGATTTTAATTATTTGTTTCTGTCTATTCACTTGGGGTTTGGCTTGTTCTTCTCTCTCAAGGAAATTAAGGTGCTTCCTCAAATTATTGAGTTGCAATTTCTCCAGTTTGTTGATGTATGCACTCAGAGATATAAATTTTCCTCTGAGTACTGCCTTTGCTGTGTCCCAAAGGAGCTGGTACTTTGTGTCCTGAACCTGGTTGAATTCCGAAACATTTGAATTTCCATTTTGATTTCTTCAATGACCCACTGATGGTTCAGTAGTTTGTTGTTTAGTCGCCATGAATTGTAGGATATTCTGTGGTGGCTGTTTGAGTTGAGCTCTAATTTTATTCCATTGTGGTCTGAGAGAATGCAGGGAATGGTTTTGATACTTCTGAATTTGTACAGATTTTCTTTGTGCCCTAAGATATGATGTATTTTGGAGAATGTTCCATGTGCTGCGGAGAAGAATGTGTATTCTGTTGTTGCTGGGTGGAATATTCTGTAGATGTCGGTTAAGTCTAGTTGGTCTATGCAATTATTTAGTTCTGTGGTTTCTTTGTTCAGTTTGTGGCGTGTTGATCTGTCCAGAGGTGATATTAGAATGTTAAAGTCCCCAACTATCAATGTATTTGGGTCTATGAGTGTTTTTAGAGTCGGTAGTGTTTGTTTGATAAAGTTGGGTGTTCCTGTATTTGGTGTGTAAATATTGCAGATGGTTATATCTTCCTGTAGGAGAGATCCCTTTACTAGTATGTAGTAACCTTCTTTGTCTCTTCTTACCTTTTTTAATTTGAAGTCAATTTTGTCTGATACTAGGATTGCAACTCCAGCCTGCTTATGGGGGCCATTTGCTTGATAGATTTTTATTTCAGCCTTTCACTTTTAGAAGATGTTTACTTTTGCTGGATAGATGTGTCTCTTGGAGGCAGCAGAAAGTTGGATCTTGATTTTTGATCCAACTTATGAGCCTATGTCGTTTGATTGGAGAATTAAGTTCATTAAATTTGAGAGTTAGGATTGAGAGATGGTCGTTTGTTCCTTTCATTATCACTATCTTGTTTAAAGATGTGTCTTCCCATTCTTGATCTGATGTTTACTATTTAGGGTTCATTTCTCTGTCTGTATTGGGATCTTGATTATTTTCCCTGTATAGTACATCTTTGAGGATTTTCTGTAATGCTGGTTTGGTGGAGATATATTGTTTCAGTTTTTCCTTACTGTGGAAGACTTTTATTTGACCTTCGACTGTGAATGAGAGTTTGGCTGGGTACAGAATTCTTGGTTGGTAGTTATTTTTATTTAGTGTTTGGTATACTTCTTTCCAGGCTCTCGTTGCTTTCATGGTCTCTGCTGAGAAGTCTGTGGTAATTCTGATTGCTTTTCCTTTATATGTGACTGTTTTCTTTTCCCTAATCGCTTTAAGGATTCTTCCTTGTACTCTACTTATCCTGTTTTGATCACAATGTGTCAGTGGGATGTCCTATTCTGGTCTCGTCGGTTTGGGGTTCTAAATGCTTCTTGTATCTGTATAAGCCTTTCCTTCTGGATATTTGGGAAGTTCTCAGCTAATATGCTGTTAAATCCTATCCTATCCCATTAACCTCTTTCTCCAGGTTTTCCTCAATACCTATTATCCTTAAATTGGGCTTCCTGATTGTGTCTTGAATCTTCTGTAGCGATCTGTTTTGTCGATTGGATTGGTTTTGTATTGATTTTTGATCTTTCTCTATAGATTCCAGGGAATCTTCAGCTCTTGAGATTTGATCCTCTGCTTCAGTTAGTCGGGACTGTAGGCTAGCTACTTGATTTCGAATCTCTTTTCCTTCTGACTGGTCTTTCCTGATGATTTCCATGTCATTTCTTAGGTCTTGTATGGACTTCTTTACTTCATTAACTTCATTTCTTTGGTTTTGAGTGTTGTCTCTCAAATCTTTAAGCTGGTTAGGTATCTTTTCATTTGACTCTTGAAGTTCATTTGTCTTTCTATTTGTGGATGCCATGAAATTCTCCATTAATTTTTGCTTTGCCTCCTCACGCTCTAGAATAATTGATTGAAGAGATTCAAACTTTTCATTTATCATGTTTATCAGTAGACTCTGTAGAGCATTTTGGGGGTTCTCTTCTATGTCTTTGATTGACTGCTCTGCTTCCTGCTTGTTTTGAGTGGGGGATAAGCCTTCATTGTTTGCCATCTTTCTTGTGTTCCTTCTGCCCGTTTGGATTGAGAATGCCAGTCTACCAGCACCTGTGAGCACCGTTTAAGACCCAAAGCAGCCCTTACCAAGCACTGTTGTGTAAATCTTACAAGTTCACAATTATATACAGATACCTTTTATACCTGTCTATAAAATTAGATTTGGTGTTCCTACAGAATACAATTTCAATATAACAACTGATCCTGGGCCCTGTATTCAGTAGTTACTTATTTACTCTTACAGCCCTATACGCAATTCTTGTTTTTATATTAAGTTCTTTTAGGATTGGCTTTCTCTATGAACCCCTTTGATTAACTCGGATTAAGCTGGGATACCCTCTATCCAATAACCAGGAGTCAATGGAACCTGGAGTTCTAGGCAGTAAGTCAGGAAGGTAAGTTGGAGGTAGTAAAGAGTATAGAGTAAAATGTATTGGGGGTGGTAATTTTGGTTTAGTTTCAGTGACGTGGAAATGTGGAGAAGAGTAGAATCAGTAGAAAGAACAAGGTTGAAATGATAGGCAATGGAGCGTTAGCAGTAAAGAGTGGAGGTGTTATTCATAGGAACGTAATTTTTAAAGAAAGAGAATGCAAAGAGAGAAATAAAGTAAAAATAGTGGAATACAAATGCACAAAACAGAGAAAAATTATTTAAAAAAGAAAAAAGGAAAAAGGAAAGAAACCAGAAAAGGAACAACCCAAACAAACAAAAAAGGAAAAAACTTGATAAAACAAACAGGTAAAAATGGAAAACAAAACAAAAAAACAACCCACGACATTTCAGAAGTGAAAAAAAAATTTTTTTAAGTTTAAAAAATGTTTGAAAAGAAAAAAAAATGGAGTCCTCCTTGCGATGGTCTGCAGTCTATTTTCCTGATTGGCTGGGTTTGACTTGATTTCAGTTCACAGGGGGTGGATCTGTTCTGACCTTCTTCCCTGTTGGTGCAATCCTGGGTCTCTGTGGTTCGCACAGCTTGCAGGTAGGCCTTGGGCGTCCTCTGTAGATGGGGACGTGAGAAGTCTCTGGAACTGTGGCTCCTCTGTCTGCTGTGGGGCTGCGGCCTTTAATGCCTGGCTTTGAATAGGCTGTGGACTCAGCAGGGCAGGGCACCTCTGCCCTGTTTTACCCGGCTGAGAGTTGCTTGCCTGGGGGAGACTCCCCCTCCTGGGCAGGGCGGCCTCCTGGGTGGAGCTGGCTATGGAATTCAGCTCCGTTTCGGGCTGGGAATTGGGCTTCCTCTGTGATGGGACCGTTTATTTGTCTCAGGAACTGTTTGTTCCCCCATCTGGTGTTTCCGTGCCACCATGAGCTGCTCACCGCTATTGATTTAAATTTAGAAATTTCGGTGGGTAGGGCGGGGCACCTCTGGCTAAAGCAAGGCCCAGGACGAGCTTCCCACCTGGGCAGGGGTTGTTCTCCTGGGCGGAGCTGGCTCTCACTGTTCGGTCCCTCTTGCACTTTTCAAAGATGGCTCCTTTGACCTTGCTTTCCCCAGGCCCGCTTTAGTTCCAATCTGGTCTGACTCTATGCCAGTGGCAAAGATGGCGCTTTGCTCTGGCGGTGGGGGAAGGGCTGCCTTCCAGAAGCTGCTCTGTGGGCGCAAGTGAGAATATCTTTCGTGGGGTAGTCACGCTTTCTCTGTAATTTCAGGTCGTCCATGCTCAGCCGCTGTCTGGAGGATTTCTCCCTGGTCTACCCTGTGTGCTTTAGCCGCGCGGAGTGCGGGTTGCTGTGCTGGTGCCGGCACTGGCACAGCGGTGGGACGCTGCCTGGAGCTCAAATCTGTGTTTTCAGACGAGCAAAGTCGATTTTTCCTTCCTGGCCAGAATCACTGTACTGTTAGAACTTACTCTGGCTGTCTTTCTAGGAGTAAAAGTTTTTATGGGGTGAGAAAACTGCAATGTTGGAGGGAGCTCAGCTAGGGCTTTGCTGCTCCTCCGCCATCTTCCCGGAAGTCCATATATTCTAAATTTCGAGGGGAGACAAGTGTCTAAAATACCTGCCCAACAGATATGTTCGTCTCTCTTACCCAACACCTTTGAAATTCTATTTTCCTTATTTGTTTTTTTTTTGAAAAGAGGTTATTATTTCAGAAAACAAATACTGCATCTTTGAAGGTTATTCTTCTAAGCTCCAAATAACTTGGTTTCCAAAAAGGTAGTGTTGTACCAACTTTTACTGTTTTAGCAAAACTACTTCTGTATTCTTTTGTACTTACTGGAGAAATATAAAAGAATCTAACTGACAGGCATGGAATAGATAACCTTGGAAATATTTTTTTCTCTTGGACATTTTACCCATTAAATAGAAGAGAACAATAAAATTGCTCAAATTTTTACAAATGAACCCTCAGCAAAGGCAGCGTGAAGTATTCTTTAAACTGAAAAGGAGAGAGATTCTGTGTTGTTGTAACTACGACCCCATTTATATATGTCAATGCTTTATATATGTTCAGTACGAATGTCTCCTAAAATTTACAGGGAAGAGATAGAAACTAAAAACAGAAGGCTGTATTTTACAAAGAAATAAAGATTTTTTAATATTTCGAGAATATGTAGGGTTATTGTTTATTTTTTACTTATTCTTTACTTTTAAAGCAGATTTTGACTTTTTGAGGATTCTTTTTGTTTTGGGTGGGGATTATTTGTTTTATCTTATTTAATTAAACAAAAACTGTTCAGTACATTGAATGATTCTAGATTATTTAGTTGGTGAGCAGAAAATCCTCAAGGGTAAATGCAACAAAACCTCTAACAAATAATAAATAAGGAATTCTCATATAAATCAATAGAACTATGGTTCCATTTAGACTAAAATCAATTGGCAGGCCATTGGTTGGAGAATATAGTTATTATTTAAAACAACAAACATAGTCAAATTTCTTCCTGTTCTTGTTTCTTCTTAAAGTTGAAATGATCTCAAAAAACATCTCCCAAACTCTCTCAGTAATGTCTTGATTTTTATATAATGGTTGGATGAAAAGTACAAACATAGATAGTTTGAATATTAAAGATAGGGAGCTCTTGTTTTTCCCTGGGTCTTTTAATCAGATATGTCCCTAAATCCTAACAAAATGCCACCTTTATAACCATATGCTATGCTAAGCAACACATGACAGGCCTTGATTCTAAAAATTGCACTACGAAACAGCAATGTTCTAAATTCAGGATGGTGGCATTTATGCTTAGTCACAAAAAAAGACTTGTATTTCAAAAAAAAACTACAAGAGGAAATAAATATTTTGTCATAATATCTGTCATCTTGTTTTAGGCAGCAAATTAAAATAGAAAAACTTTAAAAACAATACACACCAAGTATCACCAGTGCCTTGCTGAATCTAGAGGAAAATGGTAGATCTTTGAACTAGTCATTCAGGAAAGGGTGAAAAGGAAGAAGAAGAAAAAAAAAATGAAAATCACGTCGATACCTTGTGTCTAGCTAACACAAAGTTCCAGAACAAACAGCTCACAGGGTAAGAACCACATGGTCAAAGACCTAGAATGGCCTCACCCCCCAGTTCCTATCTCCTGTACCGCTTCTTAGCCTTTCAGAAACTCATTTTGGGTAGGTGGGCATTTGTAAAAAATGATGCAACAAAAATCTTTTTTAAATTCTCCACCGTGAAAGGCTTCATTCCTTAAGAGTTCATTCTCTGCAACATGAGAGAATTTCAGCTTCACTCATTCTCAGAGCATGCTGCAGCCCCTCTGCATTTCCTCCCTCTCCTCAGTCCTGAAATACACTGCAATAACACGGGAGTCCTTGGATTCCCATGCCACACGCTGGCTCCTTTCCCGGTGGCTCCAGCCTCCCAGTTTTCCTTCCTCTGTAGCAGCTCCTGGCTTCTGGGAAGACGGTGGTGGAGCCAGACCAGTTCTTTGTGAAAAGACTCGGTTTTCTTCCTGGGACTCCTCTGCCCTCTGGTGGCCGCAAGCGGAATACTGCGAGGCTTCCATCACCTGGAAAGAAGGCACCATTTTATGTTCCAACTCAGAATCCAGGATCTTCATGCTGAGTTAGCACGCGGGTGTTGGTCTCACACTGAGAAAAGAGCTCTGAGTTCCGCCACGTGGGTGTGCTTCCTGCCTCAGACACTTTGAAGTGCTTGAATTCTAGAACTGCATCCTTGACTTTTTACTACAAATCTGTCTTCCTTCTCTCTCCCCCTCACCCTCTTCCCTTCCCTGCTTCTTTCTAATCGTCCTCGCTTCTTTAGTTCTCTTTTTCTTTCTCTTCCTTCAACGCCCAACATAATTTTGCATGTGGATATTTGATCGATTGCAAAAATGGCATCGTGCAGTCATTTAAAATTCTACCCTGCAGAATTCTGGTGGGTATATGACATCTACACATTAGCTGGGAGACAGAGAATATTACACAAAAACACTGCTTCCGCCAGAGCTACCCATACTCACTTTCGTTAGCCCTCTCCCCACCCACAGGCACCCACACACTCGACAGCCCCAGCCCCACTATTCTATCTCTTTTCGCGTAATGCATCACTATTGCATCAAGAGGCTCCACCGTGGTGTTTCAAATGTTCTTCACAAAAACATTTCCCTGCTACAGGCTCAAGCTCCCTGCAGCGAGCGCTCAACCACTTGAGGCACAGCTCCACTTGGGCTTTGTGTGGTTAAAGGGAGGTGGGCGTCTCAAGGACATAGCTTCTGGAGTGGAGATCCTCAGATCTCGGCCTCCTGAGTAGCGAGGATGACAGGTGGAAGGCACCGGCACTGGGCTTATCCATCATCGTTTCATAAGCACTGGCTGTGTGCCTCTGTGTCAGCCAGCGCTCTCTTGGAAGCCTTATACATTTCCATCACCTGCCTTCATTTGGAGCAGCTGTGCTTGAAAACATAAGGAGGTAAGGGGGGCCCGGCACTGGAGCAAGCTGGGTTTTACAAGTTGTCCGCGCTTCTGGAATTGCCCTGACATTCTCCAAGTTCAACTGCCTTGACATTTCCATGAGCACGGGGCCATATCTCAGCTTGAACTGTGGTAACTGCTCCCAGAAATTGTCCCCAATAACTAATAATTCAGAGTGGCACTTGAAAAATAGAATCTAAAGTTTTTCCTCTCAGACCTAGGCAGCATCACAAAATTCTAGAATCTTCAGGATTTACCTAGCTCATGAATTTACCATTCATGAGATGTCCTCAATGTCATAAACGCTGAAGGGTGTCCTGACAAGCTGTTTTCACTGGGAATGAGGAACCCACCTCCATCGCAGGATCTCTTCTGGTCTCTACAACAGAGCAGTGGATGCAATCTTACACAGTGACTCCTCAAGCTTCTAGAAATGTCTGGCCTGAGAGAGTGATCTGCCATGACAACCCAGGGTTCAGCCCTTTGCTCCATCTCCTCATTCCCAGCCAGGCCCCTGCTTTTTATTTTGTTCCCTCAAAATGTTCACTTGTCTCACTGGAAAGCAGAAATTTCTAGACGATCAATACTGTTCATTTGAGCCATGGAGATCCGGAAATAGGCTATCCCATATCTATCTGTTGAGTTCACATCAAATATCATTGTTTCTTTTTCAAGCGTAGATAGATGAATATATATGTTTATACACACATATATAATCTGAATCTACTTTGCTATATGGAACAAGTAATAAATTCAAATGCGAAGGTCTTATATGAATTCAGAATTGTTTGGTAGTATATTAACTCTCCATTGTCATCTAGATAATATGTGTATGAACAGGAACAGTGGAGAATTTTCTGACCAGACTTGATAGCTTCAGATAGATAAATATGAGCTCTGACAGCCAGAAAGCTGAATGAAATTAAATTGAGTTAGTGGAGGAGAAAGATCTTCATAAATTCAATAAAAAAATTAATGGAAAGAATGGCAACTATGCCAATATTGAGTATGTGTCAGGACAGGTTTTCTTCTTAATGAAAAGAAACATAAATTTGTTCAAGATGTCTCTCAAGTTTTTTCATCTTAACTGGTGTCAGTTTGTCATTAGAATTAATTGTTTTTACACTAATTATACTCAGACTTAGGAAGGAATTTTGAAGACAAATATGCTGGATTGGAATATTAAGACCTAAAAGAATAAATCAAAATGGTTGTCTGACATCACCCACAAATGTAAGATCTTTTTTTTACATTTTTATTGTCAAGGTGATGTACAGAGGGGTTACAGTTTCATACATAAGGCAGTGAGTACATTTCTTATCAAACTTATTACCTCCTTCCTCATTTTTCTCCCACCTTCCCTCTTCCCCAATTTCCCCCATTCCTGGTTGTACAGTTGGTTTACAGCATATTCTCTTTTACGTATTTCTGTGGGTTGGTTTACCCTTTGTCTCTCCATTTTGATGATCCCTTCCTTTCCCTAATTTAGACAAACATATGTACACTACATTAAAGACAAGATATATTTATACGCAAATGTCCTTCTAGTGATATTTCTACTGAGTTTACAACTACTTATTCCTCTTAAACATTTTAAAATATTTGGCTTTCCAAACTGTAATGAGATACACAATGATGACTACTCATTATTGCCTTGGTCTCTGTCTTTCTTCCTCCCTTGACAGCTGGAGCCACAGAAGTCATTTTGTCACCTGATGGACTGACTCAGGACAAGAGCTGTTAAAGAAAAAACATCTCTGGATTGCTTGCTATTTGAGGAAATAATTTAAAATGCTGTTTGTTGAATCTGCTATGAGAAATTTATTGTACAACCTGAAGCTAACCCTGTCCCCAAAAGATAACCCACCTGAGGATGACTCCATAAGTAAAAAAGAATTTTCTGGTAAATGTATTATTGCCTCAAACTGGAAATGCATGAGTGGTGCAACCAACCCAAAGCCCTGTCAAGAGAGCAAATGAGATCCAAGGTGTCCACTTGCACAGTTGGGCACTGGTATGCTCTCAGCAGTAGATACTGCCTCTGTGGGGAAAGCAAAACACAGAAACTAGTGAAGAAAGAACTGTATGGTTTGCTTTTTAGATCTGGCAGAAAATGTAAAATGCAATCTGTGATGAGAAAACAAAAGTCAGATCCATCCAGTGAGGAGGAAGCTTTGTGTGGGAGCTGTAATGACAACACAATGTCCTTGGAGCCTCCCTGGCAAGGGCAGGCTGGTGTGCCAGTGGAGAGCAAGGAATTCCAGATCATTTAGATACTGTGTAAAGAAGTAGTCATATAACATGCAAATCCTATCAACCAGACTCCCAAACAACTACAATGATTATATTGGCATTTACTTGGTTTATTTAGATTAGCTAATAGTTTTGTCAATGATCAATAATCTTATATGTTAATACTGATCAAAAGTCCATTTATTTGTTAGAGAGGAGCCATTTTCTTTGTTTCATTTGTTTATGTGTATTACTGGAAAAGGAGATGGAAGATTTTCAGTCTAAATAATGACATTACTGAGTCCTTCAATAGCCTAAGACTCCCAACTTCTCTCACAGAGTTGCTTTCTTACAGATGCATTTCCCACTCTTCCTTTTGCAATAATGTTATCTGTGCAGAATAAATGGAGGTTGATCAAGTAATTCTCTAAGTAATATTAATTAACTACTAATAAATGGTACAAAATGTGTCTGTAATTGTGAATAACTTCCAGATAACCTCAGTCTTCCCAGAATGTTCTTAGCTTTTCTCTGGGGCAGAGAGAGAGAGGAGCCGAGGGACAAGTGGGGGTCCCATTTGCTCTTAAAATAAAATCACAGCATGTTAAAAAGTAAATATCTGAGCATGCTGTGCCATTACATTGAAACTTATGCAAAATGTATAAAATATCTTACCTTCTAGTCTACCTAGCAGAACAAAAGTGACACATAGGGTGGCAAGGTTGAGCCAGATTCCATTGGCTCATGTCTGTCATCCTAGCTACTCATGGGGCTGAAGTCTGAGGATCACAGTTCAAAGCCAGCCCTGGAAGGAAAGACTGTGAGATTTGATCTCTACTGAACTACCAAAAAATCCAGAAGTCGAGCTGTGGCTCAAATGGTAGAAACCTAGAGGAAGAGAAGCTCAGAGTTAGCACCCAGGCCCTGAGTTCAAGCCCCAGGACTGACACAAAGAAAAAGTGAGGAGCAAGGGCCACAATATGGTGGAAAGAAGGGGACTAAGACAAAACCAGTCCTTAGTGTTCAAGGAACGCTTATGTAAATGTAGTATCCAAGTTGAGAAAAGATGCAATATGTATAGATATAAATGACCAAAAGAGGCTAAGAGCAGAAAGCCCGGGAAAAGAATTTACTCATGCAAAGCATACTTGGTTTGGAAAAAACACAGAACATTTGGGACACTTGATGTAAGGAAAAAGGGCACATCCACCTCACATACCAGACATTTATTGTAAGTGTTAATGGCTCTTGAAGAAGTTAACAATTATGCTCAAGCATCAAAAAGCCAGGCTTCCTGAAAACTAGGTAACATGATTTAGAAGCAAGCTTGTAGTTCATGGAAATGTATTTGTACAATGAAGATTTATTGGTACACCAGCATGTACCATCTCGGTTTGGGGCACTGGGATGACCATAATGAACAAAGGCAGTGAATATTTTGTGCTAATCTCCCTTTATCCACATAGAATATCCACATAGATCCCCAGAGGGTGTCTGAAACCAAAGGTAGTAACAAATGCTGTATATGTATATGCTCATTTAGATGTAGATGTCTTATCTTATACACACACAGCTCTGTAAAGGTTGAATTTGTTGATTGGGCAAAGGAGAGATTAATGGCAAGAGGTAACAATAAAATAGAAGGACAATAATAAGAGATTGTAACTAAATGTAGATGAAAAGACTTGCCTATTTGTTCCCTGTTTCACTTGGAAACAGATCCCTTTTTAGCATGTGTTCTTGTGCCTTGGGGCCATTATTAGGTAAAATAAGGATAGCTGTTCACACACTGTGGAACTCTGACACATAACTTCAAAACTAAGAATGCTACCTATTAAGTAACTAATGAGCGGACCACATTTAAAGGATGGATGCACAGAAAAGGGCAGATTTGTGTCCTGAAAGGCAGAGTGACCGCATCAGGTGACATCCTCCCACTCAGAACAGTGTGCAACTTAAAATGTATGAGCTTTTAGTTTCTGCTATTTTTCATTTAATACTTATGGACCATGGTTGACCACAAATCATTGAAATCACAGAAAGTGAAACTGTATGAGAAGAGACTACTGGAATTCATTGGAACTTCCTTTCTATTACCAAATAAATGAAATTTGGAAATAAATCACACACACACACACACACACACACACACACACACACACACACGGGAACAAATTCAGAAGAACTCATTGGTGCTATGTCAGAGACACTAGAGGCTTAAAATAGAAGAGGCAGCAGACAATGAGGTTGGGTGTGAGTGAAAAGGTCTCTCAGGAGAGACCGCTCATGTTGGAAACTAAATGGTCCATGCCAAGACCAGACAAAAAACAATCCAGATAAAGGAACAACAGGCAATAGCCTGGTGTCAAAAATGGTGGTGGTAAGACAGAGAGCAAGAAGATAACCCACACAGCTAGCCCCAGAAAACAGCGAGAAAGGGGTCTGGCCTTGGTAGTGAGGGCAAGGGAAACGTGTTTTACTCAGGTGTGATGGGCAGCTTCAGGGAATAGAACAGTCTCATTTACGTTTTCAGGATTATTTTGTCGGTGGGGATGAGTGAGGAGTGGGTGATGGTAGAAGCCCAGCCACTTGCTGGCCTGAAAGTGGTTCGATATCAAGGCTTCACATGTTGAGCTTCAACCCAATTGTGAGGAACTTATACACAAATGTAATTCGAGGGTGGTGTTTAAAGAGGATTTCTGGAAAGTGACCACCAATGAGCAGGTCATTTGTGTGGAGACCCAGTGGTTTCCCAAGTAGAGGGAGAGAGAATGATTTGTATAAATGCACACTCTATTGTTTGGCACACGACACGATATGATACTCTTGATGTTCTGTGACACTTCTGGAATTTTCCAGAAAGAAAATCATCACCCAATGATGCCCTTGAGCCTTGTATCTCCAGACCCCAAATTCACTATTAACTTCTTTTCATCATAAATTAGCCTGACTCACCTATTTCATTATAGTGATGAAAGCAGGCTGCTACTGTACAACTACAATGCTCTGTTTGAGAAATTACTGTGCTTTAAAACTCTGACAGCAGTGAAAAGGAAAAGAAGACATTAGTACCTGTGTGTATTCCTAAGTTTGATGCAGGCATGAGAGAAAGAGAAACAAAGTCTACGTCTATGAGTTTAGATTTAGGGAACTGCTGGTAACTGGTGCCTTTCCACCCCAGGGGGGGTGTGGAAAGATGGATGAGCCCTGTCAGGGTGAGAAGGAGATGCCCAGAACTCTTCTTTGACTGTGTGATGGATTACCTCAAGCTGCCCTTGGACATCAGGGAGCTGTCTGTGCTATAAACCACGGTCATTCTACAAATCTGGCTCCAGAGCCCAGTGTCTTCTGATTCTAATGCTGCTGCCGCTCTCCACTCCAAATCGAATGCTTTCTGTCCTTCTGATGAGCTGCCCCCAACACGTCTCTCTACTCACTTGACTTACTTTGCCTAGGACTTCTAATTTTGTTTGACACAACAGGTGCATATGCTTGCACTCTGAAACATACATTCATTTCAGATTCATCCCTGGAATCACATCCTACTTGCTGATGAGAAATATAGGTCCCTGAACTCTCATCTTCCTTTAAATTGCTTTTCAATAAGTTCTGCTCTATCTGTGGGTACAATAATCAATACAAATATGTAAGTGGATGTTCATGGATTAGTAAATCACCCCTCAATGTTGCATTGTCTAGAAGCTAATAGGTGTTTTCTGAGGACTTACAAAAATGGAAAATAAAGTGTTTATGCATATAGTCAGAATGATGATTGGAAATTTGGAGAGCAAAACAATCTTTCAACCATTCTTTAATCACATCCCCTGACATTCTCATTAACAGAGCAAGGAAGCGGCTTCTGATTAGATGAAGAAGAAAAATGACTTTCATGAGTCAACTAGAGGGCACCCATTCATTTGTTTACCCAAAACTCTGAGACTAAAGTACATAAATTATTACAAAGTATTTTGTATACTTTTATTTATTCTTCACAATTACCTAATTTGCAAGGCTAATTATCTTACATTAGAAACCAGACAACAGATTCTTCCTAAAAGTTTAAGGGATCAACAAAAGTCACATAGGATAATAGATGCAATAACTGATATGCACCCTTATCTACTCAAATACTGAGAGTATCATTCTTCCTGAGATACTACAATTTAGCATATCTAACAACACTGATGTGTTAAAGCATAAAAATGAGTGGCCATAGGCCTATACTCCAGCAATTTATAAGCATGTGGAATTTTTAATCCACAAAATATTATAATTTTTAAAGGAATAGTCAATGTTATGTTGAATAGTACAAAAGCCTAAAGATTTATATACTTAGTTAAAGTGAAAATAAAGCAACATCACTGTGGTCAGACACATGACAGAACTTAACCATATGAAGGTAACATAAAACTGTGTGGTATCAGGCGCCAATGGTCACACTGTAATCCTAGCTACTCAGGAGGTGGAGATCTGAGATTTGTGGTTCAAAGCCAGCCCATTGAGGAATGTCCACGAGATTCTTATCTCTGATTAACCACCAAAAAGCCAGAAGCATAGCTGTGGCTCAAATGGCCGAGCACTAGCCATGAGCACAAAAGTTGGAGAACAGTGCGCAGGTCACACCAGACTGGTATCGGGAAAGAAAGGGTGCGGCTTCTAGACTGACCTCATGTATGTGGAATCTGCCTTTGTAACCACTAACAGAATGTAGAATGTCTCTCGAATCAGAGCAACAATCATATCCTGGAATTAAAAAGTTCTCTGTGAAGTTTACAGACATTCTGCCTTTGTCAACTCCAAATATTTCACTCACTTGTAATAATAGCATCATTGAATTCCGGGAGTAGTCTTACATACTTAAAATGCTAGTCCCCTCAGAGGCTACTTCAAAAATATCTTGATTTCCAGGCACAGATGGAGCTATGTAGCAAGGTCCTATCTCACGAAATTCAAACCAACCTAACGTAAACCAAACATAAACAGTAATAGTTCCTTTGTGTGAAGATATGCCATCCAGAATACAAGCTTGCTTTCTTTTATTCTCTTGCTCTCTCTTTCCTTCCTTTTGTTCTTCTTTCTTTTCTTCTTTTCTTTCTCTCTCTGGTCTTTCATTTGTTCTTTTCTTAATGAGGAATCAAACTTAAGGTCCTTATACAGGCAAGATGCTAAGCAGGCCTTTTAGAGGTTTGTAACTAAAGATCTCAGCCTCCTGAAGAGCTAGGATTACAGGCGTGAAACATGAAACACTGGTAACCAACTCTGGCATGTTTAATGTGTCAAAGAAGGACTTACTCTTCTCTCCAAGTATTTTTAGAGAAAGAAAACGTAAATTAAAAGATCTAATAAAAAAGCAATGTTAATTCCTGAGGAAACTAAAAGTTGCACATGTAAGAATATCCAGAGTAAATTTATGTGACTCAGAAATGAATAACACATATAAATCCAGTAATAAAAAACTGAACATTGCCTGGGAAAATGGCTTAGTGGTAGAGTGCTGTCCTACCATGCATGAAGCCCTGGGTTTGATTCCTCAGCACCATATAAACAGAAAAACCCAAAGTGGCACTGTGGCTCAAGAGGTAGAGCACTAGCCTTGAGCAAAAAAATGTTTATTAACCAAAAACAATTAATTGCAATAAGAGGACAAGGAAAGTAAAAGAAGGGAAAACTAACATTTTAGAGAAATAAATTCTTATCTTCTAAGAAAGGGAGCAAAGAACCATAAACGTAACTAAGAAATCTTAAGTCATGAAGCTTGCATTAAAAAAATGGAAAATCACGAAAAAAGAATTATATGCCTGGTTTTTAGATGCATGCAGGGGAAACTCAAAAGCAATACATTTAAAAATCCAAAGATATTGGTCTCTTGGAATAGATCTTAAGAGCTGAAACAAATGTGGACTGCTATTTATGTTGTAGCTGTTAATTCTGTAGAACTCTTTGACATTTTAAACCAGGTATTCCTGGTTTATATTGTTTGATTATTTCTTTAAGAAAAGGAGTTTTATTACAAATGAGAATACCTATGGGGGAAAAATGACTAAATTTGAAGGCAAAAAGGAGACATTTATAAATAACTTCATGGTTTAATGCCTGGATAACAAGAGAAATTTGAAAGCAACTATATAGAAGAACTAGACTTTAGCAGGGGAATAAAGAGCTTAGTGCAAAGAAAGTGAATCAGACAAATTGACAATCAAAAAATATGCTTTCTAATCCTTGTTCTACCTTTGTCAAATGGTAGGTGTGAACAGCTGGATTTCCTTCTGTAGATACAGTTTCACTGCTTGCCAACAAGGGCGTTGGACCTAATGGTTGATAAGATAACATCTCCACAGGCACAGCTGTACTGTCCTCCTGTCATATTTGTGAGGAACTTAGTGTTATGTCAGTGTTGATCTCGACAGTGGAACTACCAAGTGACATGGGCAGAACCAAACTTGAAGCGAGCTGGTGGGCTAGAGAGGCAGATTGTAGAGTTGGCAGCACAGAGAAATTCTTAAGGAATCCCCAAAGCAGTTGTATCCCTGATACAATTGGAAAAGATGAATGAAACTTCCAGAAATGTCTGAATTTGAGCCTTAAAGAGAGGAAATGAGAAGGTAAAAATAAAGACCAGGATAGGACAGTTCGGCTATTCATCCATTTGAGCTTAGAATGTAGAGGAGGATTTATTGTTTTTTTAAGTGTTTTATTTATTTTTTATTGTCAAGATGAAGCACATAAAGGTTACAGTTGCATGCTTAAGGTAGTGAATTCACATACATGTCTTGTCATACCTGTTATCTGTTGGGAGGACTTAAAGGCATTATAAATTCAAAAACCCAGATCTGGACCTAAACAATTAGGAAGGTTTGGCAACACCCCCCCCCAAATTAAAAGACTTTAAATTCTGAGGAGTAATAGCAAATAGATGCTTTCTCTCCTTTTTCACTATATCACTGAAAATATCATAGTATATATGTCACTATTCAGTGTATTCATGTAAATAAAAGTGGCATTTTTATTTTTCACCTTTAGAAAAGTGGCAGTGATTGAAATCTTGCCTTGAGAGCATGAATTTTTCATAATAGCCAGGTGGCTATTCAGCCAAGCACTGCAAATCTATAAACCCCAGCTGTGATCTGAGCCAGGTTAAATGAAAATAATATTTGCCAGTACTTTACCAAGCCCTATCATGCATGTGCATGCCAGAAACTTTAATTTATTTCTCATTGAATTACTCACCCCTTACAGTAAAACAAATAGATAACACAAAAAGATGAAAACGTACTTCATTTCCTAAGGGCAAAACCTAAATTTATTGTTCTTCCTGAGTTTTATTGTTCTTCACTTTTATGTACTAACCACTGTATTTTATCCTTATAAATTCTCTATGAAATATGTCCGAGAACCATGTGATTACACAATCTGTAGATTTTTTTTAGTTTTTATGTAATTGCCACATCTTGAACTCAGGGCCTCCTGCTTGCTCAGCTGGTGCTCTACCACTTGAGCCACAACCTCCCTTCTGATATACGCTGGTTATTTTGGAGATACAATCTCACAGATCAGTCTTTGAATGGCAATTCTCAGGGTCTCAGCTTTGGATCTGGCTTGGAATGATAATTCTCAGGGTCTCAGCTTCCCAAGTAAGGATTTCAGGTATGAACCACTGGTGCCAAGCTTACATTTCCAATTTGTAATGGCAACATGAAGATAATTTTCTACACACCTAAGTACACAATTAGAACCAATGACTTTTCAACTGCAGGCCATATGATACATTTCTAACTCTGTGTTATCATTCACATCCAATTACTCACAACTTTGTAAGGACAGTTTCATTTATTTTAGTTGTTTAAATTAGTTTCAAGTAATAATCCCATATGGCATTGCCTGCCTTAAAAGTATATAAAAATTATGATTCTAAGTGTCAATGTATTGATTTCACTCTGAAATAACTTACCCTCTCATCATTACTATTTAAATAATCTGAAACATTATTTCTCTCTTCACCATTTAACACCTACAGTGAGTAACCTAACCAATTTATACTTTGAGGTAGGTGGAAATAAATTTAAAGTTGCTGTCTTACCGCTGCATGGTAGTAGCTCAGGCCTGTAATCCAGCTACTCAGGAAGCTGAGATCTGAGAATCATGGTTGGAAGCCAGACCAGGGAGGAAAGTCTGTGAGACTCATATGTCCAATTAACCATCTCACAATCCCACATACCAACAGAGCAACAGAAAGAGGAAGAAGTAGAGTTGTGGCTCAATTGGTAGAGCTTCAGCCTTGAACTCAGAGACAGTACCTCAGCCCTGGGTTCAAGACCCAGTATTGGCACACACACACACACACACGTACACACACACACACACACACACACACACACACACACACCCCACAGGTTTTCTTTCACACATTCAGTGCAAACCTTCAAATATTGGTGGTTCATGAATATTTAATTCAAGTAATAATTACATTAATTATAAAGTAAGCAGAGGTCACTAGAGGGCAGCAGAGCTCAGAGAAAAGATGTGAATTTAAACACTGATTTTCCACTCACCTTAATAAAATGATAGAACAGTTCAGAGATCCCAAAGATGTGAATTCAAACACTGACTCCACTCACGTCAATAAAATGATGGAATAGTCCATGGATCCCAAAGTTGTGAATTCAAACACTGATTCCCCACTCACCTTACTAAAATGATGGAATAGTCCCAAAGAACCCAGGCTCTCCCCAAGCATATCTGTGAGTCTCAGCCCTTGCATCATCTTGAAATACAAAGCTCTGTTATCACATTATTTTTTGGAGAGTGGACTGCCACTTTAAGATAGTTATCAGTGAAGAGAGAACATTTTAAGGAGCTCTTTAAATGAAAACTGTATTACATTCCAGCAATTATGCTACTCCTTGTGTTAAAGAGAGAGTTATGCAATAAGTCAATTGAGATTTGCTGTGGGATTTCTTTTTTCTCAGAGAAACCAGATGTTTCTTAATTATTTTTTCCCATTAGAGCAGTAAAAACACAAAAATTTCAATCTCTTTAAACCTGAAGTTATTTTATCAGTCTTGAAGAAATACAGAAGTGTTTTTGAGGGGAAATTTTTCTATAGTTTGTTCTTTTAATGTCTTTTACTATGAATAGAATTTGTTTCTTTTAACTGTATTCTTTATTCTTCATTTCTAATCGTAATATAATAATAAGGCACTGGTTGGTTCTGTAGATGTATTAACAATTTGTATCATCTTTTCCAGTATATTGGTGTAGGTATTACCTTTAGTTTATTTTAAAGTTCTGTTTTGTTTCTAACATCAATTTAGAAGAACCAATCAGATTTTACCATTTCTTTTTTGAGCATTCAATTACTTCTGTATACATAGTGACAAGTTTATTAAACAAATATCGCCTTTTTAATATAATGAAGGTACTGTTAACTTGGAGCAAATTTTGCTTATGAGTGTCAATCCTTACTTTCCCTTTGCATTTCAACGATTTTATTAAATGATGTTGGAAATCTCCCTTTTCAACATTACAAAAGTCATTTTCCTAGTGCATTTCAAGAGCCTGAGAAGCGTCATTGTGCTTTGGTTTGGATTTGGGGAAGATGCTTGCACTGGAGCTTGGACTCAGGGCCTCATCCTCTCACTTGGCTTTTCTTTTGAGGAGGTGCTTTACCACTTGGGTCACAGCTCCACTTCTGCCCTTTGCTGATTAATTAGAGAAAGATTCTCAGGACTTGTCTGCCCTTTGAAATTTGATCCTCATTTCTCATCCTACTGCAGTTGTAAGTACAATCCACAAAGCAGCACAACGTGAGAGCTAGTAAATCACAAAGTAAAATCGGGTTTGTTTCTGATGCTAACCTTCCCAAATTGACCTTGATTGTGTAATACTGCCTTTGTCTACTGCCTACTGATTACCTTGGCAAAGTTCATGCCCTGAGAATTTAAAAATTAAAAGAGAAACAAGTAGCTGCATCTGAAACTTAGAAATAAAACTGAGAAAATATAAACATTTACAAATAAAGATTTCTCATTGTCATTACAAGTTGTCTCAGTTTCCTGACAGAGAAATATTGGTTTGAAATCTTCTTATCCAAAGTACAAAATGAAACACAGGAAGAAAGGACAACACGTGTAGATACTCACTTAATGACTACAAGAGCATTTCAACCTAAATGCTAATAACTCCCAAATCGATTTTACAGCCCCCCGCTTTCCTGAATAATAGTTGTATATTTCTTTTGGAATTTGAGTTCTTTGAAGAATTCAAGGTCACTGTGTTCAAGGTTGAACTCACTCTGTTCCCATCTAAATCTGCACTTCCTCTTGCTCCTATTACAAGTTGTCATCTCCTATCACTCCATCCAAACTAACCCCAAATCATCCAATTTTTGCTCCCGCAAGTCCTCAAGCCAAATAAATGCCAAACTCTTGATTTTTCATTATGACTCATTGTCAGAACTTATTTTAGAGATATAATGTCACCATAGTAACTTCTTAATGGACTTCTAGTTTTGGCTTGAAAACATTATGTAACTGATCAGAATGTTAATACAACATCTGTATTTCACTCCTCTACTTACAGGCCTACAGTCAGTGTCCATTCTTCTATACAACAAAATTCAAATACATCATATGACATCTATGGTTGGCCTCACTTTACCATTTAAAATGTTGTTGAATAACTTTTTGAGCCACAAAGAACCCTCTGCTAAGGATTGCTGTTGGTACAGGGCATGGATACAAATCAGAATTATTGGAGTGGGGGAGGGGGCTATTACAAAGCATATAAACTGAAAAATAAACATGATATAGAGAAATCTATACCAGTTAATATTTTTCAGTTGAGAGAAAAACCCGAGAGAAAAACAAACAGAGTAAGCAGAAGTTCTAACAAAAATTGATGAGGCAGATATAGCTCAAATTTTTGCCAGAAGCTATGTGGAAAAGAATGGAATCGTATTGGAGATTTGTAGGTTTAAACACAATAATATAGCCCCACAGACACTATTTCTGTTTTCTTAGCTACATTCCTTTTTATGTCATATTTCCCTTTATAAAAACAATCAGCTTTGAAAAAAAAATAAATCCTTGACGCTCTTATAAACAATGAACAGTCATGGCTGGACATTTCCTGTGAATAGAAGTAGAAACCCAAACAAAAGGCACTTTCATCTTGTTCGTGCTCGGTAAAGCAGCGGCATGAGGAAAGATCTCCTTAGTTCCTTCTTCTCATGAGTCTGAGCTCACAGAAAGTGTGCACAGAGCTCAGTATCTCATTTATTTTTCCAGAAAAAAATCAAGCTATTGCAACTAGTGGAGATTAATTGAAACAACTGAGCATAAAAAAAGAAGGGGCTTGTTATCCAGGAAAGAGTCAAAGACAAATAAACCAATCTTTTATTGAATTTTAAAAATGGTGCAAGAAAGAGAGATCTTGCTCTTCTGAAAATTTTTCTGACTTGTTTGATTTTCCTTTGAATGAATGCACATTCTCTGTGGTAGAATGGCTTTCAGTTAACATCATTGTAAAAAAAAAATCATAACTTTCACTTTCTGTGGTTTTATACATCTAAAATATTTTATTGAACCTTAGTTTTCTCCTTCAGTATATTTGGTACTGTGCATGTCTATTTGTACTCTGCAGCACCCAAACAATTATTGATTTAACAATGTGCAATATAATTCTGTTTCTATGCTGAATGAATCTACCAATCCCTAAACTACACATAAAACAGGACAAGAAAATACCAGGAAGTTAGTGGACATCCATGTGCTATATTTGTAACTACATATGTAGCTAAAACAAGAAATCAACACAGAGAAAAGTCTGTAATACTATAAGACCCCATGCACACTGCAAAGCAAGTGCAAGCTTAGGTGGTAGGTAGTTTGTTCATATTGAAAATTACTGTCAAACCTCAAATTCATGCTCATGCTATGCAAAATTTGTCTTCTATATTTAATGTAGCCAACATAGAGATCAATAGACTCCATATTTGATTGTGCTTTTTCTATTTGAAATTTATATCATTTTCTCTCCCTTCTATCAAACCTGAGGTGAACTTAAATAGACACATCAAAATGTTTTAACTATGTATGTGTCCATATTTTGTTAAATGGAACACTTTTTTCTTTTTTTTTGTCAGTTGTGGCACTTGAACTCAGGGCCTAGGTGCTATCCCTGAGCCCCTTTGCTCAAGGTTAGTAAGCCACAGCACTACTTCTGGTTTTTGAGTGGTTTATTGGAGATAAGAGTCTCCTCGGGACTTTTCTGCCTTAGCTAGCTTGGAACCATAATCCTCAGATCTCAGCCTCTTGAGTACCTAGGATTATAGGCATGAGAAACTGATACCTTGCACTAATTTGGATATTATTTATACCTCAAACTCATTATTAAAGAATTGAAGTTGAGTTAGACAATCTGGGGATAGGATTCAGGAAACAGAGCTGTCAGGAAGCAGGGATAAATCCTTTGTTCTGCAGCCTCATAAGTCTTATCAGGAAGGAAGGGAAATTGGACTGACTGGGAAAGGAATAGCAGACACTAGAGGGGGGCATGTTTGATATTTTGTAGTTTGAGTAGTATTTGTGTTTTGTCTGTGTTCAGGCATGACTATAAGTGGGCTTGCCTTTGTCTTGATTTATCTTGGTCAGAGTGGCCTTGTCTGAAGTTGATGTACTATGAAATAGTTTATGATCAAAAGAAAAACATAAAGTCTAATAGCAAGTGTCTCACCAGCTCATCACATCAGTCTAGCTGGTAGGAGCTGACAGTCCCACGTGGCACATCTGCCTTTTTGTGTCCTGGCTTCTCCTCTGGACCAAGGGCAATGGAGTGAGGTCAGGAGACGCGAATCCATAATATCCCTCTTCTCACCAATACTGGACTCTTTCTCGCTCATCAGAAGGTTGTCATAAGGAACATAATCTGCACTTGGGCTAGGATTTGTCATCTGCTGAGAATGAATCATCAAATGTTTAGAATGTGATCATTCTACTTAGGAGCATTTGAAACTCTAGACAGAACACACCTGCAATTATTCTATTAGAAAAAATGATTGCTGAAGCCCAGGCTCCAAATGATAAAACTCACACAGTAAATACACCCTGTGTGTTTATGAATGCCAAAATTTGTCCTTAGTTTTATTGTACATTTAGATAGTTCTCTTGTAGTACATATGAGAAATCATAGGTACCTATATACAAGTACATAGGTGTGATAAGAAGTGTTTTCTGTGATATAAATTCATTGCTTGACAAGTGCTGATTTTATGGCTAAACTCTTTCACCAATCATGACCTGATTTGTTTTTTTCAATGTCAGTAATTATAGTCAAGCCATGAGAAAACAGCTTGTGATGCTCACAAGAAATACATGAAATAATGGTATTACACAACGTCCTGACCTGTGATTCGAACCACAAAGCCAGCATTGTACTCAGGTTTTAAGTGGTAGCTCTGCTCCGATACATACTCAGAACTAATTCAAAAAGAAAAATTGTAAGCATTGAAAGTCACTTTAGAAAATTAACAAGCATATTTAGGGTAGAAAGCAAATGTATGTCACTAAATTTGGACTATTGGTACTGTATTGTAAAAGATGCTTAAAAACATATTTTTTTTAAAATTTCTGGGAAACACTGGCAATCACCTGGGCCCACTAATTAGTTGGAACTTGTGTCAAAGCTAGGCATCTCAGAAGACTCCATTTTATATTATAAGCTTTGGCAAACTGTGAAAATATTCTGTAGAATTTTTCCTTGATGAAGAGTTGGTTTTTTATATCGTTTCAATGTTTATAGCTGTTTTATTGCTAAATAAAATAATGTCTCATTATATTTCTCTATAAATAACAATTTATTTTCTTGCTCTAAAAGTTTATCATGGAAAGGGGACCCGGTGAACGGCAGACCGACTGCCGAAAACTCACACCGGAGCGCAGAGTCCAGACAGCAGGACTCCACGGACCCCAGGGAGAGCTCGGACCAAGACACACGGCCACAGCGGCGATGGGAAGTTCGGGTCCACATGGCCGGAAATGAACGTGAGTGGCGGGGGAACCCATCGGTGCAGAAGGGGAGAGCCAGGGACGCCACCACGACTTTTCGCCACACCACAGCACTCCACCCCCGAAGGACCAATGGCAGGGTGGGACACACACACAATCCAGGACCAGTCAGTCCCCCATTACCCCCTCCCCCAACGGGAGACCAGCTATCAGAGACCCAAACCCTACAAAGAAGCTAGAACTCCCTCCCTCCCTGTCCCCACCCCAAGGGAACAAAGAACCCCCAAATCAGGCAGGAAGCTCCCATCAGGCTCTGGGAAGACACAGGAGTTAACAGGGGAAAGGCACAGCAGCCCTAAGGCCGCCAAGGAGTCTGAACTGGCTGCACTGGCCCTGCCCCCATCCCACCAAGGGCCCAGGGTCCGCAGGCAGTGCAAGCCCCACCCGAGGCGCCTGCTCCTTGCGGACTTTTTCAACTAAAGTCACAGGCACTGGTGGGCAATAACAGCACAGCAGGGACACCTGGGCCTGATCACGCGCCCCCATCGCAGCGGAGGAGCAGTCTGAGGGCGCTAATCCGCACCCGGACAGTTGATCCCACTGGGCCCCACACATTCCACCCCCCACAGCGGACTCGCGGGAGGGCACAAGCACAACCCAACAACCCGGGGCTTGCTCTGGTAGGCGTACCCTGCCCAGGTGGGTGGGGCCACAGCAGCAGGGCACAGGTGGGTGGGGCCCCCGGCAACAGCACCTACTCTGGTAGGTGCACCCACACAGGAGGGCAGAGCTCTCCATCGTCACTTGCCCACTTAGTCTGGCGCATTTTGCACAAGTGGGTGGGCCACCCCCCAACAACACCGGCCCCAGAGCGGTCCACACAGGAGGGCAAACCGCCTGAGAGGTGAGCTCCTCTGACTGAGATACAGAGTAGAAAAAAGAACCAAAGAAGAGATAAGCCACCACGCCATGCTGAATCAGCAACCAGCAAACCCCCACGAGGGGCACACTAGGGTCAGCACAGCACAGCGGCAGGACACTGTCCCACAGAGAAAGACATAGAACCTACCGGCCCCCAAGTGCAGGGAGAGTGACCACCTCAGCAACAACCGAGAAGGTCATGCTTACCCATTGGGAAGCAAGGTGCAACAGCCAAACCCAAACCCAGATCCAGGACTCCAGGACACAAGGATCCCACTGACAGACCAGCAGGAACCAGCACAAAACCAAACCAGGGAAGCCACCCACAGATCTCCAGATGCGAAAATCACAAAGAAATATAACACAGTTCATCAAAGGGCAAGCCAACTCGCCAGCTCCAAAAAGCAGCACGACTGAAGAAGAGATGGAGAATAAAAAAACCACTGAGGCCATGTTAACAGAAATGATGGAAAGCATCAGAAACGAAATCAGAAAACAATTCCAGGAGTTTAGAGTGGAAGTCTTGAAGGACATCCAGGAAGCCAAGAAAGAAATGGAAGCAAAAATGGATACAATGCAAACCTCCTTTAAAGAAGATCTTAACATCCTGAGAAGTAAAATGCATGAAAAAATAGACTTAAAATGCAACTCTTTAAAGGAAGAAATTTCCACGATCAGAGCTGATCTGGCAACCATAAATAGCTCTCTGACATCCATAAACTCTGCAATTGAATCCACAGCACAAAGAATTGACCATATGGAATCCAGAATCTCTCTCTTGGACGATGATGCAGCCTATAAGAATCAGAAAATTACCACACTCCAAGAAACGGTGAAGCTTCAGGGCAGACTAATCCAGGAGCTAGTGGACAAAGACAAGAGATATAATCTGCGCATAATTGGAATAGAAGAAGGAACCGAATACCAGAGCAGAGGGCTTCATCATATTTTCAATAAAGTTATTGCAGGAAACTTCCCCAATCTCACAAGGGACCCCATCCAGGTAACCGAAGCCTATAGGACACCTGGCAGGCCAGACCAGGAAAACCACCCCAAGGCACCTAATTTTCAAGACTTCAGATTTCAAGAATAAAGAGCAAATTTTAAATGCAGCCAAAGAAATTTACGACAATGGGAAGAGGATCCAAATAACAGCAGACCTCTCCACACAAACCTACCATGCGCGAAGTGAGTGGAAGAACACCATCCAAGTTCTACAGGCCAACAACTTGCAACCTAGGATTAAAATATCCAGCAAAGTTTGAGTTCACATTCGAGGGGAAAACCAGATCTTTCCATAGCAAAGAGGATCTAAAGGAGTATGTGAATAAAAAACCAGCCCTACACCAAATTCTAAGAGGGGAATCCCACCCAACAGAAATTGTACAGGACACACAGACAGAAACAGAAAGAAACTACAATAGCCAGAGCCCAACAGAAAGAGAAGCTCACTAAAGACAAGAAAAAAAAAAGAAGAAAAAAAGTCCAACAAGAAAATGGAGGGAGAAAAAACACTCTTATCCTTGATCTCTTTGAATATAAACAATATAAACTCTCCAATAAAGAGGAGCAGACTGGCAGAATGGATCCGCAAACAAAAAGTTGGCATCTGTTGTCTACAAGAGACCCACCTTACAGCAAGGGACAAAACCAGGCTCCGAATGAAAGGATGGAGCAAGATCTTCCAAGCAAACGCACCTACCAAAATGGCAGATGTAGCCATCCTGATCTCAGAAAAGCTGGACCTTTCATTAAAATCAACTCAAAAAATCAAAGAAGGACACTACATTTTAATACAAGGAAAAATCCAGAATCAAGACATCACGGTGATAAATGTATACTCACTGAACAAAAGAGGACCTACATATGTCAAGCAAATTCTCACAGAACTACAGAACAAGATAGACGCAAACACAATCATAGTGGGAGACTTTAATACCCCATTCTCTCCAAGAGACAGATCCAACACCCAGAGGATCAGCAAGGGAGCTGAGGACCTAAGTAACACCATATCCCAAATGGATCTGACAGATCTATACAGAATCTTCCACCCTACAGAGACCCAATACACTGTCTTCTCAGCAGCCCATGGATCATACTCCAAAATAGACCATGTCATAGCCCACACAAAGAACCTCAGCAAATACAAAAGTATTGACATCATCCCATGTATTGTATCTGACCACAGTGGATTAAAGGTAACCCTCAAAAACAACGGTTACCACAGAGGCCGTACACATTCTTGGAGGCTAAACCTCACACTGTTATCCAACACTTGGGCCACAGACCAAATTAAAGGTGAAATCAATGAATTCATAAGCCACAATGATAATGAAAATACATTACAAAGAAACCTATGGGACACAGCTAAGGCAGTACTGAGGGGCAGGATCATTGCCCTCCACACTCAGATTAAAAGAATGGAAGCAGAGCAAACAACTGGAGAAACAAGAAATGATCGAATCTAAAATGACTAGGAGGAGAGAGATCACAAAGATTAAAGAAGAGATAAATCTGATTGAAAATAGAAAGACCATTCAACAAATAAATAAGACTAAAAGCTGGTTCTTTGAGAAAATAAATAAAATTGACAGACCCCTCGCAAGACTTGCAAAAAAAAAAAAAAAAGAAGAAAAGAGACTCATATACGTAAAATCAGGGACTCCACCGGAAAAATTACAACAAGTACACACGATACTCAAATAATCATAAGGAGCTATTTCCAGAACCTCTACTCAGTAAAAAAAAAAACAATAATTTCACAGAAATGGATCAATTCTTAGAGAAGTATAAACTTCCCAAACTGAACCAAGAAGAAATAAATCACCTAAATAAACCAATAACTTACAGTGAGATACAGGGGGTAATCAAGAACCTCCCAACAAAGAAAAGCCCAGGCCCAGATGAATTCACCAACGAATTCTATAAAACCTTTAGTGAGGAGCTAATACCAATACTCCTCAAACTCTTCTGTAAAATAGAAACAGAGGGAGAAATCCCAAACTCATTCTATTTAGCTAATATCATACTCATTCCCAAACCAGGCAAAGACCCAACAAAAAAGAGAACTACAGACCAATATCACTAATGAACACAGATGCCAAGCTCCTCAATAAAATATTATCTAACAGGATCCAGAAACTGATCAAGAAAATTATACATCATGACCAAGTAGGCTTCATCCCACAGTCACAAGGATGGTTCAACATCCGTAAATCAATCAACGTAATTCACGACATAAACAGAACTAAAATCAAGAATCACATTGTTATGTCAGTCGATGCCCAAAAAGCCTTTGACAAAATACATCCATACTTATTAAAAACTCTGGAGAGAACAGGAATAGATGGAACATTCCTCAAAACAATAAAAGCCATATACAACAGACCAACTGCTAACATCATATTAAATGGAGAGAAATTTAAATCATTCCCCCTAAACTCAGGAACAAGACAAGGATGCCCACTCTCCCCACTTCTTTTCAACATAGTGCTGGAATCCCTAGCCATAGCAGTAAGGCAAGAGGAGGACATCAAAGGGATCCACATCGGCAAGGAAGAAATCAAGCTATCCCTATTCGCAGGTGACATGATCTTATAACTGAAGGAACCAAAAAACTCAGTCCCCAAACTCCTAATAAACCATTTTGGCAAAGTAGCAGGATACAAAATCAATCCACAAAAGTCAGCAGCTTTTCTGTACACCAGCAATGTACAAACAGAAAAGGAAATTATGGAAACAATTCCATTTACAGTAACCAAAAAAAGAATAAAGTACCTAGGGATCAACTTAACCAAGGATGTGACGGACCTATTTAATGAGAACTATAAAAATCTAATAAGGGAAATCAAAGAAGACACAAGGAGATGGAAAGACCTTCCATGCTCATGGGTAGGCAGAATCAATATAGTGAAAATGGCCATATTGCCCAAATTGTTACACAAATTCAATGCAATCCCTATCAAAATCCCAGTCACATTCTTCACTGAAATAGAGAAACCAATCCTTAAATTCATCTGAAACAGCAAAAGACCTAGAATAGCCAAAGCAATTCTAGGCAAAAAAAAAAAAAGCAGTGCAGGATATATCACAACACCAAACTTCAAGCTCTACTACAGGGCCATCATAACAAAAACAGCCTGGTATTGGTATAAAAACAGATCGGAATACCAATGGATTAGAATTGAAGATCCAGAAATAAAACAACACTCTTACAGTCAGCTGATATTCGACAAAGGAGCTAAAGACATACAATGGAATAAACATAGCCTCTTCAACTACTGGTGCTGGGAGAACTGGGCAGCCATATGCAGAAAACTCAAAGTAGAACCAAGCCTATCACCATGCACCAAGATCAACTCAAAATGGATCAAGGACCTCAATATCAGACCTGAAACCCTGAAACTACTGAAGAACAGAGTAGGAAAGACGCAAGAACTTATAGGCACAGGAAGGAACTTCCTGAATAGAGTCCCAGGTGCACAACAAATAGGGGAAAGACTTTACCCTATGACCCAGCCATACCACTCCTAGGCATCTATCCTGAACAGCAGGTCCCAAGATATCAAAAAGACATTTGTACTTCCATGTTTATCGCTGCACAATTCACAATAGCCAAAATATGGAAACAACCCAGATGCCCCTCCACAGATGAATGGATCCAAAAAATATGGTACTTATACACAATGGAATACTACATAGCAATTAGGAATGGTGAAATATTGTTATTCGCAGGGAAATGGTCAGAACTTGAACAAATAATGTTGAGCGAGACAAGCCTAGAACACAGAAAACAAAGGGGCATGATCTCCCTGATATATGACTGTTAAGAAAGGGTGATGGAGAGACAGTAGAGACCAGGTCTGTGAAACCAAAAACTGCTTGTCAAATGGTATTTCCCACAGGATTGGGGCAGCGACCCAACAGTATGTAACTAAAACCAAAGAACTACTCAACATATAAAGGCCAAAAATTGACCTCTCAGTGGAATACAATAGCCCAAAAGCTATGTATGTACGTTCATATAAGACTACTGTCGACATATTGTCTAATATTGACATTACATTTAAAGCCCTAGGCGAATTTTCTTGGGCTTGGCCACGTGGATACTGTATATGTTCTTGACACATTTTGTATTGTATATATGTCTACCTGACCTAGGGAAGGGAAAGAAAAACAGGGTGTAAGATATCACAAGAAATGTACACACTGCCCTACTATGTAACTGTACCCTTTTTGCACAACACCTTGTCAAAAAATTTGTGTTCAATTAATAAATTAAATTTTAAAAAAAGTTCATGATACTCATGTGCATTTTTGTTTAATTTGTGGACAAAGATTACCAAATATCAAACAGGAGCACAGTATAAGTCTTTCTGCAACCCAGAAATCATTGTTCAATATGAGTTTCAATGCATTTAAGGTTCGGTTTCAATACATTTAAGAAAGAATATCATGGAAAAATGAATGTATTTTTTATTTATTTGTTAAGGGCCATCTACTACCATAATGTAGTAGAGAGCCAGTAAAATCACAAAATGTTACCCCTTTTCTCTGTTACTTTTACTACTGTTTCTGCACCTTCTTCATTGCCACTTCTACTCTCCATCAACATTGGTGTAACCCAGAGTTTCAATCCAGTGTCCTACTCTTTTTATCTGTATCTTCCATCTAGACAGTCTATTATTCTGGCTTTATTACTTCCCAGCTATCTTCTGAGCAGCTTTCAGAAACAAAGATCATATTATTCAACAATCTAATACTTTTTGAGCAACCAATGTACATTGAGCAAAAGAAGTTGAGAGAAATTTCATTTCTGGAATGAGTTAGAAATCTCCTAGGTCCCTTTCTTTCAGAAGTACGGATGACTCTCGGTTGCTTTAAAATACATTCAGACATTCTAGGCCTCATAGTTGCTATGTCTCCCTACAATGACACTTTATTTCTATTCTCTCTTCTCTCTTTTTTCTGTCTGTGTCTCTCTGTCACTCTGCCTCCTACACTTTCACTCTCATGCTCTCTCTGTGTCTCTCACTCTCATTCTCTCTTTTTCAACAACATCTTGGACTCTTGGAACTCAGTTCCCTTTCACTCAGTCCAATCCTTGTGTTACAACAGAAATTTTTGAGTTATGATAAACGAATTAGTTCATTGACATCCCTCGGCCACCGTAATTGATTTAAGTGTGGACATATAAACTAGGTCTGGTCAAATTAGTTTTTCCAGTCTGGCCACAAAGATGGGTAGGAAATGACTAGGTGGCTCAAGTGATCCACTTAGAAGGAATCTCAAGATTCAAATAAGATGTATAAACCTTTTCATTTCCTTTTGTTTGATCATTCTTATGCCTGAGACCAGGAGTCCAATTCAGCACTTAGAAATGTAACAATGTAGAGAGCTAGCGCTGCTGTGAAGAACAGTGAGGAAATCCACAGAGATCTACGTTTCCATCTGATGACCAGCCAGAGCTTGGCATGGATGTGGTAAAGCAGGGAATGAAAGCAGTGAGAACAAAACTCAGACCCATAAGGACAAGCCACAACAGAGCCTGTGCCTTCCATCTCCCAACCTGGAGAGCTGAAGCCATCCAATGCTCACAGGCTGATCCATTTCCTTAGCTCAACTGCCATGGACTTTTAAAGGATTGCCTGTCACAGATGCAAGTGAGGTATCTTCTGAATTTCTACATCCTACACCTTTAACTCTTTTCTGACATAAAGGCATAATTCAACATCCTAATGATAGCCTATTTTTATGCTTTAATTAACAAATAATAATTGTAAATGTTCCTAAGCTACAAAGTAACTTTAAAGCTTAGTGCTTTCAACTTCAGTTTGCTTTCTTTCAGCTGCAAATCTTGCTCACACTTCATACTAAACACTGACCTGAAATCACAGAAGGAAGGAGCGGTGGGCCCCACCCAGTGGAACAACACGGCTCAGGTCAGCATGTTGTCTAAAATACAGTCACTGTGGATCTTTCCCAGTGAGACACTATAGCTCAGGTCAGTGTGCTGTCTAAAATAAGCTCACACCGACGATATAAACCTTAAAGATGAGCCAAAGAAAATCTGGCCCTGCTCACTTGCCCTAGGATCAAGCAAGCCCTAGGGTTTTCCATGATAAATGTCAGAACACTTCCTTTGTGATAAATTACCTTGGACTGTCTTCATCTCTCTTGCTGTCAGAACATACAAAAGCTGGTTGCAAGAGAGGGCCATTGCAAATGGCAGGCACTGAGTACATAACTGGCAAAATCAGTACAGAGGAAGAGGCTAACACTCACTCTGGGAAGATAGCACCCTTGTAACTTGGTTACAGATAAGTCACTCTTCAGAACCTATCCTTACAAGTGATCTTGGCATGAAGAATGTGGAATAGTACAGTTTTCTGTAGAAAGTTAAAGCAGCTAAAAGAGTATAAGTAAAAATAATAATAAATATTACCAATATCTGTCTATATTGGTCCATCAGTGCAGAAAGGATCTAGAAAGAAATTCATTTAAAGCCTGGAGATGTTCTATTCAAGACCATTGATAAATTGCAAGTTTGAAAAGTGGGTTTCTCACCTTCAATGAAAGCTGTTGCCAAAAAAAAAAAAAAAAAGACATAGTGTGGGGCACACCTGGAAGTCAACTAGCTGGCCCCGCCTGTTTCTCAGTCTTGGGGCCACGTGTGGCTAAGATGGCGGCGCCTAACGACAATGCGCAGCTGCTACAAGTGTCTTTGGTTATAACCCAGAGGCGGCTCTGTGGGCTGTGATGCTCCAGCCCTTCCACCCTTGATGGACAGCTCACCCCTCCCCTTCCTGCCGATCTTAGACCTGATTGGCTCCTGTGCCTTATATTAGTGGCACGTACTTCCCCAATAAATGAGATCTTGTGCCGACTTGACTCCCAGGCCGTCTGATTGTCCTCCAGTGAGGGAGGGCTGGGTGTGGGCGGTCTGCCGACCCTTCTCCTTTCTTGGCTCCTCCAGTCGGGGCGTGCCTTCTCCGTCTCTCCCGCGGGTCAGGGGAGTGAGGGGATGCTAAAGACCCCCACAACGTAGCATGTAGGGACATCAGCTGATGGCTGTAAGTCCTATCAGCTGACCTTGGCCTTAATCTTCTCCAGAAAGCTCCCTATTCTTCTGTTCTTTCTGCTTCTTTTTTTTAATGGTTCTCCCTATGTAGCCAAAGCTGGCCTTGAATGAAGAAGTAGTCCTCCAACATTTCCCCTCCTCCTGAGGGTAATGGGTGTGCACCAGCACACTGCAGAAGCTTCTCACTACTTTTATTTTTTTTGACTTAGGAAGGGGCTGACCACTTACTACGAAAGCACCAAGGAGAGCAAAGCTCACCATGAGGTGTCTCTCACTGAGTCCACACGTCAAAATTCCTCAGGGCAGAGGCCAAGAGGCAAACCATTTGAGTGAGGAGAATGGGCAGAACAATGTGAAAGGAAGATTCTAACTAAGAAAAATATGAGACAACTGAAATTTCTGACCTTTGGTAATTATCCCATGGAAGGGGAGTCAATGCAGAAGTCAAAGTTCTACCCAATCAACACCAGAAAATCAACACCAGAAAATAAAAGTTCAGATAACAGTTTATTGTAATATGCCCTAGGTTCCTCATATTTCAACAAGAATTAATGTGTGGGGCACCTCATTTTCATATTCACCTTCATATCCCATATGATCTCTGTGGGGAAAAAGAAGAGAGAGAGAGAGAGAGAGAGAGACATGCAGAGGATGATGGTGATGGTGATGATAAATGAGGATGGCAATCAACTCTGTGATGCCTAGGTATTCAAGTAAAAAGCCAGCTACAGTAATTAACAATAAAGAATTTCAGAAGAAGATTGTTTGGATGATAAATGCCAACATGTTAAAGTATGGGTCTTAAGGATGGTGGCGTGGTAGCTACTTTAGCCCAGTCGGAGGTCCTTAGGTCATTGACAGTGGTTCCCTCCACGGACGGTATGACTCCAGCCTGTCCAGTCACTCTTGTCTTCCTGGCTCATGTTATGAGCAGGTTGCTTTCCGCCTACACTCCCGCCATGATGGGTCATCTACATCAGAGGCCCAAAGTAATGATGTTATTCTGCCATGAGTGAAACCTTCAGAACCGTGAACCCAAATAACCTTTTTCCCTTCAAAGTTAATTATGACAGGTATTTCATTGTAGTAACATGGGTGGCCAGAGAGATGGGTGATAATACACCTTTGTTTGTTGCTCCTAAGCTGCTAGGAACCATGGTCCCTCTTATTCAATTATAGCACCTCTAGCTCAGACAAATACTGTAGTGTGTATTCAATCACGGGTCGGCAAGCAACCAAGCTAAGACAATCACAGTACTCCATGGGATTGAGCAGTGAGGGATTTCCTCAGGAGTTAATCCAAGGAGGCTATAGTGTAGAAAATCTAGCCCATCGTGAGTGCAGTATCTAGATAAGTCTGAATCTAACAGAGAAGGAAACCACGAATAAAAAGACAAAGAAACTCAGACCTGGTAATTTTATAAGCTCCTGAAGTAGAGACTGAGATTAGTTTATCTAATACTAGATTTAATGAACTATTTCATTAAAAACACATTAAGTTTGAATTTACAATCATGTTTAACAAGAAAATTCCCAACTACCTTTTTTTTTTTTTTTCAATAGTGAGGCTTGAACTCAGGGCCTCTAGCTCTTGCTTATCTTTTTAGCCATCACCCTACTTCTGGCTCTTTGCTTGTTAATTGGAGAGAAGAGTTTCTCAGCTTTGTCCACCCAGACTGGCTCTGAATGGTGACCCTCAAATCTTCACCACCTGAGCAGCTCGGATTCGAGGTGTGAGCCGCCAGTGCCTAGATTGCCAACTGTCTTTTTTAACTTGCTTGTTGCTCCCCATTCCACAATTTTCTAGCATAGCCACACAAACTATGGCCAAATAATTTCACATTTTAAAAACTTGACTCTCTTGTCAAGCTTCTAACTGGAGTCTCCTTCTTTTCATGATAGAAAATTCCAGGACTCACTACTACTCATCTGCAGGCCTATCCAAACTCTTGAATGTATGGATTCATGCATTCCCAAATTCTAAGATAACAACTAAAAATGTGTGATCTGTGGGTGGATGTGTATGTGTCTTAGCTATGACAAGGAGGTTTGGCACGTGTGTTGGTAGTTTTATTATTATTATTATTACTTACTTAAACTCTTTTAGCTGTTTTAACTTTCTACAGAAAACTCTACTATAAGATTTAAGATAATGTGCAACAAGAAATAGGCAGCAATACTTACATTATTATTTCCAAAATATGCAATCCCTATTGCACATCGTCTTAAAAAAAAACTAAAACATGTTTTTGGTAAGAAAAAAGCATTATAGTTCTTAGCACAATATATATTCTTAAATATTTTATGCAGAATAGAATAATAGTCTATGCTAAATAATTTTTAAGGCTGACAACACACTATGCTGAAGGCTTCAGTGGTTTCAAATGCCTTACTTTAGTATTCAGGAAGAAAACAAATACACATCAAGCTATGATTATAAGGAATATTTTAGGTCTTAATGCCATTAAACAAAATGCAGAATATGTATTTTTGTTGAGATGTTACAAGTAAAGATATCCTATCATCTGTGTCCTTCAGTTGAACAAGCTCCATACAATCTGTTTCTCATGTGTTCCTAGCACAATGCTAACTATTTTGATTAGGAAATGGCCCCTGGCTAGGTGCCCAGTCATTGTATTATGGCATTTTCCTTCAGCTGTAACTGAGCCATGAACCACTTCCTCATTAATTCTGGAAAACCCATACCATGAATAACCCACAGTGAAGCTTTTTATATCTCCACAATTGCTGGAAGTGTTTCATCTCTTAGCAGCAGTTAAGAATGTCTAACTGAAATAGCAAGTTGTGGTTATTGTGGAAATTATGCCCATATGTCTTACAACTGTTTTGGAGGATATTAATTGTCCTTCAAAATTGTGTGTCACTCTATTAATAATTTGTGAGCCTGGTATTTTCTCCTTACAATGATTCTCATTCTTTTAACATGTTTCTGCAGTTTATAACTGTGAAAGATGGCATAAGGGATTTCCCTCAACATCTTGATGTTTCCCACTATTTATGGGAAACATTGAAATTACTCAAGTTGTAAAGGTGAAGCTGAAAGCCAGTGGATATTGATTGCCTTCCAGAACTGCTATATTGCCAGGTGTCAGTGACTCACCGCTGCAATCCTAGCTACTAGGGGACTAAGATCTAGAGAATCAATGTACAAAACCAGCCCAGGTGGAAACCCCCATGAGACTCCATCTCCAAAATAATCAGCAGAAAGCTGGGCTGGAGGTATGGCTCAAGTGGTAGAGGATGAGTCATGAATGCACAAGCCAAACCTCATAAATTCAAAGCCTAGCACAACAGAAAAATAAAGAAGAGAAATAAACCCAAAGAAGGGCTGGGAATGTGGCTTAGTGGTAGAGTGCTTGCCTAGCATGCATGAAGCCCTGAGTTCGATTCCTCAGTATCACATAAACAGAAAAGGCCGAAGTGAAGCTGTGGCTCAAGGGGTAGGTGCTAGCCTTGAGCAAAAAGAAGTCAGAGACAGTGCTCAGGCCCTGAGTTCAAGCCCCAGGACTGGCAAACAAAAGAAAAAAACAAAGGAAGGGAAACTATGCCAAGAAGATGGAGTTTTAACCAACTCATCCTTCAGTAGCCTTCCTGGAGTGCCTCCTCTTGGGCCTTCCCATGAGCTCTCACCTGTTACATTGAATGTTTGCAGTGTAATGTAGAACTGTGACTCCTACGCACGTACCCACCTGAGCTTCACTTCTGCCCCCCTTCCTCTGTGGATTGGTATAATTAATTTCTCTAAACTTCAATTCCAATGGCTGTAAAGTGAGTGATAAATTGATGGTTTGCTTACATATTTGCCGTGAGCATATTAAGGAAATGAATAGAAAGCACATAAACAAACACTTGCTGACACTCAACAGGTTACAGGTACTCAAGGCGGCCCTGCACTAAGAATGTCAGTGACAATCTCAGTTTCATTATTCTCTATAAGCATTTGCCTTGGCTTACCTCTTTAACAAAAGCCATCAATTGCAACTACCACATCAGGACTTGGAGATATTCTTATCCTCTTCTGTTTGCTGTTCTGTTATTTTTCCATTATGCCTATAAGTTTGCAAATAATGTATTCCATTAAGTGAATTTGTACACTGAGAGCAAAAATTACTGACATGTCTGGAGAGAAACAAAAACCAAAACATAAGAAGACCACATGCATCTCTTCTCATCCTGCAGCATCGACCTTACAGGAGGCTGCTTTAGCATCTCCTCTGGCCCTGTGTCTTTCAACTTCCTTCAGAGATACACATCACATCTTTGTCTTCACGATGCCTCCTTTTGAAACAGCCTGCAGATTCCCCTCCCTGCCTGATACACTGTGCAGAGGAGAATTAATCTCAGTGTTCTAGACAGGGATTTGCATAGTTGAGTAAAGAAGTCTTCAGAAAATGGTCATTAACCCCAAACTACAGATCTCCATGTACCTTCACAAGCCCTGCTTCTGTGGGCTCTGCCTGAGCCCAGTCTCTGTGGTTTGCCATTTTCATCCATCAGCCCCATCTGTTTACTGCTGACCTGCATGGACATGTAGCATAGGCAAGTGTCAGAGGTGCCACAAGAAATATATCTTCATTAAGACCAAATAATACATAAAAAATAGCATAGAATCTTTTTTTTTTTAAACTGAGAAGGCTTCTTCCTGGTTCATCAGTTCTGAACTTGACACAAGGGGCTGGGGATATGGCCTAGTGGCAAAGAGTGCTTACCTCATATACATGAAGCCCTAGGTTCAATTCCCCAGCACCACATATACAGAAAACAGCCAGAAGTGGCGCTGTGGCTCGAGTGGCAGAGTGCTAGCCTTGAGCAAAAAGAAGCCAGGGACAGGCTCTGAGTCCAAGCTCCAGGACTGGCAAAAAAGAAAAAAAAATCTCTGAACTTGACACAAAGCACAGGCTGTGTTTGTCAGTGGTGGACCTGCCACTTGACAGCCCAGAGAGCAAGCTCCTCACCCTCACTGGAAGCCCTTGTGTTCTACTCTATCCATCCACTCTGGGCATTCAGAAGTCGGGAAGCTCATCCTCGGTACCACAGGAACTAATCCTGATATTCTACCATGATCCTCAGCAAAGAGGCAAACCACACAAAGATGACCAAGTGTGTAAGTACTCACCAGACTAAATGAACAACCACTGCAAGTTTTGTTGAAAATTTCCCAAGGGAGCTGATTTTTTTACATTTGTTAAGAATGAATTCAGTAGATTTGATCTATTCCTGATAATTTAATCTCTTGGAGACCTTTTGCAGAAGATTGAACTCCTTTGTGTCTCAGCTCGGTATATTCAGAATTTAGGGGATTTGACTTATTGATATAAATGTAGAATGCCCTTCTGAAAATATTCAACAGCTCTCCGCAAAGGTTGTTTTTTAACGTTATCCAAGAAATACTTTACATTTCCCAGATTCTAAACTTGGAAGAATAGTATTCTAAAAATTTGCCAAACCACAGAGTTTGATTATAGAAATTATAAACCAAATTCTTGGTTATGTGGAAGAAATTTCTCTGAGTTTGTGCTAGAATGTATTAACATATCACAATGTACTAATTTTTCCAGTAATTCATTCAAATATATACTTAATGCATAAATGTTTTGGCTTTTAGTATCATCATAATTAAAGCTACACACATGCTGTAATTCTTTTCTATTTTTGTAAATAAAATATTGGTTTCTAATTTATGTTTTTCTCAGTCAGTTCTTTCTGTGATTTAAATATCAGCTTACATTTCGCCTCTTTGTGATATCTTCTGTTGACTATGTGTACTAAATCTGGCCCTATTGTCTAAGGAATTCTTGACAAGGAAAATATTGCTTTTTCCCATAGGCTTTACAATTTTAACTACAATTGCAACCGGAATAAATTTCAATAATCTGCTACTTACTTCAATCCATCTCACTCTACTAGTGATGCTGATTGGTTTTGTTTATAACTGCACTACCAGGCCCTGAACAGTGTCTGACTAGCAGTCAATTATTTTATGCATTTACCACAACCCTACAGGTTAAATGCTATATTGCACTCATTTTACAAATAAAGAAATGGAAGGAAAGAGCAATAAAGTAAGCAGCTTTGATTACGCAGCTAGTGAATGAGCAAATTGGGTGGATACTTAATATAGAACTGTGAAATAAATGTCTAGCTGTGTAGGCTTGGGCTGAGTAGAGCCTAAATTTTGAGAAGTGGGGCACAGAACTCTGTGTGGGAAATAGAGATTGTGCAAGTGAAGTAAAATAGCTATATAAATGATTGATGATAGATAGGTAGATGGATGGATGGATAATGATAAATCCATTGATATAAGGTAGAAAAATGATACAGATAATATATACATACATAAATATAGTTAGTAGATACATGATAAACAGAGGAAAAATGCATCTATAAAAGATAGGTGATAGATGATAAGTAGATGATTGGTAGATATGTAGATAGGAAGAGAGATATGCAATGAAGCACTCTTAACTGCTTTGCTACATATCTTAACACTGTATGAGGAGAGAATAAACAGAAATAGAATTTCTTGGTAGTTTAATCCAGTTTTCTTTAGAGATGATTGCCCATGTCTGTTTAGAGGGAAAGGGGTGAATGAATTTAGAAGTCTTGTTTTATTTTTATGTTTTCTGCTTGTCTTGGGGCTTGAACTCGGGGCCTGAGCACTGTCCTTGGGCCTCTTTGTGCTCAAGGCTAGTACTCTACCGCTTGAGCTCAGCATCATTTCTGACTTCTTATGAATAGTTTATTGGAGATAAGAGTCTCACTTTTCTGCCTGGGCTGGCTTCAAACCACAGTCCTCAGATCTCAGCCTCCTGAGTAGCTGGGATTACAAGCATGAGCCTCTGGCACTTGCCTGAATTTAGAGGTCTTAAACTGCGCATCATTTAAATATCTGAAGAAAACATTACATAATGCAATTGAAAACACCAGAAAACTGCAAATTCTGTATATGGGGGTCTCTGGCCTGCCCTGCTGCCTCCACACACTAGGCTGAATGTCACTCTGTCCAGTTGCAAACACATCAGCAACTGAGCTAAGTCTTTCACCAACACTAAACTCAGAAAATAAAAGCCAAATAGTATTCTGCATGATAAAAGAGATGTTCAGAATTAGATGTCTACAATGAATCTGTTATTTTAAAGAATATAACACATTCATAAAACATGAACATTGACTATAATTGTCACTCGGTACTGAACTTAATCTATGGTTTAAATACAATTGCTTAAAATATCTGCTGTTTGATCAAATATTATGAAGAAAGCATGCAATCTTATATGGTACTTTATAAGGAGAAATGTGTATATTCACTGTGAAAACACTAACATGTTAATATATCCCAGGAAGAAATAAAGTACAGCAGATTTTGAATTCTCAAATTTTCTTCACATGCAAGCACTGATTTCTAACAAAATAGGAAGATGGTATGGCCTTTATTGTAATCACATAACATGTTTTTGCATATGAAGTGATTTTGTAGATCATTAAGATACTATTTTCAATTTTTGAATTTATATGTGTTTTTTGGCAATATTGAGGTATGAATTCATACTTGAACCATGTTCCCAGCCCTTTTTGCTTCATTTATTTTTCAGACAGGGTTTCCGTTTTGCTTGGACTACTTCTGCTTTTTACATATTTGGGATTACAGCCATACATTACCATGCCTGATTTGTTGTTTTGAGATAAGTTCTCATTGACTTTTGCACAGGATGACCTCAAACTAGCAACCACCCATATATACTTCCCAAATAATGAGGATTACAAGCATATGCCACTGTTCCCAGCCCTTTCAATTTCTTTTTTAAAGTTAATTCATGAGCTCAAGTTGGCTTATTTACTTTAAGAAGGTTATTCTTAGCCATTACACAAAACTTAATTTTGTTATTTATAGAAGACTCCATTTATAGGTTTATGAGCCTTCTCAATTGCTTTATGAAACTAAAAGTCTGGAACGCCTTCATGCATGCTTGGAATTGTTTCCTCTGATTCACAATTGGAATATATGAGATGAGTTAGAACGTGTCAAAGATGAGAAGTTTGCCTTTCACATGTGTTGCCCTTTATAGACATAAAGTTATCATGACCAACCATACATGAATATATTCAAATATAAACTCGACACAATTGACTTGAGTATCTCTAGAGAAACATTGACCTTTAAAATATTTGAAGAGGAGAAGGATTTTTCTACATATCTTGCTGTTATATTCCTGTTCTTTATCACTGGCATCATAACTACACAGTTTGCTCTTTGGTCTAATATAGACAATCAGAAGAAATTTTAAAGTATTTTTAAAGGCTGATTTTCTATGCTGTTTAACTGTGATTTAAAGATTCATGTGAAGATATTATTAGGATAAAATTGACAATGTTGATGTAAGCTTTACAATAGAAAAGAAAAGTGAATTTTCCTAAAACCAAAAGTTATAACTGTATGATCAAATGTATTTTCAACTATTTTAGGTAACAAACAAGGATCAGTTCATTTGAAAGTATTATTTCATGCTCATGCATGCTATTAAAGCACTATATCAAGAAAATTAAGGCAATTTCAGACATCTGTTCAAGTATTAGGATGTTTTAAGTGCTAGAATTCGTCCTATTAAATAGCTTAACATATTAAATAAGCTCCATTTTTCAGATTGAGGTAATTATACACTGCATTTGTGGCTTTCCACAAACATAGCTGTGATAACCTGGCCATTGTTTCTCTTACTGTCATATTTCCCTGTTTAAAGGTAGAAGAAAAAGGAGAAGGAGGAAAGTTGGTGGTGGAGGAGGAAACAAAGGAAGGAAGGAAGGAAGGAAGGAAGGAAGGAAGGAGGAAGGAAGGAAGGAAGGAAGGAAGGAAGGAAGGAAGGAAGGAAGGAAGGAGGAAGGAAGGAAGGAAGGAAGGAAGGGAGGGAGGGAGGGAGGGAGGGAGGGAGGGAGGGAGGAAGGAAGGAAGGAAGGAAGGAAGGAAGGAAGGAAGGAAGGAAGGAAGGAAGGAAGGAAGGAAGGAAGGAAGGAAGGAAGGAAGCAAAGGAAAAAGAGAAATAATTCTCCTTTACCACAGTGCCAAAGCAGTACATGCTGGGAAGAAATTGTGTTCTGGGTTAACAATGTGTGATATGATTCTCCCTGGAGACACTGAGCAGCCACAGAAAATGGATCCTTCCCTTCCAGTCAGCCATCTGGTCATGAGAGTAAACAGTTGACATTCCACACTGTGGTGCTCAGTTGTGCTGTCAGTAGATGAGAGGTATTTGGTTCATCTTTTTAGTTTGTGAAAACTTCAATTTACAATAGATATACCAAGACATAATCTTATCAAGAGTCAAAGAGCTTCTACAGTTCTCAGACTTCGTTTGCATAACGATTACTTGAAATGCAATTTAAGGTCTATCCCTGAGCTCTTCCAAAGGAGTTCCTAATTCAGTGAGGCTGACCTAACTCTGGGTTTGCATTCCTTACAAGCTAGCCGGCCATGACAATGCTATTGACCCAATCCTGGCTTCAAACTTCAGCACACATCACTACTAGCCCAGAAGTTAAAATCATGTCATTGTTTTCCTTATAATTAGTTTCATTTATTTATTTAATTGTAAAGGTGATTGTATACAAAGGGGTTACAGATACATAAGTAAAGAAACATGTACAGTTCTGGTCGAACATGGTTACTCTCTCCCTCATTTTCTCCCCCTATCCCTGCCCCCTGTTCCTCCCCCCAAAAATGCTACATGTTTATGATAAAAGACACAGACACATTCCCTACTACCATAGCTTTCAATTACAGAAGTCGTGTACATTGACAAATTCATTTTCAAAGTCTGGTTACTTCCAAGGCACAAAATTCTGTTAACAGGAGAAAGTTAGATGGAAAAATATGTTGGAGGGAGATGAAGAAAAATAACTATGAATTCAAGTCATAATTTTCCTTTATGTTTCCTAAGAAAACATAGCTGAAAAGTGGTACAAATAAACATGAAAAAAGTAAAATGCTAATAAGTATTTTATGAGCATTAAAAGAGCTCTATTCAATATCGCTGGCCATAAAAGAAATGCAAATCAAAACTACATTGAGATTCCACCTTATTCCAATTAGAATAGCTATTATCAATAAAACTAATAACAAGAGATGCTGGTGGGGATGTTGCAAAAGGGGACCACTACTACGTCGTTGATGGGAGTGTAAGCTTGTTAACCCACTCTAGAAAGCAGTGTAGAGGTTCCTCAAAAGACTAAACGTAGAGCTCCCCTATGACCCAGCAGTATCACTCCTGAGCATTTACCCAAATGACCACAAACAAGGCCACATTAAAGCTACCGCCAACCAAGTTCATTGCAGCATTATTTACCATAGCTAAGATATGGAACCAAACCAGATGTCCCTCAGTAGATGAATGGATCAAGAAGATGTGGTGGGGCTGGGAATATGGCCTAGTGGTGGAGTGCTTGCCTCTCATGCATGAAGCTCTGGGTTCAATTCCTCAACACCGCATACATAGAAAATGGCCAGAAGTGGCACTGTGGCTCAAGTGGCAGAGTGCTAGCCATGAGCAAAAAAGAAGCCAGGGACAGTGCTCAGGCCCTGAGTTCAAGCACAGGACTGGCAAAAAAAAAAAAGAATTCCATTGAGGAGCCATACATACATACATACATACATACATATATCATATATATATTCATATATATGTGTGTGTGTGTGTGTGTGTGTGTGTGTGTGTGTCACATCATCTTCTTTTTTTTTCTTGACCAGTCCTGTGGCTTGATCTCAGAGCCTGAGCACTGTCCCTGGCTTCTTTTTTGCTCAAGGCTAGCACTCTGCCACTTGAGCCACAGTGCCACTTCTGGCCATTTTCTATATAGGAGGTGATGGGGAATAGAACCCAGGGCTTCATGTATATGAGGCAAGCACACTTGCCACTAAGCCATATTCCCAGCTCCTCAATAGAATTCTATGCTTCCATCAGAATGACACTGCCACTTCATAAGGAAATGAAAAACCTGAGATAGATAGATAGATAGATAGATAGATAGATAGATAGATATAAGCCAAACCCAAAGAAAACTAGGTTACATGGTATCCCTCATTTGTAAGAACTAGAATATATCTATGGTACTCTTAATGAGGGGTCTTAATAGTACAATTGCTTTGTGCATAGGACCATATACAGCGAAGGGTATCTACATGAACTCCAAGATATAAAAACAAGAGGTTCTCATTATATCCTATATATCGTTTTTCTTTTTTATTATTTCTCTTAGTTTTTGTGCCTTGTGTCTTGTGAATAAGATTATTTCTATCAGTGGAAGGGAAAGGGAATCACAGAAGCAGCACGAAAGAGAATGAATTAATGCAACATTGATACTTGTCACTATGTTGGATGTGAACCTAACAACTGGGAGGGGGGAGGGAAAGAGGGAGGGGGAAGTGGGAGAAAATGAGGGATGAGGTAACAGTATTCAAAAGCAAATGTACTCATAGCCTTATTTATGTAACTGTAACCCCCTGTTCATCACCTTTTCAATATACATAAGTAAATAAATAGCTCTAATGACCAAGTGAGGTCAATTAGTTTCTGAGGTAAACTACCACAATCAAGATATCCATAGTAGTTTTAAAAGAAGGTTGAAAACAGGATCACACACACAACCACATTCTTTTTGTCAGTCATGGGGCTTGAACTTAGTACCCAAGCATTGAGCCTGAGTTCTTTTGCTCAAGGCTGGTACTCTATCACTTTGAGCCACAGCTCCACTTCTAGTGTTTTTGTGGTTAATTGGAGGTTAGAGTCTCCTGGACTTTCTTGCCCAGGCTGACTTCAAACTGCAGTCTCCTGAGTAGCTAGGATTACAGACATGAGCCACCAATGCCCGGCTTACACCATCACTTTTGTGGACTCAGAATTTCAACACTGAAACAAGATGTTCTACTGGGATTCTAGTATAAATTCTTTGATTTAGGAAACTCTCCTTGCAGAATCAGACTTATCATTCAATCTATCTATTTTTGAAATCTCCTCACAGCTCAACAACTTTACTCTTTACTTTCATTTACCTATGAGCCAGTGGATGAAAAGATTACCTGAAGTAGCACTACATAAACTCATGCTTTTAGCCTATTATTCTAACCTCTTAGCAAAGCAAGGACTCCTGGAGTGAGATTTTTATCTCTACACTCATCCCTGCATCTGCTTAAGCCTGTAACCTTTCCAAGCATACTCATCCAGGTAGCTTCCCCTTGTTAGCCTGAAACCCAGGATTAGTCACTGCTCCACAGTAAGTATTCAAGGTGGACAAGGGAGTCTCTGTTTGTCTTCCCTGCCCTACCACAGAGCGAGCACTCTACCAAAAATTAGGTCATTTTTTTCCTCATGTGTGGTAGGTAGTATTATCATCATTTTAAGATGGGATACTTGATATAAAAAGAAGTTGCAACATGCCTAAAGTACAGTAAACATTTTTTAGCAAAGCTAAGCTCAGAATAAAAGCTTTACAAAAGTCCAGTGTGTGTGTGTGTGTGTGTGTGTGCGCGCGCATGAGTGTGCATGTTTGTGTGTGTGTGTGTTTTAATTAAATGTGATTTTCAAAGAGCAACTTCTGGAAGCTGTTGGCCTGGGTAACATTATTAATAAGTTCTATATGTCCTGTGTAATCTAGTCTCCCAGCTAAAACATGGCATACCACCCATCCCAAGGATTTCATGAGTTAATTGAAAAAAAAAACACATTAATCTCTTTGGTAGCACTTATTTCTCTGAGATTTTCCACTTGATACTTGTGAGTGACTTTTTTTGGTGGGGGGGAAGGAAGCAGCTGGTCTTGAAACTTTCACTCAGGGTCTGGGTGCTGTCTCCAAGCCTTTCATTAACTCAAGACTATCACTCTACCACTTGAGCCACAGTTCTACTAGCAGGTTTTTGCTAGTTAATTGGAGATAAGCGTCCCATAGACTTTCCTGCCTTGGCTGGTTTTAAACCATGATTCTCAGATCTTAGTCTCCTGTGTAGCTAGGAGTATAGATATGAGCCTCCAGGGTCTGGCGATATATGGCTTTAGATTTTAGGCTCACTGTAAGCACAGCAATCAAAATGCATACTTCGAATATCAATGGCAATATATAAAATTTATTCTCAATCCTCTGACCCTGGTGTGAAACCATGTTAAACAATTCCGTTAAACTTGAGTGACATTTCAATACTTACCAAATGCACTTGTGCTTTTCTTTACCTCCATTTTTCTTCCTTGTTCTCTCCCTTCAGTTTCATCTGCTCTTAGTTGCAATGAGGTATTTGTTTTAATTGTTATTGATAGAAGTGGTAGTGATGGTAATAATGGTAGTTCAGGAATAATTGCTTTTGTGTGTCCTTGACCTAGGACATAGAAGCACCTAATCGTACAGGACACTTACTCTACCAGCAGAAGTTGAGATTTAGGCAATCTAACTTCCATATCATGTGTTCTACAGAATTCTTTTTAAGGGCTTGTTTAGGAGTCAAACAATGCTTTCAAACATTCTCCAATGACAAGCAGCATTTGCTATCCATCTTAAATTCCCCTGTCTTGGGCCTAGTCCCTCAGATAATTATATACAAAGAACTATTATTTATTTTCTCTAGCAATGCATTGGAGTCATAACAAATAAATCATGTGCTGTGGCATTAAATGCTGCTGAATAAAAGGACACGAGGCTTTGGTGGCAAGCCCTGGGAAGTACTCATGATTTACACATTCATCTTACTGGCTCGGGAGATGATGGGAACATCAAAGTTAAAAATTACTTTCCTAAAACTACAAAGGATGCATACCTACCTCTTACCCACTTCCAACTAAAAGTTTCCTCTTTAAATAAAGGATCACTTACTTAAAGAGATTTTGACTGCTCTCCTAAAACTGACAGTTTATACAGTTGTTGAACATTAACCTTATGTTTTCCAGACCACTTCAGAAAATCCCAATGAAGGGCTGGGGATATGGCCTAGTGGCAAGAGCACTTGCCTCATATACTTGAAGCCCTGGGTTCAGTTCCCCAGCACCACATATACAGAAAATGGCCAGAAGTGGCGCTGTGGCTCAAGTGGCAGAGTGCTAGCCTTGAGCAATAAAAAAGAAGCCAGGGACAGTGCTCAGGCCCTGAGTCCCAGGACTGGCAAAAAAAAAAAAAAAGAGGCTATCTTTCTTCCATACTATTGTTTTAGCTCCTTTATCAAAGATTAAGTAGGCGTAGTTCTGTGGGTTCATTTCCAGGTCTTCAATTCTGTTCCATTGGTCTTCAGGCCTGTTCTGGTGCCAATACCAAGCTGTTTTTATTACTATAGCTTTATAATACAGCTTGAAGTTGGGTATTGTAATTCCTCCAGCACTGTTCTTTCTGCTTAGGATTGTTTTTGCTATTCTAGGTCTTTTATTGTTCCATATAAATTTCTGGATTGCTTCCTCTATTTCATTAAAAAAAATGGTGTTGGGATATGAATGGGTATTGCATTGAATTTGTAGATAGCCTTTTGCAGTACTGCCATTTTGATTATATTAATCCTCACAATCCAGGAGCATGGGAGGTTTTTCCATTTCCTTAATTAGTACAGGTTTAGGCAAGTCATAGCAGAGCATCACAAGAGCCGAATAGCTATACCCTTATGAATACATAAGATGATGCTAAGTGAAATGAACTCCATGTTATGGAAATGATTGTTATATCACAGTTGTAACTACTTTCAACATCCCATGTGTATCTGTAGCTTCTATTATTGATGATGTTCTTGTATCACCTTCCTGTGGTTGTACCTACACTATCTCTGTAATCTTATCTGAGTACATTGGAAACCGTGTATACTGGTATTAGAACTAGGAAATTGAAAGGGAATACCAAAATTGAGAGACACAGGGTTAAAAAAAAAACTACTGAAACCATACTTGCAAAACTGTTTGGTGTAAGTGAACTGAACACCTCAGGGGGGGAAAGGGTAAGAGGGAGGGGGGGAGGGGGGTATGAGGGACAAGGTAACAAACAGTACAAGAAATGTATCCAATGCCTAACGTATGAAACTGTAACCTCTGTGTACATCAGTTTGATAATAAAAATTTGAAAAAAAATCCCAATGAAGATAATAAGGATAGTGAATGTAGTCATAATCATGTTTTGTATGTATGTTTGTGTGTTTGTGTAATTGATCAAGATGCAATATACTCACAAAGTTACATGTTGAATTGAAACCACTTTGTACAATTACTTAAGGATAATAAAATTAAAAAAAGAAAATAGATAGGGAGTACTGTTTTGAAAATATAGTCTAGAAATTATTTTTCAGCATGATATTATGGCAATAGAAATAATAAAAATCAAACAATATTGATTTAAATTTATAATCACTTTAACCTTGTAATGGTATACATAACACATAGAAAAGAATAGAAAAATATTAAATGTTTACTTTGCACAATAAAACCAATAATGGGGGCTGGGGATATGGCCTAGTGGCAAGAGAGCTTGCCTCGTATACATGAGGCCCTGGGTTCGATTCCCCAGCACCACATATACAGAAAATGGCCAGAAGTGGCACTGTGGCTCAAGTGGCAGAGTGCTAGCCTTGAGCAAAAGGAAGCCAGGGACAGTACTCAGGCCCTGAGTCCAAGGCCCAGGACTGGCAAAAAAAAAAAAAAAACCAAAAAAAACCAATAATGGCTAGCTTTAAAAAAGTTTCTATATTTCCAAATACCTATAATCAGTATCAATTACATTTTCATTAAAAATAAAATTAGTGTAACCCAATTTTTAAAGAAAATATTAGGTTATAATATATAATGTAGTAGTTTCTTCCTCCTATGTCTTGTTATCAATCAAGTATTTTTGTTATAGTTTTCTCCCGTTAAAACGCACTACTGCATTAGGAAATAACAACAAAGGCTATTATGTTCAAATTACTTGAGCTAATAAACTGAGCTAATACACTATATCTCACCATTTTAACCTAATAACCTAATACCCACAAAATACCTCAAAATGCAAACCAGGAATCAGACATCTGAAGAGATTTCAATCACAGCTCTGAGAGCTGCTAGTTTGGTTGCCCTTAAGTGAGTTACTTAAGCTTCTGCATTTCATTTTCCTCACATATTAAAAATCAACATTAATATAGCCCACTTGAAAAATTCTACAAAGATTAAAGGAATTATTATCTGTATATATTTGCTTTGATGTATATTATCTTCTATGTCTACATACTATTTAAGATTTTGACGGTCTTATTCTTATTGGTTCTAAGAATGCTATAAATAATATTGATTTCTTCTTGATGTTTCTCTAGTTTCTTGATAGAAGAAAGCCTACTGTGCTTCTTCACTCTGAAGTCTCCACTCCTGTAACAATACCTGGTACCTTGAAGGTGCTGAAGATCAATAGGCTAAGTGAAATAAACCAGGTCAGAAAGACAAGTACTATACGTTCTTAAATATACATGGAATCTGAAAAAAGCTGATCTCATAGAAATTGCGAGTGGAATGATAGTTATGAGGCTAGGGAGAGTGGGGGAAGGGGAAGAATGTAGAAATATTGATTGAGAGTTTCTATAAGCTATTGTTGGTCAGTTAGGAGCAAGAAGTTCTAGTATCTTGTTGCATAGTAAGATGATTATTGATAACAGTAATGAACTGTGCATTTCAGAATGTTAGATAAAGGATTTTTGAGTACTTTTTACTATAAAGAAATGGGAAATAATTGAATATGTGTAAATATATTTGGTTTATACACTATGAAAAAACATGTACCTACTGAAATATCATGTTACCTCATTAACATGTGTCAATTTTGATTTCGTGTATCAATTAAAATAATTTCAATTAAATCCAAGCACTGGAACCCAAAGGGTAATAGACAAATCATTACTCTTGGACATGATTAATTAAACAGCACTCTAAACATTCACACTGTGAGACCAAAAGAGAATATTCTTAGGAGAGGATAACAAGGACTCAATAGCTATATGCATTAACCATATAAAATGATGCTTATTAAAAGGAACACCAAGAAATTGAAACAAGGATTTTATTGTACTGTTTGCAGTTCTTTATTTTTCATTTGGTTTACTCAGTTTGTTTTTAAAAAGTCAATTCATTAAACTTAAACTTTTAAATAATAAATCTATAATGAATATTTTAGTCACAAAGTTGTATTTTTTTTTCAAATTTTTATTATCAAACTGATGTACAGAGAGGTTACAGTTTCATACGTTAGGCATTGGATACATTACTTGTACTGTTTGTTACCTCGTCCCTCATACCCCCTTCCCTCCTCCCCCTTTCCCTTTCCCCTCATGAGGTGTTCAGTTCACTTACACCAAACAGTTTTGCACGAATTGCTTTTGTAGTTGTTTTTCATTTTTTACCCTGTGTCTCTCAATTTTGGTATTCCCTTTCAATTTCCTAGTTCTACTACCAGTATACATGGTTTCCAATATACTCAGATAAGATTACAGAGATAGTGTAGGTACAGCCACAGGAAGGTGATACAAGAACATCATCAATAATAGAAGCTACAGATATACATGGGATGTTGAAAGTAGTTACAACTGTGATATAACAATTGTTTCCATAACATGGAGTTCATTTCACTTAGCATCATCTTATGTGTTCATAAGGGTATAGCTATTGGGCTCTTGTGATCCTCTGCTGTGACTTGCCTAAACCTGTACTAATTATTCCCAATAAGGGAGACCATACAGTCCATGTTTCTTTGGGTCTGGCTCACTTCACTTAGAATAATTTTTTTCCAAGTCCTTCCATTTCCTTACAAATGGGACAATGTCATTCTTTCTGATAGAGGCATAATATTCCACTGTGTATATGTACCACATTTTCCTGATCCATTCATCTACTGAGGGGCATCTGGGTTGGTTCCAGATTCTAGCTATGACAAATTGCGCTGCGATGAACATTGTTGTGCTGGTGGCTTTACTGTGATTTTGTTTGTGGTCTTTTGGATAGATACCCAAAAGTAGGGCTGCTGGGTCATAGGGGAGTTCTATATTTAGCCTTCTGAGGAATTTCCATACTGCTTGCCAGAGTAGCTGAACCAGTTTACATTCCCACCAACAATGAAGTATGGTTCCCTTTTGGCCACATCCCCTCCAACAATTGTTATTGTTGGTTTTCTTGATATATGACATTCTTACTGGGGTGAGATGGAATCTCAATGTTGTTTTGATTTGCATTTCTTTTATGGCCAGTGATGTAGAGCACTTTTTCATACATATGTCTCTTGGCCATTCTCATTTCCTCATCAGAGAAGTCTCTTTGTAAGTCTTTAGCCCACTTAATGAGGGGGTTATTGGTTTTTTGCGGTTTTGATTTGGAGGAAGGTAATTTTTTTAGTTCTGCATATATTTTAGATATGAGGCCTTTGTCCGTTGAATGGCCGGTAAAGATCCTCTCCCAGTCTGTGGGCTTTCTGTTTATCTTGTGAGCAATGTCCTTTGCCATGCAGAAGCTCTGCAGTTTGATGCTGTCCCATTTGTCCAACCTTTCTTTGATTTGTAGCCTTCAGACACATTCTATGAAGCCAGCATAACCCTCATCCCAAAACCAGGCAGGGACTCATCACGGAAAGAAGACTATAGACCGATTTCCCTGATGAACATAGACGCAAAAATTCTCAACAAAATTCTGGACAATCGACTTCAACAGGTCATCAAAAAAATCATACACCACGATCAAACTGGATTCATCCCAGGTATGTGAAGTTGGTTTAATATATGCAAGTCAATTAATGTAATCCACCACATCAACTGGAGCAAGGTAAAGAACCACATGGTTTTATCTCTGGATGCGGAAAAAGCGTTCGACAAAATCCAGCACCCATTTATGCTAAAAGCCCTGGAAAAACTGGGATTCCCGGGAACATTCCTGAATATAATCAAGGCAGTTTATGACAAACCAACAGCAAGTATAACTCTAAATGGTGAAAAACTAAAGCCATTCCCTTTAAAATCAGGAACAAGGCAGGGATGTCCACTCTCTCCCCTGCTCTTCAACATAGTACTAGAATTCCTAGCCAGAGCAATTAGGCAAGAAGAAAATATAAAGGGGATCCAAATAGGAAAAGATGAAGTTAAACTTTCTCTCTTCACAGATGACATGATCCTATACCTAAAGAATCCCATAGACTCTACCCCCAAGCTACTAGAGCTGATCCAAAACTTTGGCAAAGTTGCAAGATATAAAATAAACCCTCAAAAATCAACGGCCTTTCTCTATGCTAATGACCCAAAGACCAAGGGTGAAATCAGGAAAGCAACTCCTTTTGCAATAGCCTCAAAAAACATTAAATACCTAGGAATAACCTTAACCAAAGAAGTGAAGGACCTCTTTGATGAGAACTTTAAAAGCTTGAAAAATGAAATTAAGTCAGAACTAAGGAAACAAAGTTGTATTTTAAAGTAAGTCTTGTTTGATGTAGTTCGTCTTCTGAAAATGTCTACCTAGGAAGTGTTTCTGTTGAACTATTTTTGTACGCCTTTATCCTTTGTTTACAGATTGCAGTCCATTGATAACCTTGCATTCTTTCTCAATAAAAGGCTTCTGTTGAGTGTAAAACCAGGATTTTCTGAGTGGACAGACAACTGTTTCCCACTTGATTTCACCCTGTACTACTTTCCTATTGACTTAAGGTAGAAGCTTCTTCATAATAGAGGTGGTACTTGCTCAGAAGTTCCCCTAGTCAGAACCTCAGTTTATGAGTCACAGCCAAAATATTACTTGAGAATAGGTTTACAAGACACCAAGAGAACAAAAGATTTTAATGACTGCTCCAACATGGTTGAATTGCAAAACCTTCCAAGAATCCATTGGTAGTGTATTTCATTCAGTGTACCTTATATAGGGCCATGTGAGCAGCGTATGATGATTTTCTTTTTTTAACTTGTGAATAATTTGTAATGGAATATGATAGTATGCCTGGAGTTTAAATTTTCCATTTAGTCATATTGAACACTCTTTAGTTTGCTTCATTTTCATAACTTTAGTGTGTTGTAAAAAAGAAAATAGAGTATGATATTTTAACCCAGGGATTAATCTCAGATGGCTGATATCTTTTCAGTCCCAATTTAGTTCAATTACAAGGTGGAGAAGGACATTTCAAAATATTTAAGTGGTTCTATAAGCCCAAGACTGGAAATGAATCACACAGCCATTTTTCTTCTTGTCAGTTGCCGACATCATGCTGAAGGAATTCTTCCAGTAAAACAAATGCCTCTTCAGAGAACATTTGCCATTCCATTCCCTGGTGTTCAATCAAACCAGTACTTTCTACAAAGAAGGCAATCACCACTTCTAAAGTATGTGCTATCTGTATGTGTATAATTAATAATTAGTCAGTATGTTCATATCGCACACAGACAGCACTAAAACAGGAACACAGTGAACAACTAACTCTAGCTAAAGTTTTAAATCCAGGCTTAAAAATGTCTGTTAAGATTATGAAGAGATCATCTACCTTGGTTTTCTGACCATCATGGAAGTGGTAAGTCTAAAGGGGTTTTGGTATATTATAGGTGACTTCCAGACACTCTGAGGAAAAGCCATGTGATTGCTTCATTCAGCACGTTTGGTATAGCATTATTTCAGCAGAACTCTTAAAAAGGGACAATAATGAAAGAAAGAGCATATGAGGTGTGGTTTAGATGGTAGAGCATCAGCCAATGGGCAAAAGTAAGCATCAGATTATGACTTCGGTTCAATGTCAGACAAAAATAAAAAAGGATGAAAGAGAAGCCATCCCTACCATTTTCATTATCTTAAATTTGGCTAAATAAACAGCCAGAGAGATGGTGTTTGAAGAAATTTGGCCACGCGAAGCAAGATTGAAAAAAAAATAAACTATGAGAACTGTATTGGCATCAGTGATACAAAGTATTGAGCACACTGAGAGACAGAAAATATATAACAACATACAGGTAGAATTAGTCATGTGCAAAAATAGATTAAAATAATGAAGTTTACAGAAGTAGACAATAAAGAGAAACCCATGATTATCTCCAAGTGATGAATTTATTGAAATGGGTTGAACCTACACTTTCAGTGATAGGGAAATTTCACGTGAACTTTGCTAAAAGGAGATACCACCGATTGTAGCAATCAGACTGCCAGGAAAGCACTTCATCACTCCCTTGATCTCACCCATTGATGAAATGCAGACTCAGTTCTCCCTGAAGAGCTGGAAATAAGAAAGAAGGGACAAGTGAGACTTCTAACTCCCACACATCAAAGAAAATGCATTCCAGCCATAAATACGAGAAGGAAAATATATGAACCCTAAAAATTAAATATCCCTTTCTTAAGATAATAAATGTGATGTGACAATAAAAGCAATATTTCTATTGATTAAGAAAACTAGCTGCATAAGAAATTTGAGAACCAGATAGATATGAGTGCTATAAAATAAGTCTCGCTGAAACTGAGTGTGCTAACCCACAGCAATATTAGTTCTTGTGCTCTGTATTCACATAGAATCCACTCAGTGTAGCTGGGCGGGTGTGTTTCAGAGGCTCTCATGCAGATGCAGTCAGGTGGTAGGGAAGATGGGTGGGAGGAGGCTGATCAGTAATTTAACCTCGCAGTGGCCAAGCATTTCCAAGGGATCACTTCACAGCAGAGCAAATAGAGCCTTTGCGGAGCACTGTGCCCTCAAGGGGATCTGCTCAGTCACACTGCAGTTCAAGACTCCAGAGTGGGTGTTTCAGTTAGCAAAACACAAGTCTTATCTCCTTCTATGCCTAGCCTGACAGCAATCAACTTTTGCAGAGCTTTGTTAATCAAAGCAGTCCCAGAAGCCATTTTGTTTCAATAGCACAGTGTATAGAACTCAGCTCTCAATGGAAGGAATAGGAAAGAAAATCATGTGAAAAAGCAGGAAGAGTTGTGAACAACTGTAGAGGTACAATCTGCCACAGACCTATTGTAAATTTTGGGTTTTTTAAAGTATACTATACTAAAAACAACAATGAAGACAATAACCTGATCATCAACACATTGTCTCCATTAGATGTCTTTGAGGCCTTTGCATAGTGCCTTGATTCACTAATACTCCGCTTTCCCCTCTCCCAGACTAGATAAATGCAAGGAACCAGCGCAAAATAAACTCCCCGTTTGGACCTTGAGCAGATACCCTGGCTCCGCTCCCTCCCTGCTTCCAGCTGTGACTTTATTTCCCACCATTTGTCCCACTAGTTGTTGCTGTCAAACCACCTCCACTAGCCCATTCTAGCATTGGTTCAGACCCACAAATACTTCAGGTTGTGAGGAGTGAGTCTCTAGCTTTGGCAGGAAGTTCCCCTCTTGCAAGTTTTCCCCTAATAAATCTGTGCTGGTTTTGAGCTGTGTCCTTATCTGCTCTTTCTCTGATCTTTTTTCCCACTTTTTGAACCTAAAAATCTCACTTACACATATCTTCATTTTATAATGGTAAAAAAAAATGGGGGGGCTTTAAATTAGATACTAGGGACTGATGCCTGTAATCGCAGTCACTCAAGAGGCTGAGATCTGATTATCCTGGTTCAAAGTCAGTCAGAGCAAGAAAGTCCATGTGATTCTTACCTCCAATTAACCACCACAAAGCTGAAGGCGGAGCTGTGGCTGAAGTGGTAGACTGCAAACCTTGAACAGCAAAAGGTAGGGGCTGAGGGACAGCACCAGGACCTGCTTTTAAGCTCTAGTACACACACACACACACACACACACACACACACACACACACACACACGTGCATGCACACACACACAATAAACAACCTTAAACTTCAGAGTCTTCTTAGCATCTTCAGGATCACAGTGCAAATGGAATCCCATGCTTTTTTCAGAAAGAATGATAACATAACATTCATGAGGAAATGGAGACTTGGAAAAAATTCTATTAAACCAAGTAAGCTATACCCAAAGAAACATAGGTTACATGGCTTCCCTCATTTGTCATAACTAGAATGTCCCAATAAATCCACAGGTAAACACACCGAATGATAAAAGACAAAAGCGAACTTTGGGTGTGATAAATTCTACAGGCCTTTGTGATTCACACAGTGAGAGCAAAGGAGGTTACTCTTAAGAGAGGAACACCAGACTCAATAGCCATGTACATATGATCATATAAAATGATATTCATCAAAACTCCAAGAAATGAAAACAAGAGGCTTCTTTGTTACTTTGTTTTCGGTTTGTTCTTTCTTCTTTGTCACTGTTATTGTTTTCTGGACCTTTTGTCTTGTATGTAAGTTTACCTGCCTAGGGGACCATAAGAAACAGCACACAAATAGTGGGACAAAAGGTGAGCAAACCAAGCAGTGATACTATTTTCAACTATGTTGAAAATGAACGGTACAACTTGTGGTGAGATCCGGAAGGAAAAACTGGAGAAAGCCAGGGAAGGGGTGACACTGTTCACTGACTTTTGTAACTGTAACATCTCTGTACATCACCTTTACAATAACAAAGATCACAGTGCAAATAGCATATCTAGCATTTAAAAATCTATTTCAAATTCCACCTTATGTGTTATATTAATTTCCTTCTGAAAACCAGTTCACTGCCTAATTCTTATCTATGATGGAGTTTTATTACTCAAAAGCACTACTGAGTAGAAGCTCAGCTAAGGCTAGAAAATATTCAGATTACTCCTGCCGAAGAGTATCAGGTCTGCGAAGATCACACTTGTGGATTGTCTATCTATGCTGATAGACAAATATTGATACTGATCAAATGTATTCATTCCATTTCTTGTGGCATATCAGTTGTTATGATTTTTGCCTCAATTAACATTGATATAATTTTTCTCTTAGCAGTTGCCTAAATCTTCAATTTAAAAAAGAAAAGTATTATCAGATGTTCCTAGCTTCAAATTCCCTAATTTTCAAGTCATGTTTCTATTTTCACCTTATTACCACCTGTGTCCAACACTTAGCCCTACTTTATACACACTGGGTCCCCTCCTTTCCTGTCTGCTCTGAGAACTTTCCCTCTTGGTTATGCCCACGTAGGTTACCTTGTACCTCCCTTCCTCTTGGTTCTTCCCTTCCTTTCAAAAACAAGTTCACATTTCTTTCTCTAGGGGAAAAAAATAGTCATTCCCTAGTTTGTTCCCCTCTCACTTGAGCTATTTCCTTTCTCTGTTTTCTAACAAGTCTCAACTACTTATCAAAACAGTTTGCCCTGATTGCATTCACTCTGCTATCTCCAACTCCCCTCCAGCACTCACTCTGGTTAGCTAGTATCCCACTTCCTTCACGTTGTTCTCCCAAGTGACCCAGCCTTGAATCCAGCTGTGCAGCTGGGAGTGTGACAGCTGTAACATCACTTCCTAATAGATGTATGTTCATCGCACCCTGCCAGATTTTGTGTCATGAGTTTTCACCAGCTCCTCATTAAAAACAGTCAGTTGCATGATTCCAGAAAAATGATGGAAGGAAAAATGAAAGTCAGAATAAGAGTGTTTTTACTTCTCTCAAAAACCTACATGGCTTTCAAAGTGTATATCCTGTTTCTAATTAATCCCCAGCTGTTTCTCACAGTTAAATGCTTATCTCTTGAAGTCCAGCATATGAAGTTCAGCCAAAGAGCTAGAAACAGTTGGGACAAATTGTAATTGCTTATTTTATCACAAAAGTTTCTACAAGCAGCATTGTATACCATGTTAGTGTGCTCAAACTGCCATAAAAAATGCCATAGACTGAGTGGCTCAGGAAGTTATTTCTTACATGTCTGTAGGCCAAGACGCCCAAAATCGTGGTAGATTCCATTCAACTTAGGCCTCTCCTCCTGGCTTCCAGAGGCCACATGCACGCAGTCTCCTCATAGGGCCTTCCTTCTGTGTGTCAGGCAGAGAGAGAAGAGGAGAATGGGAGGGGAGCGAGGAGAAGAGGAGATCGGTACCATGTTATCAGTCTGTAAATCACAACACAAGTTAGATATATGTAGACTGAAAAAGAAAGAATCAGAGGGACAGATACTAAAATGTTTGTTTTATCAAAAAGGAATCAGAGTTATTTCTGAAGATTTTTATTTTGATAGCCTAGTATAAGCTATTGAATCTCTCTGTGTGATCCATCTACACAGGTAGATAAAGCCACACCTAAACTTCCAATTCAAAGAGTTGCAGATGTGCTACTCTCATGTTGAGGTTTTGCCCCGCACACCGTCAAGCTATTCCGAGAATGGCTTGGGAGGGATCTTACGAAGAGGACTGGCTCTGATTCCATGGTAATGAGGGACTGTAGCTGCAATAAGGATCTTCTTGAGGCTCTATGTTCTTTGAATTTTCTGCTAGTGCCAAGGGAAGAAACAGTCGGATTGTCTTGTCAAATCGCCTCGGTATTGGCAGAAGGGAAAGGAAGTGAAAGGTTCTGGGGATAATTAGCAAATATAAATATTGGAATCAGATTCTACATTAAGATCTAGTACACCGAATTTCAGTTACTGATGGAACGAATTACTTAAATAAGAAAATCTTAGATTCTGAGACTGTAAAGCCTATGATAATTTTACAGGGCTGAGGTCCTATGACTATATTATTGATAAAGGAGGCATCCTATGATCTCAACTTCTAGATTAAGCACAGCTGGTTTCTGATGAAAAATATTGAAGGATCTGCTTTATACATGAGCAAGTACACCATCAGGGTTATGAGTTAAAAATATAACTAAAAAGATGTTCTAGCACTGTCTTAGTCCATACATTTATAACACAGCTGAAAGAATGTTTTTAACAGCATTTTAGTCAACTAAGTCTATAATAATGAGGGAGGATAATACTTTTGGTGGCTCAGACATCAGTTATAAGATTTTAGAGCTTCACCAATTTGATAATAACATTGTGGAATTACTGTTTAGTTTCACACAATGTGCCATTTATGGAAGAAAAGAAATCTTCACCTCATAGTTATAATGCAATTGATTAAAAGCACAGTCTTAAAGCATACTATACAGATTCATCTTTCTGAGAAAAAAAGAGATTACACAAATATGTCAGCAATAAGCACTGCCAAGTGGCAAAAATGAGAGTGGTGAATTAATATGAATCTTTATCATTCATTTTAGAAGAGACCTGTTAGTCCTAGCTTTGAAAAGAGTATATCATATTTAACTATTATAGTGAATTAATGCCAGTCTATAGCCATCTGAACTTCTAGAATTTAAAGAGATTAGTATGAAAATTGAGGATACTACCAAATAGTATGCCTAAATTCAACTACTGAGGTGGTCTTCTGTATTTCCCAATATTTCTATAAGTAGGATCAGATCGATGTGTGCTGGGCTTTCAAAGCCTTGCTACATCTTGTACATACCCAATCTGGGTGTTACATCAAAAACCATTTAGGCAGGGTTTGTGACTGGGATCCATCACCCCAGAACCATGCTTGAGGTGGTTCCTCAGAGGGCTAACAATTCAAGGTTGTGCATACTTGGAATTACCTTGTCTATGATGGCTAGTCATGAACCTGTCCCTACCTTGACCCTGCAGTGAGATAGCACGAGTGCCGCAGTGCCATCCCTAGCAACTTTTCAGCTAGTATTATTTGTCATTGATAAACAGAAAATCCTCACCATTTTAACCCTTCTATTAGACAATGAGTGAATAGAGATCTCCCCTTAATTTACCCTCGAGCTATCAGGAAATGGCATGTTTGAAGATAAATTCTTCTCAATGTATATTCTATTGTAATAAATGTACCAAGTATAATTTTTGTGATTATTGCTCTTCTAGCCATTTTCATTAAGGGTGTCTGTAACTACTTTCTTTTCTGTGTTGTCCAATTTCAAGCCATTTGGCCAGTTCAACATTATAGTGAGTCACAAAACACCCTCCCCCTCTTAATTCCACACACCATACAGTAATTTTTGAGTATGAAACTAATCACTAGGAAAACAGAGAAGAGATGAGGAGTTGAATGTGTTGATTCTGTGTTTGTTCTTTCGGCTTCTGTACTGTAAAATAATTATTTACTTGTTTGACAATGCTGCAAAAATGATAATGAATTAAATTTTAAAGGAACAAGTACACATACCTCTCAACAAAAATCCACAGTTAATTTTTTAAATTATGGAAAAAAACATAAAAAGAACCATACATCTTATCATCTAGCAATAGCTACAGTTAACCTTTGGAAACTTTCCCTCAACATTTTTAGTTTTAGTGCATGTGTGAAAATGTGATTACTATGTTTTGTTATATGTAAATACATGTAGGAGAATGGAGCGAGGTTTCACTTACATATTTTTTATATGGTTTCGTGGTAGAGTGTTTGCTTAGCATGCATGAAGCCCTGGTTTCAATTCCTCAGTACCACATAAACAGAAATAGCGGGAAGTGGCACTGTAGCTCGGGTGGCAGAGTAACTGCTAGCCTTGAGCAAAAGAAGTTCAGGGACAGTGCCCAAGCCCTGAGTTCAAGACCCAGAACTGGTACCAAAAAAGAAAAAAAAAGATAATTTCATGTGATGATGCAATTTCCCATACTGTTAATAAAATACCATTTATTTAAGTTCTTGTTTAATATTAAGCTCATGTCCATGGAGATAGTAACGTGTGTTGTTGTAAATAATATCTCAAAGATGTACGTAAAGATTTATACTAATCTGTAACAATGTTCTTTACAGGTAAGAAGTACTTTACTGGGTCATAATATTTGTCATTATGTACGTAGTCAAGTTTCTTTTCAAATGGATTGTGTAAATTTATAATCTTATCAGTAGTCTGTTACAATGCCCTTCTCTCGTAACTTCCATCACTCAATATTACCTTTTCAAAAATAATTTTACTGGTGGTATATTAAATTTTTATCTTGCTATAGAACAAATGTATTTCTTTTTTGTGTATTTTATCTCTACACTACTTCTGAATTGTGTGTTTGTTGAGGCAGTTTTAATTATTAAGATTTGTAGTTTTTAATTGTGTCTCTTTTACAAGATTTAATAAATTTACTTCAAATAGGCAATAGTAACTCCAGTATTTCTCAATAAGCACAGGATTGTTCTTACAGGAGAAAATACTTTCCAGAGTGGTTACTTTCTTCCTCTCAATGCAACCATCAAGCATATTTCTTTTTTGTGTTTGTGACATTTTTGTATGTGCATATTTCATGATAATGGGTAAGAAATGAGCACTGGTTTTGTCCTTCTAGCTGCCCTTCATCTTTCTGAGCACTCATTATGCACAATACATGTCTTTACTTTTATAAGCACAGAGAAATGCGATGTATTATGAAAAAGCATTCTGACATAGAGAAAGAGCCATGTGTGTTTGAATATAAGGAATTCAACCCTCTGTAGACAGCAGTTCTGTTCTAAATAAATAGAGCTCTGTTGTGGCAACTTCCATCAACTTCAACAGCTGTGTTCATTTTAAAGTAATGAAAAAGAATTGCTACATTTCACATAGGTTTCCATTGAAGAGAAGGCTCTCAATGCAGGAAGAATTGATTTTCAAGTTATAATGGTACATTGTGTGGAGAATTCCACATCCAGGGTCTGTCCTCCTAACAGCAGGGCCATGTTTTGACCTTTGACTTTTAACAAACTCTGAAAACTATCTAGAAAATAGGATATTTCAACTACTTTTGTAAAAAGGAAGTATTATCTAAGAGCACATAATGTATTAACAGAAATATGGTAGATTCAGGAAAGAATTAAAACAGTATAATTCCTTAGAAAGACTCACTCACAGTCCGGGAAAATAAATACCAGGAAAGTGTACTCAAAAGACTGAGGATAGGTTCAAGGGGAGGGGTGTAAATCAATGAAGAGAGGAAGGAAAAGAAAGTCATAAAACTCAAATCATGTCCTACAAAATTAAGAAAACTGAGGGAAAGTGAGGTTGGGAGGGTTAAGTGAGAATTGTGAAAGGGATGACATTGGTCAAGATGCGTTCTATTCATAAACTACTTTGTGGAATGGAAATGTCTATGAACTACTTAAAGAATATTTTTTTCAACTTACAATCATCATTGGTGGATCATGTCTATAATCCTAGCTGAGATCTGAGGATCACTGTTCAAAGACAGCCCAAGCAGGAAAGTCTATGAGACTCTTATCTCCCTCCAATTAAGCACCAAACAATCTGGAAGTGGAGCTGTGGGCCAAGTGGTAGAACACTGGCCTAGAGCACGAAAGCTCAAGGACAGCACCAAGGCCCTAAATTCAAGCCCCAGGACAGGCACAAAAATAAGTAAATAAAAACCTACGAATGATACTAACAGTTGAAGATTAAAATGTAAAATCATGGAAGGGAAAGGAAAGATGCTAAAGTAATAAAATAATTTTATCAAAATCCTTTAGCATTCATTAAGTAGCACTAGGTATTTATTGTCCAGTATAGCCAGTTTTGAAAAATGTTTAGGCAATTATATATATACATATATATATACACACACATATATATTCATATGTTACTCGGGTTAAATATATGCAAAAATAATAAATACCATTTTTAAGAAGCAGATCTGATGCATATATACAAACATATTCCCTATAACAGGCACGAGGTCTATGTTATATTCAATATTAGGTCATCAAAAAGATTTCAAGGGCTGAGGTTTGCCAGAACCCGCCGGCAAGATTCAGGAGTCCTGAATGAGGGGCTGAGGATAAAGAAAAATACTAAAGACAAAAGATGGGGTCGGGAGGTCTACAGTTCAAGACTGTAGCCCCGTTTATTGTCAGGTCTCAGCTTATATACCGCTCTTGCAAAAGGCATGGCCCACCATATCCAGCTCCTTGTCTTTGGTTTCTAATTTATTTTTGGTTAGCCAGAGAAAAATATTGTGTGTAAGTTTTGTCTTTTAACTTTATTAACTATTTTTGCCAGTCCTTGGTCTTGAACTCAGGGCTTGGGTGCTGTCCTGGAATTTCTATTGCTCTGGTATAGAGCTCGACCACTTGAGGCACAGCACCACTTCCAGATTTTCCTGAGTATTTTATTGAAGATAAGGGTCATAAACTTTCCTGCCCGGGCTGGCTTTGAAGCTGATCCTCAGGTCTCAGCCACCTGAGTAGTTAGGATTACAAGTGTGATCCACCAGCATCTGACTGATAAATGTTTTATAGCCCAGTAGATGGTCCAACTGGTAGATGAACTTGAATTTGGATTTGAAAAGAATGCTATTCTGCTATTTTCGGAGTGTTCTGTAATTAATAATATTAAGTAAGATCAGTTTAGGGTTACAATTTTTCTTTTACTCTCTAGGTTAAAAAGTGTTTTCTTAAGCATACAAATTTATGTAGTTGAAAAGTTGCATGGGAAAAATACACCAAATACTTGAGGGAATGAGTGTGTAAGAATAAAAAAATGTCTCTTACATATATTAATGAAGAACAAAAGAAAGAATTTAAAGAGAGGAAGGGAGGAAGGGAAAGACAGAGATACAAACACGAAGGAGTACAAAAACAAAAGGGGTAAATTCCGCATTAGCCATTTCATGGCAACAAATAAACATGTGAAGAGATGACAACAAGCACAGAGTACAGCATTTGCTCCACTAGCCTATGTGTCAGGTTACAGAGGGTGACAAAAAGTGCCTGATGTTTTTCCACAGCCATCACCTGGCAGAGAGGAGGTGTGTGCTGGCTGGGCTTAGGGCAGCCAGCCATTGTCTCTGGGATGGGATGTGAAGGTATGGTACAGCCAGGATGTTCCCCTCTGGGCCTTCTCCTCAACCTTCCCATGCCTGACATTCGAAAATACTTTCCTCCTCAGAGCAGCAGTTCTTAGAACTTCAATGTCTTAAAGTACTCGATTTAAAATACTCTATTGTAAAATACAGATTCCATGCTCCACCCCAGAATTACTCAATCAGAATACTTGTGGGTTGGATAAAGTATATTTGAAATTTTTGGCCTCCATTAAATAGCCCTGTCCCCATTCAACCTACATTCCAAATATAACTCTCACTTCAAGTCATTTCCATTGCTATTTTCTTTTTATATGATTTATCTGAAAACATATTTTGAAAAGGAAAAGGAGAAAAATATTGTCTGTGTAACTGTGGAAAGACCCAGGTACACAGTCCAGGACAGGAAGAATATACTGTTCTGTGGTAGGGCTAAAATGGGCTTATGAGAAGATGAAAACTTGCAGGACTTAATGTGAATAACTAACTTCCCAACCTCTTTTGTTAAATAAGAAAATTTTAAATAGTAACCTTCTGTAACTATTTGAAAGACTGAAGAACTTACGTGCTGAAGGCAAAGTTAGAGTCAAGTAGGTAGATACGTTACCCCCAAATGGGCAGTTACTATCAAGAGAGAAATAATATATTACACTACTTATAAACTTAAACTTTTGAAAAACATCTTTCATGTATTTTATTAGGTAAAATAGACAGTGATGAGCCTTACTTTATAGATGAGGAAAGTCAAAGAGATCATGTAAGTACCCTTTACCATGGTCCCATGACCAGGACCCAGAATTCTGTCCTCCAATCAAGTTTCCTCATAATGAATATTCCACATCTCAGCACTTTCTGGGAAGCAAAGAAATTTGATCCATTAATTGGTCATTTCTCTGTTTGCACTCTAATAATTAAAATAAATGGACAGTATCTTTTTACAGGAAAAGCAAACTTTATAGGCTCACCACTAAAGCATGGAAGTCAGCTTTCCATCACTATAACAAGTACCTGAAATAAATCAGCATCGAAGATATAAGACTTAATTTAGTTCATAATTTTGGAGGTTCCAGGCCAAGATCAATTGGCCCTGGCAAAAACCATGAGCTCTTGGCAAGGCAGGATATCATAGTCAAACCATGTAGGTCATTTCTAGGAACAATAGAGAAAGAAGAATGGGATTTATGATGCTCTGCCAGGGCTAGTTACCCAGGAACCTGGCAGTATTGCCATTGTCACAATGTTAATCCTCCCAATCCAGGAGCATGGGAAATTCTTCCACTTCCTTAGTCCTGCTTTAATTTCTTTTTTCAGGTTTTTGAAGTTTTCACCATAGAGCTCTTTCACTTCTTTGGTTAGGTTTATTCCTAGGTATTTTTAGACTATTAAAAAAGGAGTTTCTTTCCTGATTTCAGCCTCACTCTTCTCATTGTTGATATACAGAAAAGCCATTGATTATTGAGGGGTTTGTTTTATACCCTGCTACTTTTCCAAACTGTTGAATCAGCTCAAGTAACTTGGGAGTAGAGTCTTTGGGGTTCTTTAAATACAGGATGATGTCATCTGCAAAGAGAGTTTTATTTCACCTTTCCCTATTTGGATCCCCTTTATACTTGGATTGTACCTTATTGCTCCAGGTAGGAATTCTAATACTATGTTGAAGAGGAGTGGAAAGAGTGTTCATCTTTATCTCATTCCTGATTTTAGAGGAAATGGCCTTAACTTTTTGCCACTAAGTCTAATGCTAGTTGTAAGTTTGTCATACACAGCCTTTATTATATTGGAGAATGTTCCATGATTCCTAGTTTCCTCAGAGCTTTTATCATAAATGAGTGTTGGATATTGTCAAATGCCTTTTTTGCATCTAGGGAAATGGTCCTGTGGTTCCTGTCCTTTCTCCTATTGATATGATGAATTACATTAATTGATTTGTGTATATTGAACCAGATTTGCATTCCTGGAATTAATCCTATTTGATCATAGTGTATAACTTTTTGATGAGTTGTGGAATTCAATTGGCAAGAATTTTGTTAAGAAGTTTTGCATCAATCTTCATCAAAGATATGGGTGCATAGTTCTCTTTCTGTGATGAGTCCCTGTCTGGTTTTGTTATAAGGGTAATACTGGTTTTGTAGAATGAGGTTGGTAGTGAACTTTCACTTTTGATTTCATTGAAGAGTTTGAGGAGTATTGGTGTGCGTTCTGTTTTGAAGGCCTTATAGAATTCGCTGTGAATCCATCTGGTCCTGGTCTTTTCTTGGATGGGAGGTCTCTTATTGTAGGTCCTATTTCGTTACTTGATATGGGTCTATTTAGTTGGTTTAAATCTTCCTAGTTCAGTTTGAACAAACAAATATTTGCTAGAAATTCGTCCATTTCTTTCAGATTCTCAAATTTATTAGCGTAAAGTTTTGAGAAGTATGTCCTTATAATGTCCTGAATCTTGGTTGTCTCTGTCATGATGTTTCCATTTTCATTTCTGATTTTGTATATTTGGGTTTACTCTCTTCTTTTTTTGGTACAATTTGCTAAGGGTTTGTCAATTTTTTTTGAAGAACCAATTCTGTTTTGTTGATTCTTTCTATGGTTGTTTTGGGCTATAATTCATTTAATTCAGATTTAATTTGAATTATTTGTTTCCATCTATTGGCTTGGGGTTTGGATTGTTGCACTTTTTCAAGGATCTTAAGGTGTATCATTAAAGTATTGGTTTGAGATTTCTCCAATTTGTTGATGTATTCACTCAGAGCTATAAACTTTCCTGAGTAATGTTTTTGTTGTGTGCCAGAGGAGCGTGGTATTTTCTATGCTCATTTTTGATAAATACTATAAACATTTGAATTTCTGTTCTGATCTCTTCAATGACCCACTGGTGCTTCAGGAACTTGTTCATTTTCCATGAGTTACAGGATTTCTATGGTAGCTTTTGGTGTTGGGCTCCAATTTTATTTCATTGTGGTCTGAGAGAATATAGGGAATATTTTCAATATTTCTGAATTCTCACACATTCGCTTTGCATCCTAAAATGTGTTCTATTTTGGAGAATGACCTGTGTGCTACTGAGAAGAACATACATTCTGGCGTTGCTGGGTGGAATATTCTGAGGTGTCAGTTAAGTCTAGATGATCTTTGCAGTTGTTTAGTTCTGAGGCTTGTCTGTTCAGTTTTTGCCGTGTTGATATACCCAGAAGGGATTAATGTTCAATTTGTTTGGATCTATTTTTGTTTTTAGTGTCCTTAGAGTTTGTTTGATGAAGTTGGGTCTCTGGCATTTGATGGGTAGATATTGAGGATGGTTACATCCTTCTGTAACAGAGATCCTTTTGTTAGTATGTAATAACCTTCTTTGTTTCTTTGATATTAGAATTGCAGCCTGTTTATGGGGGTCATTTGTTTGATACACTTTATTCCTGCTTTTCACTTTCAGAATATGTTTGCTTTTGTGGAAAAGATGTGTCTCTTGAAGACAGCAGAAAGATGGATCTTGCTTTTTGATCCAACTTGTCAGTCTATGTCATTTAATTGGAGAGTTAAATCCATTAATGTTGAAAGTTAGGATTGAGAGGTGTTTGTTAGTTCCTGCCATTATTTCTAAATATTAGGGACTATGCCTTATCAATTCTTGCTATAATTACCTGGTTTCTATTTAGGGTCTGTTTCTTGGCAGTATCATGCTTTCATTGGTTTTCAATGTGTAGAACAACTTTGAGAATTTTCTGTAATGATGGTTTGGCAGAGATATTGTTTCAATTCTTCCTTGCTATGAAAGGGTTTTATTTGTCCCTTGGCTATGAATGAGAGCTAATCTGGGTACAATATTCTTAGTTGGTATGTATTTGTCTTTAGGACGTGGCATACCTCATTCCAGGCTCTCCTTACTTTCATCATCACTGCTGAGAAATTTGTGTCAAAGTGGCTCATGTAATTATCCTTTCAGGCCAGATTGATTTAAAGCAAATTACAGACTTGTTCACTGGTTACAACTGTATATAATCTCCACTCCTGAATTATAATATCCCTTCTTTAACAAAGAAAAGCAGAGATAGGGGAATAGCTACCAATCTTTTTGAACTTCTAATGTCAGTGCAATTGTAGGTCTCAAGGTTGGTTTTTGTCTTAAAACAATTTTATGTAGTGGTATTGGATCAGATTTTATATCCAAAAAAGGAGAGAGTGAAAATAACTATGATTGTGAACCTTTTAAATTTGTACAACTGCAGGGCTCTGGGATGGTTTGATTTGTGTCTTAAAATTGTGTTCTACTGTGCTATTGGATTTTCTTTCATTTCCAAATGGGCAGAAGAAACACAAGAATAATGTGAAAGCAGGGAAATGCAATTCTCAATCAAACTAAACAGACAACAGAACAAACAGTCAATGAAAAACAGAGATGATAGTTCTCAAAATAGTCTCCAAACACTACTGGTAAACATGATGAATGAAAAGATTGAAAGCTTGCATATGTCTATACGTGCATGTTGTGAGGCTAACCAAAGATTAATAGAGGAATTCATGGAATCTTCAAACATAAAACTGAATGAATTCCAACAGAGGGAAAAGGAGTCCAGTGAAAGTATAGCCACTCAGCTAAAAGATCTGAGAGAGCACTCAAAAGAACTCAAGGAGGTAAAGAAGTCCATATAAGATGTAAAACAGAGCTTCAGTAGAGAGATGGAAATCATTAAAAAAAAATGACCACCTAGAAGGAAGGGAGATTAAAAAAAAAAAAAGGAGAAAGACTTGATAGCAGATTGGACTATATAGAAACTCAAATCTCAGGAATAGAAGATAATTTAGACTTTATAGAGAAAGAACACACAGATATTCAAAACAAAAGCAAAAAAAAAAAAAAAACATGGTAAATCACTGCAGGTGCTCCAAGATACAATCAGAAAGCTAATGTAAGGCTAATAGGTATTGAGGAGGACATAGAGAGAAGGAAGGTAATAGAATATGAAATATATTTAACAGAATCATAGCAGAGAACTCCACAAATAACCAAAAATATAGGCCTGTCCAAATACTAGAAGCTTTAAGAACCCCAAAGAGACTAGATCAGAACAGGACATCCAACCTGGATCTATACAGGATCCTAGAAACCAAGAAAGGATCCTAAAGCTTCTAAAGAGAAGAGAACAATCACCAATAAAGAAAAACCAATCCGAATAACTGAAAATTGATTTCCTTTTATTTTTTTCTTTTACTTTTTTCATTCGTTTTTCTTTCAGATGGCACTTAGTCTTTTTTTAATTTTATTTTATTGTCAAGGTGACTTACAGAAGGGTTGCAGTTACATACATAAGGTAGTGAGTATATTTCTTGTTAAATATTGTTAATCCCTTGCTCATTTTCCTCCCACTTTCCCTACCCCACAATTCCCCTTGTAAGTTGTGAAGTTCATTTCCAACATACCGTCTTGTCTTGTGAGTATTGCTATTGCACTGGTTCACCTTTTGTCCTTTGTCTCAGCATCTTGTTGTTCCCCTTCCCTGCCCTAATTCTGATAAATGTATAGACACAATACCCAGGATACAAAAATCAAATACAGTGACAACCAGGGATAAACCATAGTGGAAAAAGAAAGAAAAAGAAAAAAGATACCTTTACATAGTACATTAAAAACAACAATATCAAAGAAACACCTCTTGTTTACATATCTTGGATTTCATGTCACTTAACATCATCTTATATGGTCATATGTACATAGCTATTGAGCTATTGTGATCCTCTGCTAGGACTATCCTAAGCATATACTAATTATTACAAGTGAGAGAAATGGTGGAGCTATGCACCTTTTAGATTTAATTATGCTGGAGCTATCATCTCACATTTATGCCTGGGCTGACCTATACCATATTCCTCCAATTTATACTGCCTAAATAGCTGGAGTGACAGTAGTGTATCACCATGTCAGGTTTATTATTTGAGCTGGGATCTCACTAACACTTTGTCAAGGCTGGCCTAAAACTGCAACACACACACACACACACACACACACACACACACACACACTTCTCAGGAAAACAGGAGGCATGGAAATTCTAAACCTTTTTGATGCATTCATATGATATAATATTATAAATCCATTGAAACAATAATATATTGAAAGAGATAATCTCAGGTATATGATGTGAAGATATAATAACTATGGTATAAGCTGTGTTAAGAGTGGGTACTAACTGAATTATCATAAAGATTAGATGAGGAAATGCTAGCAGAGCACAGCCCCACTCTGGAAGGACACAGAGCCAATTTTGACATCCCCTAGACAAGATAACTAAAGGGCTGACAGGCACAGTCGAGTATAGAACATTCACATTTTACTGAATTTTTTTACGTGTTGTACATTTTTGCAAAAGCAATACAAACAAATAAATAAAATGCATTGTTAAAGAAAAGCCATGTCAGTTAAATTTGTACTTTAAAGTCAGCAATGAGCATATATACCACAAGATAAATTATTTCCTCAAATACAAAATAGAAATATGTATGAAATTTGCTTAAGGCAACTCATTAGAATGAAGAAAGCAGGACTGTTATAAAATTAGAAAGCCTAGAAAATGCCTGGACTTTGTCAAGTCAGGAATTTATTTAAAACTCAAAGTAATTAGCACAATGCCTTTTAAGGCACATAGCAGCATTTTCAGTTTTAAATAGCCAAGGGTCCCCAGATGCTAGGAGGCTCAAAGAATTTCCCAGGTCAATGTACCAAGGGGCAGGTATGCCTGAAATTTGAGAACAAATTCCAATTACTGTCTCTCCCTGGAGAACTTCCATTCAGATACTCACTCTAATCTCAAAAGTCGTTCGCCTGAATTGTCCTGATGTGTCATTGCACATTGCTAACTCGCGCTCAGCCTTCTATCAGTTTGCACTTCAAAAGCTATGAATTCTTAGATTGGGCTCTCAATTCACCTCACTTAACTGATGGAGCTGCCTCTATCTTGTGGCAATTTCACAAAACTTTCATAAATATTGTATGCATTTCTAGAACAGAATATATAGTTAGGAGAAGTGTGACAGAGAGCCTTTCTGACCAGAAATTAGACATTGTGATGGCACCGTGATCTCATCAAGGACAGTAATATTCTCTACTAAACTCAAGGTACAATAACAGGGAAGAATAAAACAAAGTGAGATCAACTCTATTACAGGTTTATATTTTCCCAGATCTGCTATGAGACTGTTCAAATTACTAGAAAGACAAAATTTAGCTAGAAGAAATGAGTTATGATTTTATTTTCCCCTTCAAGGGATAATAAGGTACTTAAATACTTCCTTGCTTAATACTGGAGAAAACCGTCTAGTAAGATGGGTAATAAGTAATGGGGGCTGAGAATGTGGCCTAGTGGCAAGAGTGCTTGCCTCATATATATGAAGCCTTGGGTTCGATTCCTCAGCACCACATATATAGAAAATGGCCAGAAGTGGTGCTGTAGCTCAAGTGGCAAAGCACTAGACTTGAGCAAAAAGAAGCCAGGGACAGTGCTCAGGCCCTGAGTTCAAGGTCCAGGACTGGCAAAAAACAAAAACAAACCAAGAAGTAATGGAATTTTTTTCATTTAAATAAAATTTTAAATGTACTTTAATATGTATAAATGCTATAAGCATTTATAAAAAGTTGCTTGAGGCTGCTTGAAGCTGGTAATATTTTGAAAAGGAAATATTTGCATATGTTTAGATCAATATGTTAAAGACAGTGTTTTTCTGACTATTGTACATAACAATAAGAAAAATTAAAACATAGCCAGATAAAATATAACAAACTAATATTGGGTGTCATCATACATAAAAGAAAGAAGAGGTAAGCTGTTGGGCTGCTTATTTCATTTCAGTTAAGATTTTTTTCGGTAAAGAGAAAATATTAGTCTTGTGAATCTTATCACCTAACCTTTGACATAAAATCAGTACTGGTGTTGTAGGAAAGCAGTCACAGAGAACAGGTAAAGAAATGGACCAATGAAACTTTATTTGCCTAAATAGGAGGCAGGTCAAATATGATATGTAGTAGTTTTCCAACCCTGATTTACTTGGTAGATTTATCCTCTTGCTAAATCTAGTAAATAGATTTTTGTGAGAAGCCAAGATTCAAGGTGCCTCTTGTCATGTTTGCATTCATGATTCATGAAAGCAGAAGTCTTCATCTGAAGTTGCATGGTTTATCACATCCCTACCCACTAGCCTTTCTCTCCCAGAAGGTACATATTAGTTAGAATTTGCGGATTCATTCCTTTTGATATTCCAATCTATCTTCTCAGTCATTGTGGAGCTTTCCCAAGGAAAATAGAACTGTTAGAGCAAATATTCCAGAGAAGCCAAGTTCCTATTCTCGAATATTAGAATTTGAAAGAAGGAAAAACCCTTTGATATAGTTGATATAGTCTGTTAAGAAAAACATTGACATCATGGATAAAGCCAGGGGGAAGAAAGACAAAAGAAAAAGGCATAATTTCATAGGGTACAATGGAAATAACAACAATCAATACAAACCACTTATTTCCAAGACTTGTAGTTCATTTTGCTTAGCATCATCTTATGTGCTCATATGTACATTGCTATTGAGCTATTGTGCTCCTCTTCTGGTACTATCCTAGACAAGTACTAATTGTTTCCAATGAGTGAAACCATACATAGTCTATGTTTCTTTGGGTCTGGCTTACTTCACTTACTATGATTTTTTTCCCCAAGTCTTACCATTTCCTCACGAATGGGGCTAAATCATTCCTTCTAATAGAAGCATAGAATTCCATTGCATATATGTACCACATTTCCTTGATCCATTCATCTACTGAGGGGCATCTGGGTTGGTTCCATATTTTAGTGATGGTAAACTGTGCTGCAATAAACATAGTTGTGCTTGTAGCTTTAGTGTGATCTTGACTTTGGTACACTGGGTATTGTATGTACATTTATTGGAACTAGGGAAGGGAAGGGGAACACCAAAATAGAGAGACAATGGGTCAAAGGTGAACCAAATTCACCAGCAATACTTACCAGATAATATACTGTACACCAACTGTACATCTCAGGGGAGGGTGGGGATGGAAACCAAAGAGGAGGAAGGTGGGTAAAAAATGAAGGAGGAAGTAACAAGTTTGATAAGAAATGTGCTTTACTTTTGTAACTGTAACTCCTCTGTACATTACTTTGACAATAAAAAGAAGTTTAAAAAAACAAAACATTGGACTGGATTTAAGTGACCAAAATTTGACAAATTAAATTGCTATATGCTTAAATGAATTGATTGAATGAATCATGAAATGATTGAATGAATGAGTATTTTAAGAAAGCATTCTTAATTTTAAAGAAATAATGATATGAACAAGCAATATAACATATTCTTCTATTTTTCCTTTTATATCTATTTCAGTTTTTTAGGGAAAGATAAAGCGTTAAAATGCCTTGAGTACAAACAACAACAAAAAGACCTACAATTTCTCATACCATTTTTCCACTGGGCAAGTTTAGAAAGAGAAACAACGAACAATGAACAACAAAAACTCCGTGTTCACTTTTTATATTTTGAATTTTCCTGAGTTCTGTTTTCATTTTCAAGATTTCATGAGGCATGCAGACTAGATTTAGCAAGAGGATAAATCTATCAAATAAATCAGGGTAGGCAAACTACCACATAACCTATTTCATCTGCCTCCTGTTTAGGCAATAAAGTTTTATGGGTCCATTTCTTTACTTGTTTTCTAGGACTGCCTCCTCACAACGCCAGAACTGATTTTTGTGGAAAAGGTTAGGTGATAAAATTCGCAAGGATTGTGCATGATAATAGTAGACAAAATGCATCTTTCTATTTCCGGTTGTTCCATGCCCCTAGTGGCTGTTTTTACTGCTAATTTTTTAGAAGTGGTCTTACTTCCTGCCAGGACATGTGACTGGACTGCAGTCTTCCAGTTGTTGGGTTTTGTTCCATGTTTTTCTTTTGTTTTTTTTGTTGGTTTGTTTTTGTTTTCTTGTATTTTTCACTTGTTGACATAGCTGGAACAACCCGCGCTGACCACTGCACTCAGTTTCTTCCATTAAGATGGAATCTCATTATTCCCCCCCCAGGCTGTTCTCTAACTATGACCCTCCTTATCTCACTCTCACAAGCAACAAGGGAGACATGTACCGACCACAAGTGCCCAGACACAAATGTGTCTTATTTTAACCACCCAATTTCTTCACAAAAGTGCTTCTGATCTTTCACAATTCCTTTGTTCTAGAGGTATGCAATCATGTCATTTTTCTCTGGCCTCGGCATGGCTATTGAGCCCATCTGGAGATACACTGAGAAAACTGTATACAACTCACTTATTGATAAAATTTTGTATCAAAAGACATTTTAGATACAAAAATTATTACATAGCCAGTACACTTTTTTGCGGGGGAAGAGGGGAGACTCTGTGTATTTTAAACTACAACAAAATAACTGGTTAAAGAACTAAATGATGCATGAAAAATCAGAAAATTAATTAATGATGGAACTTAAATTAAAAATCTAAACATCTTTTTCCTATTGAATGTACAGTCTATTAACTCTCATTGCAATTAACAGTCTTGGGATGGGCATGATATATTTCACACTTTAAAATGTGAGTAGTACAGTCAAGTAGTATAAGTATATAAATAAGTATCTGTGATATTAATAGTGTGATTTGATGATGATGGTGAGGAGGAGGTGGAGGATGTGGATGATGATGAAACAGAAACCAAAACTGAAGTAGGGCACCAATGGTTCAAGTCTATAATTCTGCTACTCAGGAGGCTGAGACCTGAGAATCATGAGGTGAAGCCAACACAGGAAGAAAAAAATTCATGAGCTTTATCTCCAGAAACTACTCAGAAAATGCCAGAAGTGTCACTGCGGCTCAAGTGGTAGAGTGCTAGCCTTGAGCACAAAGAGACTCAGGGACAGTGCTCAGGCACTGAGTTCAAGCTCTGGGGCCAGCATTTTTTTTTAAGTGAATCAAAACACATGAACTGAGAAGTATTCCAAGAATGGAGTTGGGGCTCTACTCAGAACAGCTAGATTGGAGCAGGAGCAAAAAGATGAGAAATGGCACCAAGAGGTCTACTTAGTTTAACACTGATTTTAAAGGGGAAAACAAATAGGGCCTGGTTCTTAAAAACAATGGTGAAAACAACGTGACGTCCCCTGTAGCAGAAGTTGGAGGGCAAGCAGAGGTCTGTCTCTCTTCATCCCATTTCCTGGAGAGAGCTGGAGATAGGGCACAGGAGTTTCCATGATGCTATTGGTTAAGAACCCCCTGCCTAACTCTAGGAAAGAAACAAAGGGTTTTAAACTCACAGTGGGAGAAATGTTAGACTTACTACTGGGAGAGGGGGAAAGGGCAATAACCTTGATATTTATACACTCTGCCTGATGTGTTTTGTCCTGAGAAAAGACATGGCAGTTTTCCATTGTCTGGGAATTTATTTCTAACAATTAGAAAGAAGTTAAAAGAAAGAATAAGATTTCTTGTCATCATTTGTCTTCCATGAAAACATTTTCTGCATTGAAGTTGTATTACCTAGCAAATACCCCTGTGCTTTTCAACCAAGTTGTCCCATCTTACTGTGTGGTCATCCTTCTCCAAATATTGCAGTGCTATTTGAGCGATTAACATGAGTACTGAAAAAAATGAAACCCCCCTACTATTACTAAAAAGAATTTAGAGCAAAGATTAACTTCAATTCCAAATCACTCTTCTAAATTGTCTGCACACATTATCTTAATTCACCTTAATGATCATTTTTCAGATACCAAGTTTATAATCTGTTTACAGATTAGGAAATGCAAGTTTAAAAGAGGCTAGGAAACTATAGATTCTGCAGAAGAATTGAGGTTCAAAACCAGGTCTGTCCTATGCACAGTTCAGAGGCTTGGTCATTACTGTGCGGATGATATTTATTTAGAAAGCCAAAGCTACGGAATAAAAACAAACCAATAATACAAGGCTACATCATTGTTGAACACAGCACACAAAAAATAAGCAATCAAGAATTTCTGAGTAGCAATTAATGGCTTTGTGGTTCCCTGACCCTGAGAAGGGTTTGGAGCAGAGTGTAGAAAGAGGGTTGTTGTGGATATAATGTCATAGCTGGTCAGGAAGAGTAAAGTTCTAGAGTTCTGTAGCATGGCTAATTATTATTATTGACAGCAAATACATACATTTTTCATTCTTTATTTAGTTTTGGTGATGATGGTAAGGATTTGGGTTTTGTTGTTGTTGTTGTTTCTGTTGAGGCGAAGTGGCCTGGAGCTCTCAGTGTAATCTTATTATAAGATAGAAGCCCTTATTTCTCCCTGAGAGTACATAAGACAATAAGCACTTGTTAGATCAGAACAAAGACCAGAATGTTCAGTCATCTTGATGTTTGGTGGTTGGATATGGCATGAAAATGCAAACCGAGGTTATTCATGATGCTAGGGCCCTACAGCTTCTCCTCCATAGACTCCAGTCAGACTCTGGGGTGTTAGGAAAATGATGGGAGAAATGACAACCAAAGATCAGAGCTGATGTCACATGGTTTGTGAGCACAAAGCTTTTGAGGCCTTTAGGTGCCAGCAAGTCTACTGCACTGAGCCAGCCAACTGGAGGCCAGGCTCTCTCTGGGTGTGTCTATCTTTGTCAAGAGACACTAAAGGGAGACAACATGGCCATTTCTAGCTCCAGGTGCTTCATGGCCCATCCGCTTTCTGCACATTGTTCCTGAAAGTGCCTGTCAGAAGGAATGGGACAAAGTCAGGCTTGAGCATCTTGCCAAAGCTAATGATTCCTCTCTTCCAAACACAGTTTTCCATTTTCCATTTCCAGCCACAAGAGAAACGTCTCCAAGCACAACAGAAAGCTTTGTGTAGAGGAACATAAAATCTATTCTCGGTGGAAAGAATTGTAGCACAATAGAGGTTTAGCATTTTCCCACAAAGCTCATGTGTGTGTTTCCCCAGGAACAAAGGTGAGGGCTGATAGTGAGCACAGTTCACTACCACCTATGTGACCAAGTGTCACTCATGTCTTACAAGGAGAAAGTGGCAAAAGTCTGTATGCAGAGGTCTGCACAGTTGTCACCAGGAATGAGTATGAATTGCCTTCATATACCATTGCCTCCCTAAAGACTGGGTTTGTAAATGGTTGTATGCCATGTGTGGAAGATAGAAGCCATCTCTACTGTCCCCCATTTCATCGCTTGCCTCTCTCACTTGCCTCTCAATTTGGGACATCTCATCCCTGAGTCTATTAGTTTGCTGTTGGGAACACCAGCTTTGCCTTGAGGCAGGAGACCTTGAATAGCTTGGGAAAGCAGGAGAAAAGAAGATAGAGAAAGCATAAAGATATTTGGAAAAGGTACTGAAATGTTTTAACTTCAAATTTGAATTTGCCTTAACTTTTCTGCATTTTCCAACTACACTGCAGTTTTGTAACAGAATATTCTTCCTCTTAGGAAATATACAAGTAGGTTACAGAACATGATATACAACCTACATTCAAATAATTCAAATAAATAATTGTGTGTGAGAGAGAGAATGCAATAACAACAAATTTGTCAAGATGATATAAACTGGTTCATGAAGGACAGGAGGTACCTTTATCTTGACAATCTGTTCCCTCTTCCTGCTGTGGACAAGCTAGATACCTTTATCCTCAAGTCTAACCTCTTTTCCTAGTTGCCGATGGATTGTAAACCTTGAAAATCTGCTGATAATTCTGCTTCACTTAACATTGGCAATGTCTTGAGTAAAGTCCTTCATCTCTTACCCGTTGGTTTGTATTATTTTTCTAAGAAGTGGTGATTCCTCTTTAATAGATGTGTGGCAGACAGTTCGCTGTGACTGTAATCTGCTTTCATGTTTACCCTCTGCTCCTTTGTGGAAGTTCTTGTGAAATAATTGTTTTTTATAGAAATGTCTTCATTGGCAGAACAGTGAATATTGGATAATCACTAGATCATGTCTCTAAGATCTTTTCTCCCATGAAAGTCTCATTCTTGCTCTACTTCCTCAATCTTCTTAAAAAAACAACAGCAAAAAAAAAAATCAATCTCTCTCACTAGGTAGAGAAAGTGAGGCCTGTTGTCAAGATTGTTCCTTCCTATATACCCTTAATTCCCTCATTGAGCCTAGAATTGAAGGAAGCCTATTATAACCAGGACTCTAAAAATACAAACCACGCCAAAGATTATTCACATTCTTCCAAGTAGAAGAAAATGTTTGAAATAATTGATTTGATGCCAGTCAAATACTTACTTTTTTTTCCCTCTGTGCCTGCTTGTGCACTCCATGGTACCCAAGTTTACTATAGAGCTCACTTGACATTTGCTAAAAATAACCCAGAATGGAGATGGTGTGATGCACAAAATGAGACTGTACTGTCAGCTACAACTTCACCCCAAGCAATCACTACTTGTTTGTTTGGTGAAGCAAAAGGTAAAGGTGACAAGTAAACAACCAATTTGCATAGGCCACCTACCAGCTCCAAGGTCCTTGGAAGCTCAGGATTATCTTGAGGGCTGAAACTGTGGCCACTGTAATGCTAAGCTCAGTGGGTCTTGTTAGGGCCGCCCTCAGCCTTTTGTGGGACAGAGAATGGCCTTCCAATTCAATCCTCTAAGGTCCACCTTATGGCTCTGCATTTAGGGGTGCCCATAGCCCAGAGCAGACCTGTATCCTGGCCCTGCTGCAGTCAACATGGAGTCCCATTTAGCTCTCATTTATTGTTGATCTGGGTCGTTGGTGTTAGGTCTTAATTAGGTTTTAGAAACCATCACAGTCTCCAGGCAGAGAAAGAAAGTTTATTCCTGAACTGCTGCCCCTGCATGGTGGTGGAGAGTGCAGAAAAAAAAAAGGGGGGGACCTCTCTGTACGTCAGTTTGAAAATAAAAATTTGAGAAAAAAAAAAAAAGGGGGGGGGGTGCACTGCAGGGAAGGGTAGGGGTTAAGTGGGAGAGGGCAGGGAGAAGGTGTGGCCACAGCAGATACAGATGTCCTCCTTCAGCTCTCCATTGGAGCTGATCCAGGTTGTTGGTATCATTTCTCTGCTCTTTCCTCTCCCGCTCTCATGGCTCAGTTTTCTGACAGTGTGAAGCGTATTCATGGGGCTGCAGGTCGGTGTGATAGGAGTCTGCCTACAGATGCCAGCTTTCTAATACAGACTCGCAGTCAGATCTCTCAAAATGTGCCTTTTCTGTATCTCGCTGGCTGGATTCCCCTTAGGACACTATGACAGTTCTGAGTCTAACACATTCTTTTTATTATACATGCTGTTTTCCTGCTTAGAAGTTTTCTACTTGATGGCAAATAATATGAATTTTACCCTTTTTAATGCTTTGTTCTAGTTAAAGGACATGGAAATAGTTTCAATGTCTTTGCCTTTTTCCCCCTTGTTTTGTGGAGGCATTCCATCTAGGGCTAATAATTTCCTACTTCTCAGTCAGGATCTTTTTTAAATTATGAGTTTTTCCAGTCTGGCTGAGGGAACTATTTCTATTTCCAATCATGTGATCTACTGTTCCCTGGAATTCTTTCAGACAATTTGTTTCACATTGAATAACTGTTCCATCAGACATGTGTGCTAGATAATCAAGAGCCATGTCCTGCTTCCAGGGATTTAACTCTGTATTGCCCTTCTCTTCAGCGCACTGTTCTGAGGATTCTAGCCTCCTTGGATTTCCCACATCCTAGCTCACTCCAACCGCTCAATGCATGTATATCACTGGACTCTGCTTGGGGTCCCCTATCCTGTGCTACAGCCTGACAGCAGTCAACTGGGAAAGGCAGCACTCATGTGCTTTTCTTTGGAGGTTTCTATCCCATAGCGCCTGACATCCAGTGTCTTCACTGGATGTTAGCCAGGCATGGGTGGCTCATGCCTGTAATCCTAGCCACTCAGGAGGCTGAGATCTGAGGATTGAGATCCAAAGCAATCCCAGGCAGGAAAGTCTTTGAGACTCTCATCTCTAATAAACTACTCAGAAAAGACCAGAAGCAGCACTGTGGCTCAAGGGGTAGAGCACTATATTTAAGCAAAAGAAGCTTAGGGACAGGGCCCAGGCCCAGAGTTGAAGCCCCAGGATTTACAAAAAAAAAAAAAAAAAAAAAGAACTACAACTAAAGGAACAAGTAAAAAAAATAATAATAAAAAATAAAAAGCAAAGAGACAGACAGCAGAGAAGAGATGAAAAACTTCCCTCTCCTTATCTTGCTTCGGTATCCACAATAACCACTTTCTGTTCCTGCTGTTACAAAATTAGCACAAAGTTGGAAGCATAAAGAAACACAGATTTATTATTTAGCGTTAAGTAGGTCAAAAGTCTGGCACAGGTCTCCTCAGGCTAAAGGCAAGGTGACAGCAGAGATGCACGCCTCTCTGGAAGCTTTAGGAGAGAGCATTTCTTGCCTCTTCCAGCTTCTGAGAGTCAGTCACATTCCCGGCCCTCCGTGCCTTTATCCCAAGTTCCCAGACAGCAGCTCTGCATCTGTCTAACCACCTTCCCATAGTGCTATTACCCTCTCAGCCACAGCAAGGAAATGCTCCATGTTTTCAGCACTGGAGTCATTCGACTGTGTTCACCCCGATTATCCAGGACAGGATCTCCACATCAAGCCCTTAACTGTGTCACTCCAGAAGGGCCAATTTTCCCACGTAAAGTAACATATTCCCAAGACCTGGGATTAGGATGTAGATATCCTTAGGGTGAGCTCATGCTAACCACCACAACTGACATATTGTGGATAGATCATCTACTCTGTTTATTTTCAAGCAACAAGAATGACATTCACAATTCTTTTTAAAAAAATTAAATCAAATGCAAAGTTTTAAGATATTTGCCTATTTTTCTCTCTGATTCAGTTGAAATAAAAGGCAACTGAAAAAGCTGTTTTTTCTAACTGCTCACTGGTAGGCTTCCTCTTTTCTCTTGGATCCTGGCAATAATTCTGTCTCAGTGACCAAAATCAAAATAGCAATAAATTGAAATGCAGTGGTGTGCAATGAAGTCTGCATGCTTCACTCTGGGACCATGTGCTAATTGGCATTTACTCCCAATAATCGTCTCTGTTTTTGCATTGGTTACTATTTATATCAGATAAATTTAAAAGGTCATTACACCAGTAACATAATACCCAACATTTATTAAGCACTACAAATTAAACATTTCATTTACCATTATGATGCTTCATTTTTTGAGTCAACTAACTGCATCATACAAGGTCCTGTTAGTAAAGTATTATTATTTATTTTTATTTTTTATTTTTGCCAGTCCTGGGACTTGGACTCAGGGCCTAAGCACTGTCCCTGGCTTCTTGCTCAAGGCTAGCACTCTGCCACTTGAGCCACAGCGCCATTTCTGGCCATTTTCTGTATATGTGGTGCTGGGGAATCGAACCCAGGGCCTCATGTATGCGAGGCAAGCACTCTTGCCACTAAGCCATATCCCCAGCCCTAGTAAAATATTATTCTATGTGTTTCTGCACAGGGGTTTGGAAAGTGGTATTAACATTTAAAGTGAAAAATATGTAAGTACAGCAGATTGCTCTCCACAATGTCAGCTGGTCTCATGCAATTAGTCAAATGCCTGAAAGGATCCATTTGAGCCTTCCCAAGGAAGAGGGGAGTCCACAGCAGGCTTCTTTTCCTGGTTCTGCAACAAACTTTCCATGAACTTTATATGCTGTTGGCTCCACAGCTGGAATTACAGCCTCAGCTCTGGGTTCCTGGCCCACTCTCACTACGCAGATGTGTACTCCTCAGCCTCTGTGATTATCTGAGCCAATTCCTTCTACTAAATTAATGAACAAACAAACAAGCCTGCAAATATTCCCTTTCTGTGTATAAAAGTAGTTGAAATCATCCCTCTACAAATGTCTTTTAAAATTATCTTTAAGTAAGGGCTGAGAATGTGGCTTAGTGCTATAGTACTTGCCTAGCATGGGTTCGATTCCTCTGCACCACATAAACAAAAGCAGCCAGATGTGGCGCTGTGGCTCAAGAGGTAGAGTGCTAGCCTTGAGCAAAAAAAAAAAAAAAAGTTCAGGGACAGTGCTCAGGCCCTGAGTCCAAGCCCCAGGACTGGCAAAAAAATAATAAAAAAATAAAAAAAAATATATATATATATATCTTTAAGTAGTTGAACAAAGGAGGTGCCATACAACAAAGAAGTTTTGAATAACAATGCATCTTGATGACTATCATTCATTCCCTTCAACATGCTTACCTCCCTTTGGCCCAACCCTTCCCTATTTTTCTTAATTTTGTGGTATATACAATGAATTCTTAACTGTATTTGTATGTATCTATGAAATAATGATAGTTTTATATCTTACATACATGTATTTATATAGTTCATATGTGAATAAGTTAAATATATACTATATAGAATATTTATATATTTTATGTGTAATTCATGACTATATACAATTATAGGACAAAATGTGCTGATTTGACAGGCATATATTGTGTATTCAATCCCATTCATTAACACTTCCATGACTGCACTTACTAATCATTTTTTGTGTTGAAACATTTGAAATTACTCTATTTGGAGGTATAAAAACATTACTATTTGACTATAGTCACTTTGCTGTGCACTGGATCTCAAAACACGGTCCCTCTACCGAAGTAAAACTTCATACCATTGTCTTCTTCTTATAAAGGAAAAGCAGAGCATGCAGAACAGAGTTCGCCCAGCATTCTAAGAATGAGTTTGAGTGAGAAGCAGATTGAAGCCAGAGACACCAATCTTCAAGCTCAACACCCAAGTATATTGCCTTTTAAACCCCTGAGAGGCAGAAGCTGTGCCTTAATATTTCTTGACCTTACAAAGTGTCTGGTACAGTGCTAGTATATAAACATTTGACACCTGGTTGACTGGCTAATATTAACTTCCCTTATGACTTTGTTAGCCATTAGATAAATTTAATACCCCACAAAACTCCCTCTGACTTGGTTGGGAGAGGTAAACATGGACGAGATAGCAGGGCTTACGATATACTTGCCATGACACATTGGGGAAATACAAAATAATGCCATATCATTCGTACAAAAATGGTTAAGACCTCAGGAGAGCCCCTTGTGACTTTTCATCATTTACCTTCACACACACACACACACACACACACACACACACACACACACACACGTGGCTATAGTTGGCATATTTTAACTTTGAAATAATTAGCTCTTGGAATCATTTTTATTAAAAGAGTATAAAGTGGAGCATCTTGCAAATTTCACAAATTACTAATACCGGAGAAAGATGAGCAAGACTCATCAGTGAGAAAATTTAGCTGATAGTCACCACTCATAGGTGGTTTCCCATAATGGAAATGTCTCTCTCCCTGTTCTGGAAGCTGGAGTTTGCAAAACTGCTTCTCTCCGTGGCTTCTGGTCATGTCCATCTGTACTTGGGATCACTTTGTTTTTCACTCCATCTTCACCCAAGTGACGCTTCTCCCAAGTGTCTGCCTCTGGTTCTATTTTTCCTCTTCAGAGAAGGCTACTTGTGTTAGATTAAAGTCTGAAGATTTCAATTTGATTAAATTTTCCAAGAATCTGGACGTTAGTCTATCTTCTGGAAGGAGAGAGAATTCAATTTGTGACTCTGCTTATATCTTACAAGTTAAGTTTCATTGAAGCCATGTTTCCATTCAGGCCTGATTATTTCATCAGTTTATAGAAACCTGTACTTAGTTTTATTCTGAATTTCATCACATAAGACAACCAAGATAGAAATCAAGGAAAATACTCAAGGCATGCATTGATTATTAAGATATGAAACTATCTTTTCTTCACCAACTCCAGTTCCTCATTATTCCCCAAATATATGAAGCTTCTCTCCCATTTTCTCTTGTTTAACCCGGCTGATCTCCAGCTCTTCTGCTTCTGAATTATCAGTTGTTTATTCAGCAGCTATCCCAAAGCCTTTTCTATCTCCAACACGTACTAGGAGCTTCAAGTTACTAAAATGTCCTCTATGTAATATTAAGGGCTCAGACAATCCATTCACTCTTCTCTCCATACAAGGATAAAGAAACAGGTCTGGAGAGCTTAGTTGTCCCAAGCTAACCCTACAGTTAGTGATAGTCCAGAGTTCCCAGGAATCAATTGTACCCAACCTATTCTTAATTTCTCCATTAGCCATGTAACTCCAAAAGTAGATGGGTAGTTTGGGCATGATTTTTTTTTTATTCTGCATCTCTAACAATAGTCAGTATAGAGAAGAATGGTCTCAATTTTGGCTCCAGAAAGGAGGGGGAAAAAACCCTTTACACTGGAAGGACCTAAGGGCACATTAAAATCCAGAAACTGTTTTCTCTTTACCCCATCTGGTAAAGAGCAGTTCTTACCTGAAAGGTATAGCCTCAACAATATAGCTATATAACCATAAGTTTTCTTCAGGCAGCTCTTATAGTTCACAGTATTTCAATTTGTGCAACAAAAGCACTGAAGGGTTTGCTTAGGCTGCTGCTACTTCCTAGCCCTGAATATCAAAAAGACAGCTGCATACAGAAAACTCACTTCCTTAATCAGCTAATGGTTTATGACCTTGAAACTGAGCCATCAAAATTCAGATTGACTTTTGTAAGTCATGCCTTCTTTCCTGCAATTCACTCAACCTTCCCTTCATTTCCATTTTCTACACATCAGAAATCTCAAGTACCATGGTGACTTTGTACTGCTTATGGGATAATATTCTTTAAAGGAACATGATTAATTTTACTTCAACTCATTTTTTAAACAGAAAACATTTTGGAGTATGTTTCTTTCCATTATTGAGATGTTCATTTAGTAAACTAGGTGACTGTACTTAATGAGAAGAAATCACTAACAAACAACCCTGGGGAAGGAAAATGTAGCCCAGTTAATGAGAAAGCAGCCCAGGCAGTCATTCTTAGTTATAAAGCCAAAGAGTCCTTAAGGATATTGTTAAATATGAAGTTTGATTAAAATAGTTAGGTCAATATATTAGAGCAATATAATCAATCTATATAAACTAACTTAGAGCCCACAACTCCTATTTTAACCTAACAGATGTAGGAGCATTATTTTCTGGAAACAGTCAAATAATTTTGTCTCTACATAAGCTTCCCAGAGACCCAATATACTACACAACACTCAAATCAAGACTCTCAACATAGGCTTCCTAAATTCATGGCCACCATTGCAATCTACAGGTCATGTGACCTCAGATAAACAAATTAATCTTTATAAATCTTATTTCTAAACAGAAATAACGAGCTAAATACCTATGGCACAAGCCTATATTACTTACTACTTAGGAGTGTGAGTTTGAGACAATTGTAGTCCTAGGGAAGCCTGGGCAGAAAAGTCCTGGAGACACCAGCTCTATAGTAGACAGCCTTGCCTAGCCAGTAGTAGACCATGATTTCAAGCTAGAGTTTGAAATAATAATAGCCAGGAATGACAAATAATAATATACCTTACAGGTGTGTTTGGGTAGATATAATGAGATAATGTATGTAAAGTACCTAGAGTAGTAAGTGCTCTAAATTCCCTTGGTCTTGTACTGTCAGTGGGAGAAGGAAGAGCAGACAGACACCTCTTACAGATGGGAAATAGAGCTTAAGCATTTGAGACATTGACTATGTATGATGTTGTCTTCTTTTCAACTGTAGACAGGGCCCACTTCCTAGAGGTGCATGCATTTACCAGGTGCCTGAGAATGAAGAAGTCAGAAACATACTCTACAGAGATCTGTGTCCCCCAAATTACACTATTACTGTTTTGGCCCACATTCTGAATTTTTACAAGATCTGCAGATTTTGTACTCAGCCAAGAAGCAAATAAATAATTTATGACATGTTTCGTACCCATAAATACTGAATATGGTCTCCCTGATTTGTTAGGTTGTTTTTTAAATTTTTGGCCATACTGGGCTTTGAATTTCAGGCACAGTGACTGCTAAGCAGACTCTACCCCTTGAGCCACACCTCCAGCTTCCATGAGTTTTCAATGGCAAAATATTCCCATTCTTATTTGTAGGAAATCTTTTTTGTGAGTCCTTTTCTTGCAAAATACTGAGAATTCTGGGCTTGATTCTTGGCAAATAACCTTGGCCTTAGCAACTGCAGAAGCAGATGTTATATCCATGTTACCCAAAAGGAATAAAAAGCTCTCCAAGGTCAGAGCTTTCTGAACACAGTCCAGAAAACCACAGAGGAAGAAAATAACTGAGAATGAGAAATGAACACGAATGGCAGAAGTCAGAGCTCGGGGCTGCTATACCCTAAATGCAGTAGTCTATGAATAAGGCAGAAAGTGGGTAGCAGTCAGCAGCATAGGCCCAAATTAGATTTTATTATACGACCTCACCTCATATTCTGAAATTTTATTGAACAACTTTATAAAAAGTATGTTAACGCCATTACACTTGATTCAAGCTTAGTGAAATGATTAAGAAGTTCTTCCTACTCTTCATCAAGATCAAATAATTTCTTTTTTTCTTTTTTTTTTTTTTTTTGGCCAGTCCTGGGCCTTGAACTCAGGGCCTGAGCACTGTCCCTGGCTTCCTTTTGCTCAAGGCTAGCACTCTGCCACTTGAGCCACAGCGCCACTTCTGGCCGTTTTCTGCATATGTGGTGCTGGGGAATTGAACCCAGGGCCTCATGTATACGAGGCAAGCTCTCTTGCCACTAGGCCATATCCCCAGCCCTCAAATAATTTCTTAAACAATCTTGAAATTCAAAGCACAATCTGAAAATCAGATTTTTTTTTACCCCTGGGGATGAAGCAACAACAGAAATCCACCCTATACTGAGAAGCTAGGAGTAAATGGGATGACTTTGTTGTTAGGAAAGAAATATCTGAAAGGAACAGTGTAGTTTGTTGTCTTCAGAAAAGCCTGTCAGAGGACATACCACACAAAGGTTGTACTTGGACAGGTTTGTTTAGATATTTCTCTGGATTTATAGTATGGCTTAAACAAAGTAAACATCTTATAAAGGTTATCCAATATCAAAGCTAACCAAGTGATGAATTTTCTCTAATTAAAAGCCATTCTGCAATAGCCTGTACGAATGATAAACAGGTGCTTTCTAACCAATGAAAGCATGTGATTCAACCATGAGACTAACACTTCCTAGCCCTGACTTGTGCTTATCTGATGTGACTTATGTCCACAAAAGTATAAAATAGCCAGACTAAGGGGGAAGGGGGGAAAGTACAATTAAGTGTACAGCATTTTCCTAACATGTAGGAAGGCCTGAATGTGATCCCCAACTCTAAATAAAAGGAAAAGCTAGGTGGACACCCAGGTTGCAGTCTCTGTGCTTGTAGCCCTGCGGAGAACTGCACGGGTGTGGTCCTGTGAACGTGCCAGTTAGCCTAGAAGGAAGCCTAGTGCTGACTCCATGCTACTTAGTGGGGGCTGGAAGATTTTAGAGCTCCTGGAATCGTTGTCACTGAGCTACCAGGCAGTGGGAGGTTCGAGCTTACACAGGTGGCCCAAATATGCTCAGTGCTGGCCTTGTCTATTTCTGCAGCTGTCCTCCAAGGAGTCCCATCAGTGGTGGCTAGCAGCATATGAAGACTCAGGGAAAGAGCATTACACTCCTCCTTCCTACTCACCAACCAAGGAGGAGATTTGGTTTCTGCAACGCCACTGAGAATTGATATATTCCTTTAAAACCTGCCAATGATGACATGTTCAACAAGAAATCATTTCATAAAGTTAAGTTTTTCTCACAACTTTAACTGCTTTGGCCTATAGAGATTACCTGGCTTATATAATACTGACTTTTATTAGGGCTCCACTTGATTATGTAATTTTTTTATTCTAGTGTCATGGCTTGAACTCAGTGCCTCACGCTCTGGCTCTACTTTCTTGCTCATGCAGGGTGCTCTACCACTTGAACCATGCCTTCTACACAGCATTTTATTGGTTAATTAGAGATGGAGTCTAATGGACAATTTTTCCCAGGCTGGATTTAAATATCAATCCTGCAGATTTCAGAATCCTGAGTAGCTGGATTATAGTCCTGGGCCACTATCACTAAGCTTGATTATGTAATGCTTTTTTGCAAGTGCAACCTACTGCGAGGTGTTAGACTTCAAAGTCAAGAGTTAATTTTAAGGCTCAAGCTCAGCACTTGATGTGCTCAAACCCATAATCCTAACTACTCAGAAGGCTGAGGATCACAGTTCAAAGCCAGCCCAGGAACAAAAGTACATGAGCCTCATCTCTCCACTTAACCAACAAAGCAGAAATTGGAGTTGTGGCTCAAGTAATTAAACTGCCAGCCTAAAGGATGACATCCAGACCTTGTATTCAAGCTAACAGTACTACTGGCACACACACATGAATACACACACACACACACACACACACACACACGCACATAAATACAACTTAATTTTATTAATTAATATAAGCTTGGCAACATTGAGCTATTACAGTGCCATAAGTAACCATGTGTTGCTGCTCTCGGAACTCAGCAGCACATCTAACTACCTGACATTTCCTGACCTCTTATGATATGAAAATCAGATCATTATGTTCTTGTTTTAACTTCCACACCCAGAACTCACTTTTTTTCTGGCATCCCTAGTTCCATCCGTTCTCTCCAGTCCGGTCATTCTGTCAGTGCAAAGGCTTGTGTGAGAGAGGTTCAAGTTGGACATCCATTGGTAGTTACTTATCATTGACTGATAGAAAGTCAGTCATAAAAAAACAGAATGAGAAAAATCAAAGGGTGGATTGACAGGAAGCAAATACACATGGTGGACAAACCAGGACAATACTTCTGGGATTATTGATTATTTGCTAACCATACTAGAGTCCCCTGAAACACAACCACCTGAAATTTGATGCCTAAGTTGGTCTCTGTGTTTCCTGAGTCAGAGACCTGCCACCATCTGTGATATCTGCAGATGCAGCCAATGGGAGGAGAACAGCAGCCAATGAGAGAAGAACAGCAGCCAATGGGAGGAGATCAGCGGCCCATGAGATGGCAGCAGCCAGGGGTTTCAGGGGCCTTCACCAAAACATCCCCCAAACACTAGAGGAGCATTCTCCTTAATGTCTTCTGAGCTTCTTTCTTCCTTTCTTCTTTTTTAGTTTTCTTCCATTCTTCCTTTCTTCCTCTTTCCCCTCCCTTCTCTTTTTCTCCCTTTCTTTCAATAAAACTGGATCTTGCTATGTTGCTAGACTGGGGTGCCTTTAACATCTGGGCTAATCTGCCTTAGCTTCAGTAGCAAGGACAAGTGTGAGCCATTAGCATGCTAAGCCCCAGGAAACTTTGTTTCAAAAAACAAAAATTAAAAAGAATTATTTCTTTCAAGTTCACGTCTTCTTTTGACCAAAAAAAAAATATTGTTCCACAGAATAATCTGGAATATGAACATGTTAGCCTATTTGGGAGACACCAGAATACCTCCAAATCAGAAAATAAGAAGGCTCATTGGGAAAATTGTAAATTTATGTTGTTTATATTTATAAATATAATAAATATGAGTAATTCTATTTATAAAAATGAAATATATTTACAAGCATTATGAATCACTTATAAATTATGTTATATTACTTTACACTCTATAGCTATTCATAAGAATTAAAATTTGCACCATGGTTATAAATAACATTTCTTATAATGTCTTACTTATTATTCTGTAAAACTGGTGGACAATTCAAGGCATTTTCAATGTTCTAAATGGTTTGATCATATAATATGCAAACAAGTTTCTGCTGCATAGTTCATTCTTCTTGAGTGTATAGATCTTCTTGGGTGGAGGTAAAATGAATAAAGAAATATAGATGTGGAGCATATGAATTCCAAAACTAATTTCTCATGATCTTGGACTATGTTTCAGTGCATTTTCATCCTAACTCCTCTCTTCCTATGGCTCAAAGCCACTCCAACTGGACTTCCCCCCTCACTATTTTCACAAAACTTTTATTTTAAGTGTGGTCAGTTCTCAGTTCTCAAATATAGTGTCTCACCTTTCTCTCTCTCTCTCTCTCTCTCTCTCTCTCTCTGTCTCTCTCTGTCTGTCTCTGTCTCTCTCTCCCTCTCTATAATTTCTTACTCTCTATCTCTTTGCTTTTTCTTATATTCCAGTTGGCTAAATTATCCAGGGAAGGAAATTCCCTGTCCACATCCTTCCACGCTCCTCCAGGACAAGAAACACCTCAAACACCAAAATCCAGAAGGGAATATCCTTCTTTGGCCTCACTGAGACCTAACTAACCTGTAATACTCCCCACCTCAGTTCTCATCAGCTCTTCTGTTTCCCTCACACCAATGAGTAATCTGTTAGCTCCATCTTCAATATGGACCAATCACACCACTTCTCTTTATTGCTCTGCTCCCATCATGGTCCAAATGGCTATCACCTGAAGATAGTCTGTACTGCCTATGCTCTTGTTCCCTATACTGTATTCTCCGTACCCCCAGCAGTGATCTTGTTAAAAATGAAGTTGGTTTGTCGGTACATTCTAGCTGCTACAAATGAGTGAAATGGTGCAACTATGTTTCTCTGTTTATTCAAGTAAATACTCTGGGTTGTAAGCAAGGGGTTACAAATGAGTTAACTAAAGTATAATAGACTATGGAGAGTGCAAATGGTATAATTATTTTAAAAGATTAAGGCAAACACCAACAACATAAGTCCCAGGAAATGGATACTTGCAAGAGGGTAGGGGGGCCAAAGTAAGAGAGGGTAGAAATATAGGACTATCTCACAAGTAGTATGTCAGCTTCCACTCAAACTTTCTTAAATCTAAGAACTGATATATTATACATTGTTGATTCTTCAAGTTTTTTTGTTGTTGTTGTTTTGTTTTTTTGCCAGTCCTGGGGCTTGGACTCAGGGCCTGAGCACTGTCCCTGGCTTCTTTTTACTCAAGGCCACTTGAGCCACAGCGCCACTTCTGGCCATTTTCTGTATATGTGGTGCTGGGGAATTGAACCCAGGGCCTCATGAATACGAGGCAGGCACTCTAGCCACTAGGCCATATCCCCAGCCCTCTTCAAAAGTTTTTTTAATGGTGATAAAATTAGGATTCTTATTAACTTCCAAACACAGGTTCTTGTTTTGTTTGTTTTGATGCTGGTAGAAGGACCTTGTGCCCTCAATTGATTTTCTTACTCACAGTTGGGGATGTAGCTATGCCTCCCATCCAGCATTTTAATAGTTAACTAAGATAGAGTCCTCAGGCTTTTCTCCCTAGGCTGGATTCACACTGTGATCCTCCAAGTTGCAGTCTCTTAACTAGCTAGGATTATAAGCTTGGGCCCCAAGTACCCAGATACGATTTTGTAGGAAAATCTGTCATTCTTTTCACCTTTACACAAAATATCTGAAGTATTTGAATAGAAACACATTTTCTTTTTTCTTTCTTTTTTGAATAGCACCCATTTCTAAATGACTTATATGGGTTAATATTTTATAACATAACAACCTAGAGTGATTTACATCTCTGAATAAGATTAAATGAGAGAGAATTTATAGTACCACGAAATATGAGAAAATTAAAGGCTACCAACCTTTCAAAGATGATACAAACCTGATCACACTGTGGGCCAGGTAAGATGGCTCATGCCTGTCCATAGTCTCAGCTATGTGGGAAGTCGAAATAAGGAGAGCACAATGAGAGGACTGTCAAGGAAGAAAGTTAGCACGGCATTTCTCAAAAAAAAAAAAAAAAAAGGCTGGGCCTGCTGGTTTGCTGGTTATACATATGTTGGTGGATCCAGACCTGAGTCATGTCCTTAGACATTATTTTTAGACTATCCAAAAACCAAACAAGGGGCTGGGAATGTGGCTCAGCGGTAAAGTGTTTGCTTAGCATGCATGAAGCCATGGGTTTGATTCCTCAGCACCACATAAAGAGAAAAGGCCAGAAGCGGTGCTGTGGCTCAAGTGGCAGAGTGCTAGCCTTGAGCAAAAAGAAGCCAGGGACAGTGCTCAGGCCCCGAGTTCAAGCCTCAGGACTGGCAAGGAAAAAAAAAGAGCAAACAAATCTAAAAGAGCTGGAGCCATAGCTCAAGTGATGGAAGATTCACCCGACAAGTGTTAGACTGAGTTCAAATTTCTGTAATTTATTCAGCAAAAGTAATTTAATTATCTTCAGTGTAGGTACTGGAAAATAACAGGCTGCGGGTTTTCTAGAGCTACCTAACCACCCTCAGCGAAGTTACAAAAAACCCTGCATGGGTGGAATAATATTTCCCTTATTCTGGGGCATTGTTCAGGCAAGCACAAAGCTTAACTGATTCTAATTCTTCTCGGACGCAAGGTCCAAACCAAAGTCATGAACAAAAGAACAGTTTTATCTAAATAAAAGGATAATTGGCATACTTCCGGATTAAAATTTTAAAGTTAGGGTTTTAATATTAGCATTAAAGAAATTATAATGATTATTGAGATACTGGCTTTAAATGGATAAAATTGAAGGATAAGGAATTGCTAATGAAGGGAAGCCTGTAGAAATCAGAGATTTAAAAATAGGTAAGATGTAAAGAAGTTAATACATAAATAGGAAATACACTTCAATCTAGTGCTCTCCCAGAGTACATGCATGTTCAGTACTGTAAAAAATGGAACAAGAGGCCAAGGATTTCTGGAACAGAATCAATACACAGGGGAAAGTGATGAACAGACACAAGGCTGTCTAAAGGATGTTGTGGTAAATGCCTGCCTGGCAGGAGAAATGTTGCTCCTCTATGTTTCTCAAAGATAACATTTATGGCATATGCCCTGAGCCAACCTCTATGCACTAGATCATTCAAATGAATCATCTTATTTAATCCTCACAACATCTCTATCGGCTAGGCACTGCTATTTCCATTCCCATCTTGCAAATTAAGAACCTGAGGCTCAGTAGAGGTTGGCAACTTTTCCAAGGGGCAAAGACTTAGTTTGGCTAAAGATCAGACTCAGACCATGTGTAGTTATTGATTCTTCAGCACTAAGCACTGCTCCTTGTGTGTCTAGATGGCTAATGGTGAAATAAAACATCCATCCAACTTTTTGGGTCTAGGTGTGTGTGCCGACCAGGGGCTCAAACTCAGGGCCTGGGCTGTCCCTGAGTTTCTTTTGCTCAAAACTACCACTCTATCACTTGAGCCATAGCTTTATCACTTCTGGCTTTTTGTGTGTGACTAGAGCTAACAACCTGAGAAGCTAGGATTACAGCCTTGAGCCACCATCTCCTGATCTCTCTCGATCTCTCTCTCTCTTTCTCTGTGTCTCTCTCTCCCTCCCTCCCTGTTTCTCTCTGTCTCTCTGTGTCTCTCTGTCTCTCTGTGTCTCTCTGTGTCTCTCTGTCTCTCTGTCTCTCTCTCTCTCTCTCTCTCTCTCTCTCTCTCTCTCTCTCTCTCTGCTGTTGTTCTTGATCATTGGACTTGAACTTAAGGCCTGAGTGTTGGCCCTGAAACCTTTTTCATTCAAGGCTAGCACTCTATCACTTTGAGCCACAGCACCACTTCCGGTTTGCTGTTTGGTCCAAGATGGACCTGGTATGTCACAAGGCAGATGACCTTATGTTCATGTTATACATAATGATGGTGCCTGGAGATAAAAAACAGATCTGTGAGCGGGTTTCTGTGTAATCATGTATAGTAGTGCAATATTGTAATGGTGCTTAGTACACACAGAGAAGCTAAGCTCCAAAAGTGCAAACTCAGGGAATGGGCTCTCTAACACTGTTTCCTGTACTTCACTTACCCTCTTTAACTGTTGAAATTCCTAAGGAATTCAGCCAAAACCCTCTTCTCTCCTTTTTCACTTGCTCAAGTGATCACTGTCTGAAATACTTTGTTTTAGAGGTCTACTGTCTTCTCTTACATTTCATCTCTCCTGAATTTCTTATTTTATCTTCATGGAGATGTATGTTTTCTTTTGCTTAATTCTCCAACCTGAGAATGTATGTCTTTGGTCCAATTTGAAAATATGTAGGCATTTTTCCTTCCATTTCTACCATTTCTTCTTTCTTTTCTTGCCTTTTGGAATTTCTTGTAGGTTTGTTGTGCTTTTTCATTAAAAGTTTACTTTTACATTCTGTGGAAACATCCATCTATTTCTTTACAATGTGTTTCTTATCTCAGTTCAGGCTTTCATAGACTTAAAATTCTTTGTACAATAGCCAAATGTTTGGCTTTCACTGTGTTTATAATTTTGCTTATTATAGTAATCACTTTGAGAAATCCCATTTTGTTCTTGCTTCATCATCCCTTGTTTTGTCACATATTAATTTTAAAGTATCTTGAAACATCTTCCATATCATTATTACAATGTGTGGTTAATTTATTGCACCAAATAATTAATTTTTTTATTTTCTTTCTTTATAAGCTCTGGTGCATGCAAATTTGTTGTTTATATTTTAAGTCAGTGTGGGGGGGGGGCTTTACTAGTATCTTCATGCTAATCATTTGTGAGAATGATGCTCCTACATTATTTATTTGCATCCCCAGGGTTCCAGAAAGACTTCCTTTTATGTTACTATATAAGATGGGATTCTGACCTTCTTCGTGCCTTAAATCTGAATTTCCATCTAGAGTGGTGTTCAGGCTTGGATAGCTTAGAGACTTTTTCCTTGACAGTAGACAGACTTGAGCTTCCTTGACTGAAACACAGAGTCACAGGGCAGTATATCATACCTACCTGTCACTGAAGCTTCAAAGTCTCTATTTCCAGACATTATTCAACCTTTTTCATAAAGAACTCCTAATCTTTGCCTAGCATATGTCATGCTGAGTTATACAACTTCTGTACCACTGCCACAGAAGCTACAACTCCATGCTTGTTGACTTAAGTCCCATACTTGTTTTAAAAAGTATTATTCTCATACATAGGGTATTCATTCTTTAACATGTGCTCAGTGTTAAATCTGTGTGTGTGTGTGCACATGTGTGTGGGAGAGGCTGTGGGGGGGTGTGCACGTGCTAGTACCGGGGATCATCACTTTTTTGCTCAAGTCTGGCATGCTACCACTTAAGCCATACCTCCACTTCTTGCTGTTTGGTAGTTAGTAAGCGATAAGAGTGTCATAGACTTTCCTGCCCTAACTTCAAGTCAAATCCTCAGATCTGAGCATCCTGAATAACTAATATTGCGTGCATGAGTCACCAACATCCAAACTCAGTCAATTTTTTAATAATTTTATTTTTATCAAGAATTTTAGGGCTGGGAATATGGCCTAGTGGCAAGAGTGCTTGCCTCCAAAACATGAAGCTCTCAGTGATTCCCCAGCACCACATATATGGAAAACGGCCAGAAGGGGCGCTGTGGCTCAGGTGGCAGAGTGCTAGCCTTGAGCAGGAAGAAGACAGGGACAGTGCTCAGGCCCTGAGTCCAAGGCCCAGGACTGGCCAAAAATAAAAATAAAAAGAATTTTAAATACAGTGCACATATTCATTTGGTAAAACATTTCATGGAACCCGAGCTCCATGAGTGCCTTCTATTTTCACAGGGTTTAGATTTTTATATATACTTCAAGCACCCCCAAACGATAGTCCTAAACCCATTGTTCTTGATGAGCCATAGTTTTAACCCCCAGATAGCACCTGTCCACCTCAGGAGGTAGTTTGGATTGTTATTCAGGAGTAGTTACTACTGGCTTTTCATGGAGAGAGGCAAGGACTACTGCTAACCGTTCTACAATACCAGGGACAAAGCACACCACATTCTTACCTTGTCACAAAATGTTAATAGTGCTGAGATGGAAAGGCCTTGTCCACTCCATACCACTCCGATTTTGGACATTTCCATTTCTGTGTATATTAGACTTTGTCAAATAGAATTGGTTTTGCTTTTGGTTACAAACCCACTTTTCATCTGAGCTTTTCCCATCTGACTGATTAGAACCATTATGAAACTGACTGCTCAAGTCAGAAGCTTGGAAGCCACGCTTGAAGTCTTGGGAAATTCAGCTGGGTGATTTGATCCTCAAAATATCGCCCTTTTCTCCTGCTCCACTCCCTCCATCTTAGTCCCTCTATTCTCCTTTCGGCTCTCCTTCCTATTTTTCTGACCCTAGTTCACTTTGCACACAGATGTGTCAGCCAACTTCACATTCCTTAGCAAGGTAATCAAGGAAAGCATTCACTGATCTTAGGTTCACCGTCTCCTTAACACTTTTTATTTTTTGGATATTTTCTCATTTCACTGTCCTTTAGAAAAATTAGCTTTCTTGAACTTCTAAGAGCCATTGAACTTTTCTGCACCTCCAAAACTCTTCTCACGTGTTTTCCTTCTTCTAGTTATAATTTTTTACCTCTATTTCTCAAGGTGATTACTTGTAGATTTCATGTCTCATTTTAAAATCACAATCTTCGCAATCTGTGCTCCTCCCTCCCTGTAAGTTCTCACAATACTGTAATTTTCAACTTGACTATATATTTTTCTCCCCTAAATGTAACCTTCAAGAGACCAACAATCATGCCAGTTTTGTTGCACCTAGAATACAGCATTTATTCAGTACATTGAAGGAATTAGCAATGATTTACTGGAAATTTAATAAAGAAATGACTAACAGCCAAAAAATCTTTTAATTTTGGATTTATAAGATGTTTAGGTGGATGTAAATATATATTTACACATACATATCTTGATCTATGTAAATCTTATGCATAAATAAGAATATTACATGTATATAAATCCAATACACAGATGTGTTGAATATATAGCATAACGCACTATATTCATATATATCTTGTAAATATATTTGTTTGGTTCTAGGTGAGTTTTTGTTTGTTTTTTATACTACTATAGATTAGACACAGTGCCTTGTACTTGCTAGGAAATTGTTCTATCTCTGGAGCTATTTCTCTAGGCCTTTTTTTAAAAAAAAAATTGTTTTTGGACAGGTTGTGGTGCTAGCTTTGCCTGGCTTAGCCTCAACCATAAATCTACTATTTCTGCATCTTGAGTATTACCAAAACTTGCCCCATATGGTTGAATATTTAAAGAAATATTGGAATTGGTGAGACTTTTATGTTGCTGTGGCACGGGAGGTATCTATCTTCTTGGTGTTTATCACATTGACTGTTCTAGTCCTTGAGTCATTTGCCAATTTATTTTTCTATGTTTCACAAGTTCCATAAAAACTGTTTTTTCTTAGTCTCTTTTCTTTCCATTGTCCATATCAAAGTCTTCATTATTCATCATTAGTATTTTTATAGCTTAAGTATATTGCTGCTGTTGGAAACCAGGTTTTTCAAGAGTTTTTTTTTAATGAGATTAAGTAACATATTATAAAATAAATCGATTGCTGAACCTGAAATGATGTTTCATTCCTGTAATCACAATCTTGCAGAAAGAGATAGGGAAGATTACAGTTTAAAACTATCCCAGGCAAAGAGATAAAGCAAGTCCATTTGACCAATAGAAAGTGCTGATATTCATCTGCCATTCCATCTGCCTGGAAAGAGGATCATAGTCCAGGCTGGTCCGAGCAAAAAGCAAATCCCTGTTCAAAAAGTAATAAAAATCGACAACACTATAGCTCAAGTGATAGAGCTCCTGCCAAGCAAGCACAAGACATGGAATTTTAACCCCAGTAAAAATAAATAAATGAACAAATAACTATGCAAGGGCATATCTTTTTTTAATTTTTTTGGTCATGGGGCTTCAACTTGGGGCCTGGGTTCTGTCCCTGAGCTCTTTCGCTCAAGGTTAAGCACTCTACCACTTTGAGCCACAGTGCCACTTACCTTTTTTCTGGTGGTTAATGGGAGATACGAGTCTCATGCACCTTGCTGCCCACGCTGGCTTTGAACCATGATCCTCAGACCTTAGCGTTCTGAGTAGCTAGGATTACAGGGATAAGCCACCAGTGCCCAGATCACAAGGGCATATCTTAATAGATATGTGGAAAGCGCCGGTAGAGCTTTGTTTTCCAGCAGTTATATGGCTTTTGGAGAGGCCATTTCCTTTTCGCCTCATTTCTGTGTTGTGGCAGTGGCACGGACGCAGTAGCCCCTCAACTTGGCTTTGGGAGAACTCTATGTAGTGCGCCTCCTCATCGCCGAGGGAACTGGACAGAGGCCATGCCTCACCCAGGGACCACAAGCACAGAGACTGCTCATAATGAGATGACTGAGAATCCCAGGGTTCATTAAAAACTATGCTTGCCCATAAAAGAAACATATTTTTGCCTCTCAATCTTCTCTAAACTTCAATATTCTTCAGGGTTCTATAATGTTTATATAAACTAATCAAATGGACATTGAGCTGCTGAACATGTCCTGGGGACCTGGTATTGTAACTCCTACATCTGGGATAAAAATATTGCTCAAAATGCTCCAACTAAAGTAATTTGTACTAGATTTTATAAAGCACCACTTTGGTCATGAAACTCAATGTTGTTAGGATTCCAAGTGAAAGTAAGGATCTTTGCCCTGGGCAGAGCTAAATTCATATGTGGAAATCTGTTCTTTGTGGAGTTTTTGCCAGTCTTTTGCTTTAAAACACACTAACTAATCAGTTGGCCAAAGCTCTACTGGCCATTATATCTACTTGCAAACTCGCAAATTCAACTTCTGACATAACAACACAAAGTAAAATGAAGTGGAATGCTGTGATGGGAAGGGAGCTTTAACCGCTTTTGTTCTGTGAATGTTGCCAGCTTTCACTCCACATAGCCCCCTGGGCCTTTGTTCTCACTCACAACATGAAATGTAAAGAGGGCTTTACATTGTGATTTTCTTACCCGAACTCATGAAGGAAAATGCTCGCTAAGGCTCAGAACAGAAAGGGGTATTTATTTTACATGTGCCCTAGTTCTGCACAACTCAGCATCATGACAAATTGATTATGACTGCAGTGGAGAGTTCAAGTTCTCTAGGCCTCCGTGAAATCATGAAGCCTAGACATATAGCCAGTCATGAAAATCCTTTTCAACATTAAGTGCGTGGAGAGAAACAGTACAGATCACTCTCTCACAGTATATAAGAAATACAAATTCAGGAAAGCCTGTGTGAGAGGCAGGGAAAGCATTTGTGAGCAGACTGTCATTAGCACAAGGAAAGCACACTCATTTCCTGACTAAGTGATCATGAGCATCTTACAAACTTTTCCAAGTTTCCATTTTTACATTTGTCTTGTAGCGTTGCTGTGAAGACTAAAATCAGAGAAGATGGATGGGTTGGTTTGTTTAATTTGGTCATTTTGTATTTTAATACAAAATCATTACATTACTTGTATCCCATAAATAGGTACAGTTTATAATTTATCAGTCAAATTTGAAGTAAATAGTATTTTGGAGCCATGTATGTTTCCTTGACATAAGATGCTGACACAAGTCATTGTCATTAGACAGAATATATGCCATATTTTTCCATACCACAACTCTATAGCATACTTCTAAAATCATTTCCAAAAGGAAAATGAGAAATGCATACCAAATGAGTCCAAATCACCTAACCAACTGTGTTTAGTTTCCCATTAGTTTCCTTTTGCTCTCGGAAAACAAGCAAGAAGTTTATGGAGGTACTTGGTAAGACAAGCAAGACTTACTTGCCTAGTTGCACAAAGTTATGACTCTTTTTGAAAGCAATGATATGGGAGATGTGTGACGAAGCATTAAGGGACATGGAGAAGCATGGAGATGATCAGAATACCAAAGGACACACGCCTGCCTGAGTCTTAGCAGAGAAGGGAAATCCATAATACTGAAAGAGGAGGAGGAGGAAGAAGGAAAAGGAAGCGAGGAAGACACCATAGGCTTTACAAATATGAAATGTCCCAGCAAGCATTACAGAGAAGTTACTTCAATAAATAGGAGCTGCACTCCATGGGCTTCTAGGAAATAATTTGGCCACACCAATTTTAATGCACATAAAAACAGTGTAAAGAGTAGGAAAGAAGGCTGCTGGTAATGGGGAAATTAGGGGAGGTTGGAAGGCTTGGAATGGGGTGGTGATGTCATAAAGCTCATCGTTCAGTTCACAGTAGGTGGCTTTATACACACACACACACACACACACACACACACACACACACACACGGGTTTCAAGTCAACCAGATGATGAGTTCAACACATGTGGATCAATGTCACCGCTTCCATGACAATCCTCCACCTTTTCCAACCCCATCTGTACCCTTCTATTTTCACATATGCACAGTAACAATATGTTTGACTATTTATCTGCCCTCCCTCTCTCCTCTCATCTTCCCCCCTCTTTCTTTAACAGTCTCTCCACCCCACCCCCCAAAAATGAAGCCATGGCTTAGCTTCCTGACACTCATTTCGTTCATCTGTTTGTTAGTTGGAGGTTGACATCTTGAACTCCGCTGTCTGGTTTCCATTAGGCTTTCTCTTCAAAACATACCATCCACTTCACTCAGGGCAGAACATTTTGCCAAATATGCTATTTAAATATTGATTTTGAGAACATTTTCTTTACTTGAAAGTACACTACCAAGATTGGCCACAATCCAGACTCTTTCTTTGTGTAGGGTCTGTCATGATTTATAGGATAGCTTGTCCTACCAATGACAAAATGGGAAGAAGACCAGAACATAAAACTGTACAAAACACACAATTCTTGATAATAAAATGTTTGGCTTCAGTGATCATAGATGTTATTATCCCAGAGATTCTGACTGTGTACACACAGATGTATGAGGATTAATGTTTTTAAGAGGAACATTTGGAGAATGGAAAGGGTCAGATAAGAAATCCTATATGAAATTAATCTTTCTTATGTCTAAGTAATCCTGGCAAACACTCCTGATTTGTGCTTTGCCACAGATATGCAGGCATTAACTTGAAGAAATGAAGCAACTGAACATGAATGATCTTACTTTCATCTCCTCACTGTACCCCACGACCTGGACATTTAGTTGGCATTTGATAACCATATGTGATGTGAATGAGTTCATAGCGCCTTGGAGAACTCAGTAACAAGTACATTTTTTCTTCATCACCAAGTGTAAATGACTTGGATCAGAAAACCCTGAGGTACAAATTACAACTCACACTTTAGGGCATCATAATCTGAGTTCAGAGCTCTATTTCTAACAGTAGAAAATAATTTTATAATTTTTATAATATTATAATTTATACTGTTCATAATCAACAGTGAAAAGAAGGCAGCCTGTTCCTCACAAAAAGAAAACAATCTAACTTCTTATTTGAATTTGAGGTGTGTGTGTGTGTGTGTGTGTGTGTGTGTGTGTGTGTGTGTGATATTGACTCTTGTCTCCAGGTGATCCTCTCTGGCTTAGAGAAAGAGACTTCTGATGTGAACACTGAAGACAATGTATCTAAAGCCTGAAGAACCCTACTAACACAGTGCTTCTAGAATATTTTTTAAAGTTATCTTCTAAAGCAGTATCTGTCTCTGCAGTAAATGTGCCGAGTCTTAACATATGTAAAGGACTATAATTATTCACAAAAAGCACCCTAGTTATTTAAAACAAGATCCATTCTTCCTCCTTCCTTGATGATGTCATGCTGAAGACATTTCCAGAGCTTCATAAACGAATCCCCCGTCTTCTGTCTTGCTTTCCAGGGCACACACTCTATCTCAATGCTTTCATCACATGGCCGGCCGCCCTTCTGAAAAATGTACAGTGGGCCTTCCATTTAACAGGAGAGGAATGAATAACATAGCACCATTTGGCGGGAACTGCTGGAATGAGTAAAGAAGGTGGAAACATGGGAAGAATGAGGAATCTGGCTTCACCAAGGAACAATGGCTACCATGAAAACAGATACTAACGACATCAGCCAGTTGTCATAAGTTCCTGACAACTGAAGGACTGGGAGAAAAAATGCACATTCCCTGAGGAGCAGAGCACTATGTAAAGTTCTTTTAAAATAAGTGGCAAGGTTCTGTGATACCTACACCTCCTTCATTTGGTCATGCACAGATAAAGGGTAGAAAGAAAAGAAAACACAAGGCTCTGGTCCTGGAGGGAGGAGGAGCAGCAGAGCAGGCCACACTGGTGTCTGCAGTTCTGAGAACAGAACCCTTAGACATGCTGCTCTGTAGGCCAAGGAAGAGAGAAGAAGGAGAAAGGGAACAATGGCTACTGGGGCTGGGCACAGAAAATGCGTAGTGCAGCCCACAGGCAACTGCACAGAGCTGCCAGTGGTCCCGGACAGCACAGACCAGGAGATGCTACAACATGCTCTGTTTAACAGCTGCCAGGCTGGCAATAGTACACACGCCCTGTCATACACACACACACACACACACACACACACACACACACACACGACTGATGAGCATTTGCAATGTTGCTAGAGTGATTGAGGAAGTGACTTTTCAATTTTGTTTTATTTCAATTTAAATTCAGTTGTTGTAACAATTTCAGAGTTATTCTCTACTATCTCAAAGAACTTTTTTAAAAAACTTCTCCAGGGCTGGGGATATGGCCTAGTGGCAAGAGTGCTTGCCTCGTATACATGAGGCCCTGGGTTCAATTCCCCAGCACCACATATACAGAAAATGGCCAGAAGTGGCGCTGTGGCTCAAGTGGCAGAGTGCTATAGCAGCCTTGAGCAAAGAGAAGCCAGGGACAGTGCTCAGGCCCTGAGTCCAAGCCCCAGGACTGGCCAAAAAAAAAAAAAAAAACTTCTCCAAATGAAAGCCTATTTAAAAGAAATGAAAACTCAAGAGAGTCAACCAGGCATCAGATGAAAATGAATGCTGAGCTAGAGAAACAAAATATAGGTAAAGGTAACAGAACAATTACAGAGCTAAAACTGATTAGAAGCAGTAAGAAGCAGAATATATATGGTGCAGCCATAGTTAGATATACAAAGACAATGCTTAAGAAAGAGATGCAGACTGGACGCCAGTGGCTCATGCCTGTAATCCAAGATATTTAAGAGGCTGAGATTGGGGGATTAGGGTTCAAAGCCATCATGAGTAGGAAAGTCTGTAAAAACCCTTATCTTCAATCGACCATCAAAAAGCTAGAGTGGCAAAGTGCCAGTCTTGAGTAGAAAAGCTTAGGAGCAGCACTCATGAATTCAAGCCTCAGTACCAACACATTATGTGCATACACACACACACACACACACACACACACACACACACACTTTTCTCTATATATACTATTCCCCTCCCTACTTTCATATCTCCTTTCTCTCACCCAGACCCTTCCCTTCCTGTTCCCTCCTCCCTACCCCTCCTTCTCTCTCCCTATCTTCCTCTCCATCTACCTCCTCTCAGCTTGGGCAGCTGCTGAGTGTTTTACAAAGAGCAAGACTTTCTTGGGAACCGGTGATGGGAGTGTACCCCAAAAAATCTACATTTGCTATATTAGATCACTGAGATTTGATGGCATTTTTGTAAATGCAAAACCACCTCAACTACAGCTGCAGTTTGAATATGGGTCCCCAAAGTCCAGGTGTTGAAGGTTTCATGCCCAGAGTGGTGCCGGTGGAAGGTGGGGTTTAGCAGGCGGTTTGTGCTCTTGGAGGTGTGCCCTTGAAGGAAACCGAGAGACCCTGGCTGATTCTTCCTCTTCTTTGCTTCCTGTCTCATGACATAAGTTGTTTGCTCTACCATGCACCCCCGAAATGATGTCCCACCCTTGCTGGAGGGCCAGAATTATGAGGCCACTCAATCTCCACAATCATGAGCTAAATTATACCTTTTCTCTTCATATGCTAACTGCTTCAAGTATTTTGTTGCAGTGGCAGAAAACTAGCATCTCTACTCTTCTATGCCATTTCCCTTGCTGCAGGGCCTGTTGGCTCCTAAATGTATCCTGGCCAAGCCATTCCACACCCGTGCATTTTGCTGTTCTTCCTCTGTTGCTAGGAGGAAACACCCTGTATTTCTTTGACCCTCTTTCTCAGAAGGTTCACATAGGGTAGTGGGGTCACAAGTGAAAGAATGGCTTCTTTATATTCCAGGAGTCTTCCTCAGGAGTAAGATCCTGAGTTCTGGGGCAAAGAATGGCAATGCCCAGATCTGATGATGGCAATAAACTATTCTAATGTATGGACTCCATATGAAATGTGTCACATGCTCCCAGATTTATTCCTCCCCTAAATGTTTTCTTTCAAAGCCCTAGTTGTCTCTTCTTCCCTAACTCATGGGTAGATCCACTGCTTCAGCTACCAATCTCACAAGACTCTTGTTGACATCATACAAGGTGCAAATCAGTTTTGGTACAAGGAATTTTTCAGAGAATGTCCTGATAAGCTCAATGCAAGGAGGAGGAAGAGGAAGAGAAGGAGGAGGAGGAGGAGGAGGAGGAGGAGGAGGAGGAGGAGGAGGAGGAGGAGGAGGAGGAGGAGGAGGAGGAGGAGGAGGAGGAGGAGGAGGAGGAGGAGGAGGAGGAGGAGGAGGAGGAGGAGGAGGAGGAGGAGGAGGAGGAGGAGGAGGAGGAGGAGAAGAAGAAGAAGAAGAAGAAGAAGAAGAAGAAGAAGAAGAAGAAGAAGAAGAAGAAGAAGAAGAAGAAGAGGAAGGAGCTGTTGTTAAATGTTTACCTTTTATGAAGTATGCAATGGACTAAGAGCAGGGTTCTCAACACTGGTATCCCAGTTGGTATTTTGCAACATCAATATACTTGGCCCTCTTTAGAGGAGTCATTGATACTGAAGCTGATGGGTAGAGAACATGGGTGCTGTTTATACATCCTGTGATGCCTATACTCAGCATCTGCCTATGGCAGAATCATCTGGTCCAAAATGTCTTGATGGAGGTTTGGAAAACTCGAGCTAGATTCAAGGTTTAATTATGACTTTTGTCTTTAATTACAGATTTCTATTCTGGATCTTGTTGTTTATGCACGGTATATGCTTACATTGTCTTCTACATGAGACAATATTTGGTGATTGCAATCTGCAAAATAAATGGCATAAGATAGATAGAAGATAAAAAGAAATGACGCGGGCTGGGGATATAGCCTAGTGGCAAGAGTGCCTGGGTTCGATTCCCCAGCACCACATATACAGAAAACGGCCAGAAGCGGCGCTGTGGCTCAAGTGGCAGAGTGCTAGCCTTGAGCGGGAAGAAGCCAGGGACAGTGCTCAGGCCCTGAGTCCAAGGCCCAGGACTGGCCAAAAAAAAAAAAAGAAATGACGCAGTATTATCAACAAACAGCACCACCACTAAATCTTTTGGAACTGTCTTACATTTTAAACATCATTTTTATTTTTACCTGATTTGCCAGGTGCTGTAGTTTAAACCAGTACTCCTAGCTGATTGAGAAGCAGAGATCCATCAAAACTAGCCTGAGCATAGAATTTCACAAGACTGTCCACGGCCATACCACCCTGAACGCGCCCGATCTTGTCTGATCTCGGAAGCTACGCAGGGTCGGGCCTGGTTAGTACTTGGATGGGAGAATTTCACAAGACTATCTCAAGCAGTGGCTTACTTCAGTGATATTTGCCCACCATCTCTGGAAACATGGGCAAGCACAGTAGGAGGAACTCATCTCACACTAGCCCTGGCATTAAGTGACACTCTGGCTCAAAAAGTAACAAACATGTGCCGGGCAAGAGTCCTATCATCTGCCAGGCAAATGTTCAATCTCAGTGCTTCCAAAATACAAAAAGAAAGTGAACATACTATGGAGTCCCTCCTAGGAGCAGCTATCAATTATTCTTTGTTCTCCTTTGAAACAGTTGAATTTTAAAAGCTTAATCATAATATAATATCACACAACTAGAAAAATGTCTAGATCACAGTTTACTTTTTTAAAAAAATACTATTAAGTTATGAAAAAAAAGTGTTGAGCTCAATTTTCAATACTCCTGGGGGTCGGAAATGAAACAAAACACAATCTCTTATTTTTTCAATAACAGTAAAGCCAGTAACATGGGGTACTTTATAAAACAAATAATGCCTGATGTCCTGGGGCTAAAGAAACTGTTGGCAGATGCTGCAAAAATCACAGCTGTTTCCATCTGATTCAGTGACTGACCTCAGGCTCAGAAGCCGTTTTTATGCCTTTTGAAACACAGCAAAGCTAGCTTTTCTGCACATGTGGCTAGAGAAAACAAGGGAAGCTTTCTTGGTTTCTTTTTTACCTCTTGGTCAAAAAAAGACTTTTAAAAACCTTGACAAGAACTGTCAAGAAATTCAGATCATAGATTCAGAAAGAAGATGCATAGGAATTTCTCAATGTGCTCCTCATGGTTTGTGTTTTCAATCAACAAAACAAATACATTTTGTAACCATGAGGGTCAAGGGGCTGCAGTGTTTCCCCAATGGAAAATGGTGTTGCGCTAACTGAAGCATATGGACCCCGCCTGTAAGAAGGGATTTCTGTGACTTCATTCACTTCCCTACTTCCCACATGCATCTTGAGGTTGTAAGGGAGTCTGCCAGAAACTCTGAGTCAGCCCTTTCTTGAGCAGAGCTCCATCCCAGGGGATAAAGGGCTTAGAAAGTAGGGAAGATGCCATAGTTTGACATAAGACAGCTGTGTGGGAAAGGAAAGGGGGCAAGAGGTGAAAGGAGTGGAGACACTGAACTCATCCCAGAGGCCCACAGACCAGTGGGAAAGGCAGCACACCCTGCAGGGATGTCGAACAAGGAACTCCACTGGAAGAAAGAGATTCGTTTATTCATCATGACAGTGTTCAGAAAACTACTAGCAAAGATTAAGTAACTCCTTTTATCACTATTGTCATCGCTTCCGTTATGCTCTTAAAAGTGACATCTTTCACAAATCGAAGTATCTGATGTTTTTTAGCAAATGAAAGGTTTAAATAGAAATGAACAAGGGTTTCATTCTCTCATTGGTTAAATAAATGGCAGTGGGTTGGAAAATAAAGAAAGGGGCTAAAAATCTTGAAATACTGTCTAAATTAAGCGATTGCTCAACTTCCATTGGTTAAATAAGCAGCTATTTCACGTCGACATCTAAGCTTTCAAATTTGTATATAAGAAAAACATTTTAACATTGTAAGAGAAGATCCTTCTACAGTACATAATGTAATTTTCCATCCTCTAATTACACTGGCAAGCGAATGCATCCTTAACCAGGGAGAACAGGGAAGAGCTGGGAGAGACTTCCACCCACAGGTGTCCGCAGGTCTGTGAAGCCCCTTGAAGCTCCATAGATGACTACACACAGGCTGCATTTCTAATCAGCCTCTCTAAGTGATCTAATCAGCCTCTCTGAGTGATCCAACTTGTACAATGTTCAACGCTGGCACTGCACAGGACCTAAGGCAATGCATGATTTATTCAATGTATTCATGATGAGTGTGTACTATTGTGCCACCATACTGGAACACAATTATACACACAGGACAGATTGAGGCTATTTATCTAGCCATAAAATGATTCTAAATTTTCACTTTGAACATGAATAGTCAACAATAAGCTACAAGTAGAATCAAATTAATATGACTGTGAAACTCCTTCTCTAGTCTTACAGTTTAATTTCTGTTTCTAGACAGTCTTCAGGAAAATTACTCTCCTAAACGTTTGTTCCTACAGATAATGTAAAGACTGACTACAGGTCTCAAGCCATGGCTAATTCATTCAAAGCGTGCTTATTATTTTGTACCTCTACTCTGCCAAACACAGGACAAGTAAACAATACTATGTGATCACCTTACCTATTTCTCTCTCCTAAAGTTCACAAAAATATGCCCTCACATTATATTACTCACATGAATACCTTGATGGAAGAACTTCAGGGTTTATATAGTTGGGATTCCTTGTTTTCTCTTGGTAGACTATGCAATCCCTGGCAGTTTTGGCTTCCTGATTTGCTAAATCAGTTCTAGAGGAGATTGTGGATTAAACATTTGTGGAAATTGGAGCAGATCACTTTGCCTCTGCCTGTATTTTTTTAATCTCAAAATGTGAATAATGGACAAGATAATAATTCCATGAGGTCACGTGGTTATAAAATTATACACCTATGCTTTGAGAGTTGGTTAAGTAAAAATTTCAGAAATTAAAAGTCATAACTCAAGCAGATAAAATTATAAGACTTCAGTCAGAAGTTTATTAAAGTACAATCCTCCAAAAAGAAAAACTGGTCCTTATGCAAATATAAAATAAACATGTACCAAAATTTTATTCAAATATGTAATGAGGGAATGAATCAGAGAGTAAAATCAATTTACAAAGTATTTTGAAAACTAAATATTTATAGACAATATCATGGATGATTGTTGGAATAAGTATAAAGCTGGCTAATTTCTAAGAGAGTAGTAAGTTGTAAATATTAAGGTTATGTTTCCACAAGAAATAATTTTTTTTTTTTTGGCCAATCCTGGGGCTTGGACTCAGGGCCTGAGCACTGTCCCTGGCTTCTTTTTGCTCACTCTGCCACTTGAGGCACAGCGCCACTTCTGGCCACTTTCTGTACATGTGGTGCTGGGGAATTGAACCCAGGGCCTCATGTATACAAGGCCAGCACTCTTGCCACTAGGCCATATCCCCAGCCCAAGAAATAAATTATTTGTATCTCTATGGGATGAAAATCTGTAATATAACTTCAGCCATTCAGCACTGCTAGAACAATCAAGCCTTGCATCACACTGAGAAACATTCTAAATCTTTTCTGTACATTTCCATGTTTCAGACAACTTGTTTGACAAACTCAGATTATCTCTCATAAGTGAAAGCTCTTCCTTCGTGTTGTTACTGTTACATTGGAGACATGATTTTACCATGGAGCCCCAGCTGGCTTCCAACTCTTTATCCTCTGACTTCAGCCCCCTGAGCTCTAGGAATACAGGTATGTGCTGCTACACCAGACTCTAAAACACCAGTTAGTAAAATGTCTGGTGACAGTGCACAGATATTCATATTTAAAAACAAACAACAACAAAAAATAGGTACTCACCTCCAGCTGGCTGAAGTGATGTCCCTCCATCAACCTCCTGAGTAGCTAAACATCACCTAGCTTGATTCTTTTTTTTTTTTTTTTTTTTTTGCCAGTCCTGGGCCTTGGACTCAGGGCCTGAGCACTGTCCCTGGCTTCTTTTTGCTCAAGGCTAGCACTCTACCACTTGAGTGATAGGGTCACTTCTGGCCATTTTCTATATATGTGGTGCTGGGGAATCGAACCCAGGGCTTCATGTATACAAGGCAAGCATTCTTACCACTATGCCATATCATCAGCCCCACCTAGCTTGATTCTTGATCAGACTATTTAATTTTTAGAAAAAGATCATTATTGCTTTTATAGGATACACATACAATTTCCATATATTTTAGGATAGCACTCTAACTGTAACTCTTATTCATTTTGTGTTAGAATTTCCTAACAATGTAGAAATAAATCTGTATCTAAATATCTTATTCATTAAATGCAATACAATGCATACTTAAAGATACAGTTGAATGCAGGCTATTAAACAAATCTAGAGTTTGTAAATATTCTAAGGATAAATTTAAAGATTTATTAGACATCTACAAGTGCCTACTAGTTGTAAAATTATAAATTTTTACAAAAATCTTTAAAAATACTTTAAGCTTCATGCTAAAGAAAGTGAGCCACAAATGAAATCTCATTTTAGGATGTAAGGTGTCTGCTAACTCCTTTGCATACTGACTGCATGATACCACCTATGTGAACATACTTGATAGATCAAAATATGCACAAACACAACCCAGTGGAACTCTTGACTACTCCCTTCTCTGTGAATGAAGACTAATACCTCCTCCCATATTTGATTTTTGAAAACTAACTCATATACAAAATAAAAAAGAACCCATCTATTTAAAAAGGCACACACCTTTCATTTCTACCATTTTATTACAGATTTTTAACCTTAAAACATCATATTTATTTTCTTAGCATCCACTTTAAGAAAACAAGTCAGAGACAGGGGTAAGTTCTGTGTGTTTATGTGAACCAAATTATTCTTTAGAAATCCACAAATATATTCACTCTTTTAATATCAGAAAGTATTACATACTAGAATTAATGTTTAGACTTCAATTATCAGTTATACAAAAATAATATAGCATGAATTTTCATTTATTACAAAACAAAATACATTGTTTCAAGGTGAGTGCAACTAAAATAAACATGGGTCCCTGAATCTTTTATTTACCATTCAGCGCTTTGAATAACTGGCGGGAAATACAGGAAAGCAACATGTGGAGAAACCAGGATGGTCAGAAGTGGAGAAGCTGAAGACTCCACTCAAACTGGCTTCTAAGGAGCTTGGAGTTCCAGCACTGGGAGCACAAACTTGGATTAAGATAATGATTCCTAAAAATAGCCTATTCAATGCAAATATGTCACCTTGATTACACAAGGCACAAGGAAACTTGCCAAAAAAGTTAGTTCAAGTCAGCAGCTCAAAGGAGAACTTGGGTTTCCAAACCTTTATTCTGCTGTTTTGCATTAAGAAGAGGATTTATGAGAGACAGCCCAGAGACATTGGTGGTAGTAGCCACCCATCACCGTGAATCTGTGGGAGCAGAAGGAGGAACTTAAGGCTGTCATGGGGAATTTGAAGAAGAAAATGCCCCAAAGGTCACTTTTCCAAGGGTAAGAGAAAAAAGAGATACCAAGTGAAATTCTTGAATGTGAAGCTATGTGAGCCATGACCAAATGATCCTTCTCTTTGGTCTTCTCTTGTAGCAAACATTATTTGGGCAAGTGATCATATACATACATATATATATATATATATGTATATGTGTGTTAGTATAAATTAAATTAGAATCAATAGATCCATCTTTCTTTTAATTCCAGCTCAGTCGTATTGTAATGTCATTGATAGCATAAATTCACGTCGACGTTTAGTTATCCTTGTTCAAAACGAGGAAAATACTCTGTGGTAAACACTTTCAGTAATAATCTACTTCAACAATAACAAAACTATAAAGAGAGGATGGAATGTTTTATAAAGCAATAATTGTCATTTGTCCTTGTTAGACACTCAAAGAATGAAAAGGTTGGAGAAACATTTTGGAGGCAAAGTGGGACAGGAATGCCATCGTCTTGACCTGCCTTGGCTTGGCAAGTGCTGGGATTACAGGCATGTACCACCAGACTCCACCAGAAAATCAGTCTTTAAAGAAGGGATATGTCAAGTGATGAAAGGAAGGAAATGATGGTTTATTCTAGATGAAAACTTGTGAGCACCTGTGATACGATGACCTTGGATATCCCACAGAGACATAAAGACCCCAACACATGAAAACAATATGTCCAAACCCTACCAATCTCGTTAAAACTTTGGTAGGGGAAGTTTGGTAAAAATTATTGAGGACTAATATTGTCAAATTTATTGTTTTGTTTCTAAATATATGCTCTGATTGAGGAGACTTGATCAGAATTAAGTTTTAATTTGTTTTGTTTGTGCATCTCACATTGGAATAAGATAAAAATTTATTTAAATATATTCAATATCTGTACCTAATGTCAATAGTAGGGCAATATCAATTAAATATAATTATGCAGAGCAGAAATCCAATGCAATTGATAAAATATAGAAATTAAAATATATTTTTTTAAATGGCAAAAATTATGGCATCCATTTAAAGGGTATTCTCTGGAATATATTTGCAAATAGGTAGTTTGGTAACGTAGAATTGCTTTATTTATAAATCACTAGACATAAACTGGATCAAAACCAAGGCAGCAAAATTAGCCCATATAAATTGTTAGTTGTGGATATTTCTATTTCAAAGAAGGAATGGAGCATATCATTCTGACCACTGATTCCTTATTCACTATAGAAAATATACTGGTGGTTTTGCAATTAATCTGACATTTTTATTTAGAGTACATTTTAGAGACACGGATCTTTTCCACATTATGTGCCTCATTTCTTTGATGTAGAATTATCACTGGGCAGTGTGGGACTGCTAGTATAACAAACAGCAATAGGAGAATATCAATAAACATTTTCCATTAGTTGGTCAAATCCATTAACATAGTATAAAATATGATATGAAGGAGTGGATACCTCTGGTTTATACTGATATAGCAAATACCAAGACAAACACTTTAAAAGTTTGTTAGAATAACAGTTGGGACTATTCCTGTAAGAAAGACATTAAGACACACGTGTTATGACTTTAAATAGCAATATAAACAAGGATTTGTTAACAGTACCTTTTCTAGAACCCTTTTTAACACTGCATACAGCATGCAGGTCTGTCTACTTGCTCAAATTAATTTTATGTATTTATCTATACCACCTCATTCCCAGAATGACTTGAAGTTTGTGTACTTCATTTAAAAACACAAACTACCGGGCTGGGGATATGGCCTAGTGGCAAGAGTGCCTGCCTCATATACATAAGACCCTGGGTTCGATTCCCCAGCACCACATATACAGAAAATGGCCAGAAGTGGCGCTGTGGCTCAAGTGGCAGAGTGCTAGCCTTGAGCAAAAAGAAGCCAGGGACAGTGCTCAGACCCTGAGTCCAAGCCCCAGGACTGGCAAAAAAAAAAAAACAAAAACACAAACTACCTAGCCAGAAGCTCTTCTGTCATTCATTCATAGGCACTACTTTGACCCCATGTGCATTGATGTAGGTGAGAAGAATTCGGGCTCTCTGTTCTATCACATCGATGAGCTTCTCAATTCCTTGTCTACCTCCTTGACTTTCCCAGTACACCTTATCAAGAAACAGAGACTGAAGGAGTTTCTGCCGTAAGTGCTGGCTCTTCAAAACAGAAACTGCAGACTCGGGAAACCTGAAAAAATAACATGACATTTCATGCTTCGTGATTGCTTGGAAAAAGTATTCCTTTCCACGTTACTCTGCTCTTCATTAATCGGACATGAATCACATGACAAAATGACATATTGAGAACCAAAACATTTTGTCACTAGCTGACACCTCTCCTAATAATAATATACTAGAAAAACATGCTTCAAGTGAACTTCATTTTTTATACATCAGAATTTCACATACAAGGCAATATTTACAAGCAGAGAAAGGTACAGAATTAGTATTCCATTAGATCAGCAAAAATATTTCCCTCGATATTAAAACTTCCTTTACCCATAGAACTCCTATAATAGTACCTTCACAGTGTGAAGGTGAGGTTTTGTGTTAAAAAAAAATGTTAGAAGCAAAATGCTGACAGTATTGCTAATTAACTTTTCTTGAGTAAAAGTTACACAACTGACTTTGAATTGTGACAATCCTAAATGTATGTGTTACAATGAGAAAGGAATCATTGAAAAGACTGAGAAAGAACTGCCTTTGATTCAGATTATATTTCCGGAATGTTATGACTTGAGAACATTATATTTTAGTGAAGTGTTAGATTCTACTGCACTCCAGGTCTTTACATCCTTGGAGTCATGACAGTGAAGGGGATAGAGGGACTCCAACCATTCCTCTTCTTCTCTACTTCCATCTAGACACCAGTGGGCAAAACCACTGTAAGAACTTCCATTGTGGTACACCACTCTTGTGGAACGACCAGCAAATAGTCATGGACTATAGTCATGGACTAGCCTGCAAAGCTGTGAGCTTTCTATATTGTAAGATGATTATCTCAGCCAACGTAGTAGAGAAAGCTGGCCAATTTTAAATAAATCTAGTCAAATTTAAGTTTCATTGCCAGTGAGTCCCATAAAGGGATATCTCTCTGCAGCACTGAAGGCCATGTCAGAAAGTTCCCAGCTAAATTACCTAGGGAATCTATTACACTTGCTTCTCTTTTATAGAAAGTGCAAATTCAGAGGTTGCTATGTGCCATATCTGATGAACTTTGCAAATTGTCTGGTTCAAATATCACAGGAGATAGTGTGCTAAACCCATAATTTGGCTTTGCTCAGCTCTCCTTAGGATTCTGGGAGGGCATTGTGAAAATACCAGGACTTACTGGAATTTTCAATAATCAGTGGCACCTGAAATTTTTCAGTAAGGAAAAGCACATACTTCAAGAGCACACCTTGCCCCAAATCCCAGATCTTATAAACACTTCCCCTCACCAAAATGAGGGAAAGACTGGGATTGGTGAGGTGACGTCCAAACTACAGCACAGATACTACCCAGAGTGTACAAATGCCAGGGATCCAGCGCCTGGTGAATCTGATGCTGCTCAAAGGCCCCAAGCCGCAGAGCCGGACATGTTTAACAACTCTCAGAGGATCACACTCAGTAACGCCTTTTACATGCTCTGAGACATGTCCTGTGTAATCACATAGGCTGGAGTAGTAAGTAGCTTTTTTTGCTCCATGAAGTATTACTGATCCATGAATTGTAAATTCTATAGCTCTTCAACAGATTTAGCTGTGGCAGAAAGGATGAGATGAAAGTGTCAGAACTGTTACTCTCTTCAGTGACTAATATTTTCAATAAAAGAAAACAAGAATATTGCTGGTACCTTCATGACCTTTGATTGCTAGGAATTCTCAATGCATAAGTGTGGGATTAGCAATGTCTTCCACTTTGCTTCAATGTGAGAATTATATATTCAAAGAAGGTTTGATCTTAAGTCCATTCCTTTTCGTAATGCATTTAGACTTTAATAGTCTTTGAGAAAATAAATAAAATAATTCATATTTATCTGAAAGTGTGAAATGGATGAGCTGTATGCTCGAGGCACTTTCAATTCTAAGAGGAAATTTAAGGCCTTTTAATATCAGCTGAGTAAGTAATGACTTAAGAATGCAAATTTTTTCTATGCATAAATTTTCCTTAGCTTAGACAGTTAAAAGCCAAGAATCTGCCATGTATTTGGCTTTTGATTCACAAATACATGTGAAGAACAGGTCTAACAGAGGAGATGGCAAAACCTCATGAAAGTGGGTCTCACAAAACAGGAAAGAGTGTTGCTTTAGATGTCAAAAGTATATAAAATCCACATACAGTATATAAAATCACAGAGCTCAGGAAGAACAATTTGAATGCACTTCTGAGTATTATAACCGATAGTTTTATACTTCTGTATTTTCCTGCTTTTGCCTTGGGTTTTGGTGCGGGCAGGTGTGGGGTAGGGCCTCATTGATGCTAGGCAAGTGTTCTTCCACTGTGCTGTGCTTCCAGCCTTATTAACAAGCTTAATGATCACAGAGTTTGAATGCCACAGGGTATTACAAGAAGAAACAGGATGCTTTCCTGTCATCACTTAGATTCACTATGCTATTCTACCAGTGCACCTTTGTGATTTCAAGGGTTCAATCTACCCTAATTTCTTAGTCAATCTGATTCTTGACTAAAGCATGAAGCAAATGGAAGGTGTATCTACTAGCTGTGAAATGAAGCTAGTCGTCCAGCCACAATTTCTGAAGCTCAGAATTTATAGCTACTTCCTGCCACTAGGGAATCTTTATCTCTTCTCTCTACAAATAGTTGTAAGATCAAATGCCCCATAATCACTTCTTGTATTTTCCCTCTGAAACACAGAATTCCTTCTTTACTTTTACATGGATCCCCTTCCACTCAGACTCCTTTCTAAGTTCTGTCAGAGGTCTCCAAGTTTTTTAGATTTTTCCCTGAATTTTTACTCAGTCCTGAGTATAACGATACTTCCCTAACTGGCCTCCTCCTTCCACCTTCATTTCTGGTATTCCATATCTCCCTCCCCAATCTATATCACCTGAAAGAATTTTTAAGATTTCAAAAGCCCTCTTATCTGACCTCAAGAGCAGCTGTCCTGTTACATTGTGTCCTGTTCCCTAGTTGGCAATCTTTCCCCCCTGTATTGAAGTAATTTGTGTTTATTATAAAATAGGACATTCTGCCATATCAGTATCTGCAGGTCTATTGCATTCTCCTGTGTTCCACCTTGCTCCCTAACGTTGAGTCTTTGCCTGTTTATCTATGCTTTTCCAGTCCCTATTCTAGCAACCCCTATGCTTGTCCAATCTAACCCCACAAGGATTTTCCTCAATGTGGGCCAAGAAACCTAAGTTAATGAATTATTTCTAAATCAATATAATGTAATAAAACTCTCTCTTCTGTAAAAGTGGGAAATTTGCATTTATGCCCAGTGAAATATAGATGAACAGTGATTGTGCTTATTGTACCTGTCACAGTGAAAAAAATCAGGGCACATTATCTACCAGTTACCTTTCTTCAAAACTGATTAACCTTAATACATTTTTCCCTTCACTGATTTTTATGGAGTTTACTGAATATAGCATGTCTTGATTAAAATTGCCCACATCTTAATTTAAGTCATTCATTTCTCTAACTCATGTATCTTGGATCATTTCTTTAAATTAACTGCTTAACTAATAGGAATAATGCAATTTCTTGGTCATGATCTATTTAAAAACACAACTGGAGAATTCCTTACAACAAAAATGTCAAGAAATAAAAAGTAAATGTTGAAGCAATATTTTGCCTATTTCCATCTATTTAGGATACAAATTCTTTGAAGTTAAATTAAGTCTTTACAAAGGATGACAAAAATAAATTATCTTGATATTTAAAAAAAAAGAAACCTGTTGGACAGAAGACATGATATGAAACTTGTAGGCTCTTGGGCTGCTGAAGGATGTGCTGGTTCCCTGAATGGTTGGTTTCCCTTCTCTGGCTCTCTATTCCAAGATTCACATTCAAAATCCTTTGAAGGATTACATCTAATAGAGTATGTGTACATCCATAAATATATTACTTCCATCAGAAAACTTACTCTTTGATGCCTTCCAACAATTTGAAGTTTAAGTTATCTTCACTTCTGTCAAAGAAACCCTTATTGTCTATAAAGACCAAATGCCTTGGGTCGTGTGTTCGCTGGACAATGTGGGCTAGAGGCACAGAACTGGGGTCACCACAGTTTGGTTTCAATCCATTCTGCACACAGGTATCTTCCTTCCGTGGTCGGAATCCACAGCAATTTGTATCTAAGCGATTATAAATCTGGAAATGGAAAATAAAACCAAAATCCAAGATGTTAAGGGGAGAATAAGCTTGAGACAGTCAGATTTCCAAAGAGTTGGGATTTCTGAATCACTGACTTGCCAGACTTTGAGTGAGCCCGGCTCATTTAATTCAAGGCAACTCTCAGAATAAATCCAAGGTCCACGCCTTCTGACTCAGCAGTGGTTCTAAGCATTTGCAGCTTCTGGTAATAGCACAAAAGTCAAATGAGCCAAGATAGACATCTCCACCCTGAGTATTCAAAGTTCCCACTGACCCCACAGGCACACATGTGACCAGAGGATTTCAGACTTCACTCAGGAATGAAAAGACACCATTAGGCTTTCATGTATCATTTTCTTATGCCCTTCCAATGGGGACATACAAACTCTAATCAATTCATCTGCTCTAAAAGAGAGAGAAGGAAACTCCAGGAAACTCTTATCTCCAAGTAACCACCAAAAAAGCTGGGAGTGAGTTGTGGCTCAAGTTGTAGAGCACTAACCTTGAGCAAAAATCTCAGGAACAACACCCAGGCCTTGAGTTCTGCTTCTTCATTATTCTCCTTTAGTTTATCCCCTGATGTCACTGGGTTTTGTGTTGGGGTTTTTTTTTGGGGGGGGGGGGTGGTGTGGAGGTTTTTTTGGTACCCTGTATCTTGTATATACATTTATCTGATTTGAGGAAGGGGAGGAGAACAACAAAATGGTGAAACAGACTGGGAATATGGCTTAGTGGTAGAGTGCTTGCTTTGTATTGCTTTGTATGCATGAAGCCCTGGGTTCAATTCCTCAGTACCACATAAACAGAAAAAGCTGGAAGTGGCACTGTGGCTCAAGTGGTAGAGTGCTAGCCTTAAGAAAAAAAGAAAAAGAAAAAAGAAGCCAGGGACAGTGCTTGGACCCCTAGGACTGGCCAAAAAAAAAAAAAAATAGCAAGACCACGAACAAAGGGTAAACCAATGCAACAGGGATACTCACAAGACACTATGTTGGAAATTAACTTTACAACTTGGGGGGAAAGAAGTTCCTGGGGAGGGAAAGTGGGAGAAAATGAGAGAGGGGGTAACAATGTTCAACAAGAAATGTGCTCATGAACTTGCTTATGTAACTGTAAACCCTCTGTTCATCACCCTTAAAATAAAATTAAAATTAAAAAAGAAGTTCATGGTTGAGCATGCTCACTGAATGGCTGGGAAGTAAAGTAGACTAGGAAGGGGCTGGAGTCTCACAATCCCCTTCAAGGATCTGTCCAGTGAACTGAACGCCTCTCACTAATTGCCACCTCTTTAAGGTTTCCATACTAGCCGATAGTACCACAGGCCTCTAGGGGATGTTTAAGATCTCAACTAGAAGCCAGGTGGGGTGGTACATGCCTTTAATTCCAAGCTGTGAGGGAGTAAGAGGTAGAAGCATCACAAGCTTACCAGCCCAGGCTAAGTTAGCAAGACCCTATCTCAAAACACAAAATGTCTGGAGATATAACTCAGGTGGTAATGGGCTTGGTTAGCATGCTGTTCAGAAGAGAATTCAGTCCTCCAAATGTATTGTTACATATAATGAGCTCTTCAGAGGTAAGCCTTAATTTGATCGCATCTATAAATGTAATACTTTTCTATTTTTAAAACTACATGAAAAGTTACATTTGGAAAATACTTATGCAAGTCATCTTTTTCCACAATGCCAACATAAGATTGTTTCCTGCGGAGTATTTTTAAAGTGTTCTTTCTGTCTGCTCTAATTTTGAATCACTCAGCTGTCTGGCGATTTCACTTCCTTGACAGGCGGTGACGCCATGCAAGTCCGACAGACATTATTGCTGAAATTGGGCATGCGTTTTCTTCCACAAAATATTGCTGCTTGATTTTTTTTCAGATCCACACATGGACTTGGGGGAAATATTGTCACATACAGAGTATATGGATGTACATGGTATGTGGTATGTGTGCGATTGTGTGTAATGCATACAGTGTATGTGAATGTGTGTTATGTTGTGGTATGTATTATATGTGTGTGGTTGGTATGTGTGTGTGTGCACAGTGTCTGTGTTGATTTTGTATGTGATGTATGTTGTATGTGTTACTTCTGTGTGTGATGTATGGTGTGTGTATATGTACCTAGAGATTTAGAATAAAACTATAAACCCTCAAATAATCTGTTTGCTCTGTTTGCTCTGATCCTCCAGTTGTCATGAATTATGTCTTTGGATTATTGCTTTTGTCTAGCCAAGAGCTTATGTAGCTCTTAAATCACACTCTCTGAATCTTCTCTAAATTTTGTTTATAATCTTCCTTCCAAACTCCCATTCAATTTACCAAAACTAATTTGACTACAAAAGTATAATCCACTCAAATTCAGTGTCATTTTGCTTGGCAGGTGATTTAGTTATATATTGTATACATTTCTGCTTATTTTGAAGACAGTTTGCCAATTTTAAAGCCTAATAAAGTACGTTCTACACAGCTATGATTCTATAATGCACTTTTAATATACTTGTTTATAACACACATTAAAACAATCATTTCATTTAAGTACCTCATGATTAAGCTCTATAGCTCACACCTAAGTGTCTATGTTCTTTGGTAATTATCCTACAAAGAAGGCTGTTGGGGGATAAATTTTGTCTGCTAAGCAATTCTGAATCTTAATAATTATCATAGCTTGCATGTATCCACATCTTCTCATTCTTTAAAGCAAGAGAAATTTTCTTGCAAATTATACCTACATTTGAAAACAATTGCCAACCACGATCTCCCACAAAACTTATCTTTCCTTTTATAGGGAAATAAAGCTTTTTGATATTTACCTAACTAAAATTATACTAAAAAAAAAAAAAACAGGTGTTCTAGCAAATTTCCTTTTGTTTTTCGTGAAGAGATATGTTTAGATATGTTTCCTTTTAGAGATATTTTTATTCCATTTTTAGTTTTGTTGGTTTTGCCTGTAGGGAGACGTATCTTCCGAATGACTCAGCATAGTACCTAAGCCAGGGCACCTGAGCCTCACTGACTTGAAACCAGTCGGTCGCTGGTAACTCACGCCTGTCATCCTAGCTACTCAGGAGACAGATAAAGAGGATCAAGGTTTGAAGCCAGTTGAGGCAAAAAAGTCTTTTGGACTTTTAAGTGGAGATGTCATCTCCAGATAACCAGAAAAAAGCTGGACTAGGGGCATTGCTCAACAGATAGAGCACCAATCAAGCAAACCAAGCAAACTCAATAGCTTGAGTTCATACTCTGGTACCAACAAAACAGAAAAGAAAGAAATCTGCAGGTACATAAGGCTTTCCACATGCACAATTAAATCATAATACCACATACTGAGTGTTTAGTATGTACAAGGAATGGTATACTTTATCTTTCACATGGATTGTTTCATTCAGTCCACCTAGAAACCTTAAGTGACTGGTACTACAAGGGTCACTGCTGGTAAGTCAGGAAGTACAGGTGTAAGGAGACTAACCAACTTCCTACCCTGAAGTCCCTCAGCTCACAAGGGGTAGAACTCAGGATTCCACCCAAGTGCTCCTGACTTTGAGTCCCTGCTCTCAGTCAGTCATTCACTGGGTCTCTCTAGTGATGCCTCCAGGGCATGAGTAGCAATTGCACTGGCAAAGAACGTTAGGTGATATGCCATTGGTCCATGTCGGCTTATAGGAATTTCAGCAGAACTTCCATGCAAAACTTTATCAAAAAGCTCATGAAGGAGAGCCCTTCCAGTAAGATGTAAGAGACTGGAGGTATTCGCTAGAAAAAAGCAAAGGTACCCTGGTACCAGTGGCTCACACCTGTAATCCTAGCTACTCAGGAGGTTGAGATCTAAGGGTCATGGTTCAAAGCCAGCCCAGGCAAGAAAGTCAGTGAGATTCTTATCTCTAATATCCTACTCAAAAAAGATGAAACTGGTTCTGTGGCTCAAGTGGTAGAGTGCTTGCCTTGATCACAAAGAAGCACAAGAACAGCGTCCAGGCCCAGAGATCAAGCCCCAGGACCAGGAAAAAAAATTAAAATTAAAAAAATAAGCAAAGATATGAGTATAGAAAATCTAAAGATAGCTATAAAGCAACAGATAGTATGAGAATAGTACCTGTCCAAATAGACTATTGTTTTGTTAAAATAATAATAGTAATAATATATAAATGTTGGAGAAATGAACACTGAAAAAACACAAAATACCTAACAAATTTTTGTTCAGCAGGTAAATTACTCCACCAAAATTCTATCAAATTTCTACATTCTGGGCTGGGGGTATGGCCTAGTGGCAAGAGTGCTTGCCTTGTATACATGAAGCCCTGGGTTCAATTCCCCAGCACCACTTATGTAGAAAATGGCCAGAAGTGGTGCTATGGCTCAAGTGGCAGAGTGCTAGCCTTGAGCAAAAAGAAGCCAGGGACAGCGCTCAGGCCCTGAGTCCAAGCCCCAGGACTGGCCAAAAAAAAAAAATTTTTTTTTTACATTCTTACTTGCAATATTTTGTCTCCTCCTGGTCTGACACACGGAACAGTACAGCCCAAGAACACATAGCTGGAAGTCATGGAACGCATGCGCAAGTAATCTAAGCAAATGGTGAATTAGAATCTGGGGCCTAAAATGAATGCTAGAGATAGGTGTGTCTGTGGGCTTCTTCATGTCCTCAGTGGAACTGGGAGAAAGGCAGAAGGCAAAGGAGCAAGGGAGCTAGGATCAGGGGAAATCATGAATAAAAAACGTCTGAGGCTGGGCTATGGTGGTCCATGCCTATAATCCTAGCTACTCAGAAGGAAGAGATATGAGAATCAGGGTTCGAAGCCAGCCCAGGTAAGAAAGTCTATAAAACTTAGCTCCAATGAAGCGCCCAAAAAGCCAGAAGTGGAGCTGTGGCTCAAGTGGTAGGGCCTTGATCACCCACCCAGGACAGCATCCAGGCCAGGCCCTGTATTCAAGCCCCAAGAATGGCACAACTAAACACATAAACACAAACACACACACATACACACACACACACACACACACACACACCAAAAAAACAATCTGAATGTACCTAGAAGCTGAGAGCAAACAAAATTAGGACCTTCTACCTCACATAAGATGGGGAAGTCCCAGTATCCAAATCTTTTTCTCATTTACTAGTTTTAGTTAAGTTAGATCAACCTGTGCACTTTTCCACCTCTATATAGGTCAGGGTGAACTTAGATCCACTTGTGTACATGTTGATGTGTCTTTCTGGCTTGGTCAGTCAGTATCATATGCTTCTCTCAGTATCTTCAAACTGCATATTTTGCCAATTTAAAATATGCATCTTTAGGGCTGGGGATATGGCCTAGTGGCAAGAGTGTCTGCCTCATATACATGAGGCCCTGGGTTCGATTCCCCAGCACCACATATACAGAAAATGGCCAGAAGTGGCGCTGTGGCTCAAGTGGCAGAGTGCTAGCCTTGAGCAAAAAGAAGCCAGGGACAGTGCTCAGGCCCTGAGTCCAAGCCCCAGGACTGGCCAAAAATAAATAAATAAATAAATAAATAAATAAATAAATAAATAAATAAATAAAATATACATCTTTAGAAAGAAAACTGAACTTTGAAGAAAGAAAGTTTACATATTTAACAAAAGATGTAAAAGTAGAATTTAGCAATTAGTCATAGTAATTCACCTAAGCCCATTCAATGAATGGCATTATTGAGTGTCCTTTGCTAAAAATTGCTACATACTTTGTATTCAGCTTGTTACAAAGCTTCTCCAAAGGATTGTCCTGTGCTGGAAAAAGATCAAACCAAAAAAAAGGCAGTTGCCTAGCCCTATAGAAATTTTCAAAGTAGTATACAGTTAATGAAGTAGAAAAAGAGTTACAAAGAAATAGGAAGGGAAAATGCTAGTCATCTTGTATTGGTTAAGTGTGTGTGTGTGTGTGTGTGTGTGTGTGTGTGTGTTGGTACAAGGGCTTGAACTCAGGGTCTAGGCACTGTCCACATGTTTTGCTCAAGGCTAGTGTTCTGCCACTGAGTCAGAACTCCACTTCCTCCGGCTTTGTGGTGATGAGGTGGAGATAAGCATCTCGACGACTTTCCTACCTGGAATGACTTCACATCAAGCTCCTCAGATCTCAGCCTCCTGAGAAGCTAGGATTCAAGGTGTGAGCCACTTTTTCCTTTCCTTCCTTTCGTCTTTCTTGGTTCTTTTTTCCTTTCTTTCTCTTCCTCTTTCTTCTTCCTCCTAATGTCACCAAGCATAGATCATAAATTCCCATACTTCATAGAGAATCTGCCATATGATTTGCCTCTAATAAGCATTTGACAAATGGTAAGTGACTATGATCAAAATAGCAAAAGGAAACGCTTTTCTCTCATCAGCAACACGCTAGCGGATACCCCTGAATCGAGCTTACTTCGCTGGACATTTGATTTGATTTTTTTTTATGCTTGCAGAAAAAGAAGTCATTTTCCACAAGGGTCTTAATTATTTTAAAAAGTCAAAGTTAGTGATATTATTGTCAGCATCCCCTCAGGCATAGACAGATACAAAACATGTGGACTTATTTATTAACTACTCACAGAGGAAAATGCTTTTGTTTCATGTTTGTCTTGTGTAAGTCAGTGCGTGCCTGCAGCCTTTCAAATGGGATTAGAGTTGGATCCATGTTGTCTACTGAATGTGTCAAGGTACATTTTGGAGACCATGGACAAGAGCAACCTGACAAGCCCACAGTCCCCAGGGGGCTTGTTATACAGATTTTACTTCCTACCCTGGGAGTTATACAAAGCAAAAGCCCACATGCTTCCCCCTCTCTTGCCTGCACCAGTAGCACTTGGGACCTCTCACCTCATGAAACAATGGATTTCACTTTTGTTCCTTGCTGCCATGGCAACAGGTACCTGCTAACTCAGTCAGTATGCAAATGTGGCTAGCAGAGCCACTGATGAAAGATGAGAAATGCAAAAATGATCTGTTAAATGTGTGTCTAACAATGGGCCCAGGCTCCTTGTATCTCTGCTTTTCTAAACAGCAATTTCTGTTCTATTCAAATTCCATTGTAGAAGTCCACATTTAAAAATAAATCAGTGTCAATGTACGTGGACTCAAGGAAGAATCTCTAGTTTCTTCCATTAGTGAATCTCAAGTAAAGACGTAGTAATGCTTCTTTGTGAATGAGCAAAAGTCTGATTAATGCTATCATATATGTGGATCTAGTTCTGTAGATACCAAATTTAAAGTCCATACTTCATACCGCAGGACAAGGGCCAGAAGCCAAGGGCTATCCCACAGAAAGGGTCACTAGGAAAGCAACAGTCTATTTTTAGGAAAAGAACATTCATATTCTATCATTTTAACAAGTAGTCTGCATGAAAATAACCTCTACCAAAGACATACCTATCTTCCCGTGAAGAAGTTAAAAGGGCAATCTTACATTTCGTAAAATTTTGATTGCTAGATGAATTTATGTTAAATAAAGAAACCTAAACTTGGAATAAAATAAGTACAATATAAGATTTTCTTACAATTATTTCCTTTAAGAAAGTGAACTATTATTTTTAATTCCTGTCACTAAGTAGGATTACAAGGGAGCTAAAAATCACGTTCATTTGTATCTGAAGAAGTACTGTCTTCTGTGAAGATGTCTCTTTCTTTTTTTTTTTTTTTTTTTGGCCAGTCCTGGGCCTTGGACTCAGGGCCTGAGCACTGTCCCTGGCTTCTTCCCACTCAAGGCTAGCACTCTGCCACTTGAGCCACAGCGCCACTTCTGGCCGTTTTCTGTATATGTGGTGCTGGGGAATCGAACCTAGGGCCTCGTGTATATGAGGCAGGCACTCTTGCCACTAGGCTATATCCCCAGCCCTCTCTTTCTTAACTGGATGTGTACTAATATATAGACTGAGTCTATCAATCTTATTTCTATTAATTTTATTTCCTCCTACAGTATAAACTTTATTAAAAGGAGATTTAAAAAAGATAAAGTAACTGTTAAATTGAAAATCTGATGATATTTAAGAGAATCTAATGTCACAAACCGAGAAGCTCTATAGATTCCTATTTTTAAAAGACTTCATTTCTCTTTTAAAAATAAATTAATTCTGACAAATCGATTATTTTCTAGTCATTACAAATAAATTTTGCTTTCCTGAGTTAACTATTTTTTCAAATATTATTTTCACATATCCACATATAGTCTCCTATGCTAAGATGCATCTGTTGCTTTGCTCTTTGAATTATCAAACTGCAAATAAAGTGTAGCCTGGTTACAAAATGTCACAGCACACTGGGCATAGTATCTCATGCCTATGAATCTCAGCTACATGGAAGGTCAAGACGACTGATTTCCCAGCACTTCTGGGCAAGTCTTGAGACCTCATCTCAACAAACAAGCCAGGCAAGGCAATATGCCTGTCATCGCAGCTACATGTGAAGCAAGAAGTAGAAGAATCATGAGGCCATGCTGGGCAAAAACTCTATAACCTTCCCACAGAATAATCAAAGCAGACAGGGCTGGAGATGCATCTCGAGTGGAAAAGTGCCTGCCTGGCAAGTATGAGGTCCTGAGTTCAAGTACTGGGGGGAAAAATTAACACAAGTGAACCAGCTTACATTATAAAACGTCTAGCTATCAAAATAATCTGAAACTATGTCTACATTTTGTTTTCCCATATCACAAATGAGCTGAAAGGCTCAAAAAAAAAAAAAGCGAGTTTGTACTCTTATAGTGCTAGAACCAGTAGCTACAGTGGGAATTCAGAGTCTGCTTCACTTACGAAACCACTTCCCATGCAAGAAAGATAATGACCTTGCTTCCCCCACCCCCAAGGTCAACTTAGAGGCAACCTGGTGCCTCTATGTGCAATTCACAGTGTGTCAACAACTCCAACATGAATCCTGTTTTGTAAAGCACACCTTTTCAAAAAATGTTGAAAACACTGAAAGAATGAAAACTGGCTACAGGTTGCACATCTATCATGAGTTCAGTTACAAAGTACAGATCATCAGCTTTGAAATGATCTCTAATTAGGCTAGACCTCTGTATTTCCCTTGAGCTTTGCCTTATAAAAATCTCAGACTCTAAACACAGCAGAATCTGAGAATCACAGAAACGTGATACCTGGCAGTTATTAAGTATGCCCCTAAACCTCCCAACCCCACCCACTTCTCAGTTTTCCTAGAGTTTGCTTATTCTGGAAAGCTGGCCTAGAACTGTGATGTTCCAAATTGGGTCATTCCAGGACCCTGAGTGTTCTTAAATCTTGAATAGAGGTCCTCAATTATGAGTGAAAGCTGAGAGTTTTCAAATTATTATATGTTAAATTCACTTCACAATAACTTTATGCATACTAATACAAAAAACATGCGGCAGGAAATTGCCATGCGTTTTTGTAATGAAAAGTAGAATTGTTCCTTCAGGTTACATGGTTTTTAACCCTTCATCCCAAACAAGTACCTGAGAGCTTTGCTTCAATACAAACATGGCAGTGTGACTGCTTCATACATTCTTGTCACTCAAGGCACCAAAGGTCTTGTCACACAGATGTACTTATAGGTAATGTTTAATAATTTTTTTCTTTTTTAATTATCTTTAAGTTGTTGTACAAAGGGGTCACCATTCAATGTCAGTTTATAAGTATAATGCATCTTGGGAGGTGTGACCTCAGTTCACCGGTCCCCCTCCTCCCAACCCCACATATCCCTCAATTGTCCTAGTTTCATAGGATATGCGATGAATATTATAACTGCATTCTCTTCCCCTTGGCTTCATTTATCTCTCCCTCTCCGTGATCTCTGCCTCTCACATCTCAAGTTTGGTTTGTTTCTTCTATGAAATTACATCATTTGAATTCCTCTCTGCAAATGATACACATCAGTTAATGTTTGTGTTCTTGTATTTGACCTTGTATGTGTTTACTTGTGTATTTACAAATTAGATCTAACTTCCACCTATGAAAGAAGACATTCATCCTTTGTTCTCTGGGCCTAACTTACTTCACTTAACATAAAAATTTAAGTTTCCGTTGCTTCACCCAAATATTCTTAAAAGAATCTGACATTTATACCATGTGTTTATTCCTCAAAGTTCATGGGTCAAAAACTGAAGGCTATTCTTGCTTTGCACTCTACCCTGATCCATGCAAAGGCACCAACAGACACCTACCAGAGCAAATGCCACCACAGAAAACACAAAGCTTCAATGTTGTTATGAAAATATCTTTGTGCTATGAACTCCTTGAAAAGCCCACAAAAGTCATTGCCCCAAAATAGTCCCATTTAATGTGAGCATATATGTTTCATTTATCTCTTAATGAGATATAAATAACAATACAAATATGGCTACGAAGAGCATGAGACGAGCTGGTGAGCTAGCTCCTAGGTAACCCTTCATTTTCTCCCCCTGATTCAACTTCTTCCTTAGCCTATAGTGAACCATACAGTTTCTAAATTTTTGCATACAAATATGTAAGCAATGCATAGATACACAGAAGTGTCTTAATAGGAATACCTCAGAGAACAGGCAGGTTTTAATCCTTGGAATCTGGTAACTATCAGGCTGAATGAGGCACCAAGGCTTTAAATTTGTTTCCTGTAGACTAATGCTGAAGTCCAGTACATAGACATCCTGTTTTCCCAGGAAAATGCTAGTCAAGCTAGTTTCAGAACGTCTATGGTTCAATGGCATAATATGAGTAAGAAACACAGTCCAAAACCTTATGACTGACATGTCAAATTGTCTATGAATCTCAAATGTGTAGAATCAAATAAGCTTTTTCGGATCTCTGATTTCTCCAGCAGCGATTTGTAATTATACTTGTGACTGAAACATACCAACTATGCACTGAACAGTTTCAACATAGAAAGTCAGAACAAGGAAAGGAAGAAGTAAAAGTGGCATATATACTATACTTTTGATTAACAATAGAATCAACTACAATACAATACAAGGCTAATAATAGAATGTATTTGACTGGATATTTTCCCCTTAACTCAGAGTAATATAAGAGCAAATACCTAGCTCGACCAATTTCTTAACCTACATTCTATGTAGATAAGCTTTAAGACAATTAATAACGAGAATTTTTGTGAAACAATGCTAAATAATAAGTAGAAAAGTAAGGTTCTACTAAAATATGACCTAGTAATGTGAGTATATATTTAAAAGGAATGAAATTTCTGTTTCAACAAGGCAGTGCACTCTCATGCCTCAGTAGCTAGTAGCTAAAATATGGAATATGGAATTAACATAGGTGAGTGGATAACTGAAATGTAATATATATTCAAAATGGAGTATTATTCAGCCATAAACATTGTGAAATCCTGCCATGGGGCAACATGGGTGGAACTGGACAACACCATGCTAAATAAATCAAGTCAGGTGCAGAAAGACAAGAGGCATGGGTCAGGTGGAAGCGGAAAGAACTGATGTCATCAGAGGTGAGGCTGGAGAAGTCAAGGAAAGGAACAATGGAAAGGTGGTGCTGATGGATAGAAGGAACAAGAATTTCTATCACACAATAGGGTTGACAATTAATTGAATATTTTCAGAGCTAATAGAGAGGATTTTAAATAGTATTCACACAAAGAAAAATGTTTGAGATTGTAGATGAGCCAATAACCCCAATCTGATGATTTCCTATTAGCTGAAATTTTCATATTGAGTTGAAATTTCATACAGAGTTGAAATACCATAGTGCATCTACAAAAACATGCGCAACTATTTGTTAATTTAAAAGTTTTAATTATGTAAAAGAAAAAAGATATATACAATTCTGAAGGATTTCCTTTTAGAAGCAGATTACCAAGGAATCCTTAATAAATGGGGGAAATACACTTTGAGGGTACAGTGGTTGGGTGTGAGGGTGATCTGGCTGCAACATTTGTCACCTCGTTGGTCGCCAGGATTGATTCTGCTGATCTGGCTGGCTAGAAGGCTGTCCCCTTCCTCCCTCACCGCTCCATGTGCGTTTCTCCCCCTCCGGAAGCTCACTGGCTCGCTGGGAGAGGGCGTCCATCCCCCATAGAAGAGGACAGTCTTGGGTCAAGGGTATGTGAGTAGCTGAGCTCCCCCTGCTAGAACCTCCAAACAAGCCCTCGAGGAAGGGTACAGTGACACATACTTATAACCCCAGTAAGGGAGAAGCTGAGGCTAGAGGCTCAGGGCCTACAGAGTGAGACTGTCTCAAAAAGAAATAACAGTAATAATATGCTCAGGGACAACAACAGACTCTGAGCACAGAGGCCAAGTGGCTTATGAATTGGACTGCTGTGGTAAGCATAGGCAGAAGTATAAATGAGTACATTTCTCCCCAGTGTTTCTAGAATGGAAAACTCACAAGTTTCTGTGAACTGAGAGTCAAGTCACCACCAGAAAAATGGTGTTAACCCTCAAAGCAAGAATCATAACTCAGAAACTTTATACTTACTTCCCCATCAGTCATATGCTTAAGAAGAATTTTATCACCAGAAGGATGTCACTCAAGGCCCATAAAATAGGAAACCAAGCTGAGCAAGGGTGGCTCACATTTGTAATCCTAGCTACTCAGAATGCTGAGATCAGAGGATCTGAAGTTGAAAGCCAGACCAGGCAGAATAGTCTACAAGACACTTAACCAGCTCAACACTTCAAAATGCCAGATATGGAGGTGAGGTTCAAGTAGTAGAGCACCAGCCTTGAGGGAATGAGCCAAGAGAGATTGCGAGACCATGAATTTAAGCCCCAGGACCAGCACAGAAAAAAAAAAAAAAAAAAAAAAACTTGAAGCATGGGCCAATGAAATTCTGCTGTTAGTTTCCTCTTCTCTCCAGATGAGAAGGCTCAGTGCTTAGAGGAAGTTAGTTGACCTCTGCAGAAAGAGATTTTATAGACCTTCCAGGTCAGACATTGTTGAAAAGGGCAAAAATCTAAAGGAATCACACTGGGGAAAAGGGATATGTTCTATCAATTTGGTAGTCCAAGAGGTCATAAATGTAGGAATCAACCAAGAAGACACCTGGGAAGAAACTTTACTGCCGAGTGAGGGGTCACTAGCTTCCATGCACTTTGGTAAGACTCGGTGAGACTCAGGAGGCAAGTCACAAAATATCACAGGACAGCCTAGGACTACAGTTTAAGTGAGGAAATCCCTTGCATCAAATGCACTGAATGTCCTCAGGTCCCTTAAACTGTTTTCCTTTACGTCTTTAATTCTTAGTTTTGTTATAAAGTAAAATAAAAGGTACCAACCCATGCTAACCAGAAAATTAGAATAAGTGATTGTAAAGAAAGCTATTTAGGGGCTGGGGATATAGCCTAGTGGCAAGAGTGCCTGCCTCGTATACACGAGGCCCTAGGTTCGATTCCCCAGCACCACATATACAGAAAACGGCCAGAAGCGGCGCTGTGGCTCAAGTGGCAGAGTGCTAGCCTTGAGCAAAAAGGAAGCCAGGGACAGTGCTCAGGCCCTGAGTCCAAGGCCCAGGACTGGCCAAAAAAAAATAAAATAAAAAATAAAAATAAGAAAGCTATTTAAATTCTAGTCTGAAGAATGTTGCCTTGTAGGCATATGTTCTCAGAAACAGCATCAGCTTCCAATCCCAATTCCAAGTGACAAGATTTCATCCTTCTGTAATAGCTACAAGTACAGAGGTAAGAAGTTCAGAAAAATGCAGGGATCCAACTGACCCTACAGAGGGAAGTTGTCAAATACATAAATATCCACTTGTAGTTAAACATGGACAGTGATTCTTTTCAACTGGCTGCAGGTTGCATGCTGCTATCACAACTGGGATCCTCTGGGGAGAAGGCAAATTGAGAAGACTTCTGTGCGTTTTTATAAGTTTAAAATGAGACTGAAATGTATAAAATGTACCAAAAATAGTGACAGCATAGTTATAGAAAAGGAAATGTGGTATTTGATTTGTTAGTCTTTGTGCTTTGGGTTTTTATGTTTATGACTCAATGAAAGGAATAGAGAGAACCTTGAGAACAAATTTGAGCATTAAATCAGGACTGGCTTCGCAAATACTCTAGACTGAGAACTGTGTCATTAGCAAAGACATCGGGCAGTATTCTCTGCAGTTTTTCTGGCTGAAACACAATGATAACCTCAGGCCAATCTGACTTGTTTGGTGACTACATATAGGGAACTACCTATAGTTGCTTATAGCACCAAATGTTATAATGAGTAGCTCTACAATAAAGAAAAAAACCTGCATATGCCCAATACTATTTTCAGTGTCTGGGGATTCAGAAAATGGTAGCTACATATACAATTAACTACATTGGTATTGAAATGTACATAAGTGTTAGAGTACATGTTTACCATGCATTAGTCTCTGGGTTCAATCCCTAGCATGAAGAAAGATGAAGAGAAAGGGAAGCAGGGAAGATACAATTTAAAGTATGGAAAAATAATGAACTCTCTACTACTAAACAAGCTGAGATTTCAATTCAAATCTGGCTTCCATACATACCATTCTACCAATTTCCTCTAAATTTATATAATAAGAACCTGTGAAGATCTAGAAATTCAGAAGACAAAGGGAAACGAACCTAGTTAAGTTAGTCCCAGAAAGCTCTTCAGAGAGGATAGCTAGCTACTTGGGAGGTACGGACAGACTGAGATGCTAGATGGGGGAAAAAAGGAGTGGTGCTGAGGGCAAAAACATACCCAGGGTAAGAGAGTGGGCACGTTTGATTGACAGTGATTAATCTATACGCACACACACAAACACACACACAGGCACACACACACAGGCACACACACACAGGCATACACACGGTATAGACAAAAATGGAAAGGAAGTTAGAAAGTCTAATCGAAGTTTCTTCTTTTTCATATAGACTATACACTGGATAACTAAACAAGAGATGAGGAGAATTTTTTCTTAAGAAAATAATAAACTAATAATTGAATAATTGTGGTATATATTACTTTCCTCACCTAGTGAGTCATTGGACCAATATAAGCATCAATAACTGTTAACATCACCAAAACAAAACAACTAATTAGGTATTAAGTTAGTCCTAATAAAAGAAACATCTCTTTATCTATAAAGAGATTTTGACAAAAAGAATTAAAGCTAAATCTGACCACACCTTTAAACTCAACACCAATATACATGAGATACGGACGAAAGGACAAGAATGTGGCAACGTAAACAGCAAAATCCAAAGTGTGAACCTGACAAAACACTTGGTGTGGTTTCTTCAACGAGTAGATGGAAAGGAAAAAGAAGAGGCAGAAGTAGAGTCTGTAGATTAAAAGACATACCAATCACTCACAAGGCATATGCTTACTTTGAATCTTGCTTGAAACAAACACACACATAGCATTTATAAAACAATTAAAATTTGGCCACTGGCTGGGTTATTTGATTGGAATTATTGCTAATAGTAATGTATTTGTGCAATGTTTCATCTTCTCGGGATGCATACTGAAAGATTTATAAAGTAATTAACATGATCCCCATGGTTTGCTTCGAATAAATGTGGACATAAGGAATAAGAAACATGGGTAACCACTGTAATATCTTCTCAACGTTTGTGTTGAATTTTTCCATACTGTTTTTGGTGCTGGGGATAGAGCCAGTCACATGCTTTACCACTCAGCTACATCTCCAAATGGAGTAGATTTTAATGCACGTTGACATTTAAACATTATCTTCTAGTCAAATTGAAGCTTTAGGCAGTTGATTGGAGAGGGGAAAGGTGGGCAAGCACAGTTAGAACACTCGGTGTACATAGGTGGAAGTGGAGCCGGGAGCCTGAGGCAATGGGTTGCGCTTGGGACAAGTGGAGGAGAATGATGAAAGGGGTAACGTTGAATACGTTGCATTGTACCATAAGCTGATATGTTGAATTGAAACCCCTTTGTATAACTACTTAAACACAATAAAAACAAATGGAAGCTTTTAGAGTGGTGGGTTTGGGGGCTGTTTTTTAGGGTTTTTGGTTGTTGTTGTTGATTTTGGTCAGAGATTATATGACTATAAAAGAAGTAGGAGAAATTACCTTGGCAATGATTTGCTCGTGTAATAGTCTGTAGAAATGAAGAAAAAGAAATGAGTTGTGAACCTCTCACAGAGTCTTGGCATACACTGGGAAGAGTCTCTTAAAGTAATGATACGATTGGGAGCAAGAAGGGTAGCCATGATTTCAAAGAATTGTCAAAGTTAGCTGTGGCTTGACTATGAGACACAAAGCCAAGGAAGATTAAAAGATGACTCAAATATTCAACCTTGCCATTTTTTAAATAATAATGCAATGAAAAAAAATAGGTAGGTCAAGAGGACAAATCATTTAAAGATTGGCTAACAAACTTGCTTCCAAACAACAAGTTTCAGAAGGTGAAATGACCAGTTACTATTGTTAATAAATTATTTAGTTATTCAGGCATAAAAATGAAACCATACTCTTTCCTAAAATGGGATAGTGTATTTAAAAGTAAAGAGTCACAAGTTTAACACAGAACATTGGAGAACAAAATGGATAAAAATAAATCACTGGTCATGATGATACATGATTGTAATTCCAGAACTAGAAGCAGCTGAGGCAAGAAGATTGTGAATTCCAAGATAGCCAAAGTTACATAGTGAGACCTTGTCTCAGAAAAAAGAAAGTCAGATCTTCTTGGAATCATATTAAAATATCCCAATTTCTCCTCTAAATAAAAAAAAGTTTCTGAGCATAGTTTATACATTTAATTTAAATCATTTTCTCTGCAAAAAGTCTCATATGAAGTATTTCTTTCACATCACAATTTCTGTCTCTACACATATAAACATAAAAGTCAATCAGCACATTGTATATAATGGGTTGAGTATAAATGAATACTAAAATTCCTGACCAGTTCCTTCAGTTATTATAAGCAGTACGAGAAGACTGGAATGAAATGTGTAATGCTGCAGGAAAAGGACTGTAAACCTATGGGAAATTAATGTTGCACAACAACATGTCTTATGAACCCTCTTTAAAGATACTATCCTTATCTTCCTTAGTAGCATTACTAATTACCTTAAGTAGCATCATCAATAGTGGTACAATTTCCCTTGAATTACATTTATGGCAAAAGGTATAAAGGGCATACTTAGTTTCATAGAATTAGAATTCTATAATACACAGCACATTTCAATGGCTAGCATTTCCATAACTGCAGTTTGAAGTCATTTTTAATGCTAAGAATCACACAGTTCCCACCTTTACCTTACTAAGTGACTCCCTGAAACCAAGAAAATTACTGATTCTTTCTATAGAAAGAAACTGAGAAGATATCTCAAAAAAAAAAAAAAAACAAACTGCAGAAATACATTGTTCTCTAAAGCCTGTGGCTCTCACTCATTTTTGCATGGTAGATCCCAGACAATCAGTTCAACATGCTAACTAATATTGCCAGATCCAATCCCAGATTTTCTTGGCTACTTTGACTGCACCAACCCTCACTGTTTGTGAGCTAGCAAAAAGAGAAATTGTACCATTTACTTTATTGATCTTAACAATAAGTATTAGGCCAGAAGTCATCCAGGCAGTGTTCTAATTTTGCAAAACAACAGAACCAACCCAAACTATTTCTAATCCCACAGTCTGAGCCCCTGGACCACTATGCCTCTTGTTGTCAGAACACCTGCCTATGACGTGTTCCTCATTGGCACCCAACAGCTTTAGGTAAGACCTTTGGTCTTCTTCTTGACTCTGTGACCCTGGATCACTGAGCAATAGGATGAAAAGAAAGGCATCTTGAGAGATTCTCATAATCTATCAAGAGACTTGGAATCGAAATCTCCCTTTTTCTAATGTATAGAATGTTCATGAAGGATCAAATATTTATTTTTTAAAATGTACTAAGTTCCTAAATAGGAAAGCAACAAATTTGTTGTGGGTGTAAAGTATTAGTTGGAATTTTTGTTTCTATTTCATCTCACCATAAATGAGTAAAAAATATGACCTACAGGATAAAGCAGAACAGAAGACTTCTTGATGGAATCCATTAGATGTAGCAAATAACTAAAAGCCAGAATTGAAGAGGAGAGAGTTAACTCAAAAGAGACATCTGGGGACAAGACACATCAAGTCATTGTGGTTGTTGTGGAATTTATGAAATAAGTTCAGTATTCATAGACATCTGAGCGAAGACAGTCTTCAAGAAACAGGAAGTCTCAGTATGCATCATTTTCCCCTTTCAGTGAACATCTCATACTTTCAGCCCCTGGCCAGGATTCTTCTTCTGAAACTCTCTTCCCATTTCTGCAGGCTCTTCCATTAAAATTCACATTCTCTGCTCATGCTCTCTAACCACCAAGACCACAGTATATCTTTCTTCCTGTAGAATCTTAAACTTGATTGTGGCTCTTAATATCATCTACTGTGATAATCTGACCATTCTACTAAATTCTGTAACTCCTGCAGTCCGGGAGATGGCCTCCTTCCTTTTTACCCCTAACACTAACCCTGCTCACTCTCTACAACAGATAAGAGTTTAAGTAATCTTACAGTAAAGTGCAAAGAAGGGTGTGCAATTCTGCTGTATTAGAGGGGGGAAACAAGGATTTCCCACTGACAATTTTTTTAGTTTCCCTCTATGTAAACATGTTAATTTATTCTTTTTACTTTGTTGTGCTTCTTTTACTCAATACTGTGGTTTTGAGTTTCAGTCATAACATTTTACACAGACTTATTTATTCTCAATATTTACAGAACTGTCAAATAGTACTTTCCATAGTGTTGAAATAGTTTCATATTCACACTTTTACATCTATGCCATATAACATAATATCCATGATCTATAGTGGCTACTGAACACATAAATATGATGGGGGCAACTGAGCATTGAAATACTTAGTTTTATTTATTTTTAATAAAGTTTAAATATATGCATTTAATTTGTTCTTGCAATAGGCCTTACAATATCTATACCTTTATATCACTGTATCACAATCAAATCACCATTCTGTACAATCATATTGTATATTTCAAGTTTAGGCTTTCCTGGATGTTACTGTTACATGTTAACTTTTTACGTCTTTAAGGGAAAATAATCATGTTAATTTCTCACTGAATCATTTTTTTTGGAAAATATAAGTACATGAAAGAATCCATCAAGCAATGGAAACAATAAAGATTTTCTATTCATTTAAGTCTTTTCAATGTGAACTTCTAATACTCTTAGCAAAATTGTTTGCTTCTATATTATGGGGACACTGCTATTTCAATATAATTGGCATCACTTGACAGTTTAAATGCAATATTTTAATGTAACCATATATCATTGATTTTTTTAAAACATGTTAGGAGTACCTGTGACATTTTTAGACCATTCTACAGCTAACAGAAAGGTTACAAAGCTGAATAAGACAAGGACTTGCCCTTGAAAACTGCAGTTTATTGAAAAAGACAGACCAGTCAAAAACAACTGATGGGATACAGTGAACAAAATATAAATATGATAGTCTATAATAATACAAAGAAGTAAAAATTATTTGGGAATGACTTGCAATTTAATGGAAAAATAATATATAATTGGTTTATATAATTCTCAGTTACTTCAACTCACTTTCTTGGTATTTAATTTGCTTAATTAATAATACTGACAGTCTTACACACAAAACATGAAAACTTTGTGCATGAAATGTTTAATCTTCTCATTAGTTTTTTTGCTATGCTTTGCAATTGTCCCTTCACAGACAAAGAAACCAAGGTAGAGAGGAGCTTTATAACTTTCTCAAGAATAAGGAATTATTTGCAGCAGTGTTGTGATTTCTATTTCACAGACTGGATCCTAGCCACTTCATATGATATTAGGTCAGAAAACAAGGGTCTCACAATTTACATTTGCTCCTGTTATTTATCAAATCATTTGAGAGGAATTTGACAAATTATAGACACTTAACTGTTCTCTAAAATACTTCTCTTTGTCATTGTACCCATAATGAACTTTGGTCTATGCAGTTTATGCACCCACACTGAAAGAAGAAAAAAAGATCACTGTGTTTCTTCTACATTTGACAGAGAATAAAATGGCACAACCTTTCTAAATGTCAATTTGTTAGTTGGGTGAAATTTAGAAAAGGATGGTAGATGCATAAAATTAACAACCGGGTTCTGTGTTCCATTGACCTGACCCTGGACATCGTAGAGCAATGGATTTTATTTGTTTCAGGCATAACTTGTCTAAGATTGCTTGAAATACCCATGCAATAGATTCCTGGACACCATGTGAACAAAGCTTACTTCCAATTTTAAAATAACATTGCCAGGGTCAATGATGAGAAAACCAGTGTTTCTTAAATAAAATATCCTAAGTTTGTTCACTTTTTATTTCTTCAATAAAAATTTCAATTAGTATATTTTTATAGATCCGGTAAAGTAAATAAATCATATAGTAAGAGTATCTGCCTGGCAAACCAGGATTCTGAGTTCAAAACCCTGTTTCACACTCCAACATATATTTTCATGAACATTTTGTGATACTAAACACAGAGGGCAAAAGAATCAATTTTCCATAAACATAAAGTAAAACCTACAAAAGCAGAGCCAAGAAAGCAACACATTAAAAAATAGTATTGCTGGGCTCCAGTGGCTTACACCATAATCCCAGCTACTCAAGAGATTTGAAGATCACAGTTCAAAGCCAGTCCAGGCAGGAAGTATCCATGAGACTCTCATCTCCAATTAACCACCAAAAGAAGCCAGAAGTGGAGCTGTGGCTCAGCTGGGGGAGCACTAGCCATGAGCACAAAAGCTCAGGGGCAGCTCCCAGGCATGGAGTTTAAGCTCCAGGACCTGCAGAAAGAAAAGAATAAAACAAAAAGAAGGGAAGGGAGCGCGAAAGAAAAAAGTGGAAAGGAAGGAAAGGAAGGCAGGGAGGGAGGAAGGGAGGGGGAGAGTATGTGTCCTCCATGTCACGTGTGAAAGGCTTCATCTGTTAGGGGGTCACAGAGCCTTTAAAAGATGGACCTAGTGAGCGGGTGTCGGTTGCTCTTGCCTAGCTATCAGGAGGCTGAGAGCTGAGGAAAATGCTGGAAGTGGTACTGTGACTCAAGTGGTACACTGCTTGCCTTGAGCACAAAGAGGCTCGGGAAAGCACCCAGGCCCTGAATTCAAGTCCAGGACTGGCAAAGAAAGAAAAAAAAAAAAAAAGATGAGCCTAGTGGCAGTTCTTCAGATCGTTGCATGAGGTATAACTCAAGCTAGTCTCTCTTTTTATCTGTCACTTCTTTGTCATGGGGGAAGCAGTTTTGTCTCAGCATGCACGTTAGTGGTGATATACCTACCGCCTTGTCACAGGCCAAAACTACAGAGCCAATCATGGCCTGAAACATGTACAACTGAGACACGCAATAAGCCATTTCTCTTTATAAGCTGATTGTCTGTGGTATTTACTTGTCAAGGCACCGAAAGCAAACTAATACAGACGTATAAACTGGATAAAGTGTAATTTTCATAATTCCAGAAAGGTTTCATCAATCAAAAAGAAAAAGTTTTAAAATGTAATCAAGTGACAATGATTAAACAAGAAATTGCCTGAAAACAAAGTAAATATTTGAAAATATAATCTTTTCCATCTCACTGAAATAAAAAATGAAAATATAAGAAACCTTCGCTATCCATAAATATGAGATTGGAAAATGCTGAACATCAGAAAGAAAGTAGCCTCTTAGCTGTGGAACTGTGGGAAATAAATGAATAGGTTAAGATTGTCAAATTCCTTCCAGCAGATGTCATCTTTGTGTATGTAATTTAATGGACTTTTGTGTACACTAATTAACTTTTAGCTAGATAATCTGACTTTTAGATTTAGTGCTTAGCCTGTGCTACATACAATAGAGCTCTAGCTTAATATTATAATCTAAGCAAGTTCTGAGAAAGAAAGCTGAGGGAGAAAAGAGTACACTACAAAAACTTATTCACCAATAGAACCATGCCCTGTAGGTCCCCAATCTCTGTCACAAGTGATCTTATTCATAATCTGAGTGGATTGGAGAGACTCATCTGGGTCTACAAGCACAAAGCTTTATCTGAGATAGAAGCACAAGCTATTCCTACAAGAAGGTGAGTTAAAAGATATGATGATGTGGGTCACAATGTGGTTATGGGGGTATCACTCAAGCACTTACATGTTTTCAGACTCTAGCTTTAGAAAAGTTGATCATGGGGCTGGGAGTGTGGCTTAGTGGTAGAGTGCTCACCTTGCATGCATGAAGCCCTAGGTTCAACTCCTCAGCACCACATACACAGAAAAAGCCAGAAGTGGCACTGTGGCTCAAGAGGTAGAGTGCTAGCCTTGAGCAAAAGAAAGCCAAGGACAGTGCTCAGGCCCTGAGTCCAAGCTCCAGGAAAAGAAAAGAAAAGTAGATCATGACAAGATGTTCCCAGGTATGGATGAAAGGTGTCATTGTGTGAAAGTTTGATTCTTAAACCAGATTTCCTGAGTTTGACTCCAGGTACTATAGCATATGACCTGGATGACGCAGGCTACATGACCTAACTTGTCTTTGCCTCAGTTTTCTCATAACTAAAGTAGGATTAACACTGCCACTTACTTAATAGGATTGATAGAAGCAGATGTGTTATTATGTTAGTCTCCAAGTAACCAGAACAATGCTTGGAAATGGTTCAATGACCATTAGACAATTCACACTATTATTTCAAGGTATTTTAAGCATCTATTTTTTTGTTGTTGTTGAAAACCCATAGTAGTCATTTCAAATGCCTGGATTCACCTTCAGGATCACAGACAGTGCACAAAATGGTGACAAAAGCTGCTAGTATCCTTGGAGGGAGTGAGTAGCTCCATTGAGATTTGTTCTCTGTCAACCAGGGTAATGGATAGGAGAATTACATATTCAAAGCACATCTTGTGACAAAGTCTCTTCTTTATCGTAAAATTATATCTTTTAAAGTCAGGAAGCACCAATATTCCTTTACCTGAACTCTGCCTCAAATAGCTTATTTAGGAGGACGTGATTACCAGGTGGACGCTGCCAGCCTCATTTTCTGCCTAATGCTTTCTCCCATCTACTCCATATTTTATAGCAAGCATCCTTCCCCTATAGACCTCAGAGCAATTATAACTTATATTCAGCTACTAAATCTTATATGGCTCTATTTTTGTTACATAGATCATATTTTCCTAACTAAATGCTTTATAAAACATGAAATGTGATAATAATCTTCTTAAACTTATTTTGGTATCTTTGAAGTCGTACTTTACAGTAAAATGCACAGTAACAATTTCATAAAGAGATTTTTGTTGGTTAGATAATCGTTTGAGTTTCCAGTAATAGAAAGGAGGATATGATCATAGTAGGGCAGGATGAGATTTAGTTGAGGATTCCAAAATTAAATATATTACCCCAATCCAACTAGAGGAATAAGGGAGCATGAAGTTCACTTGCTATATTGTGAATAATAATGCCATATATGTCTGACTCGGGAACTTTGTGTCTTTGGCGAAAATACCTGTCAATCTGTTCCTATCTACATGTTAGCTTGCATGTATAGTAAACTATCAGAGTCTTTGGTAGCCTGCCTGTATCTGTTTCTCTACAAGTAGAATGAAGACAAGGCAGAAACTTCAGAGAGATAATGTCAGTTAAACAGAAGCGTGAGATGATACATATGCAGCCTCAGTCATAGCTCAACTCTTAAACATTGTTTCTCCCCCAATCAAGTGGTGGCTCTGTAACTGCCATCCAACACCAGTGACCAGTCTTTTCCTCACAGATGTTTGTATTTCCTAACCTGTGGTTCTATATTTGATTGATTTGCTCCCTACAGTTTTGTTTCTCTCTAACTCCTTCCTGCAAGTCACACATACACAAAAGGAACTAACAGCAGGAAGGTGTTGCGCAAGTGTCTTCAAGACTAAATTTCTAGTTTCTCTAAGACTGGGGATGGCAAAGGCAGTAATCACAATGAGGGTGTGGAGAGAGTGATAGTAAATATAAAATATCAAGAATCACTCAACTGTTTAGATGGTTAGCACTGATTATTGTCCAGTGTCTTAGCTTAATTTAAAAACAGTCCAAAATTCTAGAATGAAAATGCTGGCTTTAAAATACATGTCTGAGTGGAAATTAAAGCGGTGTGTGGCGAGAGAAGGAAGACGTGCCTTTGTATCCGCAGGTCCAGGAGATGCAGCGCCACCTCTTACTACTCAAGAGAATTTGAATAAGATATCAACCTCCCGAAACTTCAGTCACTCACCTCCCAACAACATAATTAGTACACGCCTAGGATAACCCTAGCATATCACAGCAGCTCAATAGCTATGTCCCTATGAACACACAAGATGATTGATGCTAAGCAAAATGAACTCCAAGTTATGGAAACAAGTGGTTTAACATTGTTGTTATTTTCAACATGCCATGTAAAATTATGCCTTTTTCTTTTGTCTTTCTTCCCCATGGTCTTACACCTGATATCACTGTAACTAATTTTGGTACCCTAGATATTGTATATACATGTGCTGGAACTAGGGAAGGGAAGGGTAATATCAAAATGGAGAGAGAAAGGATAAAAGACAAACCAATGTAACAGCAATACTTAGAAAACCATATGGTATAAACCAACTGTACAACTCATGAGGGGAGGGATATAGGTAGAGGGGAAGAGGGGAAAGAGGGAGGAGATAGCAAGTTGGATAAGAAATACACACACTGCCTTACATATGAAACTGTAACCCCTCTGTGCATCACTTTGACAATAAAGAAATACATAATTTTTAAGTGAACACTTAAAAGCGATCATACGTAAGTTTTCATAATGTGTATACTACACTTGCCAACAGAACTTGAAATAACTGGCTGCATAAAAACTCCAGGTGATAAAAACTCATAACTCACTGACAGATGTGCTGAACTTACCTGTAACAAAAAATCAAAGAGAGCCATCTTGGACCACTCATAGTGATGGACTTCAGTACAGCCCCACTCCGGCTTGGGGACCCGGCCATTCAGCCAGCAGTTCTGTTTCAACAATCGTTGATAAATCCCCCAGGTGAGCTTAACTGAAGAATGGGTGTCGTTGCTTGCTGGAGCTAAAGAGGGGTCCCAGAAAATAGCAGGACATGGGTGGCCACCTGGAGAATCAGAAAAAGCAAACATAATGTGAGCAGGTGACACTATGGCCTGCACACCTGTCCTTGGGCAGGAATTAGCTACCTACCACCAATAGCAACATCCTTTAGCTAATGTGGTTTTATTCCACACCTAAAAGCAGCCACCACAAAAACAGGAAGAATGCAGGCTTTTCTACTTGTCTATTCAATATCTGAGTGGAGTTGCTCTCTATCTGTAATAACAACTGTCTGATTTTCTGAGGCCACATTAAAATGTCAGGAAGAAAAAGAATTTTTAGAAATCACAGATTTCAAAGAGAAATTGTATGCTTCACACCAATCACTGTAATCTCCAAAGAAGAGACAAGGCTGCTCTGAGGAAAATGTATTCACACACAGCAACACAAAGTGCACTTAAGCAAATGTCACTTATTCAACTTCCTGTTCAGGGATAATGTGTTTTAAAATTTGTTGTCACTCAGATTGCTTTTTGTCTCACTCATGATAGTTCAGTGGTGCAATGTCCCTAGTGCTACATTGTAGAAAGAATGACAATCCTGATTAAAGTCATTATGACAAGGAAGACCATGATGAGGCCCACCGAACATCACTTCAGGCTTGAAAACAACATCACTCTCAAGCCCCCATTTGTGCCAAATAAAGGCACTGAGAAAGTGCTGAGCAGCCTTGCTTAAAAGTTAAAAATTGGGCTGATGGTCTTGAAAAATATAAAAAAAAGGAACAGCTACATTACAAAGACCTGAAGTGGCCCAGTTTACTCATTCTGAACAGGCCTGAACAATACAGTCCTCTGAAATTAAACTGGAATGTACAGACATGCCCCAGGAATGTTAGCAGCCCTTGTAAATAGCCTCAGATGTTCTCGGTCTACAGCTTTCTTCAATGTTTCCTTGAGATTTATTTCACTTCCTTTCTTGCTTGCTTTCTTGTGGAGTTCTTATCTACAGGAAACAGTCATCTTCTCAAACCGTGCTTGAATTCGGTGACACACTAATCACAATAATTTTTAGAGCATTTATCTAATCATTCTAAACACCCACATTCCAGTTTTGTTCAGAAGAAAAGTTGTTCTTTTCATCTTGCAATTTGAACCAGGGCATGAGTGGAGTCCTTTGGATCATGCAAAATATGTCACACTAGTTGGCATCGTTAAGAGAAAAATAAAGGCAGAAACTTGAATCAGCACTAAAGAAAATTGCTTGTACCGATGTCTCTTTCTTTTCTACTTATCTTCATAAATACATTTTACTAAATGATCTACAATGGGCCTAATTATTTTTATTAGATATAAAACTGTGATAAATGTGTATACCCCAAATATTATGCCAGTTAAAAACAAAGAGAACAGGGAGGAAAAATTGAAGGGAGAGAAAGAAAATTCATTCAGGTAAAATTAGTGCAATTTATGTCCAAGACAAATCTGGACCAGTGTAACAAGGTGTGAATAGAAACACCACACACTTTCCAAAGCTGTTTCAGACATAAAGATAAACTCAAGAAAGCTACATATCAATGCCTTTTGACCAAAGTTTGCATGAATCACATTTTGGATTCCTAGGACTAGGAAATATTCAAAGGAACCTGAAAGCTAAAACTGAATTTCAAAAACACAAATTAAGGAGGTGGGAATATGGCTTAGTGGTAGAGTGCTTGCCTCATATGCACAAAGCCCTGGATTCGATTCCTCAGCACCACATATACAGAGAAGGCCAGAAGTGGTGCTGTGGCTCAAGTAGTAGAGTGCTAGCTTTGAGCAAAAAGAAGCCAGGAACAGTGCTTAGGCCCTGAGCTCAAGCCCCAGGACTGGCAAAAAAAAAGACCCACAAATTAATGCACAGCACAGGACAGGTAAGACATCGTGGTTTCCCTAGCAATTTACAGAAAACCTCAAAGGTACAAGAAAATGCTGTACAAGAACAATCACAATGGTGAGACAAAGGGCAAAGGGCAAATCAACACAACGGTGATACTCACAAGACACTATGTTGGATATTAACTGTGCAACTTGTGAGGGGGGTCTGGGGGGAGGGAAAATGGGAGAAAATGAGGGAGGGGGTAAAAATATTGACAAGAAATGTAGTCACTGATTCCTCGGAAGGCTAAATATAGAACTCCCCTATGACCCAGCAACCCCACTTTTGGGTATTTATCCAAAAAACCACAAACAAAATCACAGTAAAGCCACCAGCACAACAATGTTCATTGCAGCGCAATTTGTCATAGCGAGAATCTGGAACCAACCCAGATGCCCCTCCGTAGACGAATGGATCAGGAAAATGTGGTACATATACACAATGGAATTTTATGCCTCTATCAGAAAGAATGACATTGCCCCATTTGTAAGGAAATGGAAGGACTTGGAAAAAATTATACTAAGTGAAGTGAGCCAGACCCAAAGAAACATGGACTCTATGGTCTCCCTTATTGGGAATAATTAGCACAGGATTAGGCAAGCCACAGCAGAGGATCACAAGAGCCCAATAGCTATACCCTTATGAACACATAAGATGATGCTAAGTGAAATGAACTCCATTTTATGGAAATGATTGTTATATCACAGTTGTAACTACTTTCAACATCCCATATGTATCTGTAGTTTATACTGTTGATGATGTTCTTGTATCACCTTCTTGGATTGTAGCTACACTATTTCTGTAATCTTATCTGAGTATATTGGAAACCCTGTATACTGGTATTAGAATTAGGAAATTGAGAGGGAATACCAAAATTGAGAGACAAAGGGTAAATTAAGAGAAACAACAACAAAAGCAATACTTGCAAAACTGTATGGTGTAAGCGAACTGAACACCTCAGTGGGGGAAAGGGGGAGGGGGGAGGGGGTATGAGGGACAAGGTAACAAACAGTACAAGAAATGTATCCAATGCCTAACGTATGAAACTGTAACCTCTCTGTACATCAGTTTTATAATAAAAAAATTAAAAAATAAAAAAAGAAATGTACTCACTACCTTACATATATGCACATCATCTTGAAAATAAATTAAATCCAAAAAAAAAAAGGATAATCACAAACTCCTGGGCTATTTTCCCATTCCTTTCCAAGTATTTGCTTCTTTGTAAAACTAATTAAAAGTAAATCTCTTCATTTTAAGAAATACGGAAAACAAAATACATAGCATAGAAAACAAAATCACTGACAATTAGTAAAACATTCTGTTATTTGTCTATTTACCTCCAGTGGTTTCTTACCTTAGCTACTGTCATCTACGCAAATGGCCTGCAGAAACTGAGACATACAGCTAACATATGGTTTGAGCTCAGCTCAGACTATGGAAGCAATGAGGCCCTTTTAGTTGTATTCATGTTACTTCTTAGCTTTATAACACAAGCTCGTGTGCTACCTTTAAATGACACCATGCACTTAAGCCCTTAACAAACTTGTATAATGAAAACTTTCAGAATGCTATTGAACTCTACAGTGCTTAATGTTATCCACTCAACTGTGCCATGGCGGATAGGTATATGTGCTGAATCTGATTTAAATAGTATACAATGTGTATGTATTAAAAATCACATATAGTTTCCTAGCATGTAATTTTTGTTTTCATGGATCTCTTTCATTGTTAAAGGGAGAAAAATATAAAGAAAAGTCAATATGTAACCAAAACTTCCAACCTATGCCATTGGAAAGCCCTGGAAGTGCTATATAATGACTATTACAACAGATATATATGATTCAGTCACATAATATATTTCTTTAACTGACCTTTGTTACTTATTGAACAACTACTATGTGACAGCAATGTTCTAGAACTTGAAGCTTAACTTTGTAAATAAGTGCCTCCCCCAATCCCCGGAATTACATTTCTATCAGGGAAAAGAAGAACTGTATAAAGGAAAAAACAACAACAAAACCTACTTGAGATGACCATGTATACAGAGTTTGTCATAATTTCTTCATTAAATATATCACAAACACTTATTTTCTATTTTAAGATAATAATTGTGGTGTAGGAATGTAGCCCTTGCTGAAACATCTCAGTAAAGGGCAGCTACAACTATTTTGAGTTTTGAGAGCCATGAACTCTTCATCAGAGCCACTCAAGTCTATGACTACCTGTTTCCATGTCAGTAAGGCACAAAACGCAGCAGTGGACAATAAATGCGTGATTGTGACTATCCCAATAATATTCTATTGTGAACACTGAACTTTGAATTTCATGTCAGTTTCAACTGTCGAAACCACTTTTAGTTCATAAACTAAAGACAAATAATGAGCCATGTTGGCTTATATGCTAAAGCTTCTTCTAGCCTAGGAATTGACTCTGTTTTCTTTTCTCTTTCTCTGCTTTAGCAACCCAAGTGGTTCAACTGGCATTTGTTTTGTTACCCATAATTGAAAAGTGATTCTTAGGTTGCCAATGGTGGTGTTCAGCTGATAGAAAGGATTGGTTTTTAAGCCATGTCCTGTATTTTTCTCCATAGCCATCCAACAATGTGTTGAGAATCCTGAATACCAGGTAAAGACCCGATTTCCTGCCTGGCAGGTCTGTGCATGTCAGGAAAGGGGATTCCCGGAGAAAATAAAGAAAGCAGGGAAGCCTGATGCCCAGACAGCCCTGGGTGGTGGGGCCTCCTTCCTGTGTTCCTTCTGGGGTCTTACCATGTCTGAGTCTGGGTGTCGTGTCTAGCCCTGCAGATGAGCACAGTAGTCACTGTAGCTCCAAAATTCAGAGCAAGCTCTGAGTACCACTAAAAGGATAATTTCATTATATATTTTTTCCAGCTTTGAAAAGAATTAAATGAAGTTTGATAGATCTGAAATGATGACAGAAAAAAATAGCCCCTGAACACAGGAGCCTTATTAAAGGAACTTACCCTGAAGTGTTTCAGAGACGAATTCATCTCTTCACATTCCACTTTGTCAAAATGATGCAGTACTGTGCTCTCCAGAGAAATTTAACAGTGAAGACATAAAATTCTGACTGTCAGAGTGGTGAGAAAGCAAGTTTTAAAAGATATGTGGGTGTTCATGTGAATTAAAGGTTATATGGCTCTCTTAAAAAATAAGACTTGCCAGGAAAAGTTTTCCCCCAGTATCTGAATATTTCTCCTGAATTTTGATGTTATCTCGTCATTTTTTGTTTAAAAGAACAAAGAGGACCATTCCTCTGAGACGATGAACATAAAAATTAACCAGAAAGCTATGTTTCACACAATCTCCTTTGTCTAGATGAATTAAGTGTCTTCCATTCACTGTGAACATTGGCACACTGGCTTTGTTGAACTAGAAATGAACACAGAATACTGGGTGAAACGGTGAATGTCTGACCATTTTTGTCACTGAGCAAAAATGTCCTGGGCTCAGAAACTAAAAGTCCTTTCTATCACATGGACTAAGTTCCAAACTCCTTATAAATTAGACAAAAAGAAAGGGGCAATCCATCTCAGAGTCATTCATTAAGACAACTCTGTAAACTCACTAAAGAAAGCCAAGGCCAGTAAAACCTTGTGGGGTACCTTTGGTAGAGGAAACAAATTCTTTCAGGGCCCCACGACAAGTATCAGCAAGGGAGTAACAGCGAACATCAATACTACAGTCTTGCCCTTTGCAAAAGGCAATTGCTAATGCTCATGCAGCTCCGATCAAAGTGTCACAGAAGTCTGCATATGAGTGACTCCTTAAGTACTATCCGCTCTATTTTCCTTCAGAGCTCATCTTAGTAGGGTTTGGACAATTAAGAAATATTAGACTGATGAGAAAAAGCAGGCCAAATCTCTTGGCTTGAAGTGGATCCATGTGCAAGTTGGTAAGCAAGAAAACAGGCAGAACAGGAATTCAGGTTTATCAACAGGATCCAAAAATAAGTGACATTGAAAGATGAGATTAAATTTTCCATGTACTCGGGATCTTAAATATTGTTAATTCACATGATCATTTGCAAGCACTGCTTACTATCTGCACCTATTTGGTGCCTAATTTTTGCTTGGATGGAAAGAATTCAGAGTGATACGTACTAAAAATGGAGACCTTGTAGAAAGCCCCAGCCCAAGGCAAGATCTGAGCATGGAAAGCTTAGCATTTAGTAGAAGCAAATACTCATAGATATGATTGGTATATGATGGGACCAGTGAAGAACTAGCTGAGCTCTCAGCATAAAACCAAGAGATGAAGAAACATTGTGCCTCGGAAGGTGATAGATACAATGGTTCACAAGGGAAAAAACCTTTGCTGGGAGGGAATGGAAAATGAGGTAAGGTAGGTAAAAAAAGGAATCACAAATTGTTGACTATATTTCAACCACTTGTCTCTACACAACCTAAGGAACATCTTCAAACATTCCTAATAAGGCACTGAGTTCTCTAAGATGCTCAAAGAGTACTTGAAAATGTATCAAGCAGGCTTGAGGGAGAATCAAAACAAACAAACAAATAAACAAGAACCTGAACATCTTCAAAATAAATCTACATAAGGTTTCATGACTTTTTCGGAAGGAGGAGGAGTGGAGAGGCAACATTTCACGTTCTTAGAACTCTAAGAATCTAGATTCTAAAGTTCTAATATCTAGATTCTAAGACTCTAGAATCTATACACATAGGGTCAACAGAGCCAACCAAGTCTTGAATATAAAACTTATATATGATTTGTCTTAGAAAAATTTCTAGGCATATTCAAATCACAGTGACACATCGTCTCACACATGTTAGAATGGCTATTATCATAAAGAGTAACAATAACTGTCCTTTTATCTGTGTAAAGATAGGGGAAACTTCATTAACAATTAGGAAAATGTAAATGCATTCCAGAAAAACAGCAGGATAATAAAAGTAGGATATGTGGTCCAGGAAGCCCCTTGCTAGGTCAAAATCAGAGAAGCTGACAACAATCTACTGAAGAGATGTCTGAACTCCCTTGATCACTGTGGCCTCCTCATTTACCATGGCCAAGTGATAGAAGCACACTGGGTGTCCACTGTTAGATAAATGGATGAAGAAAGTGAGATACGTATACACAATCAGATTAAAATTCAAACAATGGAATGCTATTCAGCCTATAGAAAGGGGAAATTCTCTTACTTGAGACAACAAGAATAAATGTAGATGGTATTATGTTAAATAAAACAACAGAATGGACAAACTGTGATCTCCCTTATATGTGGAATATTAAAAAAAAAATAGACACTAGGTGGGGCCCAGGGGCTCACACCTGTAATCCTAACTCCCCTGGAGGCCAAGATCTAAGCTTCTGGGTTTGAAGCCAGCCAGGGAAGGAAAGTCTCATCTACATGTCATCACCAAAGTAGCCACAGAAATGGACATGTGGTAAATGTGACACCCGCGCTAGCCGTGAGAGAAAAGGGGGGAGGAGGAGCCCAAGGGCAGCACCTATGCCCCGGGGTCAATCTATAGGACTGGAATTAAAAGAAAACCAAATTACCAAAGCCTGGGTGAGGAGGATAAACAAGCAAAAGAGAAACATCCATTAAAAGGCATAATGAAGCTAGGTACGGGAGTATGTATGTGATGTGTAATCTTGTTACTCCAGAACTGAACACGAGCAGATCCTAAGATTTAGGCCAGCTCAGGCAAAGTTATCAACATCTCATTTCAAAAACAAAATTAAAGATGACAAGTCATAGTCAAAGACAAGTGTTTGCCTAGCAAGTGTGAAACTGTTCAATCCTGAATACAATCCTGAATCCTGAATCCAATTTTTTAAGTGCAAAGTTTCAGTTAAATTTCCTTATTTGGTTTCCTTATTATTTCCTTCTTATTCAGAAAGGAGGAGTTGCACATCATGATTTACTGCTGTATATAACAACTGTAATAAAGGGTATATATTGTATATTTCTGCTTAAAGAGATTATAAATACTTTCACAACAAAGAAACTCTAAGTGTGGGAGAAGATGGATTTAATAATTCCACTCTATAAATATGCATCAAATGTCACATGAACCTCGCAAACTATATATGATTATCAATCAAAACTACACTTAGTTATAATTAAAGAACCAATAGATTACTAGGCAATCGAGAATATATTTCTTCACATGAAAGTAAGCATTTTTTTACTTTATACAACTATTTTCTACATCATAGTTTATTGTCTCTAAATTGGACTGAATTAAAACCATCCCCATTTCCTCAAAAGTAAGCCAGATCCAAGGATGCAGGAAGGAAGAATGTCTTGTGCTCCATCAGGAACTACTAAACAATCTAAACCACCAGTTCTGCTGTTAAAAATAATGTCCTTCTTTGTTCTGAACCTTTGACTAATGGGCAGGAATTTCTACTTTCTAGGGCTGCGCTGGACTCCAGCTATATAAATGGGAACTTCCAGACTCTTCCTGTTTCTATATTCCATTAAAAAAGAAAAAAAGAATCAGATGTGAGTTGTCAGGGTGACTGTGCCAGACTCCAGCAAGAATCTCATTGTAGGGGCTGGGGATATAGCCTAGTGGCAAGAGTGCCTGCCTCGGATACACGAGGCCCTAGGTTCGATTCCCCAGCACCACATATACAGAAAACGGCCAGAAGCGGCGCTGTGGCTCAAGTGGCAGAGTGCTAGCCTTGAGCGGGAAGAAGCCAGGGACAGTGCTCAGGCCCTGAGTCCAAGGCCCAGGACTGGCCAAAAAAAAAAAAAAAAAGAATCTCATTGTACAGATAAAGTCTTAATAGCACTAAGGCCACTAGGCCCTGAGTGATTCTATGTTTATTGATGTAGCTAAACGAGCCGTGAATAGCTGACCATAGTAATCTCACATCACAAGACCAACTATATAACTCCTAGTCTTCAAACCCTTCAGCTACCACCACTGTCTGCAAGATCAAGTGCACGCTCACTGTCCACTTACCATACGCTTACCTCACTCCTCCAAACCCTCATTTTCAGTTTCTCCCAACTATTCGCAGTTTCCCGAACATATTCTGCCTCCTAAGCTTTTCATGCCGACTCTCTTTGCCCTTCCTGCTTCTCACTCCACTCCCAGTGATATTTAAGATTCAACTAGAGCATTACTTCTTCAGAAAGTCTTTATAATTTCTGCATCTACTCTCCTACTAGTACATTCTAAGATAAATCCTCTTGCTCTTTCTCTTTTCTCATAAAAACATATTCGTGGAGGTGTTTATCCTATGCTGCTTGTGCAGCAAGTCTACTTCGCTGACTCTTGTTGCCCAATCTGGGAGCTTGGTGAGGTTAGAAATAGCTAATGAGCTCAAAATTTTTTAAAAAAGTAGATGATGTGATATCATAGTCATCTGTAATCTCAATGTTCATACTGTAAATGAACTCAGAGAGATCAGAGCAAAAGTTAAAAACAGTTCCAAGGATGGGAAAGGTTTCTATGCCCTTGTTCTGTCCTGGTAGTACCCACCCGTTCACTTTTGGGTGTCCACGATGCTGTGAGACTCAGGAATACTGAGGGCAGATGGCAGAAACACCACTGCCTCCTACCCAACCCAAGACACCACCATGGGAAGGGGAAAAATTGAGACATCGTAGTTATATGCAGGAAGTAGACTTCAAGGCTCCATGGAAAGGCGGTTGTAGTCTAGATGGTGATGGTGGAGAAGGGCCCAGGCTGCAGCCGCAGGAGGCCCACAGTGGAAGTGAAGCAAGTCACAGTGATGAAGAATGAGACTCCTGAGCCCCTCCACCCCTGTCTGTCCCCAGCCTCACTCCACACCACAGACTCCCCACGACGCTATTTGTCCAGCCCCACTTTCTTCACAGATAAGCGGCAGAAGGATATACAGAATGAATTCAACGTGACAATGATTAGCAAGTGTTTCCTACTCCATGAATAAAAGCTATTACTATGATTCAATATAGTTTCTAAGGACTTTAAATTTTTTAGGCGCCCATTTATTTATCAATATCTAGATAAACTAAAATCTTAAAAAAAAAAGTCATACATCACAGAGAAGTAAATCAGCTTAAAAAATTGATTGAAAATAAAAAGTGGTCTTTATGAGTACTATTCTGTGGTAGGAGGCACTGTCGCCCAGACTTTACACATCAACTGATTTTTTTATGGCAAGTCTAAGGTAAATACTATTACCAGCTTCATCATCATTATGTTATCATCATCATCCCAGTAACACTAGAGAGGAAAATAAGACATAGAGAGATGGGTTAAGTTGACCCAGGTCACACAGCTGCAAATAGCAGAATCAGAATTCAAAGAGGAAATGTCTATTCTGCCAGTCCATTCCCTTAGCCACACAGCTATTCCCCCCCCCCAAGCCCAGGCCCATGCTACACATAAAAGCAAATGCCATAGAACTGAATGGATTATAGCCAAATTGGACTAAAAAGCAAACTGTGAGCCAATTATCTGAGTTAGAAAGGAGGACGGTCTAGTCCAGCCACACCTGTGTGGTTATTAGACCAAACCAGAGCTGCAGCAGCTTTAGCTTCGATGGAGATTGCTCATGGCCTTGAGATGAGGAAAGTGCTCAGGAAGTCTGCAACCGATGATAGTACTCTCCAGGCTTCCGAACTTTCAGGGTACCCACTAGTGTCACTTCCACGTGGATGGGGATTCTGAATAGCTTTGATCACTGATCAGTGACTAAAACATCAGCAGCCTCAGTGACTAAAAGAATGGTTGACAAATAGTAGGTGCTCAGTAACTACTTGTTAAAGAATAAAGGCAAACATGAACCCATGGATGGAAAAAGATTACATGGAGTTAAGACAGACACATGCCTTACACTGTGCAACCATTCAAGGCCCTATCTACCCCAGCCTAAACAGGATCAAGTAAGGAATTCCAGAGACACCTAAGAAGTTGTCAGTTGCCAGGTCCTGCAGTGGGCGGGAGAAGGTATGTAGTGAGCAAACAAGAGACACTGTAGCACAACGCTGCTTAGAATCCAAGCTCAGTAAGCTTCTGTTCCCTGAATGAATGCAAGTGTTACTTACACTGATCCACTCAATGTGATTACTAAAGAAATGGCCTCAGGGCTTCCCTGATAAAGCATGCAATGCACTGTCAGTCTAAAATTACAAAAATAAAACATGATTAAATGCTCTTAAATAAATATTTTCAACAAAGTTTAAAGATATGTCAAGGATTTGTACAATTTGGAAAGCAATGTATTTCCAAGTGGTAGATGCAACAGAATTGCCCGCAAATTTATGTTCAAGGCCCAACCACCTGTGGCTTATTCACATCTATTATTCTAACCATTCAGAAAGCTAAGATCCGAAAAATCATCCTTTGAAGCCAGCCCAGGGAAGAGACTTCATCTCTAAAATAATCACAATAAGCTGGGCTTAGAAATGTGGCTCAAGTGGTAGAGGACCAGCTGGGAGCAAGCAAGCTGAGTAAGTATAAGACCCTGAGTGAAAACCCTTATATCAGCAGGAAAACAAACCTATCAGCATGGAAAAATACTATGCAAATAGACCCCCCACGTTTATCTGAGAGCCTGAAGGATACAGTTGCAAAGGTGTCATCTTTGCTTCCTCATCTGGCACAGAATCTCTTGGAAGACATAGTGCGACTGAGTGCACTTGAAAACTTGACAGACCTTACTTCTCATGCTCTCTTATAAGAGGAGAAAATGCAAGCTGGAAAACAGTGAGGAATTCGGGCTCTACAATGAATTGAAGTGGAACTTTGTGGGGTGCCTCTAGTTTGTCATCTCCACGGCCTGCCTACAGAAACCCCAGAACTAGGCTACCTTGATTCAGTATGACAGCTCTGGTGCAATAAAACAGAATCCTAAAAATAAAACATGCATACTGCACCTTCCATACTGGGCATGAAAAATAGGAGGGTACCTAAATGCTACCAAATGAGGTCCCTTGATATCCACTCCCATTACGGTGGGCACCGTAAGGGAGGCTCTAAATCAAAGAACACATTTGGGTACTGGATTTTCCTTTCTTACACTCTTGACTTTACAGGGACATATCTTCTTTCCTTACTCTAGATAAATACTGAAAATAGGTTCTTCGAAAAGGTCATGTAAATGCATCATTGCCACACATTAGTACCTTTTAGAAGGCTTTGAGACTCTTACCAGAATAAAAGGCAAAAAATAAACCTTGACTCTTACTAGGAAAATGTTAAGTATTGTACATTCCAGGGCTCAAAATGGTATATTACAATTTGCCTTTAATGGAAATATTTCCAAAGTTAGATTGCTAAAATAAAATTAGGTAGGAATATTGGCATAGGTGATCATAGCAGAAATTAGCCTGCTAACATTTGTCAATAACTCATAATTTTGCCAATGTGTGTGAGAGAGAGATAGTCTGGGCTAAATGAAGCAACATGTAGAGATGTGAGTAGGTGACAAAAGTGGATACAAATTCAAGTTCCACTGCTCAATAGCCTGGTTACACCAGGTACTTGAGCCCCAGAACTTCCCTATTCAAAACAACTATAATATTTGTTAGAGTCGTTTTTGAGTAAAATGGACAAAAACATCAAAATTAGTATGGTGCATAGTCTCATGGCTTAAATCCTAGCTACTCAAAAGACTAGACCGGCAGGGTCATGGTCCAAAGCCAGCTGGGGCAGAAAAGCCCGAGGGTCCACCTCTACTTAACCAGCAAAAAGCTAGGAGATGTGACTCAACTAATAAGAGCACCAGCAGAGCCTGAGGCGGCATCTGAGCTCAAGCTCACCAGAAAAGACCATACAGGGTTGTATAATGCATAACACTAAATTTTATACATATTTTGTTTAAGATTTTGAGGAACTTACAGTAAAAAAAAGTTTTTAAAAGAAAACAATCCAGATGCTATATTTTATATTTGAACATCTTCACAGATACTCATGGGGTGAGACTGCACCAGGCTAATTGCTGGGTTCCGTATTGCTACACAGTAACTACACACAAATGCACCATTCCCCAAGTGACCCCACTCATTTTCCAGGGTAACTTTGGATATCTTAGTGTTTTATGTTTTGTATCCTATCATGTGTACATTATTCAGCCTGTATATGAGATTTTTACTACAAAACTGTAAGAGGCTCTATTAGATGATTTTTGCCTAACTGTAAGCTAATGTAAGTGTTCCTGTAAAATGCCTTATCATCTTTAAGATAGCTGGAACTAAGTTGTGATATTTGGTAAGTTCATATATTGGATTTATTTTCGACTTCTGGTATTTATCAAGACATTGTAAATCAAAGCCATCTGTAAAAAGGGTTTTTATCTTTAAACTGAATCCACAGAGATTTACCTGAGAGATAGGGGGCAAGAAAATCATTCAGATCATAGCATTTTCTTCTCTCTTGAATCTCCCTTTACATCCCAGACATCCCACTTGTCTGCAAGCAATTTGTATGACTTCAAGCAAGGAACCTAACTACTCTGTCCTTGAGCTCAATTTCCATGTCCATTAAGTATCTGTCATGAGTCCCAGGCTCTATGACACCTGGGTATACCTCCAGAATTCTGATAAAGACCTGATGCGACAGAGGAAATACTGTTCTTAAAGGAAATACTGTCCTACTGAGCCAGGGGAGCTCTATGGACACCCGCGGTACCGGTGCCTGCCCAAACGTGCTGCCACTCGTGAGTGGTGCTATTTGGATAATCAGGTACACACTCACCTAAATCCACTCGTGAATGGTGCTATTTGGACTCACCTAAGTCCACTCATGAGTGTGTGAGTGTGCTATGTGGATAATCAGGTACATACTCGCCTAAGTCCACTCATGTGTGTACTATTTGGAAAATCAGGTACCTGCCTAAATCCACTGGTGAGTGCACTATTCAGATAATCAGGTGCACACCCACCTAAATCCACTCGTGAGTGTACTATTCGGATAATCAGGTGCACACTCACCTAAGTCCACTCGTGAGTGTACTATTCGGATAATCAGGTGCACATTCACCTAAGTCTACTCGTGAGTGTACTATTCAGATAATCAGGTGCACATTCACCTAAGTCTACTCGTGAGTGTACTATTCAGATAATCAGGTGCACATTCACCTAAGTCCACTCGTGAGTGTACTATTCAGATAATCAGGTGCACACCCACCTAAGACCGCTGGTAAACAGGACTTCTGCTCCTGGAATGTGCAGGGCATCTCCCAGCTAGGAGAGCTGGTGCCACAACTCCATTAGCCATTGATGTGCTTAGCAGTGAGTGTTTGTTCCAAGGAACTTTCTCACACTGGCCTGCTATGTGACCCTGGGAATCTAGAGCACTAAGACAGGAACCAGAATAAGGAAGGAATGCCCTATGTAAATCATTGGTGGGTTAAACAGTACCCATTCTAAAATCTAGTTTTATACTCCCAAAGAGGATGGCGAAGTGGCTTATTCTCTAGTAGCTCCAAGTGCTTTAACTCACCCCTCCCAGGAAACTTCACTGAAATGTTAGTTGTGTGTCTGTGTGTGTGTACAGGCACATACACACTCACACATGCACCAGTCCTGGGGCTTGAACTCCAGGGCCTCGGCAATGTCTCTGATCTTCTTTGGCTCAAGGCTAGCATGCTACCACTTGAGTCTCAACTCTACATCCGGAGTTTTTGGTATTTAGTTGGCGATAAGAGTCTCATGGACTTTCTTGCCCAGGCTGGCTTTGAACTGTGATCCTCAGATCTCAGTCTCCTAAGTAGCTAGGACAGGTGGGAACCACCAGTACCTGGAAAAAACGCTAAATGTTATGGTGGTGAAAAGACCAGGCAATGTCCTCTAAGCCCTTTGAGGTCCTTTGGAGCCCCCTGCGCCTACCTGTAACACCTGTAACTTCTAGGTAACTTCTAGAGAGAATCTCAGAAACCAAATCCACAGTCACGAAGCTTGACAAGCAAGTCAATACATACACACCCAAGACGCTGCCTCAATTCTCTTATTGCTATGGAAAGAGGTTAAGTATGTAGGGAGAGAGAGCCAAAGGCATGGAATAGAAGAACACAGTCTGGCCGTATGCCTCTTAAAACAGTGAAAACAGATAACTTACTTCCATGTGAATTTTAAAATAAAACTCCCAAAGAAGGGAATTCTGTGTCCACAGTAACCTGTCCTGAGACTCCTGAATGCCTGCGGGCCCTGGGCGCCTCCACTCTGCTTCCTCCCTGCCTCCTGCCCGTCTCCCTGGGCTGTAATTAGATTTGATGGGGGGAAGGGGGGGGGAAGCTGGGATTACAGTGAAGCCCCCACCCGAATCCCCGCCCCCCCACCCCCACCCCCCCCCACCCCCAGCCGCGAAAGGACGACGCGTGGGAACCTGCTACCTTGGATGAACTCGGCCTTCCTGCTCACCGACGGCAGGGTCCTGTTGAGCCCCAGGATCCTGTCCAGGTGGAAGGCGAACACCTCGCTGGTGTCGAGCGGCTGCTTGAGCAGCGCGCAGGGGCGCGGCCCGCAGGGGGCGCCCGCGGCGGCCGGGGCGCCGGCCCCCAGCAGCAGCAGCAGGCGCGGGGGCCCGCCCGGGGAGGCCCGGGGCTGGAGGCCGGCCGCCGCGCCGTCGGCCAGCAGGCGCATGGCGCGGAGGTCGTCTCTGCTCAGCCACGCGGGGGCGCGCCCGCTGTACATCCTGATGTGGCTCTCGCCGCCCTCCCCGGCCTCGGCGGGGCGAGCTTCCCGGGCCGAGCCGGGCACGGCGGCGGCGGCGGCGGCATAGGCCGCCCGCGGGGCAGCTTCCTGGGGCGGCGGGGACGGCGGTCGGAGCCAGGCGTCGCGCGCGAGGCCCGCGGCGTGCTTCTTCCTGCGCTTGGGCCTCACGGTGCCGCGGATGTGGGCGGGCTTGCTGCGCCGGGAGCGCAGGGTGATGTACACCACGTTGGGCTGCACGGTGCTCCCGTTGTCCCGGGCCTCCTCCGGCGGGGCCAGCGTGCCATCGAGGGGGATCTCGGGGAAGGGCGCCCCCCGGGCGGTGTCACGGCTGCTGCGAGGCGGCCGCCCGGCGGCTGCCTGCCCCGGCCCCGGCCCCGGCCCCGGCGGCGGCGTGGAGGCGCGCCCCACCTGGCTCACCAGGAAGCCCAGGTAGATGGCGCAGGCCGTGCCCAGCAGGAGGTTCCGCCGGCTCCGGGGCCGCCGGCCGCCGCAGAGCTGGCGCAGCCGCGGGCCGCCCAGGGAGCAGGCGAGCCGCTGGGTGAGGGGCCCCGGCTTGCCCCGGCAGGTCATGGCTCGGCCGCGTGCACATGCTGAGCGGATCCCGCCGTCGGCCGTGGGCGCCTGCCGGCCTGAGGCATGGCTTCCTGAATCCGGCCGCCGTGTCCTGTCCAGGATCTAAACGGGGTCCCCGGGGAGGGGGGCGGGGGGCGGGGGGCGGAGGTGCTGGTGACCCCGAGCTGGGAATGCTTCTGACACCGACCACAACCAGCCTCCAGAGTTCAGAGCTGCCTTCCCAAGGAGGACTGAGGGCCGCTTCTGGAATGAATGGAAACAGTTCACTGAGTCACCATCTCGAACCATTTCAGTTCCCCGGCCGGCCAGGGGAAGGGAGAAATTAACTCTTTCGTGCCATAAATAGCACCACCAAACTGGACGTCAAGTTGACAAACCCCAAACAAAGCAAATATGCAGGCTTGATCATCAGCTTAAAGTAGTTACAACCCCACACACATATACACACACACACACGCACACACATTTTAAAAAATAAGTTTTTGTGACTTCTATATAGAATCATCTCATTTGATTCTGAAGCAGAGTATTAAAATTTAATCAACCTGAACTTTTTCTCTTCACAATTCAGAAATAACTTAGGACAAGAAATAGAGAGCCTTTTAAAAATTTATACCTATCGCACATTATTTTTATATTTTTACATATTATATTACATTTAACGGGGAAGAAGCAGTAAGTATCAGCATTAAGTTCAGAGCCATATTCTCTGAATCTAATGCCACAGATTATTTTCATAACATGTCCCATTATCTTACACTCAGTTTTGGGTAATATAAAGCCATACATTAGAGAGCTTAGAAGCTACAACATTCTTTCAATATCTATTTCCCCATCCTTCAATATCTCTCACTTTCTCTCTCTTTCACACACACACAAAAAAAATCCGACTATCTTTTATTTTCTTTTCTTTCCACTAAAGTCAGCCTAAAGAAAAGAATCTCCAGTTGCTTTTTTGTTTTTTCCCCACATGATTAAGTAGTGGAAGAAGAGCATAAGCGGACTGTACTTACACGGAGCGGGCCTCACGCTTGGCTCGGGAAGAATGTGATCCCGACTGTAATGCAAAGAACTTTTGAAGGCTGAGGCATGTAAGTAGAACATATTTCATGGTCAAGAGTTCCACAGTGCAAACATTTCAGCTCAGCTTTCAAAGTCCCCGTCTAGTGAGGAAGGAGTAAAATGGTTACTTGTGAACTGGCGAGTGCATACTTTTCAGACACATTAGAGGTATTTATTAAACTATGATTAAAAAATACACTTTAATGTTCAGTTCTGAAAAAGCAAAAGCCATAGAGAACCCGTTTTCATTCAAACAGCTTTCCACCTATTTTTAACCCCTGGGAGCCCCCTAGTGTCCCATTTGCAAACACACACAGTAATGTCCATCTGTAATTGAAAAGGGTCTAGAGTGCTTGCCTAGCTTGGTGGGGATGTGCTCTAAAATAAATGCTTCGTAAAATGAGAGATGCCTTCACTTCTCTACCCATTCTAAGTACCTGGGTCCCAGAACCTAATGCTTACTTTACCATGCAGGTCATTCGCCAAGTGACACTGCTCTCCCATGCATCGTGGCAAGAGAAGGCCTGCCTAGAAGGAGAGCAAAAGCTACGAAAGGGTTAGTGCAAGGGAGGAGAGAAACGCAGCCACAGTGAGATAAGAGACACAGAGATAGCAAATGACATTTACAGTCACACGGGGCAACGGTTCATAAAAAGCAGACGCAGGTCCTCTCTGATTGGAAGTTTTTAAAAAACAGGTTAGGGATTGGCTTAGGTTGTTTGCATGTCCTGGCACCAAGGCAGGAGCTGATGACCTTGGGGTCTCGCTCAGCTTATTCTAACTTCCACTGCAAATAGAATCCAAAGGCCAGAAGGCTCCAAAGGAACAAGTCTCCCCCCATTAGAAAAGAAGGTTCTGATACTGAGGGATGGATAAGAAATTGGAATGTGATGTATAACTCTCAAAACACAACATTTCACAATGCAAAAACTAGCCAGGGATTGAAAATATATGTAGAAGACAGAAATAGACATACAAGTGGTGACATGCCAATAGTTATAATGAGACTGTTACTTCAGACTCTTAAACTTAGTTCAGTCATCATCTTCAATTCCATCACACAGTGGAAAGAGAAGGAATGAGTTCAAAATCCACAGAAGCCGGTAGGCTTGTAGCTGTAGGCTAAACTTTGTGAAAAGTTGTATGTCAAACCTTTGCCCTCCAACACTGAGAGCACCTGCTTCCGCAGCATGGAACCATTTTCTAGAGAGCAAGCGAGAAGTTCTCAGAAGAAAACCACGCAAGAGTTGTTTGTTCTCTCTTAGCATTTCTATATACTCAGATGAATAACTGTCTCCAAAATTAGGAGGACTAAGGTGCATAGTACAGTATATCTACCTCAAATGTCCAGTCTTTGGCAGAAGCCAAATAATAAAAAGCAGAATTTGCTTCTGGACTTTTTTGTTGCTGTTATTTTAAGATGAGGTCTCATGGCGGCTCTCCAGCTCCAACCTCCCAAGTGCTGCAACCCCCATGCATTCACCGCGCTCCAGTCTCCCAAGTGCTGCAATCCCCATGCATTCACCGCGCTCCAATCTCCCAAGTGCTGCAATTCCCATGCATTCACCGCGCTCCAGTCTCCCAAGTGCTGCAATTCCCATGCATTCACCGCACTCCAATCTCCCAAGTGCTGCAATCCCCATGCATTCTCCACACTGGGCGTCTCTTCCAGTCATTTTGGAAATTGTCTTTTGGTGGGGAAATGCCTAGGAAGCAGACATGAATTGGATGAATTAGTAGATTTGGTATACTCACCCACTTAAAATATGTCTCCTAATTAGAAAAGACACAATACATTGTATTCCCCTAAAGCCCTGACAGTGACTGCAGATACCACTGAGGCATATGATTATGGGGATGGGTCGGTCTTTATCTCCCCCTACAATGCACTTTCTGAACCTTCAAGATACCATAGTGGCATTGCACTGGAATTAGTGTTTAGCCAACACATGAATAAAACCAATACTGCAGTAAACAGGGCTTCCTGTATATGATCAGAGATGGTTCTGTCCATCATTTCATTCACTACCTAGCCAAACCTGCCCTAGGGCCAAGTAGCTCTTCTCAACACCCTTGAATGAAAACTCAAGCAGGTTCCTTTTTTTTTTTTTTTTTTGGTTTTCCAATCAGTGTAAGGTCCTCAACATACACACACAAGTATGTAAGTTAATTCTCATGTTAGATTCTATATCCTCTGCATGTTTTTGCAATAGTAGGGTTTGAACTCAGGGCCTATGCTCACTGGGCAAAAGCCCATCTCTTCGGCCATACACTAGACTTCTTTTATTTTACTTTATTTTTCATATGGTCTTTCAATTTTGCCTTTGCCAGCCTTGAACTTGATCTTCCTGTTTCTGGCTTCAGAGCGGCTGTAATTATAGCTTTGCCCCCACCACACCAGCCCCTACCTTTGAACTTCTCTTACAGTTGAAAATTATGAGAAAACACAGCACCATCTAAATATAGCTCACTGGTGAAGGACTTACCTACCATGCTGGGCTCCATCCCCAGCACCAAGAACAAAACAAGTCAACACCTACTGAAAATAAGGAGAGGAACTACATCTGGGATTCTTTTCCTTCCATCCACATTTTCCGACTCTCACCTGCCCACCTACTCCCCCACACTAAGTCTGGATCAAGAACTTCCAGGCAGGAAAGATTGTAATAATTTTTTTTTTTTAAGTAGTAATAACAACAGAAAAGTTCTTACTCCTGCCCAGAAACAGTGTGTCCAGTTGGAAACTCCCTGGCTGTCACAGGTTGTAGCAGTGACCTCTAGTGGGCATTGTAGTAACTGCAATGACACCACTGTCAAATCAGCTCTGGCTGGCTGTTGCTCTCTCCTCACCCACTGCAAGCAGGCAAGCCCTCTCTGCTTTATCAAGTTTGCCTCATCCTCTAGCCTGTTCTCCAGAACATCATATAAAATGGTCGACAAGCTGCTTTGCACACCTGGGCTTCATAAATGGCCCAAGAGGCAGTCATCATATTTTGTCACATTATCCTCACTTTTGCCCCAGCCTTGGGCAAGATGGGCCACACCTCATCACAAAATGTGGAAGCAATCGCCAACTACTTCTCTGCAATCTATTTCTCAAGTCTCATGTCTTGAAATACTTTTTGAAAATGTATTCTTATATATAACAAAGCTAAATTCCTTCGGCGAGTAAATGGATGAATGAGTTTGAAAACCTGTTGACATAATCTTGCAATATAGCTTATGAGCACACCTAGTGCACTCAAAATATTAATTATTATTATTAGATCAGGAGTAATAAATTATATTTCTAAAGTATTTCCCCTTTGTACAAAAGAATGATGCAGAAAAACTGTACCACCTGACTCAGGCCTTTGTCTTTATGATCTTCCAGAGTCCCTGGGCACAGAGGGAGAGGTAAAGGGGGAAAGATTAATTGAAAAGACAAGGTGAGCAGAGCTTCTGCTCTACAGGAGGGATCCTAAGGGAAGACGTTGCGTGGAGCCCATCGTGAAGAGGCTCATAAGGTGTCTCTAGGAGAGAGCTACCTGACTCTAAGATCGTTAAAGAGCCTATGGCCATATCAGTTTCCAAACCAGCCAGAGGCTTCACACCACCTCCATGTACCCTTCCACCCCTCCAGCTAGGTGCTTTTAGAGCTCACCCCTCTGTGTTCCAATCAGCGTGGGGCAATGGGCCATGATGTAATGCCCACAAGTGTCCCAAGGCCAGGATGAGGAATGTAGAGCCTCTATGAAAGAGGGCTCTGGCCCTGGTTGACTTGCCAAGCGCTCTCTCTCTCTCGCTCGCTCTCTCTCTCTCTCTCTCTCTCTCTCTCTCTCTCTCTCTCTCTCTCTCTCTCTCTCTTCTTAAGAGGATCTACAATGGAAACAAGGTTAAAATGTAGACACTACAACAAAGGTATAACCTATTAGAACTACTTGTGAACCCTCTAATCCACCCCTGTGAAGGAGGGAGTGCATCGTAAGGGGGAAGACCTAGGGACTGAGCAAGACCTAGAGGCTGAGGAAGTACTCTCCCCCTTCCTTGATTTTGTGATCTGTGCACATTTCCACATATGTCTTTCAAAAAGAGGTGGTGGGTGATGAAGGAGGTATTTGTTTCTAGTTTGTAGCTTGCCTAGCTTATCCCTTTACATAAAGAGTGTGAGAGTAATCATTTTACACCATTGTTTTACAACGAAGAGTTTGTATTACTTCAGTCACTTAAGAACTAAATAATACCGTCACCAAAAATCCTTAGGATATGTACATGTCTATCTTCTCACAGATTCTAATTTCATTGATCCAAGTAGAGCCCAGGAATCCATAGTTTTTAAAAAAGCTCTAACATGCAGGGCTATGATTCAGTGTTGTAAGGATAAATGTCTAGTTCCAGAAGTCAATTTACACCTTTTCTAAAATTCCATGGTAAGTCTTGAGCGTCACAGGCAATGAAATTGGCAAATTCTTCAAGACCCAGTTGTAAGTTTTGCGTGTGGTGCGAGCTGTCTTTGCTCTCAGCCTGGGACAACTCCAGGTCCAGAGTAGACAGAAAACCGGTTCAAATTTCCCACCTACCCCATCTCATTTCCCCACTGCGATCCTATGCATGACTCGCTGCCGTTGTGGGCTTCCGTCCTCATGCTGGACGCTGAGTACTAAGCCTTCCCTTGCTGTGGTTGACCCTGACTTGTTACAGGCTGAAGAACTTCCTAGTCTTGCTCTGACCAGACCTTTCTATCAGCTCCATCTCCTCCTGATCCCCGGTATCCCTGTCCCTTCAAACTATGGTCCAACAATCACCCCATGTACCACCTCAGTGCTACTTACTCACCACACGGACTTTTCTTTCACAATTTATTTTAAGACTGAGCCTGTCCCAATTCTTATCCTAATAATCTTTAAATTTTTTGTCTTTGGCACAAATAAGTTTGTAACTCTTTAAATAATGTTCCATATTTGTCTGTCTTTGAGCTGTATGGAAATGTTACATATATGGAATTATATTTCATAGAAGTACATGCAGAAGCACAGAATGAGATGCTTCATCCTACAGATATATTGCTCTTGTTGTTCTACACCCACTCGGTATAGAAGCACTTCAGGAGAACACCGGGGTGTCCTCAGCAATAGACTTATAAATCCATAAAATAATGCCAGCACTTGGTCTCACAGATGTGACGAAGGAAGCACCCAGCAAGCATATTCCCCAGGAGTAAAAGCCCTTCACGTTACTGAGTTTTCTCCACAGTATTTGCTACTAAACCTGGTTAAGAACAGAATTAGACTGCTTGCTTTTGCAATAAGGAAATCTCCTGCGATAATCCTTCAGCCTCGCTTACCAGGGAATATTTGTCCCATGTCTTTAAAGTTGTGTTTGTGACAGAATGGCTCTGACACATGACCGGAAGCACAGCAATGATTGCGTGTAAAGTCCAGAATGTTAACAGGTGAAATGACAGCAGCCAGTCCCACTTATCCAATGTACACAAGTGAAAATGGAATTTGGAGCCCGAAGGGGATGAATGATGGGTTGATAGGTAGAATGATGGAAAGAGTGATATTGATCAAGGTGCATTGTACACATAAATTGACATATTCAATTGAGTCTCATGATACTACTTAACAGTAATAAGAAAATTAATTTACTTTGTAAAAATAATGTTTGTGCCAAGCCAAGGTAAAAGCTATAACCAAGTAAGTATGTGTACGGTTATTCTTCCCCCTCTTAATAATTAGATGATCTGTGCATGTTGGAATAATTAGCTTTTGTTTTATACTTCTAGTCCTATAATTTAGTCATTATGGAATGTTTATAAAAACAGGTAAATTGTATCTCAGTGGGAGAGGCCTTGCCTAGCAATTGCAAAATGTTCTGGGTTCGATCCTCAGTGCCGAAAAAAGAGAAGGCGGTAGAAAAATATTGCTTAAAAAACCAACAATAACAAAATAGGTAAATTGGAGGCTACCCTAAGTCTTTATTAAAATCCCACAACAATCAAGACAACTAAATTCTTGATTTCAGAAGCTGGGATTAGGCCCTGAATAGACCTCCCTTATTCTACTCCCAGGCTCCGTATACAGAGGAGAAAGCAGGATAGACAGACACACTGGCCCTGGTCATCCTTACCTTAGATGGAACACCATATTCAGCATGAGCTTTGCACCTTTGAGGAGCAGTAAAGATTAGATGGTGCCATCACAATCTGCAGAAAATGTGCAGAGCTGTGGGTTATCTTTTCTCTCCTCACCTAAGACCTAGTTAAATGATCTGTGGAGTCTACATTTAAGGGACAAAAGGGCCCCTGGCAATGCTAGATTCAATTTGGCAATGCAAATTAGAAATGCATTGGGGTTACAATTAAAACACATTAGAAATGCAGAAGAAAAAGGTAGAGAAAAGGCTGATCTTCTATTCATTTGTATCTAGTAACTGGGAGACTGCATTGTGTCCCCTACTGTGATTCCAACATGTATGTGGTGTCTGATAACTTGCCAACACGTGTAACTACATACATTGGATTTTATTAATTGGATTAGGAAAGGCAGAGTGGGCTAATATCACATTCCCCACTCATCTACCCACTACCATCTCCAACCCTAACAGGATGATACATGCTATAGACAAACACTGAAAAGACACTTCCATGTACTCTCTGGGTCACATAGAGAAACCATTTTGGTAGAGTACACTTTGATTGTCAGAGGAGGAGACAGTGGTGTAGGGTCCAGAAGTGTCTCATTCTTCCCACTTTGTTTTTTGTTAGTTTGGGGTATGTTTTTAGATATAATTAGTATTTTAATACCATTAATTTGCATTCCATAGTAGCAACCTCAGTAGTATGCTGTGGTTGAGCTTTTATGAGATTTCTATGCATTTTTGTTGTTATTGTAAAGGTGATGTACAGAGGGCTATGGCCACGTAATTCAGATAAAGAATACATTTCTTTTTGAACCATGTCATCCTTTCCTCTCTCCCAGTTTTTCCCTCCCATCCCCACCCACAAGTTGCATAGATCATTTTCAACAGTGTCTAGTCAGCACCACTGTTGCATTTGTTTTTACCTGTACTGAGACTTGAACTCAGAGCCTCTCACTTGCTCAACTTGCTTATATAGTTGTCACTCTACCACTTCAGCTCTGACTCCAGCCAGGCCTCTTGCTGATTAGCATATGGATTCATGAACTTTTCTGCCCTGACGGTATCTTCCAACCATAATTCTCCAGATTTTAGCCTCCTGACTAGCTAGGCCTTCAAGCATGTGCCACCAGCCACCAGCTGGTGCTGTCTATTTTTGGAACCATTCTAGGCAGTACCTCCTGCAGGGGATCCAAATAAGTAGCAACCACAGCAGCGTTGGCAGATGCAGCAGTGAGCTTCCCTGAAGCAAATGTACATACAGACAAAAATCAATCATGAGAGACGCTTGCAACTATGTCATATACACAATTGACAGGGTTGTATGCATTTGTATGACTATCCTAGCATCCCTGAGACACCGCTGACAGCTGTATCGAGAGTATTATGGGCCTTGCCATACCCAGGACAGAGTGAGAGTCAGTGCAATTTGATTCACTCCTGCTAAAGAAGGCTTGGTAGCCTTAAGCTAATGACATGTGGAGAGCCATAGATGACTAAGGCATTTAACATTTATTGAAGTCTACCAGGCTTTAATGGTCAAACATACCTGTGGTCCCAAATACTCAAGAGACAGAGGTAAGCGTTCAAAGGCTCCAAAATACATTACATTATCTGAAGAACAAACAGAAAAAAAAATGGCAGTGGGCATAGCTCATGTAGGAAAACAGTTGTTCAGCAAGTGCCTCTTAGTTCATACTCCAGTACTACTAAAATAATAATAATAATAGCCTGATGCCAGTGACCCACACTGGTAATCCTCACTACTCGGGAGGAGAGAATTAGGAGGATACAGACCACTGCCCAGCTGGGGTCCACAAAGAATATACAATTTCTAAGGCATTGGCTCTGTAATGGCTCAATTAAGTTGGATGAAAGAACGAATTCATAGAAATATTAAAGAACATAGCATACTCACTAGACCAGTGACTCTCAAAATATCCCTGAAATAGCAGCATTACCTTCATCTGGGAATTTTCCAGAAATGCAAATCCTCAACCAGTTCCTAAGATTTACTGAATTAGCAGCTTTGCAAAGTATGCTCTATAATCGGTACCGTCACAACCTTTCAGTTGACCAAAAGCCTAAGAACTATTGTGCTACACGCAAAGCCCCCAAAAGAATGAGGTATGCCATCATATCTAAAATGTATTTAGAACTCTAAAAATTAACTTCCCCCAAAATAAATCCTCAAAGAAACAACTGCCCCTTAATAAATGGGCTAAAGACTTACAGAGAGACTTCTCTGAAGAGGAAATGAGAATGGCCAAGAGACACATGAAGAAGTGCTCAACATCACTGTCTATAACAGAAATGCAAATCAAAACAACACTGAGATTCTATCTCACCCCAGTAAGAATGGCCATTATCAAGAAAACTAATAACAATAGATGCTGCTTGCAGGGATGTGGTCAAAAGGGAAACCTACTACACTGTTGGTGGGAGTGTAAACTTGTTCAACCACTCTGGAAAGTAGTGTGGAGGTACTTCAAAAGACTAAATGTAGAACTCCCCTATGACCCAGCAATCCCACTTTTGGGCATTTACCCAAAGGGTCACAAACAAGGCCTCAATAAAGCTACCAGCACGTGTTTACTGCAGCACAATTTACCATAGCTAAAATACGGAACCAACCCAGATGCCCCTCAGTAGATGAAAGGATCAGGAAAATGTGGTATTTATACACAGTGGAATTCTATGCTTTCATCAGAAAGAATAACATTGCTCCATTTGTAAGGAAATGGAAAGACTTGGGAAAAAAATCATACTAAGTGAAGTGAGCCAGACCCAAAGAAACATAGACTCCATGATTTCCCTCATTGATAATAATTGGTATATGTCTAGGATAGTCCTAGAAGAGGATCACGATAGCTCAATAACTATGTACATATGATCATATGAGATGATGCTAAGCAAAATGAACTCCAAGATATGGAAACAAGATGTTTTCCATTGTTGTCATTTTAATGTACTATGTGAAATTATATCTTTTTTCTTTCCTATGGTTTATCCTCTGCTGTCACGGTATTTGAATCTGAAGATTGCTTTTGGCAGAATTGCAATTTTCATGATAAATTAAATCTGCCAATTCAGGGGCATAGAAGTCCTTCTACTTCCTTATGTCTTATTCAGTTTCATTCTTTAATTTTTTTCTTTTTCACTGCAGAGGTCCTTCAAATCCTTGATTAAGTTAATTCTTAGGATTTCATTTTTTGTTTGTTTGTTTTGAGAGCCAACAAGCTGAAAAGACATCCTCTACAATGGGAGATTTTTTTTCAGCTATTCACCAGACAATGGCCTAATATCCAAAGTATACAGAGAGCTTAAAAAAATTAAACCTTCAGAGAACCAACAATCCAATTAATAAACAGGCTAATTAACTAAGGAGAGTCTTCTCAGAGGAAGTGAATGTGGCCAATAGACAAATGAATTAATGCTCGACATCTCTGGCCATAAAGGAAATACAAATCAAAACAATACTGAGATTCCACCTCATTCAAGTTAGAATGGTCATTATCTAAAACATAAATAATAACAGATGTTGGTGAAGATTTAGCCAAAAGAGAACTTTAATACACAGGTGATAGAAATGTATACTTTTTCAACCACGCTGGAAAATACTATGGAGGTTTTTCAAAAAACTAAATATAGAACTACCCTATGGTCCAGCCATTCCACTCCAGGGCATTTATCCAAAAGACTATAGACCATTTATCCAAAATATTACAATGAGCACAACCATACTCATTACAGTACCACCCACCACCGCCAAGGTATGAATTCACCCCTAATGTCCTTCAGTGAATGAATGGATCAAGAAAATGTGGTATATCTTCAAAACAGAATTTTACTCATCCATTGGAAAGATGATAGTGTATCATTTATAAAGCTATGGAAAGACCTGGAAAAATCACATCAAGTAAAGTAAATCAGGCACAGAGAAGACAAAGTTTGGATGTTGTTTCTCATATGGAATCTAGAATTAGCTTCTAAACTTCTAAGTACATATAGTAAGTGGTATGCAAGTGTGTACAAATGCATTAGCTGAAATACAGTAGATCAATGGAGAGCTCAAATAGTATAATCCATCAAAAAGGCAACATCAACGTTCAAAAAAATAAATACCAGGGGGCTGGGAATATGGCCTAGTGGCAAGAGTGCTTGTCTCTTATACATTAAGCCCTAGGTTCGATTCCTCAGCACCACATATATACAAAATGGCCAGAAGCGGCGCTGTGGCTCAAGTGGCAGAGTGCTAGCCTCGAGCAAAAGGAAGCCAGGGACAGTGCTTAGGCCCTGAGAGTTCAAGGCCCAGGACTGGCAAAAAAAAAAATAAATAAATAAATACCAGGAAATGTATAGTTGAAAGTGGTGTGGTGGAGTCAAGGGGAGAGATGTACATGAGTGCATAGGAGAAGGGGAAGAGTGCCAGCAAGAATCCGCATTACAGCCTACATAATAAAGAAGAGTGACGGAAGGAGTGCATAGGAAGGACGGGTGCAAGTCCTGAAAGGGGTGACATTAATCAGGACGCATTATATTCATAGACTGCATTGTTAAATGGCAACTCCTTTGCCTAACTACTTAAATATAATTTCAAAATAATTTTTTTGAAGAGAAAATGGCCAAGAATTTAAGGGTGAATCAATTCAACAACAACACTCACAAGACACTAGGTTGGAAATGAACTCTATAACTTTGGGGGCTTGGGGGGGGGGAGGGAAAGTGGGAGAAAAATGAGGGAGTAATAATGTTACTCAGTGTCCTCATTACCTTACTTGTGTAACTCTAACTCCTCTGTACATCATCTTTACATATGAAATACTACAGGGCCAGGCATGATGGCACACATGTGTAGTTTTAAGTACTTTAGAGGCAGAGTTCAGGAGAGCTAGACAATAGGCCCAGCAATGCTTGTTATTAGGGGCTAGGAAAATAGAGACTAGGGACTAATTGTCCACTCTTCTACCTTTAACCTAGGCAAATCATCAGGCAGACCACACCAAACTCACAGGTAGAGTGTGGCCAAGGAACACTGAACTTAGGTTTCCTTATGCTCATGACTGTGTACCTCTACATAAAGCTTGGTTTGACAAAGGGCCATCTGCCCAAAACCAGCAGTTCTAAAGATGAGCAGTCACTGGGCTGGGGATATAGCCTAGTGGCAAGAGTGCCTGCCTCGGATACACGAGGCCCTAGGTTTGATTCCCCAGCACCACATATATACGGAAAACGGCCAGAAGCGGCGCTGTGGCTCAAGTGGCGGAGTGCTAGCCTTGAGCAGGAAGAAGCCAGGGATGGAGCTCAGGCCCCTGAGTCCAAGGCCCAGGACTGGCCAAAAAAAAAAAACAAAAGATGAGCAGTCAGGAGCTATACTGACAGTGGAGCCGAGTCCAAAATTAGTGCTTCACACTGCAGAAAGTTATCCCATTGTTAATCTGTTTGTTTTAGGCAATGGAAAATGTGAACTCCCAACTCAAGCTTCTACAAAAAGCAATGTTGCTACTATCAAAAGAACCAGGGCAGGGCTGGGAATATGGCCTAGTGGCAAGAGTGCTTGCCTCATATACATGAAGCCCTGGGTTCAATTCCCTAACACCCACATATATAGAAAGTGGCCAGAAGTGGCGCTGTGACTCAAGTGTTAGAGTGCTAGCTTTGAGCAAAAAGACTCCAGGGACAGTGCTCAGACCCTGAGACCAAGGCCCAGGACTGGAAAAAGAAAAAGGAAAAAAAAAAAAAAAAAAGAACCAGGGGCCGAGACAGATTTTATGCACTTCAGTCGTTAATTCTCTCTTCGGTTTTATTGGGTTTTCCCTAGCCTGAAACCAGGTTTCATACCTGGGTTGACTTTGCCCTTGATCACAAAATGGTTACCAAGAGCAATGGATACTGTGTGACCCTTGCTTGTCTAGGTAAAAGGATTATAAACATTCCACACATTCCAAACACAACTTCTGAACTATGTGTCAAAGTCAGTCACTATATAAAAGTCTCATGCAGGTTTATACCTGGGTTAAATAGCCTTTACTAAGCCAATGAACACAGCTGGCTGAGGGAATCTCTCTTATGTAAAGAATTTCCTAGCTGCAAAGTGGTGGCAAAAGATAAAAATGACTCTTGGGTAGACAAACACAATGCCTATAATAATCACAGATTGAATTTTCTTGTCTACTGCCCCCATCAAATTACTAGGTCCTAGACAGTATCTTCCGATTCTACTTCAGGGCTGCCTATAATTGCAAGTAAACTGTTATGTAAATGAATGGCTAAATAAGAGAAAAATTGATTCTCCTAAAAAATGTATTTGTTGCCAGTTATCCCTGCCATTCTTAAAGCATATTATAGCTGTAACAATATTTGTACCACACATTGTTGTTCAATCCCACTTTACATGGTTATAATTTTTGTCTATTGCTTCCTGGGTCTTTCACTTGATTTCAATACACTGCTGATTATTTTTAGAGCTGCCATTAACACAGACTTCAATTGCTTTCCTCTTTTCCCCTTGAGCAGTGAAGCAGTTGCCATGGAAACGGATTCCAACACCTCTCTCTGGAGCTTCACATCAATGCAATGTGATGAGGGAAGCTAACATCCAACCAACCCTCCACCTTTATTTTAAGAATCCAAAGATCTATTACCTGCAAAGGATGCACGTCTTTACAGGGAGAGAAGGCATCTATGAAGCATCAATTTGATGGTTTGTAGAAGGTGTATCAGAGCTCTCCTTAGGAAAAAAAATGGCTTCATCTGAGTGGGAAAGATTTAATGCGTGAAGTAACTAAAAATATAACAATCACAAAATAGATTTAAGACCCAAGTAATTTTAGTTTCCCATCACTCAAAGGCACGAAGGCACAACTACTAGCCTTCCCTTAGCCTTTTCCCCTTAGCTCCATCCTGCACTAACGCTGAAAATTGAGATCTCATCCAGGTGGGTGAATGGCAGAAGATGGATTCACTTCCCAGAAGATCTGTCTGAAGTAGATCCTGTCCGCCAAGGAAAACTCTGAAGCACATCTTCTGCAGCCTGAGCTCTGCACCGCCAGCAGCTGGAGGAAAGGACACCACAGATTGAAGAGCTCGCCTGGAAGCAATAATGTCAGTGACATATCCATAGAAATGATCCGTTAGGAAATTTGAAGCACTTTATTGGAGGTTTTCAGAGCAAGGTCTAACATGGAGTCATCCTAAATCTCACCTACAACAGCTTTTCATAGTAAGACTAAGTTTTGACCTTATGACATGCCAGCACATTGTATTTGGTGTTTGATGTGTTATGATGGCATTTCTACCACGACATGGTATGTGTGCACAGTGTACCCTGTGAAAGAAAACATGGAGCTCTCTGAAGATAACCTGGATTAACCCCAGAGACATGGTCAATAAGAGGCCAGGATGGGCAAATGCATGTAACAAAGCAGACAGGGGTAGGAGAGGAAAGACAATAAGTTTAGGTCAAAGTGTATCCATGGATACCTAAAGCTCAAGAACAGATGCATAGGAAGTACAATACATAGATAGAGATGGGAGAAGAGGTTACTAGGCATTGAACTAGGGGCCTTAAACTTCCTAAGCAAGTGCTCTACCAGTTGAGTCATGCTTTAGAGCTTTGCTTTCATTTAAAAAATTATTTTCCTTGACCAGCCTTGGACCATAGCCCTCCTGTCTCCACTTCCTAAGTGGCTGTGATTACATGTGTGAACCACTAGTCCTAGCCTCAGACTCTATTTTAAAGATGATAACCTACCTATTTTGCTCTTGGTCTGTTTCTCTCCCTGTGACTATAAAGCGAGTCTATCCATGAGCTACAGGAAGACTGATTCTTCCCCATGCTGTGGCTCCCACAAGTTTTGTCCTTTGCTATGTCCTAGCCACATGCAGCAAGAAATTTCAGTTGTTGAAAGCCATCCCATCATTTTCTATGTGAAAAGCAGGTCATTATTTTCAGTGGAATTGATTTCACACTCACAAACATTATTTTTCTCTCAGAACCTGAACAGGCTTCCTAACATTCGTCAAACAAAGCCACTCCACACGTGGCCCACTTCTAGGACTTGAGCGTATCCAAGGCCTCCAGGTTCTCTGTAAGCTCTGGTTGGAGCTACTCTCTTGCCTTCTTCATATAAGGCTTGCTCCCAAGAGGATGGTGAGAGTTCTTATTCATACTTGCTTTTATTTGCACAAAATTTCTGAAGAGTTATCTGTCTCTAATTCTTACTCTTTTGCTTTTCTGCTCAGTATTGCTTTAAAAGCCCACTGCACGTGCGTGCGCATACACACACACACACACACACACTCACTGGAGTCCATACGTGATTAGGGGACCACACTGGCTTTCATGAGTGAATGGCATAGAAGATGAATTCAGAGGATAGGCTCAGAGTTGGGCCAAAGACTTGTAAGCCATTGTAAGAACTTTTGCTTTAATTTTAGTGAAATGGACAGCCATTGAAGATTTTCCGCTGAGAAGTAGAAAAGTCTAAAAGAGATTGAACAGATCACTCTGGTTGTTATATTAGGAACATGTGTAGTGATTCACACCTGTAATTTCAGCACTTGTCATCTCAAGTACATCAGCCTGAAACACCTTGCCTCAAAAATAAAATAAAATAAAATAAAAAAGAAAGGAGGAAGGAAGGGGGAAAGAAAGAAAAAGGGAGGAAAGAAGGAAGGAAAAATAAACAGACTAAAAATGAGGGACTCCAGGAGATAAAGAATAGAAACCATCCTTGGGCCATCAAAAAAATTCAGTGAGGTGATAGAAGCTTGATCCGGGATGGTTATGGCTCATATTATAAAGTCTAGGAAAAAGAATTTCCTGACAGATTGGAGACTGAGTACAAAAGATGTCATCAGAATTGCCTCTAACTGTTTTAGTCAGAGAAATTATATAGAGACTTGTATGCTATTTCAGAAAAACAAATCATTGTGCTAGATATTGTTTTAGGCACATTATCAAAACAATTCATCAAATTCTCATAACAGACCTATAAAATATATGCTACCAACAAGTTGGTTTTAGAGATGAAGAATGGACGCACAGTTTGCTTAAATGAATTGCTTATAGTCCCAATGAATGCAAAATACTGTTGTCATTAATTGAAAAGTCTTCCCAGGAGTAGAACAGTTTCAGAGCTGTGTTAGCATCTTAGTTTTGGAATTATTAAAGTCTAGAGATCACTAATTACCACCTAGTCAAGCTATTCAGTCCACCTTTGTGTTTAACTGTTCTTTGTGCCTGGTGCACATGGCTTGGCTACATTAATTAAGCCAGGTACCTCAGGCCAGTAAGAAGCACCCCAAGCTTGGTTTTCTGCTGGAACTAGTGAAATGCCTATAAATATTTAACCACCCTCCTCCGGGGAGAATAAAAAATGTTTGCTGATTCCTAAGATGTAAATATTCCCACCATAGCTAACTTCAAATGTGAATTGGAAGACAACGCACACAATTGCCTGTGATTGTAAAGTGCCGGAGAGCATCTCGCAATGGCAGCTCCATGCTGCCAAAATAGAAGCAGAATTTGTGGCTGGGGATGTGACTGAAGTAGTCAGGAAGAATCATTCGGGCTTGGACTGGAGATTGAGTTAGAGATGATCAAACAAGACTGACAGAATAAATGCACGGGTGAAAGAAATTTGACTCTCATAGCTATGTGAGAATAAAATGTTTGAAATAGCTGATTCTAGATTCTGACACAAAGATACAGAGCAGAGATGACTGTAGTATAAACTAGGGGAGACTTAAAAGCCAGATCAGCCAATTAGAAAAGGTAAAGAAGAAATCTAGTCTATGAAGAACTTAATGGAGAGCAATAGACAGGAGCAGAGATACCCAACCATCACATTTGTCAAGCCCTATTTTCATAAACCACCTGCCTCTGCATCTCCAGGCACTACTTATTTTTAATATTTCTGATGCAGTACATCTGTGTTGGGCCAAGAAAACAAATACTTTTCAAATGTTTTTAATACAAGATACGGTCATTTCAAAAGTCCCAAAGGCTGTAGGAGTCAGATATCAGGGAAGCTGAAAAGCAAATGAGAGACGTCGTCCTGGGAGCAGGGATAGGGTCAAGACAGTAACAGCTGAAAAGGAAACCACAAAGACGAGACCATCAAAAGGGAATGTGGACACGAGTGAGACTGGTGCTGAGGTCTGAGCCCCAAGTGACAACTAGGGTACCCTCCAGCATTCACAGATGAATGAAAGCTAGCAGGGAAGCAACAATGAAAGTAAGTAAATGGAGGCAACGTAACAAGCATCTGATGATGAGGACATGAGCAATGCGTGACAACAGGATGGGGTACCCAGACTGATTTCAGAGATATTTTAAAGTTAGACCTGACATAGCAAGAAATCTGATTGCATACAGAAAAAAGGACAAGGCAAAAGCTGAAAATAATCTCACACTTGTGTATACAGATCAGAAACTGGGAGAAAGATTCCACATTTTTTAACTAGGCTAATTCAGTAGACAGTGCCACTTGGGGAGACAAAAATCTAAGAAGAAATGGAAGTATGCATTCGTAAGAACACTTGATTGCAAACAAGAAAACAACACAACTGGTTTATGCAGAAAATGACTTATTGCTGCATAAAGTCCAATAAATAAACCAATGACATTTTTGTATTAGACTATGGTAGCCACGGTACTGTCTTCTCAGAATGTATTATAATATCCCCTTGCTAACATTACCCTACCATGCTTCTTGCATTTTGAGTACCTGCCTGGCCAATCTATAGCCATTAAAGTCTATCCATAGTAGGCCATGATTCTAGCCAGAGCGATTGACTAAGACGTGGTCATGTGACATAAGCTACACCAATCAGAGGCATCATCTGACCTCTCACATTTAACTTAGCAGAGATTTTCCTCTCCAGATCTTTTTGTCTTTGAATTATGTTTTATGAAGGGGAAAAGGACAGAGCAGCTATCATTCTTCTTCCTAAACCCTTTAGCAAAAACCTAATGACATGAAGTCTAACTGAAACAAATTCAAATCTAAGACAAGAAAAAGGACACATGGATCAAAAGAGAAAACTAGCCATTCTAAAGTTGTCAGTTACAGGCATAAATAGAGAACTAATATTGCAACTATTTCTTTGATTCCGTTAGCTACTTTGAGATCCTTCCCAACCATATGGCTAAAAAATAGATGTATTTCCCCACTTTAGGCTTGTTAATGGGTCTCTGTAATAATCTTTGCTGATACCAACTAAACAAGTTAACTTGGCTCTAGGAAAATCCTAGATCCAAAGACTAGAATATTATTGGTCTAGCACCCTTTTCTTCAGCTACTTTGCTTAAGATGATTCCTATGGAAATTGAAAGACTTGATTTGCATTTCTTTTATGACCACAGATGTTGAATATTTCTTTGTGTGTCTACCAGCCATTCTTATTTTTTCTTCTGAGAAGTCTCTCTTTAAGTCTTTAGCCCATTTATTAATTAAGTTGTTGTTTTCTTAAGGGTTTATGGGGGGGTCAAGTTTTTTTAGCTCTAAGTATATTTTAGATATAAGGCCTTTGTCTGATGCATAGCTAGTAGGAAATCTCCCATTCGGTGGGCTTTCTATTTATTTTGCTAGCTTTGCCATGCAGAAACTCTTCTGTTTGATGTAATCTTTTATCTAATCTTTCTTTGATTTGTTGCAATTCTGGATTTTAGGAAGTTTCCACCTGCAGCACAACCATGTTCATAGCAGCATTCTTTGCCTTAGCCAAGATATGAAATCAACCCAGACGCCCTTTAGTGAATAAATAGATCAAGAAAATATGGTATATATATACATAATGGAATCCTATGCTTCCATCAGAAAGAGTAATACTGCACCATTCATAAGGATCACAAAGGCTCAAAGCTATGTGTATATAAATACATAAAATAATGTTTATCAAAATGAACTCCAAGAAATGAAAACAAAAGATTTTTTTGTTATTTTTCTTCTCTCTCTCTCTCTGTCACTCTGTCTCTCTCTCTCTCTCTTTCTGTCTCTCTCTCTCTCCTTTATCATTCTTTTGGTTTCTGTACCTTTTGCCTTCTATGTAAGTTTATCCCTTTTGGAGAGGGTAAGGTGAGCACAGAAATGGTGGGACAAACATGAACAAATGCAGCAGTGATGCTCACAAAACACTGTTGAAAATGAACTGTGCAATTTGTGGGGGAAGGACACTGGGAGGGAAAACTGGGAAGAGGTGACAAAATTCAAAAGGAAATATACTCATTACCTAGCTTTGGTTACTGTAACCCCTCTGTACATCACCTTTACAATAACAATAAAAAATGTTTTATAAAAGAAAAATGGGACCAGATTTTAGAAAATAACCCAGAAACTCCTAAATTAATGTATCTGAAATAAATAGAAAAACCTTCCTGGAAAATGAATAGAGAAGCTTCTAAAGTACTGGGAAAAGACCCCCAAAAAAATGTAGCATTCGGGAAGTTAACGTAAATAAAAAACATCAAGAAGTAAAATTCAATCATGGAAAGGATTAATTGCTGAACCTGGCCACACAGCTCTCTTTAGTGATTTTGACTACTTCCATGGAGTGATAATAAAATGAATGATAACTCAGTCATGAATGCCAATGGCAAAGAGAGAACTTAGATATGACTTTGTTTTGAAAGCCAGGGTAATTCCAAAACATGTAAGATGAGGACTCTGACACTCCCATATTTATAATCTCCAGTAAGTCACATCCTTACCCCATATACACATTCTCAAAGATATTACCTGAGAGAGATAACTAGGAGATTGCAAGACTATTGATAAGTTAAGCGCAACTTGTGCTGTTTTAATTTTTTTCCAAACTGTATGTCTTGGATAAAAACTTATTTTTTTAACTAAAAGATCATACTGAGCTTTAAATCAGTCTTTTTTCTTTTTACCAGAAAGTATAAAGAACAAAATAACTGTAGACAAAAACCAAAGATACTACATTTTATTCATATTAGATTTCTTGCCTGTGTTCAATTGCTGACCTTCCTGTGGGTTCGTGTGTGTGTGTGTGTGTGTGTGTGTGTGTGTGTGTGTGTGTGTGTGTGTGTGTGTGTTGTGCCTCTAACTGGGGTTTGAATTCAGAGCCTTGGGCTCAACTCTTGCTTGGGTTTTTTTCACTCAAGAATGGTACTTTATCACTTGAGTCACACCTTCAATCCTCCATTCTAGCTATTTGCTGGGTAATTGCACATAAGAGTCCCATAATCATTTCTGCTTGAGCTGGCTTTGTTCTTCAATCCTCAGATCTAACTCCTGAGTAGCTAGCAATACAGTGTAAGTCACCAGCACCCAGCTTCATTGTGCTTTTACAAATGCATTTCCTATATCATATTCACTGCTTGTAGTTGAATATTTTCTCAAGAGAATCCAGTCCTTTTCTTGAAGTTTTCTGGCAACTATAAAGTTCTCTCATACTGGTGATTTGATTGATGAAATTGAGTAACACTGAAGATTCTAAAATAAGAATATGAAGCTTGAAAATGGATATTTACCTGGAAATTAGGAAGATAATTGTAAAGCGAGTCAAAATGGAGAGACTTGGAAATTAGAAACAAATGAAATCAAGGTCTAGTTGACTGCCGGGGTATGAAGCAGGATGAAAGTCTCTTGAACGCGCATGTAAAAACATATAACATTGGGTGGCTTTTTACCAGTTTCAAATACTTGAGTGTTCATTTAGTTGTATTTTAAGGGGCCAGAATGAGAAACATATCTCATATTTTGAAAAAAATCATTAAGAATCAACAAAACTTAGAGAGGTTTTGTTTAAGAACTATCCTTACCATAGATGAGCCATGTTGGGCCTGTACAAGTTGCTCTTTGATGACTGTATTCTGATCCATATACCCTATAATAGCATTTTACTCATTGAGTGGCTTGAAGAACTAAACAAGGCAATGCAGATAAGGTTCTTTGTGCACCTGCCTGTGGCATGTACCTAATACTTTTTAGTAATGCATAGTGTTATTATAAGTCACTAATGCTCTTTAGGTCTTTCCGTCAGGGGTTTTCTTTACTTATTTCTCTATGACTCTTAGAGCCCTTGTAGGGTCTCATCAATGATATTCTTAGTAGCATTCTTGGTAAACTTTCTCATCTGTCATTGTACCATAGGTACCAAGGGGTTCTCATCTGACTCCCTGACTAGAGGACACTGCTGAAGAGGCTCATATTCATGACTACAAGAGAGGTGGGAAAGTATATTCAATAAGACACACTTGAAAGGTTATTCAGTGGGATGTCTTAGCTTACATTAGACACAATCAATTAAAAACTTATTTTTAATCCTGACACTATTGAGAACCAGGTGGAACCCCCAAAAGACCCAAAAGACTAGGGTTGTTTTTTATTCTTTAACAATCGTGCAGGGGCAGGGTCATGGGTTGGTATTTAGAAATGATGGCAATGGACAGATCGGGAAGTGCCAGTCAGCCTTGGACCTTGTATCTAGGACTGTGTCACGTGACTAAGCCTGGGGTTCTGCTGAGGCCCTGTGTGTGCCAGCCTTTTGGTGTTGCCAGGCACCTGCACTGGAAGGGATCCTTTCACTGACAATCCCAGCTAACTGCTGTCCATTTCACTTTCACCATTCATGTCAGCATTACTTTTGCTGCCACCTCCAGAGCTCCTGCCATCACTGCCTCCCAGGCCAACTGCGCTTCCACAGGGCTGCCCTGCTACTGTGGCTCCTGTTGCCATGGGAACCACTTGATGGCCTGCTGTTGCCCTACTACAGAACTGCTTCCTTCTTGCCACTGCTGCCACTGCTCTTGCCACCATTGCTTCTTTTCTTCTTTTTCTTTTGTTACCAGCTTGGGCAAAGTAGGCCAAACCTCTAGAGAAAGTTTGCATTGGGACTTAATTCTGCATACCAGGGGACAGCACAGTAGGGCGCCTCCCAGTGTCCACACAGTGAACTGCACATCCCACTTAATGCAGCAGTAAGAGGGAGGTGGGGAAGACAAGGGTGTGTTCCCCTTTACAAACGGATGGTCTTGGCAGCAATCGTGGCAGTCAGTCCCTGAGGCCAATGGAGCACTGGGCAGAAATCACAGATCTTCTCTTAGGCCCTTGGTAGAAGTACTCCTCCACTGACCTGGGCAGTAAAAGAAGCACGATCCTCTAGAGTTGGCCAAGATGTTAATGTCCTGCACAGGTTGTTTGCTGGGACAGTGCCTGCAGGAGCCAGAGCTGTGCTTCAATGTGTCCCTGGAGTGACCTAGACGCTGATGCTGGCATGAGGGCGGTCGGATCCCCTGCTTGGCTGATAGTCCTTCGCTCCAAGCAGCCAGCGCCCAGGAAAGGGTGTCAGAGCTGTCAATTCCAGGACTGAATTGTCGCAGCCACCAATATCTCAGCACATTCAAAGAGAAGATGACCGTTGAATGAGATGCTTACAATAAGCAGTTGACTTGACATTAACAATGCTACAGTAGTATTTCACAGTTCTCTAGTTCTCATCCCAGTGACCCACAGGGAAAAGAGACTACTACCATTGATAAGTATTTTCTGTTCTCTAAGCATGGGATGATTGTTTTACCTCAACACACTCTTTCTTTTCTTATTCTTTTGTCTTTTTATTTATTTATTTTTTTTTTACAAAATTACTGAGGTTTTTATACCAATTTAAGGCAAGTCTTTTCTTCCTGACAAAAGACCCTGGATTGTAAGATGAGGTGGTGTTTTGGTTTGATCACTGTGTAATGTAGAATGAAAAGCTGGGTACACAGAATACTAACCTCATTTCTCTTTTTTTTTTTTTTTGTAACTAATTGGTGTTGCTTCTATCTTTTATTCTTGCTTCTATTTTTCTTTTGGTGTTTTTTATAAGTTTTGATTGAGAGGTTTACTTGTAGAAGATGATAGAAGCAGTTTCCCTGAAAGACAGATTATACTCGACCTGCTTCAAGGTGAAGAAGATCAAACAATGAGCTCCTCTTTATGGCTAGGACAGAATCCATGGTGTACAGATGCAATGGGGCGCTGCGGGCATGCGCACATAGATAGAACATCGCAACCCAAGGCTTGACATACCACTCACAGAAGCAGGTTTTCTTCCCCATTGTCTGGTGGATGCCAGGGCTAACAATAAAAAAGACAAAATGAGGGAGGGGGTGACACTGTTCAAAAAGAAATGTACTCAATACCTGACTTGTGCAACTGTAACCCCTCTGCCCATTATCTTAAATAAAAATAAATTTAAAAATGAAAGGATAAAAATTCAAATGTATCACAATAGTCATTCCCTTTGACAACCTGTGAGCCTTATTGAAGAACTTTTGGGTGCTGAGTTGTGGTAAATTTGCTTTACTGCACTGTAATTTGGGCATTAAAAATCAAACCACCCGTTTTCTATACATAGTCTGGTGAGGACTTCTTCCAGTATTACATTCTACATTGAGAATATGAGATCTAACTCAGATTTCCCAGGAAGGGATAATGATATACATAAATATCTTCAAATTATTTAAGCTTTAGTACTATGGTCCAAAACCAAAAACTAAAGCCTTTCTTGGACCTAAAGACAAACTTTCCACTGCCATTCATCAGTCTAAAATCAGGGACCACAGATAAAGCCAATATATGAATTTCTCAGAAAACATCATTTTTCCCAAATACATATTATAGTTATAAAGAGTCCCAATTGCCCAATTCTTGGAGACACTATGGCTTTCATACTGAGAAATTTTATTCTCTGAAAGCATGGACTGTGAGACACATTGCTGAAATTACTTCAGTGAGACCAGAATGCCCTACTCCTGTCTAGAGGGGATGAGTCATTGTGACTCCACAAATTAGCCTTGGTTCTTGTGTGCAGTGCTTCAGGTAGGACATCTGTGGACACATTCAACATCTTCACTTCCAGTCCCTGGAAACAGGTCCAGTCAATAGTCCAGAGATGACGCTGACTCCTTTCACAAACTTCCTCTTTGCTCTGAGTCCATCAAAATATGACTGCGTTTAAAATGATCATTAGCTCCACTCAACATATTCTTCTTTCCATTTTGATAAATATTATTTTATATGATTAGAAGCATAGCTCAAAATATTCTTTCTAAACTCTCTTTTCCTTCATCTGGTGACATACCCTACTCTGAAAACCTAGTAGTTGTTCTATAGATTTGTCCTTGGTAGCCGTGAACTGATCTGGCCAGGTCAAATCTTTCTTCTAAGTATAATTAATTGTATATATTCTGTCCCGTGAGAAATGTTACCTGAAATTTGATCCCCTGAGCTCAATGCCAATCCACAATGGTGAGGTCAAGATATTGGAGAAAAGGCAATAAAAGTTATTGGTTTTTCCAGGCAAAATGAGAATTGCTTGCATTATTATGTTAGAAGGGAGCACAGTCTTAGTAGGTAGGGGGAGAAGGATGGGTTTACAGAATACCTAGGAGCAATGTCTGTGGGGAGAGGTGATTTCCTGGTGGCCAGGGACCATGGATTGAAGGTCCTGAAGGTGCTCTAATTTTCCTATTCAGAAAGAGGAGGAGAGGGATGGGGCCACCTTGCCTGGAACTGTAAAGACATTCTTGAGTTCTCCCACGTAGGGAAATGGAAGTGAGAAATAGGAGACCAAGAAAAAGAAAGACAAAAGATGCCAGCCTTTTAAAAACATGTGTAACAGAAAGTATCCTGGTTATTGCTAAAACTGCAACTGTCAGCATATTCAGGAGTCTGTTTCTGTCACTGTTCCATAAGTAAAAATAACAATCAATTGCAAACCAAAGGATGCTCATGGCTTAAAACTTCCCAAAGGAAGAATAACTGTTTTTCTTTCATTCACTGTGACCCTAAGGCTGCGTCTCTTCCAGTAGAATAGTCAAAATATGTTTTTTAAGCTGGATGCTGGTGGCTCCCACCTGTAATCTTAGCTACTCAATAAGGTGAGATCTGAGGATCACAGGCAGAAAACTTCACAAGATTCCTGTCTCCAATTAACCAGCAAAAAGCAAAAGTGGTGGTGTAGCTCAAATGATAAAGATGCCAACTTTGAGTGGAAAAGACAAGCACAAAGCCCTGGGCTCAAGCTCCAGTATCAGCACAAGTATCTAGATAGATACATAGACAGACAGACAGACACACACACACACACACACACACACACACACACACACACACAGATTATTTTCCTTTACAATATAATTGAATAAAGGTTAGTATAAAGGTTAGTGACAATGACATCTGAATCACTTGAAAGATACTGAATTTTTTTTTATTAGCTCTGACACTTACTTCCAGACCCTAACTCTTGACCTAGGTTCTTTATTCCTATTTCACTAAGAAGCAGAGTCATCTTGAAGCACATATACCCAACTAATCACCACCACATTACTCCCCTCCTTGTAACTGCAGCAAGATGTCCTTACTGCTGATGTCTTCATGCACCTAACAAAGTGATTCCCTCTGCTTTGCACTCAATCTTCCCACGTGTGTCCACCAGAGGACAGTGTGACAGTAAGTCTTGTTCCTGTTTGTTAGGAGCAAACTTCCAAGATGGCGGATGGATGCTCAGTTCCTGACATCCACGATTCCCCAGGGATGGACATTGTGATGAAGACAGCCCAGCACAGGTGGCAGCTGTGACTTCAGTGGCTAGGTCACTGAGACAATGACTCTCTCCCCTTAGCCCTCACTCTGTGGAGAGCCAACACATTACCAGAAGATCCCGGCAGCCCCGCTGTAAGACCACAATAAGGAGGAGCTGAAGCCTTCCTTCAACATCTACAGCAACTTTTCCAGGCTGTGAGTAAACCCTTAGACAGGATTCTATGTCCTTAGATGGCCTCCAACCTCCACCCAGCTGCTCCTAAATTCTTGGCCCACAGATTTAAGAGCCAACAAAGGCCTAGTGTCCTCTCTTGCTACCACTGCACATTTGCATTCATTACACACAAACAGATGGCTGACACGATGCTGTGATTAAATGATCCCAGTGAGTCCCTGTTTCCCACTAAGGTATAACTAAGTCCTTTCAGAACCCACCAGGCCTCTCTCCTGCTGCCCACTCGCATTACGTAGCTCTCTCTTTGGATCACCTGGGTACCCGCTGGGGTCACACCTTCACCATGCCTCAGATCACCTCAGGGCCTCTTTCCCTCCCCACTTGCCTCCTTCAGCTCTTTCTGAAGCAAAACTTCTCCCTTTGTGAGGCCTGCCCTTCTCTCCCTCTCCCTCTCTTTCCTCACATTCTCTCTCCTCATCTCTTCGTCTTAATTTCACATTGTTCATAGAAAATTTATGGGGTCCCATGATATAATACATTTTTTTTCTTGAAAACAAGTGTGTTAAATTAAGATGGTATAGTTAGCCGAGTTTTATTAATGGGTTTTGGTTCCCAAAGAATCAAAATGAATAAAATGACAAGGTCAGATGAGTACAATGTCAACAATGTAAAATGAAAGACTTGACCCACCCACAAGGCAGATGTTAGGGAAATGAAGTCTTGTCTGGAACTGGAATGGTAGCAAGGCTTCACGCACACACTGGACTGGCCTCAAAGCTGCAATGGGAACAGAGCGCACCATACTGCTGGTAATAGGGACATCTGGGTCCACAAGTAAGAAAATCCTGAACCCCTGAATACTCCTGACCCACAGAGAATGGCAAGAATGTCTCTTCCACAGCCTCCCCTCCCCGGAAGCCTTTGGAGAATCTCCTGAGTCAGATATGTGCTTGGCTGCGCCATCTCCAGATACCACCCTATTTCTCAGCCTCATGAACAATGGCAGGGAACAAATGTGTATGTAGCACCAGCACAAGGCATGAAACGTCACTGTGTCTCCCAGGAGGAAAGAAAGTCCACTTGCGCATAAGACTGCAAGACCTTCGCTGGCATGAGGGAAAGCAAAAGATACAACTAAGTGGAAGAAGATTTGTTGATGTGCCAGGCAAAGCAAGCAGTCACTACATCACTAGAGTCGTTTAAGCTAGTCACCATGAAGAACCGAAGAACACTTTGGTGTGCACTGATAGGAACTTGTTCCTGTGAAATCCGCAAGATTCATTGGTATCTCTTAGTTTCCTCGTGCTTAATGAGAATGTGCTTAGTAATGTAACTATGTGTGATAAATTAACTACTTCTTTCTAAAATAAACTGAGAGGCTACAGTGTATTATTTCATAATCTGAGGAGACAGCAGCTCCCACCCCACCCGTAACACAATTCATACTCTCATGACACACAGTGAACCCCAAGACTAGAAGCAGGATCACTCAATCTGAAAAGCATTTAGCAGTCAGGGGACAGTGGCAAGTGGCTGAGATTTGTTAAACTGCCATAGACACACCTCTAAAATCTCATAAAACAGTAAACAGGTATTCAGAGATTAAATGTGAAAATAACGAGAATAAAATATGACTTGACAGTAGATTTCTCACTTTAGAAAGTAGTTCTCTTGTATTCAATGAATAAAAGGATATCAAGTAACTTAAATATATTTCAGTAAGCAAATACAGAGCTGAGCCTGGTGGCAGAAACCTGTAATCCCAAGGACTGAGAGGCGAAGAAGGATAATTGTGAGCTTGATGCCAGCATCGAGACCATGTCTCTAAAGAAAGAATAAAGGAAAATACATTTACATAAATGCATCTATCTTTATGTATTTGTGTATATGTATACAAATTTACATATATATCAAGATAAATGACGTAATTGGTTTGATTCACTGGGTTGAGCCATTGTATAACTGGAGGAAAGGTGGGAGAAGAATGAGGGAGGGGATAAAAAGTATGACAAGAAATGTACTCACTACCTTATGTATATAACTATAACCCCTCTGTACATCACCTTGACAATAAAATTAAATTAAAAAACAGAAGTTTAAAGTAAAATATAGACTAGTTTAACAGAAAAATTGAAAAAACAATGAGTTCTCATTTAGCCTTTCTCCCTCATATCACAGTGGCCTTGTTATTAGTGTGCTTTATTTATTGTAGTTAGTAATGCAATAACTGATGCATTAGTCATGAATTTATTTGCTCTTTGCGTGTGTGTGTATGTGTGTGTGTGTGTGTGTGTGTGTGTGTGTGTGTGTGTGTAGTGTGTGCACCTGCATGCCTATTCCGGAACTTGAACTCAGGGCCTCACTCTCTTTGTTGGCTTTTCACCCCACTGAAGACTAATGCTCCAACATTTGAGCCACACTTCCACTTCTGGTGTTTGTTGATTCATTGAAGAGAAGAGTTGCATTGACTTTTCTATTTAGACTGATTTTGGACCCATAGAGCTCTCTGTAGTGATAAAGTTGCTTTATATTTTTACCAACAATATATTCACTACCGGAAGTAGAGTCTTGTGCAAGTGTTTAATTCTAGTTCAGTAGAATTATTTATTCTATTTTTCTAAAACAAATGTTTACAGGACACCCAGGTGGGCCTCGAACCCACTACACCAGTCACTCAGTCAATTGGGCTAGGAGTCTTTATTTAGCTGTGCACGGTGTCTGCTCTCCACCACCAGGATGGTGACAAACAGCACTGGGCCTCAGTAGGGCTGGGCTTTTAAAAGCAGAAAATCACATATACCACTCGCAGGTGGTCATGCGGTAAGAATCACGCGCACCACAGGCTGGTGATAGGGCATGTGATAGCAAGCAGACATACAGAAGCAGAATTGGCAGCTAGTGATCATAAACAGTGATCATAAATAGTAAAACTCTGGCAAATAAAGCAATGAACTATTTAAGCAAGCAAAATGCTCTTTCTTTGTTTAATTCTTTGTTCTGGGTGTAACTAGTATTCACTGTACCCATTTAACTTCCTTAAAACATGCAAATGGAGTAGCAATTATGCTTGATCCTTTTCCTTCCTTTCTTTTGCAGGGGTCAAGCAGCGCTAGGTCAAGCTTCTTTTCACTTAGTTGAAATGGCTCAGCCTCTTTAGCTAGGACTAAAGGTGAGTTTCTTGGTCTGGGTGTCTCAATAACCACATGCTGCAAGAAGCTACATATTATACAGTTGAAAACTAGAGTAATGTTTCTCAAGCTCCGAATCAACTAGTCAAGATCTTTTATTTTAACCCATTCCTGAGTGATTCTTACAGGCACAGAAATCAGACAACTGTTGATCTAGAATATGATCTTCCAGCCCGTTTTCGCATTAGATTCATCTTCGAGAAGTTAAAAAAGAAAATGGTTCCTAAGCACTGAGCCCACAGATTGCACTTTAGTGGGTTTAGTACTTAAAAAAAGAAAAAGAAAAAGAAAAAGAGAGAGAGGAGAGGGGAGGGGAGGGAAGGGAGAGGAGGGGAGGGGAGGGGAGGAGAATAGGAAAGGAAAGATGAAGCCGGGAATGGGAGGGAGTGGGAAGGAGGAGGGCGCATATTGTCAGGTTCAGCCACACCTGAGTCATAGTCCCATTTAGCATTTTTTATCTGTTAGATCAATAATATAGAGATCAATGTTCTAGATTTATGAAGTATTGGTGATGAAGTGAAATGGGGAAAAGTCAGTTTCGGTCTTCTGTTACACTGTAAAATCCCTCCGTTTTCTGTTTTATCCACAAACGTGGTGGCACGGAGGGTTTCTCGCTGGCTGCGCCCTTTTTGCACACACAGAGCCTCTGCTTCTCTGGTTGATTGACAGCTTGATGACGGTCACCTGACCGACGTGCGGCCGGCCTGGGGAGGAGGGCGGCCCCGGGCCGCGTGCCTAGGCGGGCCTCCCGGCGGGCGTGGAGGAGACGGTCGTCAGGAAGTGGTGGCGCGAGGCCGGGAGGACGCGTCGAGATAAAGCTCCGCTGCAGCTCCACGGTCCCGCCGGACTGCGCGGCACCGGGCAGCGGCGTGGGGCGCGCGGTGGAGTGGGGACCGGGCAGGTTCTGGGAACGGGAACGGACTCTGCGTAGAGGGTACGGACTCTGCGCAAGGAGAGCGTTCCGCCGCGGGCGTGCACGGACTTTGCGCAGGGAGCGAGTTGTGGAGTCTGCGCAGCGAGCTTGCCGCGCGGTGAACGGGTGAGGACTTTGCGTAGCGAGCGGGTGCGGAGTCTACGCAGCGAGTTTACCGCGCGGTGAGCCGGTACGGACTCTGAGCCGGGAGTGCTTTCCGCCGCGGGCGTACACGGACTTTGCGCAGGGAGCCGGGTGCGGAGTCTGCGCAGCGAGCTTGCCGCACGGTGGGCGGGTACGGACTTTGCGCAGCGAGCGGGATGCGGAGTCTGCGCAGCGAGCTTGCCGCGCGGTGGGCGGGTACGGACTTTGCGCAGCGAGCGGGATGCGGAGTCTGCGCAGCGAGCTTGCCGCGCAATGAGCGGGTACGGACTTTGCGCAGTTGGGGTACGCGGACGGCGCTGGGCGAGCGCACCGCCTGGGCGCTGGGCTTTAAGGAATTCTCCCCGCAGCCCGGAGCCGGGCAGCCTCGCGCGTTCACCGGGGCGCAGACCTGACCGCTGGCGGCTGACAGTAAACCGGGGGCAAGGCCAAGTCCACGCCCTGCCCACTGCGCCCGGAGCTTGAGCGAATCACCGGGAACTCAGATGCAGGCTTCCGAGGCTAGGATGAGGAAAACACCAGTGAAATGAAAGAAAAGAAGTTTTTAAAAATAAATCCCTAGTATCCACGAACATTTAAAGGATTAAATAGAAAAAAAGAGAATTTTCCGAGCCCCGTGAACGTTTGGGGAAATAGATGCGTTTAAACTGACCCAAGCGTTCCCTGAGTTACACGCAGCCAGCAGGTGGCGCGCTGCCCGGCGAGGAGGGGTGCCCTTGATGTGGACTCGCAGGCACTCTCTTTACATTATTTTTTAAAAAACAACAAAGTAAAAATTAAAAAGAAAACACACACAGGTAGTTGGAGCGTTAGGTTTGTGCTAAAAAGACTTGGGGGGTAATATGCCGAAGTGACTGCGTCTTTACACACACATCAGTGCCTGCGGCTCTGTGCAAGGAATAGCTGTGCACGCACACACATCAGTGCCTGCGGCTCTGTGCAAGGAATAGCTATGCACACACACACACACATCCGTGCCTGCGGCTCTGTGCAAGGAAGAGCTGTGCACACACACATCAGTGCCTGGGGCTCTGTGCAAGGAAGAGCTGTGCACACACATCAGTGCCTGCGGCTCTGTGCAAGGAAGAGCTGTGCACACACATCAGTGCCTGCGGCTCTGTGCAAGGAAGAGCTGTGCACACACACATCAGTGCCTGCGGCTCTGTGCAAGGAAGAGCTGTGCACACACATCAGTGCCTGCGGCTCTGTGCAAGGAAGAGCTGTGCACGCACACACATCAGTGCCTGCGGCTCTGTGCAAGGAAGAGCTATGCACACACACACACACACGTCAGTGCCTGCGGCTCTGTGCAAGCAAGGAAGAGCTGTGCACGCACGGGTCATATCAGGCACCTATCAGCCACCGAGCAGGCCCCGCACCTCACCAGCTCTTGCACTATGCAGGGGCCAGGGCCCCTCTGCCCCTGGGGCTTGCCTCAAGGTGGAGGATCCCTCCAGGTGGCCGAGTTCAAACCCCAGCACCACTCTGCCACGCGAGCCAGGCTTCCAGCCCGGCTTTGGCCTGGTTATTTGAGGATAGAATCTAGGTATCCCAGCCTGGCTTCAAACCTCAGTCCGCCAGATCTCCAACTCCTGGGAAGCTAGGATTGCAGCTGGGAGCAGCCAAGTGCCCTGCTGAAAATCCCTTCTGTTAGGTAAAACTTTGGTTTTTTGTTGTTTTTTTACCTCATCTTAACTAAAATGGAAAATAATTTATTTGGGGCTGGGGATATGGCCTAGTGGCAAGAGAGCTTGCCTCGTATACATGAGGCCCTGAGTTCGATTCCCCAGCACCACATATACAGAAAATGGCCAGAAGTGGCGCTGTGGCTCAAGTGGCAGAGTGCTAGCCTTGAGCAAAAGGAAGCCAGGGACAGTGCTCAGGCCCTGAGTCCAAGGCCCAGGACTGGCCAAAAAAAAAAAAAAAAGAAAAAAAGAAAATAATTTATTTCTTAGCCAAGAGTTATCCTGTTGTTTCATCTGATGCCCTTCCTAGATAACTCTTCCCTCCCCCCTCCTCCTCCTTCCTTCCTCTCTCTATACTATATTACATATTATATATTATATTTTTTCAGCTCTCCTAAAGATGGGTTTTGTTTGTTTGTTTGGTGTGGGGTTTTTTTGAGAGTCTCTATGTGATCCAGGCAGGCTTCTTCTTGCCTCAGTTTCCCCCAATTTCCATCCCGGTGTATTATCATGCCAGGTTTGGCATCTTGTCCTAGCAGTTCTTCCTACTTGGGCCCTGTAAGGTAATGTTAGGTTTAAACCCCCTCGGAGCCTAGCAGAAGAACATTATGGATAGCGACCATATGGATGGCGACCCTGAGTTATTTCCCCAGTGCCTCTCAGCCTTTTCCCCAGCCACGTCTCCCTGGAGGAGGCTTTCCTCTGGGCACCACGTGTTCAAGAAAGTACAGAGAATTTCAAGCAGACGTTTTCCTTGCTAAAGCTAGTGTCTTATTTTGAATACATTTCTGTTTTCAGTGAAATTGGCCATAATGGTATCAGGATGTTTAGTGGGTAATTGCGTATTAGTGCACTCTGCAAGAACACGTAAGAACAATGGATGGATCTTTAAATTTTCAGCATGGCCATATAAAATAAAGTGATTTCAGATATGTTCTGGAAACATCCACACCAACTTGTCACTATGACATTAAGGTTGGAAGATGAAAAAAAAGACTGGATTATCCTGAATTCTATTCCAAAAGAATGGTTCCAGAGAGTCAGTATATAAAACGTGAATCTAAAATAATGTTGTGGAAAGATTTGCCAAATTATTTCTTGGGTATTTTCATCATTTAGCTTTGCATAAAAAAGGCGAATTGTGTTCAGTGGCCATTTCTAAATGTTTTCTCGTGAAAAAGATCTGACTCTGGGTTGTTGGTGGTTTGGGTATTCCTAGGGAAACCAAAACTTCATCAAGTGTATAATGGGGTACAAGAACTTTCTGCAATAATAGAATCAGCACTGTCCAATGCGGTGTCTACAAGACACACAGATACTCGGCATTTGAAATGTCGTTAACATGGCTGAGTTTTTTTTTTTACTTCATTTGATTAATTTTAATGAAAAGTTAGTTATCTGTACATGACTCATGGCTTCGAAATTGCACAAGCCAGCGTGCTAACTAGCTGCCTTACACTGCCCTGCAAATTGCTAGTATTGCACAACACACCCATTACTGATACTTGTTTCAACAAGATTCGTGAGCATTACATCTATCTTTGTTTGCCTATGAAGGTCAAATAGAGATTCATGAGCTATAGATTGATTGATCGGTTGGTTGGTTGATTTGTTGGTCTGAGGATAGAACCCCTGGTTTCACATATGCACATTAAGCATACACTCTACAGTCACAGCACCTGTCAAGATGCCAAGATCACACAACTATTTAAGTGGATATCTACTAAGGATATGTTCCTGTTTGAAAGAAAGATGCCTTCACCTCCAGGGTATTGTGAGTCAATAGCAACAATACTACCTACATGTGCCCTTAAGCTCTTGCTTGAAATACAACCAAAGCTTTTGCTTGTATTTACTAATTCTAAAAGTCTTTTCGGGTACTTTTGAGTTTGATTGACACCACAACCAATTGAACCCCAAGTTCAAACACTTTTCCATAATACCAGTCTAGTTCACAGGGGGATATTTGTTACAATGTAATAAAAGTTGGATTCAGAACTTGGAAGAAGTTTTCAAGTTTTGAAGGAAATGTTGGGTTTCTTTTTACTTGTACACTAGTAATAAAGAATATTTACTAATAGAATAAATGGAAATGGAATGTAAACATAATATATAATTGCATAACGTCCTATTAGCAAGAAAAAACTGTATTATACTTTTAATGAACAAACATCCTATCTTGATTACATAATTTGTCCCAAGTTTTACAACTTCTCATCATTTCTTGTTTATTTCTTTTATTTCAGAAACTCTTGCAAAGGGCATCGAGTCTAAAGCGCACCAGCTCAGTCTGACCTCCAGACACCATGAGCAATAATGGAACAGGCCTGGCTATTGGCTACCTCTCCTCTTCTGTAGCCATACTTTTGTTTGGCTCAAACTTTGTGCCTCTTAAAAAATATGATACTGGTGATGGTAATTATTTTTCCTTCATTGTTAAACTAAAAGTATTTTTTAATTAGTTTGCTTTTTGCTGCTTTTAAAATGATAGCTACAACAAAAACTGTTTTGTTGATACTGAGGGCTAATGAACAGAACACATGTAAGTGTATGAGAAAACCCTGTTTAGCTAAGAGTTAGAAGAGAATAACCCTTACGATGATTCGTGGGAGAGTAGGAAAGGATACTGTCAGAAAAAGTTTTCGGCCACATCTTCTATTTGCAAAGGAAGTAAGTTTCGGTCAGTTCTACTAGCAACATTTGTTTTGAAAGCACAAATTTAAAATTTCCAACACAGCTGATGAATTAGAGGACAAGGTGAGCCTAACATGAATTTCATGCTTGCATATATATAATTTTGTGTTGCAGAAAATAAGAGGAAAACATAGAATGTTGCTCCCAGTTAAATAAATATATGTAGTAATGTACAACACAAACATCCACTTGAAATATTTCCCCACTCCCTCAGTTCTCCTCACGTACTATTTACTCAGCTCACCTGTAGCTGGTGTCAGCTCCTTCTCCGACTTCATAATAATCCAGTTATCAAGCCCCTTCTGCAAGCATTCTACAAACAAACTTTGAGTCTTTCTCATGAGAAAGTGCTATATTTATTACAGCATTTGTTTTGTTATAACTATTATTTTTTATTATGTGACACATTCTAGTTATATTTCTGATGAAGCTATTCCCCTAACATCCATGGTTTTGCATGGTGCACTTGAGGCAGAATCAGTAGACGGGAGACAAGGAAATTAGAAATGTTAAAAGCCAGACTCAAGCATTAGAACAGAATCAGGAAGTAAAACAGGAAAAAAAAAATCAGAGCAGCAAATTTTCTTCTGTTCGCCCTTCCTTTCTCTTATTAAGCAACCAGAAGGACAATACATAAGATAAAACACCTGACTCGCTTCCCCTTTTAGAAGTTAAGGAGCTGACTATGTGAGAAGGACATATCTGAAATACTCTGTGTGTGTGTGTGTGTGTGTGTGTGTGTGTGTGTGTGTGTGTGTGTTTGCTGGAAACTGAGTCTTCAGGGTCTCACACATACCACTCTACCTCTAACCTACACCCAGAGCTCTGGTAAAGTCTCATCTGTGATTTTGTTTTCAGTTTCTTACCTGTAAAATAAGCTTCCTTTTGCTCTAGGTGACACTATTTTGTTGTATTGAATTCCCTCAACTGTGAGGGAATAAAAGTAGGCAACAGTCACGTAGAGTCAGAGTCCAAGATGATATCCTGGAAGCCCCTTGGTGTTGCTTTCGGCACTGTGCAGCACGGAAGCCTAAGGCAAATGCAGGCAGCTGATAGACCACCCGGTGATCTTCACCTGCCCCGCCAATAGTAACCAAAAACATAAAAGTGAAGTCGCCTTTACGTAGAAGGCTAATGCTCAGGTTTATAAAATCTGGCCTATCGTAGGCATTGAATTTCACCTCTCTGAGGCTTATAAATGGCCATAAATAATTTACTATTTACCCAGAAGATGACCTAAATGATTCCCGAAGATTTAAATCACTATTGTGCTATTCTAAAGGTCCTTGTGCCTGTGTCGCTTCTCAGTGGAAACAAGGCCCTTCTGATGGAGAACTCCTGATTTTTCTGAAAAGTGAAAGAAAACAATGTTAAGCAAGAGCACACTGAATGTAAGCCTCTCCAAACATCCAGATATTTGAGCAAACAGATTGATCACAGGTTCATTTGCTCCATCTTTGAGATAGGTTGATCTTACACAGACTAGTCATAAGAATGATAGGTGTCAAGTGCCAGATATGTAGGCATTTACCAAATTGTAACCATTCCTATACATAGGCATATATGTACATGTATGTGCGCCTAAGCATAAGTGAGTTTGATATTTGAACTACTGATCGCACATTGTTTATTTCCAGGCATGTTTCTGCAGTGGGTGCTTTGTGCTGCTGTGTGGCTGGTTGCTGTCGTAGTCAACTTGATACTGGGATGCCCTAAGTTTTGGCCTTTTGCCATGCTTGGGGGCTGCATTTGGGCAACAGGTGATGTACAATATGACCTATTGTGTAAACATTTAATGTAATGGCCAATATAAGTCTTGTTCACAATAGGTAGAAATAGATCAACAATTCTGAATAATCCTTAGTCATACATAATATAAATTAAGTATTCCGGGGCTAGGAATATGGCTTAGTGGTAGAGTGCTCACCTAGCATGCATGAAGCCCTGGGTTCCATTCCTCAGCACCACATAAACAGAAAAAGCCAGAGGTGGCACTGGCTTAAGTGGTAGAGTGCTAGCCTTGAGCAAAAAGAAGCCAGTGCTCAGGCCCCAAGACTGGCAAAATAAAAAATTATTTCATTTCTTCCTTTCAGATACTCAATACATAGCTGTATGCTTCCTGATTTCTTTCTTTAAGCAATGAAAGTTTCTGATAAAAAAATATTAGAGTAAAATATTTCAGTTGTTTAAAGCATAGCTTGTATATTGCTTTACATGTTCGGGCCTTTTGTCTATCAGAAAATGTTGAATAATAGTCTTTACTGTTGTCATTTTTAGGATTTATTCTTAAAAGTAGTAAGAGACATGGGCTGAGAATATGGCCTAGTGGCAAGAGTGTTTGCCTCGTATACATGAAGCCCTGGGTTAGATTCCCCAGCACCACAGCCAGAAGTGGCGCTGTGGCTCAAGTGGTAGAGTGCTAGCCTTGAGCAAAAAGAAGCCAGGGACAGAGCTCAGACCCTGAGTCCACGCCCCAGGACTGGCAATAAATAAATAAATAAATAAATAAATAAATAAATAAATAAATGTAGTCAGAGACACAAAAACATTCATCAACAGGAAAAACAAATGAAAATCTTCCCACTGTTACCTTATCTGTACCTGAAACTGTTTGTATTGGCCAATCAAATGGCTCTCCCTTGACATAAATTCACCCCTGGAGAATGCATACTTCTCTTCTCTGGGTCTCAGTTTCCCTCTCACTCTCACTGGATGCTACCAATTGCTGGACTCGGGGTCTCTCTTTGATTCTGATGGCGGACTCTATCTTTCTTTGAGTCATGACTCTATCTTGGAATTCTGCTGGTCAAATAGAGATTTTTCTGTCTAGGCTAGAAACTTGATACTCCTGATCTCTTCCTGAGTAGCTAGCGTTACAGGTTTTAGCCCTCTATGCTTGACTGAACTTTTTCTTTTCAACAAAAAGAATCCCAAGTACCAATGAACTTGAGAGATATTAAAAGCAAATGCGTTTTAAAATGTTACTAACTTCCTGATGACAGACTTAATCTGAATCTGAGAGGAATCAAATGATTTGATGAAGTTCATGACAAATGGAGTTAACCTCTAAATTTCTACCAGAATGTACATCATGATTCATCATACGCATTATTTTTATTATGTCTGATGAGAATCAACAATTATTTACCCCAAAGATCTTTGTTTTTCAAGACAGAGTCTTGCCATATAGCCCAGGCTGGCCTTGAACTTGAGATCCTCTTTCCTCCGTCTCCCAAGTATGAGGACAACAGGCAGAACACAGCATGGCTGGTTCATCCTGAAGATGTGTGTAGCCACCAGACTAGATATCATCCCCCATCAGGCTCCACTGGGGGTCAGGGAGAGAGAGCTGTTGCAGCTGTAGCTCTTAGAAGGCCATGCCAAGTGACAGGTCAACGAAGAAAGGAAAGAAATGATGGTACTGAAATCATTTCAGAGAAGGAGGAAGCTGGTGGTATTGAGGTTTCCCACTGATGAAACTAGGGAGAAAAAAAAGAGCCTTTTCAGAAAGGCAAGGAAGACTTTGTGGTGAACCTAAAATACTGATGTCCCAAAGCAATTTGGTGCATCACGCCAAACCTTGGTTATCTCCCACAGCTGCAGTGCTGGGGGCAAGTGCCTCTGGGCGGCTGAGATCATGAAACTAGATCAAGTACACACAGAATAGAGTAAGAGGGGAGTATATTCAAGAGAAATCTAGGGAGCACTTACGTTCAGAGGTATGATGAGAAGCAGTGCTGGAGGAAGACCTAGAGTGCTCCAAGAAGAGAATTAGGAAGATTAAAGAGGAGAGCAGCCTTGTAAGAGGAGAGTTCAGGATGGAGGACAACCTTCTGAGGGCTTACTAATTTCAGAAAGAATTCATAATCTGGGGATGGTAGTGTTCACCTGTAGTTCCAGCTACTGGGAAGGCTGGGGCAGGAAAACCACTTGAGCCCATGAATTCAAAGCCAGCTGGGCTGCATAGTAACATCCTGTCTCAGTGATGATCATAACAATTAACTTTTGAAATAATGATGCATTTCCCTGAGTGGCCCTCAAACAGAAGGTAATGAATGTGGAAATCTAGAAGACAAGTAAAATGAACTTGGAAAGCAAGTCCTGGGACCAAAATTAAGCCAAACACTCCTGTCAGTGGTTGGCTCCAATTTACATCTAAAAAGATGATTACCACTAATTTTGTCATTGACAGCTTCTGAAAGACCTCTGGAAGACAGGTTTACTTAAAGATGAAGATGATCTGTACAATTAGGCAAGAGCTAGTTTAGCATGCTTTTCTAAGGGTTTTTTCTCCAACTCCACTTTTTTTTTTAGCAGTTACTATAAGAAATGTAGTGCTTAAAAAGTAGTCATTGTACTTAATAAATGAGAGACTCTACTGAATTTGTCAAAATTCCATAAATACTACTTCAGTTCATTCATTTTCTATATTGGAAATAACATTTCTTCTGTGTATTGTATCCACAGGGAACGTTGCTGTTGTTCCAATTATCAAAACCATCGGCTTAGGCCTTGGAATTCTAATCTGGGGATCATTTAATGCCTTAACAGGCTGGGCAAGCTCAAGGTATCACAAATCAAACTACTTCAACTAAGATTTCCTGAACCCATTTCTAGTGGAAGGCAAGAGCCAAGGCTTGGGCCTACTGAGAAAAATAACAGTATTTTTGTGAATATGTTTATTTTAGCTAATAAAACATACACATATGCCATATTTACTTATTTATCCTGAATTCTTAATAAGATATTGGATATTTGAACAATATAGCAAACTAACAACAAAAAACTCCATCAAAACAATATTATGAAGAATTACGCATAGGTGACAATTTAGGAGCAAGAAAGGAAACTGAAATTTGTTTTCCCTTTCTATTGTGGAACAATTTACTGGATATCTTGTGTTTATCACTACCTCATTTTCACAACTACATGAGCTAAGCACTGTATACAAGAGCTGACATTCAAAGAGGTTGAGTTACTGTAAGTTACAGCTACTCCAGGTTTTAAACCCAATCCTCTCATTCTGAAACATATTCTTCCTGAGAGCAGAGTTAGCCATCTATGGCCCAGGCTTCCGGCTGTTGGTGAAATACTGTCATACCAAATAATTCAAGCATTGTTCATAGGTGATTTTACATTACGATGAGAGCTGAGTAGTTGTGAGGGAACACATCCACAAAGCCTGAAGTATGTGTTCTCTAGCTCTTTAAGGAAACACTTGCCAACCTTAGTTCTAGAGTTCATGGTCCAACAGAGTAGCCTCAAGTCACAGGTGATCATGTACAGGGACTCTTTAGTTCCTTAAAAACAGAGGCAATGGAACATTCAGCGTGTTTCAAGTGCTGAGTAAATACATGTACTGGATGACCCCAGGTAGCACACGGAAGCAGATCACAGCCCTCCACCCTCAGGACAGTTCTGCTGGGCTGGGCTGCCCTTGGTCAGTGTTAGGATGAACAGGAAAGTCAAGTTGGAGAACTGAGTAGAATGAAGAATTCCTCTCATCTTACTTTTTGAGCTCCTTCTCTTTCCACCCAAAAGCATCATCACCACCTCAAAGCAAAGCTAAGTCACTTATAACCTCCCAGGCATGCTTTCTTCCATGTTCTTCCCCATCTTACACCCTGCTGCTTACAAGCACAGTGGTGCTCTCCTTGGATACATACTGCTTTGATAGGGATCCTGAAGCACTCAGAATCTATGGATGGTCCTCAGGGATTCCTCTTGAATATGACAATGTCTAAGCATTAAAAAGGGGAAAATATTTAAATCTATGCCCAAAATATGAATTTTTAATCAAGAATTTACTTGTAAGTATATTTAAATTTTGTAGGCATAATTGGAGTTGGAGCTCTATGGTAGACGACTTACCTTGCATGTGCAAGATGCTGGGTTTGATCCTCAAGACAAAAATTGAACACAAAAGTGCTATATAAACTGAGTGTGGGTGGCTTGGCTCCTCGCGGGGTTGAGACCTAAGGGTCGTGAACTGGAGTGAGTGCAGGCAGGAGAGTCCATGAGACTCTTATCTCTAACCACCAAAAACTAAAAGGTCAAATGTGGAGCTGTGTGGTAGAGTACTAGCCTTGAGCAGAAAAAGGCCAGGGCCAGTGCCCAACTCCTGAGTTCAAGCCCCTTAGACCCACAAACACTTGCACACACACACACACACACACACACACACAAAATACTGAACACAATGAGAGTAACTTAGTATTTTATTCACAGCCATTTGAACTGCATTTCTTCTCTTACATTTAATAGAGAAGGGACATTCATGGTAAATGCTCTTACATAAGCTAATGTTTATAACAAACCTGTAGGACAGGTTTGATTGCTTTCCTACCTGCCCATCACCTCCCTTTAAAAATTATCTTTAAGTAGTTGTACAAAAGAGTTGCCATTTAACAAAGCAGTTGATGAATATAATATATCTTGGACATCTTGTTTTGAGCCAGGACTATGTATCCCCACCTGGACTTGATGTCAAAACCCTTCTGCTCCAACCTTCTGTGTGCTGGGATTACATACGGGTACCACAGCAGCTGACTGCTACTTTCATCATATGAATAAGGAAGTTTGAGACACAGTAAAGAGTACTAGCACGTTCAAGAACTAGGGTGTAAACCCAGAAATCTGGTTCCCGCCTTGCTTTTGAATGTTGGGATAATCACTTCCACAATGGCTGGTTTGAGGTGACTTTCTGAATTTCCAGGTTTGGCTGGTTTGGAATGGATTCAGAAGAAGTGTCAAAACCACTCCTCAATTACGCTGGAGCTGGGCTGTCCGTAGTCAGGTACCAGGGGTGGGGCGGCCTTCCTCCAAATGTTTACAGCGCATTCGCATCCTGATGTGTTTGTATTCTCTCCAAACTATAAAATGTGCATGAGGTTTACTCCAGTTTTTAATTTACCATGGCAGATGTATGTCAGAAGACAAAAAAGTGCCAGGTCAAGGGTCAGGAGTCTCAGGGTTAGGAAGCTAGAAGACACTGGAAAAATCACTTAAGGTGTTTCCTTATCATCATATGTAAAAAATCATAAAATATATCTCGAATCAGAATCAGGTGTATTACTTTACTAACTAAAACATGGTTATAGCTGGATAATGGTGACTCATATTCTAATCCTAGCTACTCAGGAGGTCGAAACCTGAAGATCAAGGTTCAGAGCCACCCAGGGAAGGTAAATCTGAGAGACTTTTTATCTCCAATTAACAAGCAAAAAGCCAGAAGTGAATGTATGGCTCACGTGGTAGAGCAAAATATCCAAACAAGAGCACAAGGCCCAGAGTTCAAGCCCCACTACTAGACAAAAGTAAATTGCTAATATAGATAAGTAAAGCTTGCTGTACAAATAAATGTTAGAATGGCTTCCTAATAACATTCATTATTGGTTCTCTTTTCTATATATTAATACAGTACTCCTTTTTCCAAGGGGGATATGCTCCAACCCAGCCTCCTATGTGTCTGCAAAAATTCAGACGGTACTGTACTTAAATCTAATGACTTCTCCTTCTAAATATGCCCTCTGTGCACTGTGGCTGCCCTACTGCGGTATGAAGAGCCACAGCAAAGCACAGATTTCCTTTTCCTCATTCACAGGGTCACCGAGAGACGACTGGGTCTGATTATGTCTTACCAACTTAAACCTAATACATGTATGTACATAGCTTTATGTGTATATGTCTATGTACATACACATGTTTATGTACATATGTGTGTATACACATGCATATGTGTATACATGTTTATACATGTGTGTATAATGTGTATATAATGTGTGTATACATATGATATATGTATTATACGTATGTGTGTATATATATAATATATATATATTCCCTTTATATTTGAGAACTTCCAAGTTCCCAACTGAAGAAATTACATCATGCACCTCTTTGGCACACCTAATTTGCCAACATCACTCCGCTTGTGTTTCACAGGCACTTGGAAGCAGCCCTGTGATACCACTAGAGTGTTATGATAGCCAAGACCACTACCACGTGACTAACCTTCATGTCACGAATGTTAGGTGTAAAAGGCTCAGAGAACAGACAAAAAGACACCTCAACACCAGCACAGGTTTATTTAGGAGATTTTTCTCCTGCAGAGAGGAGCCTTCAGCTGAGCTAGAGCCTCACTCTTTCTTACAGCCTAGGATATTTATAGTGAGCTGTAGAAATACAAAAATAGTCTGGTGAAGTCTGGTATGAAAGTAACTAATGTGACATGTATATAACGTGTGAAATGGGTCACAGCTGGAGAAATGGAGGAAGTAAAATGTAGTGTTATTTCAAAGCCCTGGGTACTGAAAGCTCTGGTCCGTTCAAAGCGCTGGTCTGTTACCAGCCATATAACAGAGTGAGGGGAAGGTAAGAGTGATTGTAAATTGTGTCACTCATCTCGAGTTTCAAGACAAGAACCTCTACATATTTGGACCTAATAGTATACCCATAATAGATACACTGTACAAAAGGAAAAGTCAAACCCTATACTATGTTTTTTTTTTGTTTTGTTTTGTTTTGCCAGTCCTGGGGCTTGACTCAGGGCCTGAGCACTGTCCCTGACTTCTTTTTTTTGTTCATGGCTAGCAATCTACCATGCCACTTCTGGCTTTTTCTATATGTGTGGTGCTGAGTAATCAAACCCGGGGCTTCTGGTATACAAGGCGAACACTTTACCACTAGGCCACATTCCCACCTTATACTTTATAGAAGGAGCTGCCATGAGTTTTCAGCACGCTAGTCATAATGATGAATGATTTCGTATGGCTGTGTGTTTACTCGGTTTATGTGGTGCTTGAACTTTAGGCTATGTGTGCTCATGCTCAGCTATTTCGACCATAGATGGTGCACCCATCTATGATCTCTGATTTGTCTGTCTGGGCTGGCTTTGAACTGTGATTCTCAGCTCTCAGCCACCTGAGTAGCTAGGATTGTAGGTGTGTGCCAATGGCACTGGCACAATGTATAATTTAAAGCACGTGTTGATTTCTGTCATTTTCCATTAACCTTTTCAGACAGTACTTAGGCAGTTAAGTGAAGTCGTAGAACATGAACCTTTAGGCTAGGTGACCACTGTGGCATCTTGGTCACCAGCTTCCACTTCCCTAGCTTTTTCCTCCTCCTTCCTAATTTAGCTGTGAGCGCGGTGTTGCCAGTGCACACACACACTCCGTTTGAATACCTATTTTGAAGTATCTTTTGCATCTGGTTGTGTACACTGTATGAGTGAGGATTGAAATGAATGAATCTCTAAATGGTGATATTCAAAAACCTCTAATAGGAATTAGGTCACCTTAAATTCAGTTCCTTATCCTTGCCGGACCTATTTATATTCCCTCCTAGTACCTTACAAGATAAATAGCACTGCCCAGAAGGATCTTAATGCTTTTTTATTCTTCAGGGAAGAACAGTGTATTTCCCTTCTCCCAGCAAGGATGGCCCCCGGCCACACTCAGAAACAGCCTCCGTGTCACCTAGAGAGTGGTCCCAGTGCAATAGAAGTAATATAGCTTATTCTAAACTAATAAAGTCTTGACAGCTTTTGGTTAGAGGCAATTTTATATATTTTGTGCAGGTCACACAGAATTCTAGCTGTGGATGGTTCTCTCAAAAATAATTTCTTTATAATCTAGCATGCCCAAATTTCCCCTTAATGTCAATTTAAGGCCAGTTATCCTACATATTAAGCATTATTTTTCAATATTTTCTTCCTTTCATAAGCATATATGCTCTTGCCGGGCACCTGTGGCTCAAACCTCTAATCCTAAATACCCAGGAGGTGAGATCTAAGATTCACAGGTCTAAGCCAGCCCGGGCAGGAGAGTCCATAAGACTCTTATCTCAAATTAATCTCAAATTAATCATCAAACAGTCTGAAATGGAGGTGTAGCTCAAATGGTAGAGAGCTAGCCTTGAGAAGAAAAGCTCAGGGTCAGCATCCAGGTTCTGAGTTCAAACCCCAGGACCAATGAGCAAAAAAAAAAAAAAGGGTGGGGGGCAATTACATACTCTAAAATTACACCTTAATTATTCATGTTCTATCACTTCTTCCTATATGATATTGGCCAAATTACTTCATTTTTTTCCAATCCTTCCTTAGATTTTGTATCTATGAAAAGGGGTTAATAAGCCAGGTACAAGTGACTCAGTCCAGTAATCCTAGCTACTCAAGAGGCTGAGATTTGGAGGATCATGATTTAAATCCAGTGTGGGCAGAAAACTTTGTGTGACTCCATCTTCAAATTGAACAGCAGAAAAGCAAGGCTGGAGGTAAAACTCAGTTGGTAGTACATCCGCTGAGCAAGCACAAGGCCCTAAGTTTAAACTTCAGTATTGCCCGAAAGTAGCACCAACCTCAACGATAACCCGAGGGTCAGTCTGTATAGGGCTAGCCACATAGTTAATGCTATTCACAGTCTAATCTCTAAAGGGTTAGATATTTCCAGTGTTGCCTTTTCCTTTTGTCCTATATGTTAAATCCATCCATAACGTCAGTCTAGAGTTCAATGGGATTTGAAACAAAACACTGCCCACCCAGTGGAGCAAAACACAGAACTCAGTGCTCTCGGCCACTTCGAGCTCACACTGCAGTCAAAGTGATAGTTCGATCACCTCTTCCCTGGGGTGGAAGGGCCACCAAAACCCCTGGAGCTGCCACCAAATCAGTCTTAGATGCATGCCTCCTGTTAGCAGGGCCCTTCTGCCAATGGAATGTGGGAAACATGGTATGCAGTCTTTTCTGAAGTCTAAACACTGAGTCTTCTCAGAAACTGAAGTCTCCCCCTGAGTTCCAGGGAGAGAATGTAGGGGCCTGAGAAAAGCAGATGCCAAGAAACAAAATCCAGTACACTGAAAAAGCAGCCTTCCTCTCTGATTAAAATAATAACCAGGAGCTGCAGATTTTCCTAGCGTCTGCTGTCTGCTCTTCTCCGTCCTATACTTGATCTCTGGAGGGCTGGGCATGCTCCCCAGCTTCAGCTGCTCATTCACTTCCCAAGGAGCCCCAAACTCTTGTTTCTAGCCATTATCATCGCCCTGCAAGGCTCCCATCCTTGCAGATGTCTGTACACCAAAATGAGCCCTAAAGACAGCCAGAGGTGGGTTCCTCCTCGGGGTCCCGTAGAAGCCAGGGGAGTAGGCCCTGTGGTCCACACCTCGGTCCTCAGCTCTCTCTCACCAGGATGACGTGCACTGCGCACTTCCCTGCGCTCCATTCCTCTTCCTCACTTCCCTTTCTCCTACAAGATATTAGCTACGTGCATTCGCACCAACAATCTCATGTCTTAGATTTTTTTCTCTCTCTCTCTTTATATCCCTCCCCCTAATTTAGCTCCAGCAAATCCATTCCGAAGTTTTTCCAGTTTCCCTCCCCTGCTCCTTGGTTCATCACCATTCACTCATATTGTCACTCCCAGTTTCCCAGGTTTCATTCTTTGCTTTGGCTGGAAGCTCTGAGCTTCTGGAAGCTTCTCAGTGGATTGGTCTCATTCTTCCCAGCTCAGCGTTCACCTCCCTGCCTGCTCCATGCGTTCTTCCACCCAGCATTATCTCAGACACTTTCCTCAGCTTCCTTGCCACTCTTGTTTCCTTCTTTCTATTTTGAGTCTTATTATGTAAGCCCCGGGGACCACGAACTCACAATCCTCCTGCTCCATCCTCCAGTTGCTATGGTTACAGGCCTGCACCACCACACCCAGCCTCAGTCACTCCATTAAATCAAAATTTACCAGCCCATGGGATTCTTTTTGTTTCCTCTCAACTACCATGGCTGATTGTCCTTTTATTGTTGAGTTCCTTAGAGTCTACTTTGTATTAGTCATCCAGTTTTCTTTATCTTCAACATGATGCCTACAAAGGAGAGATCCGTCATTTTCCATAGGCCACATCCCTCTCTCCACCCCCACCACACTTTCCTCCAATAATTTAACCTGTAATGGACACAGATAGACTTTCCTCCAATATGTTAACATGTAATGGACACAGATAGACTTCTAATAACGTTCACTTGTTTGTGTAAACTCTCTGTCTCTCTGTGTCTCTTTCACTCTCTTAAACACACACACACACACACACACACACACACTTCACTCTAGGGAAACTGCAAAGTTTACAAGTATAGAAAAGCACCCATGGGTAAACTATTGATTTTCCCTTCAGGTTTCATATGCTTTTGATGATGTTCATAAACTCATGGAATTTTTGTCCTATACATGGATGGTATAAGTTCTTTATGACTGTAACCCAAAGACCATATGAATTCTTCGTGTGTGTGCGTGTGTGTGCGTGTGAGTGTGTGTGCGTGTGTGTGTGTGCGTGTGTGTGTGCTGGTCCAGGGACTTGAACTCAAGGTCTGAGCACTGTCCTGAGCTTTTTTGCTCAGAATTCGCCACCTTGAGGCACAGCTCCACTTCTGGCTTCCTACTGGTTAATTGGAGATAAGAGTCTCATGGACTTGCCTGCCTGGGCTGGCTTTGAACCACAATCCTCAAGTCTCATCATCCTCGAGTAGCTAGGATTAGAGGTGTGAGCCACTGGTGCTGAGTTTGAGTTATCTTGTTTTATAAAAAATAAATTAGATACCTTCTCTTAGCCTACTGCCACCCCTCCTCTTGACCTTCCAGAGCCAGCATTCTTCTCTCTGACTCACCTGTTCTTGCCACTCAAATTAGTCACATGGGCCGAGACCACGGGAATCATGATTTCTTCCTCGTGCCGGCAGCCCCTCTCCCATCCATCCATCAGCTAAGGCTGTCTTTACCAGCATGTTTTGAGATTTTACTACACAGCAGAAAGTACACTCAAGTTGGCATGGTGGTATACACCTGGAATACCAAGATTCGAAAGGCTAAGGCAAGAAGATCATGACTTTCTGAGCTATGTAAGTTTCTGTCTTAGAACAAATGAACTAAACAAGATACATGAAGAGTACACTGAGAATTTTATGCACATTAATTTTTAATTGTTTTATCACAGCTCAGAAAAAAGACTACTCCTGTTACTTAGATAAAATTTTTCTAGGCTCAGTGAGATCAATTTATTTAGGAAAAAAATTCAAGTATTTATCTGTAGTTTTCAAGTATTTCTAATGTGTCATGCAGTATTCTGTATTAGCATTACTAGAAAACAATCCTATACAAAATAGAGGACTTTTTGTTCCATAATTGTCAGAGAAAATGTCATTACAGTGTCTAATATTAGCTCTGCTCGTTAAAAACATGCAAACATGTTCTTAACTCATTTGCATATGTGCTTATAACTAGGGTTTGTCATGGGGTTTTGTTTGCTTGTTTGTGTGAGACAGGATATCAGTGTACAGCAGCCTCGGCTGGCCTAGATCTCATGATCCTTCTGCTTTACTCAGCCTCCTAGGTGCTGGGATTTCAGGCGTACTCCACAATATCCCACACCACCGTTAGGTTTTATACATGCAATTTACTGAGTGTTACGCATTTGAGGGTTTTAAAGGAGACGCAAGATGTGACCCTATCCTTGGTTGAATTAGAATACCGTTAGCAAAGACGGTTTTGGTGGAATTGTAGTACTGTGTAGTAATTCTTCTCAGAGCTATGGCAATTCACAGAGGGCAGTGGGATGCAGAGGAAGGCAGTCTGCCTGGGAGATGTCCGTTCCCACGTGCCTCACTTCGCAGGTGGCCTTGGAGAGGAGAGCGTGTCCGAATTGCAGTGTGGAGGGAATGGAGGGCAGCAATCGGGAAGTAATTGTATCATTAGGACTTGGTAATTTACATTGTGTTCTCTCTTTAAAAATCAGTTAGCTTGATACAACATCTCTTAGGATAGAAATCATTAACAGGGACATTTCATTTTCTTCACAGTGCTTTCATATTTTTATTCATCAAAACGGAAATACCAACGAATACATGTTCTGTGGACACCACACCGTTAATGACAGAACACGTGAGTATTGTGTGAGACACAACTTGACCTAAGTTTGAAAAGATTGAGAAAGTGGCACTAGCTTGTCTTTTCTGCCTTAAAAAAAGAATCAAAGAATCTCTTGGTATAATTGCTTGACTGGATCAGATTTTCCTCCAGGAAACTTGTCAGTGAACACAGAGATCTATTGATGTGGCTGACAGTAGCTCAACTAGGAGACCTATGTGTTCATTGCTGACTTGGAGGGCGTCTTAGGAAATTACACAACAGAAGACTCTGAATTCTACAGAGCGATGTAAAAATAGCCTTATAGAGGAGGAGGCTGAGGTTTGAAAAATGGGCTCAAGGAGAGAAAAGATCAGAAGAAGCCAGTGGTGAATCAGTGTGAACCAAAGTGAGTCAATAAAGCCTTGTGAGATTAAGATTATGCTTGACTTCCTAATTCTCTACCAATTTCTACCCTATGCCCTTCTTCAGGGTAAAGAGCATTGAGACCATGCTCAATCTTCTTTTATAGCTGCATAGTATTCCATTGCATGACCATCTACATGGCTGCATCTGAGTATATATGCCTGTACTGGAGTATGTGGACAGAACTGGACATAGATAGCTGTGGATTTGGAAGAATTTTGTGATCTAAAGAGTCTAGTGAGACTGGAGTCTCAAAAGTGAAGTAGACACAGAACAGACTCTGCCCACATGTCTGTGGCTGCCTGTGTGAAGTGTTAGCAGGGCAAGTCCACCTCACCATAACTGGGCCCTAGCACTTCCTGTGTCATGCCTCCTCCGACCCCGCGCGCCCAGGGCCCAGAGCTCACTTCTCCTCTAACCCAGAGTTCACAGTCCACTGCGGCTCTGGCTCCCACGCTGTGCCCCTTTACTTCAAGAGCTGTCCCTTCTTCCTCCTCTAAGATTTCACCAACTAAGATGACAAAACCTGAGTTAAATTGACACTAAAGTTGAACAACAATCCGCTTGCACCCAAAGGAAAGAAGTTCATTAATCCACAGGCGTCTGTACTCTGGGGACTGTCTGGGAGAAAGGGGGAATGGGCTAGTAGGGGTTCCTTATGACTTCCTGCCTCTAGATGGCCCCTCACCAACCACTTCCAAACAAAGGAACAAGTCATCCAATAAAATAAACACAACTTGGAAAAAGACGCCTAAGTTTTTTGTTCTTTTAGGTAAGTGAAAGACTTAAACCGTTCTTAAAGATCCAGAAAACAGTGACTGGTTAGTATGTTGACACAGGTCATGGTCTCCTTCCTGTGTAGAAAAATATCTGACATTGCTCCTGTAAGTAGCAGGAGTAACTTCAGGACACTTTAGGAAAGAAGCATAAGAAAATGCATTCAATAACTGATATGTTATAAATTTGGTCACAAATGCTTCTGACTTGCAATACTCTTAAAACATGGCTGGGAATGTTTTATTAACTAATATAGGAAAAATAAATTCAACATAAATAGGAGAATCAAGGGGTTTGTGGGAGATTATTTTTTTGCTTCTAGTTTATAGTTTATCAAAACGTCCTGGTGATCCACAAGAGTTAATAGCTTTTGTTAGTTGTAACAGGTATATCAAAATAATCACATATGAAACTGAAATTTTTAAATGGAAAACTTAGCGACAGCAAAACCTTCTGAAAGCAAGGCCGTCAGATCTCATAGGTTATCTGTGCATATTTTAAGGACTGTGTAAGACACTAGAGAAAACCAGTGAGAGATTTTTGTCACTATGTGTCTCTTGTCTTTCAGCAGGCTATCAACACTGCCCCAGACCCCTGTGCCGGCTGCTCCTGGGTAGACAGGCTTTCTTCAGCACACCACCGCATTGTGTAAGGAGAGGGGAACTCCTTTTCTAGGGTGCTATTCCATAGTTGGAACAGAGAGCAGGGAGAAGAGAGTTCAAGAAGAAAATAGGAGCCCACATCCACGTCTCACACCTGTAATCCTAGCTATTCAGGAGGCCAATATCCCAGGATTGTGGTTCAAAGCCACTCTGGGCAGGAAAGTCCATAAGATTCTTGTCAATTAACCACCAAAACAACTGGAAGTGGATGTGACTCAAGTGCCTGACCACTCATTTTAAGCCAAAAAATAAAGGGCAGCTCCTTGGCCCTGAGTTTAAGCCCCAGTACTAGCACACATACACAGAAAAAGGAAACCACGCTTTAACTTCTAGCTCCTTGGGCCTAGAATACAATACATTGTATTTGTACTCCAATACTATGGAATATTTTGTGTCTGTGTGATTCCTACCCAATATGTCCTCATCATGAGGACTTAGAAAGTTTGGTTCAACATCATCTTGTTTACTTTACCATTGGCTTTATATGGAGGAATTTTTTTCTGTCCTGCCAAAAAAATGTAAAACTGTTATATAGTTTGTATTTCCCAATTTCATGGCTACTTTGAACTTTGGCTGGTGATGCCTTTTTTATAGTATATTTAGCTGTGTGTTTATTTTTTGTGATACTTTCCTTGGATACTTGAATATAAAGTCATTTACTATTAATTTATTGAGCTGGGATGTGGGGGAGGGGAGAGATTTAATGTGTCCTCCATGCTAGACAAGCCCCCTTACCACTGACCTATACCCCAGTTTCAACATTTTTTTAATTGAATATACATTAACATCACAGTAGGAAAGAAGTGGCACAATTTGAATCAATTGAATAAATGAAAGAATGAACAAATAAGAAAGATCTAGAAGCAATGAATAGGATGCTATTTTTGCTCTCAGAATAACATAGGTTTTTTTTTTTTTTTTGGCCAGTCCTGGGCCTTGGACTTAGGGCCTGAGCACTGTCCCTGGCTTCTTTCTGCTCAAGGCTAGCACTCTGCCACTTGAGCCACAGCGCCACTTCTGGCCATTTTCTACATAGGGGGTGCTGGAGAATTGAACCCAGGGCTTCATGTATAGGAGGCAAGCACTCTACCACTAGGCCATATTCCCAGCCCTGACATAGATTTTTTAACAACAAAATTCTTTGAAATATTTTCAAATTTTGTTTTTCCCACAAAGCATCTCCTTTGTATTGGGAACCTTTGTCAAGAAAGCAACTTCAGTTGTCTTCTAATAAGCCAGGCCCGATATGTGTCCTGTCTGTGTTTGGGACAGTTCTCACACAATGCCTGGATTTCTAGTGTCAGTAGAACTCATCTCAGGGAGCCTGGACCGTTTCAGGCTCTCCTACCCCATTAACAATGTTGGCTGCACTCAGCTACAATGCCAACATGGACAGACTGTCTTAAAACACAACAAGAAGAAGCCATCGGAAAACAAACACAAATGGCTTAGGAAGGGTATTTTAAAAGTTATTTTTTTCAGTGAATTTTTTTATTAGTTGTTGTAGTCCAGGCTGACCTGAAATTCATGATCCACCTGAACCAACTACCCACATGCTGGGATTACAGGCATGCCACGATGCCTTAAAGAAGGAAACAAGTTTCGCCTAAAACTGTCTTCTATTTGAAGTCATTATCTTTTTATATTAAGTGAAAACATACCTTCTAGAATATTCATCACCTCCCTCCAGAATCACAGGGAATGCGTTCCCCATGCCAATGGGGCCCAACCTGAGGAAGGCAGCTGGACTCGGGCACGTCAAATGAAACTTTCTTCTCATGAGCAAGGAACATTTTCATGGAAATACCCAGATTCTTTGATTAAATCAGCACTTTCCCCTGTCGGTGCCATGGGCAAGTCTGTGCTGTTTTAGCCAAAACTATACATAGTCTGAGTCCATCTAACTTCCATGCAGAATGTCACAAGATGCAATACAAAGAAGCCCGAGGAATGCAAACTACAACTCCACTGGAGTCGCGTTGAGGAGAACCGCGGTGCTGGGGGAGTGCTATTCCCATGTCGCTGTGTGTCACGCCCCTGTACCATGCTGGTACTGTGGAGTGGCCAGTCTGCCCATTCCTGATGCCCCTGGGTGACTTCTACTAAGCTACCTGTGATCACATGGGAAGCAAGTGTCCAATGTGATTCCCTTGGTATGTTTCTCAGAACCACTGCTTTGTGCTGAGAGTCATTAAGCTATCGATGTTTTGTTTCTGAAGGGGCTGCAGCCTTGCGGTGATCTCTGGAATCCTCTATGGGTCTACATTTGTGCCCATTATTTACATCAAGGACCATGGAAAAAGGAATGATAGCATATATGCAGGAGCAAGCCAGTACGGTGAGAGTTCAAAGTCTTATTTATAAGCCCATTTGCTAACATCAGCATGTCTCTAAGTATAAAAAAGAATTTGATAGAGTAAATACTGTGTGCAGGTTGGGTGTTTGTAAGTGGTGAATTAGAAAAGCACTAAAGACTAAGGGTAATAATAGACTAAGTATTTTCATGTTATGTTTGATAGAAGAATAGATTACATTCTGGATTTGTTTCAGTGACAGTTTTGCTGTAAGATTTTCAGATAATTTGCCATTTAGGTGATCTCTGGGCAAATATGTATTCTACTTTTTAATAAAAGAGTAATATGTAGAACATAGTGCTTTTCAATCAAATAAAGGTCAAAGCTAGCGTGCTTAGTCAGAGGATGTTATTTTTCAAATACAAAGAACGGAGTGTTCTGTAGGGGCCTCCGTCAAATCTTCTCAGGGATCTGCAGCCAGCAGGGATCAAACTAATCTCTCAGAAGTAGTCACAGTTCATAGGGGCCTTGGGAGGCTCCCAAGGAGACCAAAGAGGGTCTGCTCTGGGGCCCCATCTTAGTGGTGAATCATAATCATGTGATCATGCCCCTGAAGCGGATGATATGATAGGAATAAGGAAGTCCGGGATCACATGGGGCAGTAGTCACATGAACTCCATTCAGATAAAAAGAGGAGTTTGGAAGACTGATAAGGGAGTTGACAAAGTAGATGACAAAGTTCATAACTGTGAAGCCAACCCTGTGACTTCCAGGCCAGCAGGGGCTACCATCATAAAAGGTGAAATGAAATGAAATGAAATGACGTAATTACTGTAAAATAACAAAATACGAAACAAAGAAAAAGGATGAGATTTGAACAGGAGTTTAACAATGGGTAGACATCTTGAGAAGAGGCATGGTTTCCTTCCTATCTTATGTTTAGTGTCAAACACCAAACTTTTCATCAACTTGTTTTTCTTGTGGTAAGATTTTATGCAAATACTATTTGGCATTTTTATACTTCTTATTTTTAAGGATTAACAACTAATAAAAAGAAGCTAACATCAGATAAAATCAAAAGAAGAAAAAACAAGTGGAAGGAAATACATGGAGCCAGAAAGGAGTCTAAAATCATGGGACTACCCTTGTGTCCTTCTAGAAATAAGCCAGACACTTGGCACTCAGATTTCTTGTAGCCACCAGGGAAATCAAACCAGGCTCAGGATTCAGTGAGCACAAAATCAAAACAAGTAATGTTTAGGAGTCAAGTTGTTCTTGGTACTGGGACATAATAAACAATGTCCTTGTCGTTTTTCCCCTAACTAGAACAACAAGTTCTTAGGGACCGTTCTGAAGTAATCTCATGGGAACACACTTTACAATCATTGTTTAAAAAAAAAAATTCTAGGGAGGCATTTTTTTTTTATTTTGCTTGTTTAACAAACATGTATTTTTTCTGAGCTCTGTTGAAGGGGGTTTGTAAATCCTAACTGGGGTTAATCCTCATAGCAACTGACTTAATCTTATCTCAAACTGGAAAAAAAAAAAACCTGAGTCACAGAAACTTACATTGCTTTGCCTAAGTCCCAAGATTAGTAGTGAGTGAGAATTTGCATCCGGTGAGCTGAGTCTTTTGTTCGATGGTGGTGGTGAGGGGGTTGGGCCTCACCCTTGCTAGTCAAATATTCTCCAACCTGAGCCATGGCCTCATCCCTTTTTTTGCTTTTGTTATTTTTCAAACATGTTCTCCAATTTTTACCTGGGCTTTCCTGAACTATGACTATTTGCATGTCCCACAAAGCTGGCGTGTGCCACCACGCGTGGATTTGTCATTGACACGACGAGGCTGTCACGAACACCTTGGTCAAGTTCAAACACTACAGGATGCCTCCTTTGTGAAGGCCTGCATGTAGATGTGAACCCGTAGTATGTTTTAGGATTTTCAAGAATAGGCAGACTCTCCTTTAAGGTTCTTTTCCCTTACATTTTATTTTGTTTGTTTAATTTTCTTTTCAACAATTCAGTGTATAAGTGCAATGCATCTTGATCAATATGAGCCCTTCCCCTGTTTCCCTCCCGTCTTTCCAAGCCTCACCTATACCAAGTGACACCGGTCTGTTTCACATACGTACATTAACCGTCATGAATGCACTTGCCAACCCTTCCTCTCCCCCACTCATCTGCCCCCCTTCCTAACGAGGGCCACTTACTTGGTCAAAATTTTAGAGGACAGAAGCATTGAATGCCAAGCCCCTACGGTGCACCATCTGTGTGACAGAGCGCCACCTGCTCAGGCTGGCAAGCGCAGTGGGACTTGTCTCCACTGAGCATCTCACTCCAGCCCCCTTGCAGCTGGCCTACCGTAAACGATTGGACAGAACCCTCCTTGGAACAACTTGCTGAGCAGCCCTTTTGCATAGCTGTCACCTGCAACCGTGATGCTGGCCTACAGCTCTCAGCCCCTGGTCCCTCCCTCTAGCCTACACCAGCTGCAATCCGGAGCAAGGTTAGGGCTGGCTGAACACTGGTTCTTAAAGGGGAAGCGTCAGCATCAACATCATAGGCATGTCATGTTCGTTTCTCTTTGTAGCTTTCTAAGGTGATTCTAAAAGCTAGCCTTTTCTATCTGATGTAGTACATAAGATTGTCAACGAAGATTCCGTAAAACGGCATGTAGATCATGAGGATGATTGAATATAATGAGTGCTTCCTTTAGTGTTAAGTTGATATTGGTGAGTTTGCTGTGTGTTCAGAAATGTAAGTGCACTTGGGGTGGTTAGAATGATGCTTGATAATCTCTTTTCAGATTTAGACTATGTTTTCGCACACTTCAGTGGCATCTTTCTTACAAGTACGGTCTACTTTCTGGCCTACTGCATGATCATGAAAAATAGTCCTAAGCTTTATCCAAAGGCAGTCTTACCAGGTAAAACTATCAACTGTACACTCTTACTCCTATGGAGAAGTAGCAAGCTCAACTTGCTGAGTTTGAGTAATCATCTCCTGGGAAGCCAGCCGTCTACTGTGTGTTGGCGGAGCTGGTGGGGGGGGGGGGGGGAGGGCAGGGAGGAGGTATCTGTGTCTTTGCATATGTGTTATCTGTAAGTACATATGTGTGTATGTGATATGTGTGATGTGTATGACTATATGCATGTGTATATGTGTTGCTTGTGTGTATGTACATGTGTATTGGGAATTATGTTATGTGTGTATATAGCCATGCATGTTATAAGCATGTGCACATTATTATATATCATAATTGCCACCAAATATAAAATAATTTATATCCCTATGAAATTAGGTAAGAAAAGTTGATCATTTCACAGAACTTTAAACTTACCCAACAGTCAATCTTAAGATATTTTCCCAGTGCCAAAATATCTATTTTGATCATCAGTCTACAATTTCTTTTTTTACCGTCTAGCATTTCATATTAAAAGTCAGGGTTCTAGCTAGGCACTGATGGCTCATGCCTGTAATCCTAGCTACCCAGGAGGCTGAGATCTGAGGATCACAGTTTGAAGATAGCTGGAGCAGAAAAGTTTATGAGACTCTTATCCCCAATAAATGACTCAACAAAAGCTGGGAGTGGTGCTGTGTCTTGGGGGGTAGAGCACTAGCCTTGAGCAAAAAGAAGCTCAGGAACAGCACCAAGGCCTTGAGTTCCAACCCCAGGACTAGCACCAAGAAAGTCAGAGTTCTATGACTCTAAAATATTAAAATATGTACTTACTTTAGCAGCACATGTGCTAAAATTGGAACAATACAGAGAATATTACCATGTACCCTGTGCAAGGATGACATGCAAATTCATGAAGTGTTGTTATGTTTTGTATAGCTACTTGAAGATAATTAAAAGTTTAAAAATTACAAAATATAACAAGCAGGACACACTTGAGGCAAGTTTCTCCAATAAATAAGAAGAGCTTGTTATCAAGTTCAAAGAAAGTACGTACTAAATGCACTAAATGCTTTTGGTCTTGACTGAATAGGCATTAAAGGTTAAAATAACAATAAAAGATTTTAACTTAGGAGATAACTTTATTTCATCTTCATTTGTGCTTTAGGTCCACAACTAACATTTAAACATGCAATGTGAGTTAGGGATTCATTCTGTGCTGTTCTGACCTACCTCTCAGAAAAATGGTAGAAGGTTTACGAGTGTCTAGGAACCATAGTGTGGAATTTCAGCCAACGGCTCTGTCAGTGCGCCCGCATTGCTCTAAACGTCACATCCCCAGTGATGGGGAATGCTATTGCTTATCATTTGGATTGTGTCCTTCCCTAAGCCGGACTACCCCGTCTCTAGCTCAGCTAGACTTAAGGGACTTTCCTTATTGTCCACAAAGGGAAAGGATGGGTAGTTGCAGGATAGCAACGAAAAGCAGAAAGCATTGGGTTTCTAAAATGACCATCAGCGAGCTCAAAACTCCATAGTGGCCATGGTGTTGACAGAAGGCATTTCTGGGTAGGCAGTCAGTGTGGCTGTCTCTGTGTGTTGCAGGCTGCCTGTCTGGGGTGCTGTGGGCCATTGCCACCTGCTGCTGGCTCCTGGCTAATCACTCTCTCAGTGCCGTGGTCAGTTTCCCAATCATCACTGCTGTAAGTAGCCGCCATCTTTTTCGTTTTTCAAATGTAAATCGAATTGTTCCAAAGCAGGCTTAGTAACTCACTAAACACTGCTATAGAGTTTGACCATTTTATACGCAAAATAAGATTCCGGTAAAGAAATTAGTGCACTTCAATCTTTATCTCCTTGAATGTTATGAACTCATTTTTATCCTTGTATTGTTTTTATTATTGTTGGTAGGTCATTTTACTTAATATCATTTTGGATGCGTTATATTTTACAGTTTATAACAATTTTTTAAACAATTTATAAGTACAGCAAATGGCTATACCATTGTAGTTGTCAATACAGATATTGATAAAGATATATGCGGATACACATAAAGCCACACTTGAAAGCTCGTGGCAGACTTGGGAGACTAAATGTACTCAGATCTCAGATTCTTCTTTCTGACACGTTTCTGTTGTTGTTTTCTTTGGGGAGTGAGCTTGAATCAGGGCCTGGTTGCTGTCCCTGAACTTCATTTTACTCAAAGCTAGAGCTCTACCACTTCAGCCACAGTTCACTTCTAGCCTTTTTTTGAAGAGTTTATTGGAGATAAGAGTCTCATCAAGTTACCCGCCCCAGCTGCCTTCAAATTGTGATCATCAGATCTGGCCTCCTGAGTAGCTAGGATTACAGGCATGAACCACTGGCACCCCATGGTTTCTGGTTGTTGTTTTTTTAAGGAAAACTTTCAGAAATGTGTTGTCTCTGGATGATGCCATTTATCAAGCAGACAATGGAATTCATGTCATCTGATTGTTCAGGTAACAGTTATATGAAACATAAGTAGCAAAAAAAAAAAAAAAGAAAGAAATATTCCCCACAACATAGGCAGTAAATTATCCCATATCCATACTGAGGGATTTGAAGCAGTGGTAGAGAACAGAGAGCTGGTGGAAGTAAGAAACTCTCCGAGCACAGGGAGACCTGCTGTCATTGGCATGCAATCTCATGTGCAGCTGCTTTCTAGGCCAGTGTGTCACTGGCTGAGGTCTACTAGCCTGGCCTTTATGAGGGCGCCTTTGCTTTCCTGGACATCCTGAATTGCTGAACAGTTTTTCACCTGCCTCCCATGTCCTCAATTATCAACCCAAACAACATTTACCTAAAACATTTTAGTCACATAGCTGAATAAACCCAGAAAGCTGATACTGTTAAGCACATTGTATAAACTGAAACAGCAGTGAAAAGATTTGATAGAAACTCTTTCAAACAACTCAGGGCTTGGGTGCTGTCCTTTAACCCTTTTTACTCAAGGCTGACATGTTGGGGCTGGGAATATGGCCTAGTGGCAAGAGCGCCTGCCTTATATACATGAAGCCCTGGGTTCGATTCCCCAGCACCACTTACATAGAAAACGGCCAGAAGTGGCGCTGTGGCTCAAGTGGCAGAGCAAAAAAAAAAAGAGCCTTGAGCAAAAAGAAACCAGGGACAGTGCTCAGGCCCTGAGTCCAAGGCCCAGGACTGGCAAAACAAAACAAAACAAAACAAAAAAAGGCTGGCATGTTACAACTTGAGCCATAGCTCCAATCCTGGATTTTTCTTGATTAGTTGGAGATAGGAGCACCACAGACTTTTCTGCCCATTTCTGTCTTTGAACCATGACCCTCAGAGCTCAGCCTCCTAAGTAGCTAGGTTTACAGGAGCCCAGCTCAAATATTACATTTTAATATGTTTTGTGTTTTTCATTTTTGAGACAAGGTCTCACTATGTAGCCCAGTCCAGCTTCAAACTTGATATTCTCCTGCCAGAGCCCCACAGATGCTACTGTTGCATCTGGCTCAATAAACTTGGCTCATATTATACATTTTTGACAGTTCTCTATTCATAAAATGGCCTTCAGATTAATTAGGAATCCAATTAAATGATTGTTCCTTGTTTTAAGAACACAGCTTGACATTCTAAATTTTCCTGGGAGAAAATGTCCAAATCTAGCTAATTATAAGGAATTTATTTAGACCCAAAGTCCTCATAAAGAATGTAAGGGGAGGGGAAGAAGGAGGAGAGGAGAGAAAAAGGGGGGAGAAGGAGGAGAGAGGGAAATCACAATCTATAGGAGCCAGAATCTGTTTACCCCAGCTCCTCTTCATCCCTGATCATTCTAAACGTTAATCTGGAAGGTTCAGCCTCGAAAGCAAGGATCAAGCCTATCTTATTTTCACAAATGATCTACATGTGATTGGCATTTCTTCACAAAGGAAAGTACCCATTTCCAATTGTCAGGGCAGCTGTGGCTGTAGTAAATAAACTCTGGCTCTCCTCTACCCAGAGCTGAAAGGCTGCACAGATTTCGCCTCTGCTTGAATTACTCTCTGCATAGCACCATGGGTGCCTATACACAACCGAAGCACAGGACATGTCCAGAGCCAATTAGAACATCTTCAGACAGAAAGCTTCCAATTGCAATGACAACGTCTACCATGTTCTCTGAAGGGAGATGAATTTTAAGAGTCCAGTGAGGAACGTTTCCTGAACAGCAGTGTGACATGAATCCGGTGTCAGCTCTTTGGTTCCTCAGTGTAGGGTTGCATCATGCTTATTTGATTGGGATGCCTAAGACTCAGGACTTTCTGTCACGGATAAAAGGCAGTTCCTTTGACCTAGTTCTCGGCCTCCATGGATGCTGACTTTTCACATGCTGATAAACACAGAATAAAATATCCTCGCTTCCCTTCCATGCTGGGAGTGGAGTCAAATGTTGTTGACCTAGACAGGAAGCTGGTAGTGGCAAAGGAGAGAACATTTTCTGAATTGTTAATTTAAACGTATCCATGGTCCTGCAAGGCTCGAAAAGGCATCATAAAAATGTTGATATGACAGCATTTTTCACTGTTTCTACACAAAGACCAGGGTTAACCCAAATACCACATTTTCCCCTTGTTGTTGAAAATATCCACAGCAATCCTAAATAGCTCCGAGTTTTCAAATTGCAGAATCCTTGATTTTCTTAAAATTTTCTTCTCATTCCCTGCATTCTATGATATTTGTTCCTGTCTTTGAGCTCAGTAACTCCTGAATTTTAATCTTATTTATGTACTTACATTATTTTTATTATTACTATTATTTGGTAAACCTGGAGCCTCCCGCTCTCCCTGGGTTCACTTGCTCACAGATGGAACTCTACCATTGGAGCCATGCCTCCAGCCCAGCATTTTGCTAATTGATGTTAGAGTTTCTCAAACATTTCTGCGCATGCTGGCCGCGAACTGGGATCTTTCAGGTCTCAGCATCCTCCGGAGCTGAGATTATAGGCATGAAGTACTGGCACCTGGTTTATCTTAGAAAATTTTTAATTTTCCCTATAGTACTTAAAGCATTCGTTTCTGTTTAGTGTTAAACATACTTGATGGTTCTGCAGTGTAATGATTTTTTTTTAATTAGAAGGATGTACCATTTCAATATATGCATTATTGTAAGGCCCAAGAACATACTACCACTTCTTCAGTTCTGATATTATCTAGTGCCAAAGAAAGTAGCTTATTTATAACTTTATCATATTAATTCCTTTTCTAGCATACTGAGGAGCAAAGCCAATAGAACAATAAGCTACTGGGTACAAGAGGCTCATAACTGAAATACTAGCTACTCAGACAAGTGAAGTCTGCAAGGCTAGTGCTTTGAAACTAGCTAGCCCAGGCAGAAAAGTCTGCAAGACTCTGTCTCAAAAATAACCAACAAAAAAGCCAGTTAGAAGGCATACCTCAAGTGATAGAGCACCAGCTATGAAAAACAAGCTAAGCAAAGCCCCGACTTCAAGACCCTCCCAATATATTAACAAAAGAATAGTTCATTAAAATCATATCACGTTAAGTAATATTTTATGGTACACATTATGATAGCAAAATAACAGACCACCAAGAAAGAAACAAAAATATGGTTTTACTTGATTAAACTAAATCTTGATTTAACTAAATCTTTTAAATTTGAAGTTACAGTTGTGGTTATGGATAGTTTTACATGAAAATATTTTTATTTTCTCTCTAACTTCTGCTTGTACATAGACTATAGTATATGACAATACCCAATTTAATTAAAATTCTTATTGTTATTTAAGGGTCCAGGGTTTATAGCTGCATTGTGGGGCATCTTCGTTTTTAAGGAAATACAGGTATGTTAAAGAAAATGATTGCTTTTTCCCAAATGTAATCACCCATTTTCTCTGGGAAACAGACAATTTGGGCAGATTTTAACTTCAAAAGGAAAAATTCTTTTGACTCCAGGAGAACATTATTCTTCTGCTACAAAGATAATAAGGTAAAGCTTAGCAAAGTGTTCACACATAATTAGGTTGTAGAGTACTTATGATCAAATCCCATTTTTTAATTTAAGTAATTATATGAGTTTATGATCCACTTTCTAATTGACAGAGTACATTTGTAAATTGCCTGAGTATGTTCATTCTTCGAACATTTTAATTTTAAATATCCACGGAGTACTTTTCTCCACCAGTACTGGTATCTGAGTTAAGGCAGAAGACTTGAACAGTAGGGAAAGCATGTTGAGAAACCTGAAGGCTTCATGTGGGGATCAAATGCATGTGCATATGCCTGTATATCCAGGTACGTGTGTGTGTCCGTGCATATGTGCAAACAAGCTGTTACACACCAAGAAGGCTTTACCATTTACTTGTAGAACTTGTAGTGAGACTGAGTTTTTTGTTGTTGTTGTTTTTGCCAGTCCTGGGCCCTTGGACTCAGGTCTGAGCACTGTCCCTGGCTTCTTTTTGTTCAAAGCTAGCACTCTGCCACTTGAGCCACAGCGCCACTTCTGGCCATTTTCTATATATGTGGTGCTGGGGAATCGAACCCAGGTCTTCATGTATACAAGTCAAGCACTCTTGCCACTAGGCCATATTCCCAGCCTCGAGACTGAGTTTTAATCGAGATGAAGTTCACAGAGATTCAACTTCATAAAGTCCTACCTCTGATCAGACAAAGGTAAATTAACCTACTCAAACCCTGCTTACTCAACTGCTAAGAGAATGTATATATAGATATACATATAAATATAAATGTAGGCATATAGATATATTGGTGCTTATATGTCAAGTGCCATTAATCTTAAAGAGCTTATGAAAGATCTCCATAAGCAATGTTCACAGCTCTCCGTCCTGTCTACAGTTTCTGCTCTGGGTTTGTAGCACAAATTTACCCCTGCTGCCTGCAGTTTGTTGTATACCCCAGAGTTCTCTGGGGAAGCGTGAGGGAAGGAGGCAGAATGAGAGCTATGGAAGTCACTGCAGCCCGCCCCTCGCGCTGGGACAGCCTGGCCTCTCCAGTCCTGCTCTTTTCACCCAGTTGGAGTGTCTGTTCCTGGTCTTCCCTCAAAGCAGACCTGGCAATGGGGCAGTGAGGACAGAAAGCCCCCAAGCCTTTCATGTGTAATGGGCAAGCAGGCCTCCCCAGGCCAGCACAGGACGCTGCCTGGCCGGAGGAGCCTAAGGTTTGGCAGGTGTTCCCAGGTTCCTTGGAAGAGTTGCCAAGGGAGGGAAGCTACCCGTCCTTCCCCGAAGATGGGAGGCAGGCAGGACGCAAGCTGCTCAGAGTCGCCTCCCCCTCCCTCTCCCTTTTCCTCCCCGAGTCCTTCTGTCTGCTACATGACCTCTAAGTAAGGCATTGCTGTTTCTCACTTTAAAGTATTAATAACAGAAATATGCTGTGATTTGATTATTCCAAGACCAGAATGTGACCTGAGACCATGTCCCAAAAATAAGGGAGACATGAATCCTACTTTTCTTTGGGCTGTTCAAACTTCGCCTTAAAATATTGGTGTCTACCTCCAAGTGGCACGCATTCACAGGGAGGCGGCTAGGATGGTGAATTTGAAATCATTCCAGGAGAGAAATGGGCAGAGCAGCTAAAATAGATGCCTCTGGGAACATAAGGTAGTTATTTTTCAGTGTTCGAGGGTTTATCTTGTTGGAGAGATTAAAATCGATCTATCTGCACCCCTAGCTGTAGATCTTATAGGAAATGCAATGTTGCTGCTTAACACTGGGAGATGTTTCTTTGAGCATCTGAAGATGGATTGGGCCACGCTGGGACATGGCAACCAGGGCCTCCCATTGTGAGCGCCGCCACCTTCAGACACAGCGTGAAGAGGAAGGCTGTTGTTCTCACACCTCTTCTGTTTCTTCCTCACTCTACCTGCGCTGTGCCATGTTTCCTCTGGAGGCTCAAGGCCACCTCCTGCTCAGTCTTCTTAATCCATTCTGGCCCCTCCAATCTGCTCTCCATCTTAGGGAGGTCAGCCTCACCTGAAAGCCAAGTTGATCTTTTCAGCATATACAGCTGCTTTATTGTCTCCCTGTTGTTTGGAGAACTAGAACCCCAAAAGCATAACAGGATCTATAAGACCTCTTAGTGCCCAGTTAGGCCTACACCCTTCACCATCATCTTTCCTCTCCTCTCCTCAATTGCACTTCCAGAGCCAGGCTTTGTCTTACAATGGGGCATTACACATGAAACTCCTTCTATCTGGAACCTCTACTTTCTGCCCAGTTGCCCTGGGCAGTGAATCTCTTCGTACTTGTTCGAAGCTCAATTCCCCATGGTCCAAACAAGCTTTATTAAGACTCCTGCAATATACTCTTCACAGCTGTTCTGGTTGACCAGGTCTCTCATGTCTCAGCATTCTCTTTTGCAGTTTCTTGGTTAAATGCTGTCTCTCTCTTGACCTCTTTACACAGGGCCACACTTGGGTCCTGTGGGTTTACTGAGGCTTTAGGTTTGCAAGAGAATGTGGATGTTTTCCAAGAGGGGGCAATAAAAGCACATGGGTGGCTACAGGAGGTGGTTCCCAAGGTCCCTAGCCGTCTTGAAAGAATCTGCTCTTTTTGTGCGTTTGAATTTGAGTCAGGTTTTTACATTAGTTATTCATCTTTATTATCCAGGGTCTACAGAACTACTTATTAATGACACTTGCATTTTGCATTATCCTGACTGGAGCTCTGTGCACCGCCTTTTCTAAACTCTAATGGACGCTGCAGTGGTTTGGAGAATTCTGCTGGATCAGGTTGATTCTGCTGAGAGCAGAGTGAATTCCCTCAGGAACTGAATCGCAGCCACTCTTGGCAAATGTGATTGGACATTCAGGATGAGCTGTTAAAGAAGGCGGGACTGTGCTAGGTGATTGATGGAAGCTCTTCATACCTGTGCCACCGCCCGGGAATGGCTCAGGTGACATACAAACCTGTGGGGTTGTGCCCAAGGAAGCAACTGTAGAAATTTCTAACATGAATGAAGAGGAGCAAAAATGAGAAAGAAAGGGTAAAAACACTTACCTTAATGGGATTAAAGTTCATAGATGCCTGGATCCTTTGCTAAAACAAAATAAATGTCATGGTTGGTAGCATTTATGTTACGAAGATCGTTTCATTATGTTTAAGCAAAACTTACTTTATTCGGCCAAATGAATATTGGTCAGCTCTACAGCATCCATGTGTTTTAACTCAAAAATCATTTACTGTCTCCAGATAGAATCCATCCTCAGAGAACCAGTTTCCATCACAGAGATCATGCATCCAGATAATTCACATGTACTCAAGCACACACACATAACTACACACCTGGACATGTGCAAAATTCGGAGGAAATTCTACCATCACTAAAGTCAGATTCAGGACTGTTATGGCATAGCTTTGCATTCTTCTATCTTTTGTACTTGTGACTGATTCCTTGGTATTTAAAGATTTAAGTACCAAGATTCCAGCTCATCAGAGGCAATTTAAAGGAGCCAATTTTTTTTCTAGTAAAATATCTAAAATGGTTTCATCTGGAGGGTTTTGTTGTTGTTGTTGTTGTTGTTGTTTTGCTTTATTCCTAATTTTGGATCATTGAACAGGATTTCCCTATATTACCCAGACTGGCCTCGAACTTTCTTTCCTCCTGCCTCAACCTCTGAGTACTAGGAGTATGCGCATTCACGTACAGCCAGGCCTCCTTCATTCCTGTTTAGGCTGGTGGTTTACAGTAGAGAAGAAAATGACACCAGTAGAAGTACTCGTTTAATGTTCAAGAACAACCGTGGCCTCTAAACTCTTAACATAATCAGGTCTGTTTAAATGTCCATTCACCCGTTCCTATCAATATTGTCCTGCTTTGCCGTGCAGAAGCGGAATGTGGCTTCACTGCAGAACTCAAGAGCCAAGCTGAACAGCTGCAACTCTCACCCCTGCTTCCTCCTAATTCCATGGCTTTGGCTAGGTCCTGAGTCTTCAGCAGCACCTCCTCCTTTGGAACAAGGCTCCTGACCTGGCTAGAGTGTGGCTCTGATTGGTTAACATGTTGGCACTTACTGTTCAAGCACTCTAACATTGTTAGCTATATATATTGTTTACTATAAAATTGTTGCATGATATTTGGGCACAAAGGATGTCTATAGACTGTAGATCGAAGGGCTACCTGCTATATCCCTCCTACCCAGTTACATCTCATCTCCATGTCACAAATCACCAGTTCCTGTTTCACCACTGGATTGCTTGATACAAATATTTGAGTGTAATATCTTAATTTTAACTTGAAATGTCATTCATTTATGTCGATAACTTTTTAATAAATTAACATTACATAAAAGCTGTCTTTTATCTTTAAATATATTTTAGGGTTTGATATTGAGTAGCTTTTAGTTGAGATTGAGAAGCTATGTGCAAGATTTAGAAATAAAGCAATTTCAGAAGGAAAATGAAGAAAAAAAAGAACAACAAGATATTATTCTTTATACACAGTTTCTGTGACCAGACAATGCCTGGAGTATAAAAACAAATCAAAAAGATTACCCAAATGATTGTCAAACAAACCATTTATCGTGGCTTGTCTAAAGGGACAACTTTGAATCTCCACCATGTTTGCTCACCTTCGGAAGTTAGTGCCTACTTCCCTTGAGGTTCTCTGTCTAGTGTGGCCAGATTCTTACATTTTAACAGTTTCTAGCTTGGCTTTCCCCTGTCCCACCTTGTTGGAAATGACCACCTCCTGCCATCTAGTGTCCAGAGATGGTAGTAGCAGCCTAGCCAGGTCCTGACTGACTGCCGCAAATTTCACTGCAACAGGAAAAAGAAAATCTTATTAAGTTGTAGCATAAACAGGACAGCATTTCCCCAGAGCTACCAAATCTTTTGTTCATTGTTGTGTTGATTTGTTTGTATTTGGAGCGGCTAACGACTGCACTTATCCATACTGATAGAGCCAAAAAATGTTGAGTGATTGAGGCAAGGCATACAAGACTGTGTACAGCATAGAGCCATTAAGTAAATTGTTAGTAACTAAAGCAGTATTCATGTAAAATACCATGTATAGTTGGTAATACATATGTAAAATGCATAAGATTTTAGGTAAAATATTAAGTATATGAGATTCAAAATGTATTTGTTTTTTGTGACTTTGAATAAGACTGGAATGTCACCACTGGGGTGAAGCTAAAGGAAGCCAATTTAGAATTGTTGCAACGTATTTTTGGCATTTTTAATCTTTTGTATTTGTGACTGGGTCCTTAGTAATGAAAGATTTAAAAGAGCTAGAGTTCACACCACCCTCTTTCCAGTTTCCTGCCTGTGGTGAACTGCGGTCTGGAAAGGGGAGTATTTGTCTTGACCCTTTCAAGAGAGAAAGACCACATTCATATTACCTTTACTTTCATGACTTTTACTTTACTTTTACATCATCAGAGTTGTTTTTATTATTGTGTCTTCAGTTTCTAAACTTAATCATTTCTTTCTCTACCAATACGATCCCAAACACACTTGATAATGATGTTGAAAACATTCTCTGAAAACAAATGGAAATCGCAGTTTTCTAGAACACCTGTCTAGCAAGCAGTCCAAATAAGAGTACCTCCCCCCCAAACCCATAATAATAATTCCCAAGTGGGTATTTCCCAATAACGTCTAATGAAATCACTAGAAAAGTAGGTGGAGAATATAGACTAAAACAAGACAGCTTACCACATGGACTTCCTTCCCCCAGCACTCCTGGTTTTTCATTTGTTTTATTTTGTTATATTTGTGTTGATACTGGGGCTTAAACTCAAGGCCTCTGTGACACCCTTAGAGTTTTCACTCAAAGCTGGAGATCTACCACTTTAGCCACACCTCCACTTATGGCTTTTTGCTGGTTAATTGGAGATAGGAGTCTTACAGATTTGTCTTTCTGGGCTGGCTTTGAAAGTCAGTCCTCAAATTTCAGCTTTCGGAGTCGCTAGGAATCAGTGCGAACCAGTGATGCCCAACCTCCTCCTTCTCCTTACGAGTCTTCCAAACTCTGAGGATCACAGGAATCCTTCACCACACTCAATGCCCATCCTTCACCACACTCAACGCCACACGGGGTTACATAGACCCATCTAAAATCCGTACTGATCTTCCTTTTTTCTCTTACCAGCAGTATATTTTTAAAACAATGTTGCTAACTCATTTCTACTTTACACCACCAAAAAATTAATACATGTGTTTTTCATTTACAAGGTTTTGTTTGTTTAAAATGAACTTCAAATTGTACACACACACACACACACACACACACACACACACACACACACACTAGGTTTCCCAAATTGGAAGGTTGGTTCCTGTGGGGAGCTGATGAGAAGTGTTAGGATTTTTAAGAGGTGAGGGACAGCCAGGTGCCATGATTTATACCTATAACCCCAGCTTCTCAGAAGGCTAAGAGTCAAAGGATCCCTGTTTGAAGGCAGCTTGGGCAGAAAACTGCATCTCCAATTAACCAGCAAAATGCTAGACTGAAAGCATGGCTCAAGAGACAGAGCACTAACCATAAGCAAGAGAGGAGAGAGAGAGAGAGAGAGAGAGCGCTTGAGACCTTGCATTTAAGTGTAGGTACCAGTACACACAAAAAAATGGGAAGAGGGAGGGAGTGTTCTGGGGTCTGGAAATCAATGATCAATGTGACCACTCAGATGACAATCGAGGGTGGAAAGAATTTTATTGAGCAAGAAAGCACTGGTGCAGCAGGACTGCATCTGAGGTGGAGATGTCAAGATGCAGCCCTGAGCCGCCTCAGAAGGCTGTTTTTAAACCCCCAACCACAGGAATTTTCCCTTTTACCTAATTGTAGCGGCTCATTAGTTTCCACAAGTGTCCAGGAACCAGTTCATTACTTTCAAGAAATATCCAGAAACCGATTTCATTACTTTCCAGGAATGTCCAGAAACTGGTTTCAAACAGGTCAGGGCATCTTAACCATAATGGAAACCCTCTAGCCACCTGGTGACAAAACAGGAGGTAGCTGGGTGTGTATGTGTGTGTGTGTGTGGGGGGGGAGGTTCAGGTGTGGCCAATTGAAACTACACACTACAGAGCCAAGGGCCAGTTTCCGAAAAGTTTCACATGGAACAATGACATTAATACTGAACAATATTAGCGACACGTGTAACGTTAGTATAGTAACATTAATTATTTACATCACTGCAGAAGGAAGGGAGGGAGGGAGGGACGGAGGGAGGGAGGGACGGAGGGAGGGAGGGAGGATGGCTAAGAACCCGAGAAAAGCCGCAGCTCCAGGCCGCGGGAACCCAGAAGGGGCGGCAGCCAGGTTCCCAGTGTCCATGACTGACCGATGCAGCAGCCGCTGCCAGGCCCAGAAGGGCCCAGGCCGGCCAGCCCGAGCGCAAGGGCGGCCTCCGCCCCGGCCACAGGGCCTTCCTTCCCGCCACCGCAGCTACTGGAGCCAAAGCCACGGGTGCGGCAGTGAGGCAGCCCACAGCCAGTTACACCGAATGACCAAAAGTGCAAGCCATGTCCTTTCCAATCAGGAGCAAGACAAGGATGTCTGCGCTCTCCACTCCTCTCCAACACCAGTACCAGAACTACTTGCCAGAGCAAGACGGCATGAGGCACATATAAAAGGGATCCAAATAGGGAAAGAAGAAGTTAAACCCTCCCTCTTTGCAATGACATCATCCTGTATTTAAAGAACCCCATAGACTCTACTCCCCAGTGACTTGAGCTCATCCAAAACTTTGGCGAAGTAGCACGATATGAAATAAATCCCCCCAAATCAACGGGTTTTCTGTATGCAAACAATGCCAACAGCTAGGCTGAAATCGGGAAAGCAACTTTAATAAATAAATAAATAGATAGAGAAATAGATAAATAAATAAATATAAGAGCTCTATGATAAAAATTTCAAAAACAAGAAAAAGGAAATTAAAGCAAAACTAAGGAAATGAAAAACTCCCATGCTCCTGGGTTGAGAGAATTAACATCGTGAAAATGGCAATACTGTAAAAGGCTATCTACAAATTCAATGCTAGGCCCATCAATATCCCAACAACATTGTTTGATGAAATAGAAGACACAATCCAAACATACATACAGAAGAATAAAAGACCCTGAATAGGGAAAATAATTCTTACCAGGAAGAACAGTGCTGAAAGAATATTAATACCAAACTTCAAACTCTATTACAAATCTATCATAATAAAAACAGCTTGGAACTTGTACAAGAACAGGGCTGAGGACCAATGGAATAGAACTGAAGACCCACAGATGGACCAACAGACCTATGACCACTTAATCTTTCATGAGGATGTAAAAAAAAATAGGATGGAAGAAAAACAGCCTCTTCACCAAATGGTGCTGGAAAAATTGGTTAAACACCTGTAACAAACTAAAGCTAGATCCTTATATATCATCCTGCACCAGAATCAATTCCAAATGGATCAAAGACCTTGAGGTAAAAGCAGATACCCTGAACACATTCCAGGAAGGAATAGAAGAAACCTCAGCTCCTTGGCACAGGTCAAAACTTTCTTAGTAAAGACCCAGAAATACAACAAATCAAAGAAAGGGTGGACAAATGGGATTGCATCAAACTGCAGCGCTTCTGCAAGGCAAAGGACATAGCTAGCAAGATACATAGGCAGCCCTCAGATTGGGCAAAGATTTTTACTGGCCATGCAACAGACAAGGGCCTCATAGCTAAAATACATTCAAAAGTCAAAAAAACTGTTACCCCCCCCCCAAAAAAAAATGCTCAAAGAAACAACTGCCCCCTTAATAAATGGGTAAAGACTTAAAGAGAGACTTCTCTGAAGAGGACATGAGAATGGCCAAGAGGCACATGAAGTGCTCAGCATCCCTGGCCATAAAAGAAATGCAAATCAAAACAACATTGAGATTCCACCTCACCCCAGTAAGACGGCCATTATCAAGAAAACTAATAACAGTTGCTGACAGGGATGTGGCCAAAAGGGAACACTACTATGCTGTTGGTGGGAGTGTAAACTTGCTCAACCACTTTGGAAAGCAGTGTGGCGATTCCTCACAGAACTCCCCTATGACCCAGCAATTTCGTTTTGGGGCATTTACCCAAAGGATTACAAGCAAGATCACACTAAAGCTACCAGCACAACTATGTTCATCACAGCACAATTCACCATTGCTAAAATACAGAACTGACCCAGATGATCCTCAGTAGATGAATGGATCAAGAAATAGGAAAACTGGGTTACCACATATTGTATAATGTATTTTGAAAATTTTTGTCATCAAGTACACTAAAGACATATTTTCATGTCCATCAATATATTTCTGCTGGATCGCTTTTAATACGGCATAGCGATTTGGTCCTTCCCCCCATATTTGATTTTGGTTTAGCCATTTATTTTGGTTAAAATGCCTGTAGAGACACCATTTTCCGTGGGCTTTATCCCCGCCCACTTAGATCATCTCAGAACTCAGTCTTTCCTTACCTGCTCTCCATGCTCTGTCTTTACCCTTATTATCATTACTGGCAGCGATGAGCATGTAGATATCATGGTACCTTTCTGATTCACCTTTGTAGTTTCTCCTCACTGATTTAAACAGGCAATGTGCTACTTTATTTTTTTTAACAAAATAGATACACAAGAAGTATTTTTGAATGAATTAAAATCACCTAAATTCTAAAGGCTTTATTTGATGTATTTTATTTCATATCAAAAGAAGTAGCTTTGAGAAAGAAAGAGAAAACCAAGGATATTACAGTTCAAAACAATTTCATGGTGTAATCATCTTTTCATACTACCTCACATCAATTAATAAAGCATAGGGAACTTAGGAAGTATAACAAACTTTGATTTATTAGCTTTATTATTTTCTACTTATTTATTATCAGTTGTACAGAGGGTTTCAATTCAACGTGTCAGTTTCTGAGTATGCTGATGTTACCCATCTTCTTCATCTGACCCAACCCCACCCTAGGACAAACATCTTAACCCTCATTAGTTATCACATAAGGAACACTGAGCTTGCCATATACTCTTCAGTTCAAAGAACATTCTATGATTAGCACTTTTTAAAACAGAGAAATTAAATTACTCACCTATTTTATTTGCTCTTGAGTCTCAATGAGTACATTAGTAAAAATAAATTCTATTGCTTCCTTTATCTGAAACAATGTGAAAACTAAACATCCAAGGAAAATATATCCCCAAATATAGAATATAATTTCTCCACATAGTAAAACCAATATTCCAAAAAAATCTTGAAATTAAAAATACCAAATCTCTTAAGGCCATGATGAATTATACATTGTATATATGAATTTTTAAAACACACACACACAGTAGCCTGGGGCTATATATATTAACCACCAAAAAAAGTGAGTCTTGGATATTAAATTTAGCTTCTAAATCTTTTGATGTGCTGATAATACATGCTTCTGTGTTTCTAAAACTTCACATTTTAATGAGTAGGACAAAATATGGCACTGAAAAAATTGTAGTCTACTTTCTTAAAATTTTAAGTAGTATAATAAATCCAGAAAAAAAATCTTTTCCTACTATATTTGCATTATTGAATGCCAAAATCCCTAATACACACAAATATCACTCAATGCAATGTGAGGCTTAGAGCCATTGCCATTGTTTAAAAATTATTCATATGCCCAGTATAATAACACTTATTGAACTTTTATTCTTAAGAATTAGGATTTAAGAATCAGAAATTTGTCTTAAGAATTAGGTCATTTCCAAGGGAGAACCACTAATCTTTAATAAGTAGGGGGAAATGCTATCAGATAAGTTGGTTAACATATGAGATTTCTGGTTGTTTTGCCTTTAGTTTTTAGTATGTAAACATAATCACTCATTTAATTCATTTGTGAAAATATATTTTCAAATTGTCCACCTGAGGGCAGTGTAGGCCTAATTCTGAGGGCAAAACTTTCAAAATAGAAACTTGTTTTTAAATCTTTAGTCTCTTTTTCCTTCCTTCTTTCTCTTCTGCCCTCCCTCTTTCTCTTTCTCTTCCTTTTCCTTTTCTCCCTCTTCCTCCTCCTCTTGTCCCTCCTCTCTCTCTCTCTCTCTCTCTCTCTCTCTCTCTCTCTCTCTCTCTTTCTCTCTCTCTCTCTCTTCCTCTGAATCAACATGCCATGATCATTCTTTTTCATTCTATTTACAGATGTTTACAACTACATTAGGGGGAAAACGTAAATGTCTTACAGTTCAAAAGTTATCAATGTAAGTTAGAGTTTTCATTACATCTTTACTTACTTTATTGTTTGGATTTTATCATTTAAGTTCCTAGAAGTTAGAGATAAGTTCACAAAATAAGCTCATTTTTAGAGTTATCTGAACAGAAAGAGTGTGTTCTTACCCCAGAATAATCAGGATATAATGGGCTTCTCATCGCTCAGGCCATCAACATGGGCGAGTATTGCTGGGAAAATGTTGAGCTAGAAACCACATTCTTCTCCCACCCCGTGACAAAGACATCAGCACTAAATCACTAAGGGGGATTAAATTCAGGTTTCTCTAAAATCTAGTAATAATTCTTTGGCTTAATTGGCTTTTGAGGTCACGAAGACCTGGGACTCTTTGCCCTGTCATTTTTTAAAACCTCTTTGCAAAGAAGAGGCTGCGATGTTTCCCAGTGGCCTCATTAACTCAATCCCATGCTGCAATTCAAGGACTATGGAATCTTGGGGATTTTACTAACCTGGCTGAATGGATGGCAGGAGGCATGTCCTCAGTCCCCTTTCTGGGCACAGAAGAGTGTTTGATAGCGAGTGCTTGAAATCAATGGGTAGCAGATAGCCCTGAATAGTGTTTATTTCAACTTTGAACACCAAGTGGAAAATTACCAAGATGTAAGTCCCACTAACAGAGAAAAATTGGATTTGTCAATGCTCAAGTCCTAAGCTGACATTTCCCAGAATTCCTTCACTTACATACTAAGAGTCATGTAGGACCCTTTGCTTTCTCCCCAACACCAGGAGTTTCTCTTTGATGATCTCATAGCTGATACTGTCATTTGAGCTACATACACATTAGGTTAGCAACAAAGCCATTGACTTTAATGTGATAATGTGACATATTTCTTTCATGAGTTAAGAACAGAAAATCTCATGATGTATTTTTGTACATCTATGAGTGTTGAATGGGGGAAAGTGCAGAATGTGAGGTGATTTGGTATGGCCAGTGCAAAAATTCAAAATGCCTAATCATATAGAATTTACTTTACCTCCTCCTTTATGAGGTTCAGCTCTCTGCCTGAAAAAAAAATGTTTCAAGATCAAAAGGAGAAATCAAATCAAAAGAAGAAACCAAGAAAAGACAGTGTGCTTTTCCTCAGGCCTTGTGTAGTTTCTCTGAGTTCCATAGCCCCACCTGTCTGGCTGAATTCATTCAAACAAGCTTTCCACCAAAGGCTCAGCACGATCCACAATGACCCAAATAGCTCATTAGGGAATTGCTCGCCAGTGAGACAGAGAAGCTCATCCACAAAAAGTGCTTTGCACATTGGTTAACATGCGAAACTCCAAATACTAAATATTAGTGGCTCACACCTGTAATCCTAGCTACTCAACAGGATGAGATCTGAGGATCAAGGAGCAAATCCAACCCAGACAGAAAAGTTTGTAAGACTTTTTTTTTTTCTAGTCCTAGGGCTTGAACTCAGGGCCTGGACACTGTCCCTGAGCTTCTTTGTACTCAAGGCTAGTGCTCTACCACTTGAGCCACAGGGCCACTTCTGGCATTTTCTGAGTAGTTTTTGTTGGAGATAAGAGTCTCATGGACTTTCCTATCTGAGCTGGTTTACAATCCTCAGCTATCAGCCTCCTGAATAGTTAAAGGCGCGAGCAACAAGTGCCCAGCTTATGAGACTCCTGTCTCTGGTGAACCAGCAAAAGGCCAGAAATGCAGGTGTGGCTCAAATGGTAGAGTACCAACCTTGAGCAAAAAGTCAAGAACAGAAGGCCCTATCTGGGAGTTTTCATGTTTCCTATGGTATCTGTAATTTAATATTAGGTTTCTGTCTATGTTAAAATAAATAATGACAGAACTATAACAAAATATAAACAAAAACAGCACTCAATCTCTTCCAATCTCTAAAACTCTCTCTCTCTCTCTCTCTCTCTCACACACACACACACACACACACACACACACACACACACACATCTGGAGATAGTCTCTAGTATTCTGTTAACCAAAATAGAAGCAGAATGTTTTGAAGTTTTGATGGTTGTTACCATAACGTTCTGCAAAGAGTTGCAACGAAATTTTACTGAGTGATGACAGGGTCTCCCTCCACACACTTCCCAAATTAGCTCCCCATGTGACACGAGTGAAATGGCGTGTGCGCGTGCAGGTACGGCTGGGTGGCCCCTTGTGAGCAGCCAAGACTCACTCTGTAGCCATCAGCGCTTCAGTTTCCTTTCTTTGTAACTTCCTATTTCATTCCTTAACATTTTTTCTAGGAAGTTTAGAACGTTAAACACATAACTTGTCACATTTCTTTGTATACTACAAATAATTCCTTCCTTTACCATTAGTGTAATTTTTATAAACATATTTTGCAGCTTAAAACCAGGATGTCCAAATATCTATTGATTGACGATGTGAAATTTTAAACTTAACTTACAAACAACTGTCATAATTAGGATATTGGTTCTTTCTATTAAACTATATTTAATACCTTTACATATTTTGTTACATATTTTATTTCTTCAGAAAGAGATAAGCCCCTCCCCCAGCCCAGCCCAAGATGAACAAGGCTGGGGAGAATACATGTAATTCAGGACTCCTCGTCCAATTATCGTTCTCTCTTCTTCTGGCTTTGCTCAGCAGCCTGCTTCTCTGGACCAAGTAAGTCTAAAGCTGATGAAAGCAAGACACATTCATGCCTTTCCATCCTCTTCTGTGGCTTTCCTACCCCATCTCTCATTCTTCCTAGCCAAGCATTGTTGGTTAGAGCTATGTAGAAAACAATAGGAGGGGCTGGGAATATGGCCTAGTGGCAAGAGTGCTTGCCTCGTATACATGAAACCCTGGGTTCGATTCCCCAGCACCACAACTACAGAAAAGATCAGAAGTGGCGCTGTGGCTCAAGTGGCAGAGTGCTAGCCTTGAGCAAAAAAAAGGGACAGTGCTCAGGCCCTGAGTCCAAGACCCAGGACTGGCAAAAAAAAAAAAAAGAAAAGAAAACAATAGGAGGGGTCCCTCATAGAGAAGGAAGACTTTGAAATCACAACTCTGAATCTTCCACTCAAAGGAGAATTCGCTACAATTGTAAAAGGCTTATAAATGCCTGATATAAATAAATAGCCTCGGCATTTGTGATTAGGTACTGCAAGGAGCTTGTCCCTCATTTCCTCATCGGACCCGGTTTCCTCCATTGTAGCTTGAGCCTAAAAGGTAGACGAGGTTAAAAAGAACTAGAGGTCTTCATGTAACATGTCCACCAGCTCTGGAGTTGCACTACATAAAGTTGAGTGAAAGAAGACAGTTCAGCCCTTTTCTTCAAGGGCTAACTGCAGGGTCCCCAGCATTTGTGCTGTTAAAGGTATTGGCAATACTCATCAGCACTGGCACGTCTGCATGGCTTACTTAGCACAGCCAATCTATTAGCTAGATCCAGTGACTTAAAGAGGAAATACGCAGCTTCGGGTGAAGAAATGTGGCTGCATTTATATAAATATGGAAGAGTAAGTGACATGATGTTAAGATGTGACTCAGTTTGGAGTTGGTGGCTTCTCTCTATGTCTGTCTCTCTTTCTCTGTCTTTCTCTCTCACACCCTCTCTCTCTTCCCATCTCCATCCTCTGCACTCTGCTCTTCCACCTGATTTTATGTGGCTCATTTGTTTCTAGTAGTTCTCTTTGTTTTCATTCTCCCTGCTGATCTAGCTCCACATGGTGGTAGAACATCCCAAGTAGCTCAAACTACCTATTGCTCTAACTCCACATCACGTGTGAAAATCACCTTGTCCACCAGGGAGAAGATTAAAGTCCCAGAGGTGCCCATTTGCCCCTCATTGGCCCAGTCTCTGGGCAGAGTGGATGTAGCACTGTGAGTGGACTTGGGTCATGTGCTGACTCGGTGTGAGGAAGCTGGAACCCATAACTGTCACCTACATGAGCAGCATGATTAAAGAAAGGGGAAGACCACTTCACGAAGAAAGACAGAACGTGCACCAAAACACACCCGGCATTATCCTCCACAGCTGACTTTCACAACTGTAAGAAGAGATGAGGTAAGGAGAGAGACGAGGTAAGAAACTTCACTGTGGCTATAGCAATTTCAAACAATCCAACAACTAACTGCTGTGCCAGCAAACCAAGAATGGTAGGCAGGGGCTTTACATGGCATATTTCCCTGAGTGTGGTAGTGTGCTCATGGAATCACAGCTACTTGGGTGGCAGAGGTAAGAGGAACTCCAACTCAAGCCCCACTGATTACCTCACACAATACTGTCTCAAAACAAAACTGTTGAAGCCAGTCTAGGGGTTGCCGTTCAGTGATAGGGTGCTTACCTAGCATACGTAAGGCCTTGGCTTCCATCCCCAGTGCTACATTATATTGTGGTACCATGCCCTCACAAGGCTTAAATGGAAGAAGAAAAGGAAGATGCCGGAAATGTTATCATTCCGTTTCACCTAACTTTTACCACATTCTTTATTAGCACTAATTACTCAAACAAGGGTCTTGCATTTTGAAATGTCTAAATATGCACACAATGTACTTTGGTCAGAAGTTATCTCTCTCTCTCACTCTTCTTTATCCTTACTTTCCCCTCCCCAACCCATCTCAACATGCCTCATTGTTTCATTTCCATATATGTACATAAAATATTTTGACCACATTTACTTTATTTCACCCTCTCTGTCCACCCTCCTACCTCCCACTGATACCCACACCCCAGACAGGACCTGTTTTACAGTCCTGCCATTTTTTTTTAATGGTTAATTGTTACAAGGAGCTTCACCAAGGTATTTTACACATGCATACTCAGTACTTTCATCAGATGTCCTAAAATATGATGGGTTTTGTAAAAAGCTCCATATGGCATGGGCTTCTGGGAAGAATGGATATTATGCACCTGCTAGACATATTTTGTAGATGTCTATCAAGTGTATTTGATCTGTAGTGTCATTTAATTCTGAGGTTTCTTTGCTGACTCTTGTCTGGATGTTTATCGCTGAGATTAGGATATTCTTCTACTATTATCGTGTTAGGATCTATCCAGTAGTTTTTGCTTAATAGAGTTTGGTGTACTCATATTTGGTTTCTAGATGTTAAAAATTGCTATTTTTCCTTGAAATATTGTTCCCTTTATTAATATAAAGTGGCCTTCTTTGTCTCTTTCCACTGATTTTTGTTTGATGTCTGCTTTATCAGATGTGAATGTAGCTACTGCTTTCAGGGTCCATTAAATTGGAATACCATTTTACATGCTTTCAACTTTGCCATTGTTTGTTTTTGTCAGTAAAATAAGTGGTCAGGTCATGCTTTTAAATCAAACTCATTTCTCTATAACTTTTAGAGAATTTAAAGCATTACTATGCAATGTTATTATTAAAAGATACAGTAATTCTTGACATTTTGTTTTTGTGGCACTTTGTTCTTTCCTCCTCTTTAATTGCTTATCTGCTCAACTTGCGCGATTCATTTTCTCTCCTATATTAATGGTTATATTTACATTCCTCTTCTGTGTGAGGACTCCTTTGAGTATTTATTTTTTTGCTGCCATGGTTTATTGTGCACAGATTGCTTTAGTTTTTGTTTGTCATGAATAGCTTTCATTTTCTCTTGGTTATGAATGATAGCTTTTCTGGGTAAATTAATTTAAATTGTCAGCTTTTTACTTTTGGCACTTGAAAGACATCTTTTTTATCTTTAAAATTTTTATTGTCAAAGTGAAGTACAGAGGGGTAACAGTTACATCCACTAGGTGGTAAGTACATTTCTTATCCAACGTTTTACTCCCTCCCTCATTTTTGTCCCCCCTCTTCCCAATGCCCCCAGTTGTACAGTTAGTTTACAGCATATTGTCTTGTAAGTATTGCTGTTGCATTGGTTCACCTGTTACCCTTTGTCTCTCCATTTTGATGTTCCCCTTCCCTTCCCTTCTCTAATTCAGAGAGTTATATAAAATACCAAGGGTACCAGAATCAAATACAGTGACAATAGGGGCTAAATCAGGGAAGATGAACAGAAGAAAAAAGAAATAATTTCACATAGTGCGTTGAAAATAATAACATCAATGATAAACCATTGAAAGAAATCTTTGCTCCATTATCAAAAAAAATCCCTGAATTGCAATGGTTTCTTTCAAAAATGTCTACATCCTGCTTAGAGTACATGTGTGTTCAAGTTTGCTTGTGGCTTCATTCCACATACACCTCACTGTAGGAACAAGGCTAAATGAGCAGCTTCTACCTGGAAGATTCTACTCTGGTGGTAGAAGGGAAATCTTGAAGGGAGACCACACAGCAATACTTGAAACCTCAGTCGCCCACTCTAGCTTCCTCTCTCGTCACCTTTACTGGCCAATGCGCATGTGGTGGCCAATCCTGACATGAGTGGGTAGAAGTATACATGCTCTTCAGGGATAAGCGCATAGAAAGAAGAAAGAAGCAGCAATTATTTTGCCAATAATACCATCACTGACAACTAAAATGACAAAGGATATTTTCTATTTCTGAGCAAATGTGAGCTGTCCTCAGGGAATCCTAGGAACAATTGGTCAGTGAATTTTCAGGGAAGTTTAGGACTAGCATTTGTCTGAAATATCATCCATCTGACTCAAATCAATGCTATTTGTGTGCTTGGTCTAAGGAATTAGTCAATATGTTTAGCTATTAATATGAAGACTGAAGACTTTATATTTCCCCTATGTCACTAAAGAATGATTTGTTCTTTGACTCACATAAATGGGTAACTTTTGAGAATGAGGTTATTACTTTGACAATTTGTATTGGGCCAACTAGTAATACTTAGCAAATCGGAAGCAATGTTGCATTCCTTGAATACTACAATTGCTACTCATTTTAATTCTCTCTCTCTCTCTCTTTCTCTCTCTCTCTCTGTGTGTGTGTGTGTGTGTGTGTGTGTGTGTGTGTGTGTTGGTCCTGAGGCTTGAACTCAGGACAAGGTGCTACCCTTGAGCTTTTTGTTCAAGGCTAGCCTTCTACCACGTGAGCCACCGCTGCAGTTCTGGGTTTTTTGGTGCATAATTAGAGATAAATCTCATGGACTTTCCTGCCCAGTCTAGCTTCGAATTGTAATCCTCATGTCTCATCTTCCATTACAGGTGGAAGCCACCCACCAGTGCTTAGCTAACAATTTTTATATTGTAATTTATTTCTAAGTTTATTTTTAAGTGAGCTATTCTGTACTATAAACGTACAATTTTCTGAGGCTTGGCCTAATACAATTAAAATCCCAGCCAGGGCTCAAGGTAGCAGAATGTACTAACATTGAGGTATCCAGGACTCCTCCATGACAATCACCTCTGGCTCTGCCTGTCCTGCAGAAATACTATGTCTCCTATCCTGCAGGGATAAAGATCAACCCTGTGACTTGCTTTCACCAATGAAATTGAATGGAGCTTCAGTCGTAGCAGAAGCTGGAAGATACATAATGGACACCACTATGTCTCTTTCCCAACACCAGTGAGACAGTAAGGCTCCTAGGGAAAACACTGGTTTAGCTTTAGCTCTCAAATTAAAAGGACATAGATCCTATCCATGTTATCTCAAAGGCATCAGTAACATGAGCAGAACCGATCACTGTTTAAAGTAACAATGATTTGTATTTTGTGTCTAACAAAAGCTGATAGGTCCTGGATATAGTGGCTCAGGCCTGTACTCCTAACTACTTGGGAGGTGGAGATTAAGAAGATGATGATAGACCAACCTGGACGAACTGTTCAGGACACTCCATCGAGACCAATAGCTGGGAATGGTGTTCTACATCTACCCTCCCAGCTATGGGGGAAGAGCAAAAGGAGGGTAGCCAGGCCAGGACAAAAATGCAAGGCCTTACTATCCTCAAAATAATTTGTATTTTATGGTGCTCTCTGACATGGGATATGTTCACATCAAATGAAGCATGTTTAGGAATAAGATTGTTATTTTTATTGAATTATGAAAGCATTTCAGCTCGTTTTGTTACATTGGAGTACAGGAAGGTAAGTTATAGAGGCAAACATTTTTAAAAGTTTAAGACGTTTAATATGTAATGCCAGATTGATTGATGGATAAATCTTGCCAATATATGCACACCCACAGCACGAGTTTCACCGTGTACTCACCAGAATTGTACCTGACCATTGTTTCAATCCTTCCAGTTGAATAAGCAAAATTCGCCTCATTTGTGAAAATTCCACTTTCTTTCTGGTACTGGGTGTTGAACTCAGGGGCTCACACTTGCTAGTGAGTTGTTCTGCCACTTGCACCACCGCCAGCCCATGTTTGCAGTAGCTATTTTCAAGACAGGATCTTGATATTGGTGCCCAGGTCAGGCTGCCACAGAGTATGAAGGTGTGCTACCATTGTGCTCCCCCCCACCCCCCGTTGCTGGGACCCCAGGCACGTGCCACTGCACTACCGCTTGACAGGAAGTCTTGCAAGCTTTTATGCCCAGGCCGGTCTCCACCTCCCAAGTCGCTAGGGTTACACGCTTGACCTGTTGAACAGCTGAAATTTTTATTCTAGTGCACTTATACAGTGTCTTCTGTTTATTAATTGTTTGCCTTCATATGCTTCATGTTACCATAATTTGGTCCATAAACATGTTTACTCAAGGGTCCTACCAAGAGCTGTTCAGAATATGTCTTATGTGTTAGCTTGCACTGTCAATAGAACTTCATGCAAAGCTGGAAATGTTCTACATCTATTCAGCCAGTATGCTAGCTAGCCACAGGCTACTATCAAGTACTAGCAATGTGGTCAGTATAATTTATTTTATTTTAATTAATATACATTACCACAGATAGGTGGTAATTAAATTGATAACACCATTCTAATAAATTAACTCAGTTTGGGAAATGATTCAACCCAGGCTTCAACGGTGAGCAAGGGGCTGCCTGGGAATGATAGCATACGCCTGTAAACCTAGCACTCTGATGGATAGAAGTAAGAGAATTGTCAGTTCAAGGCCATTCTGAGCTATATGGTGAGTTCTAAGTAGCCTGGGCTACATAGAGAAATCCTATCTTAAAATAAATAAAATATCTGCAATAGATTATCACATAGGAAATACACTGAAACTCGGTGAATGTGGATTTGTAATATTTTACTTTTAAGATATTTGTTTTGCTACTGTCTATAATCATTATAAGCTTTTTTGTTGTTTTGTTTTGTTTTTACCAGGCCTGGGGCTTTGACTCAGGGCCTGAGCTCAGCAGATTCCTAAAAATAAAACTCTATTAAAAATAATCAAGGAAATTTAGTTTGGGAATGATATGATCCAGGATTCTTTATGCTCATTAATATTTTTAAACTTACAATTGTGTTAATATGGAATTAAATCTTAGTTCCCCTGGAGAACAACAGCTATTAGTCCAAATATACCTTTATAAGTGATATCTCATAAATACCATTCTTTTGATTCTAGTAGGAATTTTAGAAATTGACTGGTTCTTCATTGCTTGTATCTTATTTTATTGTTTAAATATAAAAATTAAATCTTTTGAATTTTGTTATATTTACTTTTACCATCACTTTCTATTTATGACAGATAACACTAGTTTTCCATTTATAATCAGATAAAATGAGTTTATTTATAAGTTATTATACTTATATTTTAAAGTGATTTGAATAGGTGGCAGTGATTATGTTACCTGGCAGATTCTGTAGGTTTTGTGTTTGGAATCCTTGCTATAAAGCATATGCATGAAACCAAAAGCAGTATTTCAATAACAACAAATTACAATATCCTTTTGCTATTCCTTTGGCTTGAGTTCCTTTTGCTTTATGTGCTCATCAGCAATCAAGTCATAAAGAAGAAAGGTTCATGGTGGTTCAGTTTGGAGGTTCCAGTCCATGATTGCTTGGCCTGTGGTTTTGAGGCCTGTGACACACTGCTATCTTGGTGGGAGTTTATGGAGGAAGAGCTGCTGAGCTCACTGCAACTCAGAAGCAGAGTGATAAAGAGCCTGGGTTCCAATATTCAAGGGAACACCTCCCAGCAGCCCAGCTTCCCTTACTAGGCCCCAACAGGGCCACAAGCTGAAGACCAAGCCTTTAGGTACCACATTTCTTGTATCCATTCATCTGTAGTGGGGTATCTGGGATGTTTCCATATTTTGGCTATTGTGAATTGTGCAGCAATAAACATGGAAGTGCAGATGTCTTTTTGATATCCTGAGACCTGTTTTTCAGGATAAATGCCTAGGAGTGGTATGGCTGGGTCATAGGGTAGGTCTATGCTGAGCTTTCTGAGGAACCTCCATACTGTTCTCCAAAGTGGTTGTACTAATTTGCACTCCACCAACAGTGGAGAAGGGTTCCTCTTTCCCCGCACCCCCTCCAGCATTTGTTGTTACCTGAGTTCAGAGTATAGGCCATTCTCACTGGAGTGAGGTGGTATCTCAGGGTTGTTTTTATTTGCATTTCCTTTACTGCCAGGGATGTTGAACATTTCCTCATATATTTCTTTGCCATTTTTATCTCTTCTCTTGTGAAGTCTCTCTTTAGCTCCTTTGCCCATTTAATAATTGGTTTACTGGGTTTGGAGGGGGTTAGTTTTTTGAGTTCTCTGTAGATGACTGATATTAGGCCTTTGTCTGTTGCTGTGCTGGTGAAGATCCTTTCCCATATGGTTGGCTGTCTTTCTAGTTTGATGGCGATAAGACCGAGCCTTTAATACACAGGCCGTTAGGAGACACTTACCCAACCATAACAGCATAATGCACTTCAGCATTGAAGGACAGAAACTAATAAATTTCTTATGAAAAGTCTCTTCAGGCAGTAAAAAAAAAAGACTCATTATCTTTCTGATTATGCTTAATTCTTTCCATGTGGTGCTTACCTCATAGTACAGACCCCTTGCATGCAAAGATAACTGCTATTTAAATAAAAAATGTTTTGGTACAGGGACTTCTTTTACTATATTAGCCTTTTATCACCAAGATATAAACCAATATTTGAGAAGCCATCATTGACTTTTAAAATACAAATGCATTATTTTAGCATTATTGTTTTGTCTGTAACTTGAGCAAAGTTAGATACATATTTGAAATGTGTTTTTTGTTCGTTTGTTTTGGGTTGTGTGTTTTTTGGTGCCAGCCCTAAGGCTTGGGTGCGGTCTCTGAGCTACTTTTTGCTTAGGGCTAGTGCACTACCACTACCACAGGTCCACTTCTGGCTCTTCAGGCTTTTGTGGTAGTTTAGTAGTTTAGTAGAGCTAAGAGTCTCACGAACTTTCGTGCTCAGGCTGACTTCACGATCCTCAGATATCAACCTCTTGAATAGGTAGAATTACAAGCATGAACCACTAGTACTTGGCTTGAAATACGTGTGTGTGTGTGTGTGTGTGTGTGTGTGTGCCAATACTAGGGCTTGAACTCATGGCCTCATGCTCTCGCTCAGCTTTCTTGTTCATGGTAGATGCTCTACTTCCAGTGTGGCATTTTGCTGCTTAATTGGAGACAGAGTTTCCCAGAATCCAGGTCTCAGCTTCTTTAAGTGGCTAGGATTACAGATGTGAGCCATTGGTCCCCAGTTGAAATACATCACTCTGTTATAAGTTACATATGTAGAAACTAATGAGAAGCTAAGTCAATGTCATTCATGCCATTCTATGGCCTTTTGACACAAGGTCAGCAATGTTAGACGACATTTCCCTAGATTGTATATTCTTTTCTTATTTCTGCCAAATATCCTTCATGCCAATAGTTCCAAACACTATGTTTCTTTTCATTTTTGCTCCTGATCCTGATAGCTGAAGCCAATGGCTGAACCACAATGTATGTTAAAACCAGCAGTTGAAAATCTTTGAGGTAGAGCATTTTGTTCTTGAAAGGTAAATGCAGCTTTCATTGCAGACATCAGTTATTCATAATCATCAATCTTCCATGTGTAGAAGTGCAGAGGAAAGAGAGCATGTTCTTTATTCCAGGCTCGCGCTGCCTGTCTGATGTAGTTCCGTTGCCCCCATCTGTAATTACTGACCTAAAATATGGGTGCCTTTGGCTACAATGAAGGCCAGAAGGCACGTGCAGATTTATGGCTCACTAAAGGATACACATAAAGTACAGATAAATCTTAATTTAATTTATTAAGTTTAAAATAAATTTTACCTTTTAAAATTATGCACCATGTATAAATATTTCAGCTAATTTTAGAAGTAGAGATGTGGGGTGGGTAGCTGTAAAGAAGTACTGTGCTGTTGGTTTCCAGTCAGGAGCAAAGGACCACACACATTGACTGTGTTCCTAGCACTACACTGATAGATCCTAGCTGACGCTGCTCTGCTCAGTGTATATCCAATGGATCTCAGTCTGACCGGGCTGTGCTGGACACTACTGCATCTCAAACCCTTGAGCTTTCAGTCTAGTGAAGATGTTGTCACTATGTACAATAGAGAACTAGTTGATTAACTATGTGATGTTATCTATGTTTAATAAATTTTAACATTTAAAAAAAATATTCCCTGTGTAGTTCCTTATACTTCTTTATACAAATAGAATACTTCCTTATACAAGTAGAAGTCTATTTCTACAAAACTATGTCTTAATAAGCTAAAATTCACCAGAATGCTCATGCTCATTTAACCAAAATATATGCTTGTAGGCTGATATTTAAAAATCATTAGACTAGCTTGTGGCAGGAAGGATGGCAAATTTATTTTAAAAAATTATATTAAAAAAGTGGTAGAGCACTAGCCTTGAGTTCAAGCCAAAGAAAGAAAGAAAGAAAGAAAGAAAGAAAGAAAGAAAGAAGAAAGAAAGAAAGAGAGAGAGAGAGAGAGAAGGAGAGAAGGAGAGAAGGAGAGAAGGAGAGGAGAGAAGGAGAGAAGGAGAGAAGGAGAGAAGGAGAGAAAGAGAGAAAGAGAGAGGAAGGAAGGAAGGAAGGAAAGTAGTTAAAGATAGATTTAGACACTGACAGAATTTATTCAGATTTCCATGTACCAAGAAGTGGATGATGAAATACATGTCCTGAACCATCAAACACAACATCCAACATCCAACAACTGACAGATATCAACTAACAAGATATCAAGTTGTTGCCTACATCCAATTGTGTTTAGACAATAAATATGAACACAAACAATGAAAAAAAATAAATAAAAATCATTCTCCTCTTAAATTTTTTTTTTTTTTTTTTTTTTTTTTGGCCAGTCCTGGGCCTTGGACTCAGGGCCTGAGCACTGTCCCTGGCTTCTTCCCGCTCAAGGCTAGCACTCTGCCACTTGAGCCACAGCGCCTCTTCTGGCCGTTTTCTGTATATGTGGTGCTGGGGAATCGAACCTAGGGCCTCGGGTATCCGAGGCAGGCACTCTTGCCGCTAGGCTATATCCCCAGCCCCTCTTAAATTTTTAAGATTATAACTTGACCAAGCTATTCCGTTTGTGCAGAAAGTCTTACTGATAATAACCACTGCACTATGCTCAGAAGAATGGCAGAAAATGTATTCTGGTATGAAAAGAACTCATACCTCTTTTATTTTATTTGCACTAATTTTTTGCTTGCAAGAAGCAGGTGATATATCAGCATTTAGAGAGGCCAGAGGAGCTATCGGTACATAATGTGGGAGCACTTGCTCCAGTTGGAACACACTAAAAACAAGGAGCTGTGCTTCATTGTATTTGGTGTAGTCAAGTCATAGAATGAGTTGACTTTGGGGGAAAGCCTGAAGATAAGCAGTGGTCTTTTGAGAACAGATTACAGACAATCACCTGCTGAATATTTGCAAAGGAAATAAGCCTGAAAGAAGTTTTGTATTTAAAATTTTAATTCTTTCAGGAATATTCTTTTGAATGCTGTTGAATTTTTGGCTATTAGAATGATGCATATATTGCAAAACCAACTTCATTAAAATCATATTGCTTTAGTAATAGTGTTATAACTCTAAATGTCTGTCAGTGATAGCATGTGTAATTCCTGTATTATCTTATTTTAAACATTTTCATCAGTGGTTTTTATTGCCATAATTCTTATTTATTTTCTATGACCTGAGTGCTTGAAATATAAGGTAGTACTTGAGTAAAAAAAAAGAACATGGAATGATTCACTTTATTTTTCATCAACATTTTATCAGAGTAAGCAATAGCAACCAAAATATTGTTTCTGACCCATTTTATTTTTTCATGGTGTGACTACTGTCCTAAAAGCTTTGATATGTTCAATTGATGTTATCATCTATAATTTTTAAGTTGACTACAAATTATTGATTCAATCAAAATCCATAAAGTAACATGAAAACAAGACTTAAACTAGCTCTTTTTCCTTAAACTAATTCGTACCCTTTGATTCCAAAACATTAAGAGATTTAGGTGGAATGTTTCTGTAATTAACAAATTACCAAGCATAGTGGCTCAAGCCTGTAACCCTACCTATTAGGGAGGTTTAAGTCTGAGCTATGAGAGAAAAGAATCTGTGAGACTCAGGTGTCCAATTAACTATGAAACAACCAAAACTGGAGGAATGTCTCAGGTGGTAGAGCACTGGGCTTGAGCAAAAACAGAAAGCCAATTAAACTCCCTGAAATCAAGCCTCAATACCAGGACCATCAAAAGAAATAACAAATTATTCCAAAATGCAGGAGAAGACTAAAATTATTAGCAAACAAGCTTAATAATCATGCCACTCACACTATTTGCTACTGTAAGCACAAAACAGGAGACAGAAGAACAATAGGAGATAAAGACAGCTTTGAGAATTAACAGGTGATAGGAGACCAAGCTCCTTCAGAGGAAGCAGAGAGAGACTTCGACTCGGAACATGGGGCTACCTCAAACTTCATGCAAAAGAAACTGATTGTGCGTTATTTAACAATTCTAACATCATCGATTAGCCTTTATTGTCAAGTCTTCCCACCAAATAAAATTATTTTTCATACATATTCACTGCATGAAACTTTCATACTGGGCCAGGAATTCAAAAATGTTAAAAATTTCATATTGAAACCCACCAAAATATTTTAAACCATGGTTTTAATCCAAGTATGCATTAGTTACAATGATAGAAGTACAGTAGATAGAAGGACTCCTCCCTGCAAAGGAAAGAAGTGTCCAGCTGGAAAACCAAGAAGTCCAGCTATGCGGGGGGGGGGGGGGGGGAGTTGATCAGAACACCTCTACACCAAGACAAGTGCAGTCTTAAGCCACTGAGATGCCTTGGAGCTGTACTGACATCTGCAACCATCACATGGTCTACACTTAGAGTCAAAATTAGCCAAGATGCCATATACACTCTAAGTCCGACCAATAAAGAGTTAACTAAATTTGAAAATTCATTTAGGGGAAAATCTGAGATTTAACTTTGCCCCAAAGACTTATTTAAAAAATCAATTTGTTCTTTTTTATGTTTAAATGGATGTCAAGGATGCTACGAACCACATTAGCATAATTATGCTTTTCAAAAACTCCAAGGCCTTGGTCTCCTGTAGAAACACACTGATGAAAATAGGTGTGTGAGCAGCAAATATAAATGTCACAGGCAAATGTTCCCTGTCAATTTTAATTATCAAAGGGTTATTAATTTTATTAAGTTTGTAGGTTGTTTTATATGCATTAGTGTACTAGAATCAATTGGAACTGGTAATTATAAGAGAAGCAAAAACAATTACATTTAACTAGCCTATCACTTTAACTTATTTTCTAAATATATAGCGCCCTAAACTATGTAAGGGCTTAAAAGAAAGCAAGGTGCCATTTTCCTCCCCTGATAAATTAATCATGACATCTAAAATATAATGTGCATTTCTAGGTTAACCAGGGTTTATAACTGGATTTTTAAATGTAAAGTATTCTTACTTTGGGGACTGTTTAAAAATTTAATAATTGCACAACAGTATTTTAGAAGTTTTTCTTAGGGGTTATCCTGCATTGAGATTTACACAAGTAAAGAAAATGTAAAATCACTTATGTACAATAATTCCCAAATAAAAATAAGACTCTTCAAGTTTTCATAACTGATAACCACAAAACATTTCTAAATATCATGATCAACTAAAATGAACCAGGTTCCCTAACAAAATAATTAATACAGAACTGAGGTGAAATAAAAATAACCTAGGCCAATCATATCAAGTCTCATGAATGATGAGGACATATGCCCAAGACCCAAGGAATATCATGGATTTGGGCAAAGGTGGCTTATATCTATAATCCTAGCTACTCAGGTGGCTGAGATCAGTTCAAAGCCAGCCAAAGCGGGAAAACCTGTAAGATTCTTATCTCCAGTTAACCACCAAAAAGCCAGAAGTGCAGATTTGATTCAAGAGAGCTAGCATTGAGTAAAAAAGCTCAAGGACAGTGTCCAAGCCCTGAGTTCAAGCCACAAAACACACACACACACACACACACACACACACACACACACACAAAATTATGAAAACGCTTCAACTGGCCAAATTTAGCCAATTTGAAAAGCAAACACAAATTAAAGACAGAAACAGCTAAAACTCATCAAATAAAATAAGAATCCATGAATCCATACTGCAGAGCAAGTGAGAGATCTAAAGAGAAGAAGCCAGCCTAACAAGTCCTGAATCACATTTCCCCAGAGGTAGCTAACAATTCGATGTCCAAAATAAATTATGTCCCATTAATTATATGTCCAAATTATAAATAATATTTATAAGTTTTAAGTCCACTAGCTTTATTTTTTACCATATACATCACCTCAGGACATCTATAATGGTTTGATGTTGTGAAATAATGAACTATGTGCACAATAAACACAAGTACTTTATTAAAACATGCACGGGTTATATAAGTGTCTTGTAGGTGTGGAGAAGCTAGCTCAGAGCCCTTCTGTCACCTCTCCTCCCTCTTACTACTCCATGACTAAATTCAGAATATGGACATGCTCGGAATTCAGAGTGACTGAGAGGAAGATTAGCAAAGTCCCTCTCAGAGGACAGTTCTTTCCCCAAAGTAACTAAGGATGAGTTTGCTACTTCTAATAAAATTCCTAAGAATTTTAACACACAGTGCATTAGTGCTCTAACTCTCCCTTTTGTAGAGCACAGTCCCCTTAAGAAGGCACCAAGGGACAGTTAGAATGAGGAAGTGAGGGCCCAGCTCCCCATATATCCCCTTAGCTGGGAAACACAGGCCACCTCTCTAGAAAGACTGCATGTTGACACTGGGCTTGTCTTGTCAGTTATATGCCCATGCACACCGCAAAGTAACACCAAGTGACCGACAGTTTTCCTCCCCAAGACCATAGGTGCTGGGTGTGCTGCATTTCTACTCTTGGGAGCCGGTGGGGGGCGGAGGGTGGGCAGCACCGTGCCTAGCACTCCACACAGCCTTGGACCCACCAAAATAACATTCCTGTGAGTGAGTGCTAACGAAAAGGCAACTACAAAAAGTATTTTACTGTTGCTATTTTTGAGATACACCAGGACCCTGAGAACATTCAGGATCACTACAGATTTCAAAGGAGTGCTTAGCATTGCGAACTAGACACAGTGTTGAGGAAAATGCACACAAAATGATGGCTGTACTAAGCAAAGCATCTTCCTTTTCCCTCAGCCTTTCCCACGTCCTCACTCCTAGAGGTGGTCTGACAATTCCATTCCCTCAGTGATGGTGATAATGGTGATGGTGATGATGGTGGTGGTGGTGGTGGTGGTGATGGGGACTGTGGTGTGGGGGACACTGGGGAAGGGGAAGCCACTCGTGTTCACATGGCATATATGGTGAAGTGTGAGCAAACCTTTAGGGAATGTCGTGCAGCCTCTATCACCTCGCAGGGATTTCTACTACCTTGAGCAATAAAGCCCTTTGTTTCGTTACTTCCACTCCCCATAGGTTTTCTCAGGCTTAGCAGAATGCAATTTTTTTAAATTTTATTTATTTATTTTTTTGGCCAGTCCTGGGGCTTGAACTCAGGGCCTGAGCACTGTCCCTGGCTTCTTTTTGCTCAAGGCTAGCACTCTGCCCACTTGAGCCACAGCGCCACTTCTGGCCGTTTTCTGTATATGTGGTGCTGGGGAATCAAACCCAGGGCCTCATGTATACAAGGCAAGCACTCTTGCCACTAGGCCATATCCCCAGCCCCCAGAACTCAATTTTAATTCATCCAAGAAGGATAAATTGTCAAAACAATGCACCAGTATAGATGTGAATTTAATGAATCTTCACAAATGTATTGTTGACACTGTGTTTATGTTCATATGTTTGAATACTTGGGATCTAAAATTACATTCACCTTTCAGAAGAATGGTGTGTGTTGGGTGGTGTGTGTGGATGGGTGAGAGAGAGAGAGAGAGAGAGAGAGAGAGAGAGAGAGAGAGAGAGAGAGAGAGAGAGAGAGAGAGAGAAATTTTGAAATCTTGTCTACACAGAAGAAACCTGGACTTGAAAACTGTTTAAAATACACATCTCAAGCTAAATTGTTTCAGTAAGAATCTTGTATTTTCATGGTGTGATGGCTTTCTTGTGATAAAATGAATAAAGTTCCAAGCCTGGGTGATCAGACACATTAAGAGATCAGTGTTCCCCTGCACATTTCCCATCGGATTTGGGAGCAGCGTTCTTCTCACCGTGCTCAGGTGTTAGTGTGCCAGGGCAAATGACTTCACTTACTCCTTTCATATATGCATAATATATATAAATACACACACACATAAGTATCAAGTGCACCAAATCTAGCTTCGATTTCCTGAGAAGGAACACATCCTGGAACGAATCCCTTGACAGAATTTTGCTAAGGAAAGGGCAGTTTCTTTAGGGACTGCAAGAAAGCTCTGTTGGAAGAACTGGGAGTTTGACGCTTTAGAGAAAAGGTTCTTTCCCAAAGAAGCTGCTTTGGGACTGCAGAGCCCACAGCGCACCTGCGCCGCGCCGGGCAAGGCGGGGAGGCCCTGGAAGACCATCAAGCAAACTGAACCGAGGACCCCACCGAAGATGGCACAGCGCCAGACCCGCAGACACCAAGGAGGGGAGCGGGGAAGACCCGGAGTCCACCCACGGGGACCTCCACGAATGAGCGCCCGCGAGCTAGCAGCGCCCCAAAGCCGAGGGGACCCTCGTGTGCCTTCCAGGGAGATTGCGAGACCCATGTTTCCCTGTCTTCAGACCTTCCCATCCCGTGAGGCCATCAGATTGCTTCTCCCAACGCGCCAGACATTCACAGTGATGAGATCACTCCATCTTGTACTAGAGCTTCTAGAACCACCAGCCAGAAAAAAAAAACAAATCTAAAAATAAAGAATGACTTTTCTTCTTCGTAAATTAATTGCCTCTGGCATTTCATCACAAAGTTAAAATTCATGGCTTAAATAATTCAGGAGCCTTCCTTGAAAGAAAGTTTGGCTATGAAGGAAAAGAAGATCCCTACTCCTTAAAAGCTGGAGTCATTGTTTTCTCACCAATTCCCTGGGACCATCTCTGCTTGGAGTTTTTATAATTGTTCCTAGAAAAACAGTGTGATTCTGAATCACTCAGAGAAGAGAAAAAAATCCTATCGACGCAAAGAAATAAAGAAAAACAAACATCCCATAATGATTGCTTTAAAGTATGAGATCATTGGCTGATTTCATTTCCTCCTGATCAAAAGAGAACTTGAGCCAAGATTTGAAAAAAGACTCTGCTTGGTATCTATAACATTTCACTTGGATTCGACTTCTTCTTTATAAAGTTAGTCATTAAATAATCACTTATGGATTATCTGTCATAGTTATCAAAAATTATGATTTTCTTTCTTCTATGAGCTAGACACTGTGCTTGATAAAAGGAATGTGAAGGTAGCAATTTCTTTTTTTTCTTTTTTTTTCTTTTTTTTTTTGCCAGTCCTGGGCCTTGAACTTAGGGTCTGAGCACTGTCCCTGGCTTCCTTTTGCTCAAGGCTAGCACTCTGCCACTTGAGCCACAGCACAACTTCTGGCTGTTTTCTATATAAGTGGTGCTGAGGAACTGAACCCAGGGCTTCACGTATAGGAAGCAAGCACTCTTGCCACTAGGCCACATTCCCAGCCCCAGCAAGTTATCTCTTAGCTCACAAATCTGCAGGTCTCGGAGAAGCGGCCCGTCAGTGGCTACTGTAGCTCAGCTAGAGGACATAGCTAAGATGGACTCTCCCCTGGCTAACGAATCAGCGCTGACTGTCCCTGGGCTCTGGCCCCCAGTGCTGAGAACTGTGGTCTGAGGATTCTGTCTGTGCAGATCTCCACACACAACTTCCCTGGGGCTGTCTGGGCTTCTTCTGAGTACGTGGCCTCCTGTGATCTACCTGAAAAGTCACACAGCATCATCTGTGTCACGGCCCATGCACACACACAGTCAAGAAGGAAATCGATTCCTCACACTAATAAAAGTGTTAGGAGATGAGAGGGACTATTGTTAGTACTTCTAAAAAGGCAGGATGCAAGGAGAGCCATCAAATGTATCTTTTTTTCACCTCAATTTTACATCTGTTGGGTCTCTAAAGTGATTGATCAATACATAGATTATATTTTAGTATATATTTGCTCAAACAGAGGCATTATCTTGCATGACACAGTTACTAAAATTAGCAAACTTAACATCAGTACAATACTGCCATCTAACCTGAAATAATCCATCCGAGCCATCCCAGGGGAACACGTGGAGACAGTCATCGAGAGAAGGAGATTTATAAGGAGGTTTATCAGTGGGGTCATATCTCCCACAGGAGAGGGAGCAACATGGCGTCCGCACCTTATCCAGGTGGTAGCTTGAAACTGTGGGGCTAGAGGGGAGGCAGGTAGGTCTGGGCGGAGCTTGGGAGTGCCCAGCTGTCCTGGTGGGAGCTCTAGGACAGGGAGGAGTTCAGGTCTGGGGGAAGCTCAGTGCTAGTGGGAGGGGCTGAGCACCTAAGGTGGGGGAATGCCAACATCACCTAGTGTCTATATATAAAATTTGTCAACTCCCCCATCAAAGAAACATGGATTGTGTCAGTGTTATTTTTACATCTCCCATGGTGATTTTGGTTGGTATGTCTAAGAGCAATATATAAAGATTGGAAACAAACCCAGGTCCAAATCTCAGCTTTTGTTGCACACCAGAGCATGATGTTTGGCCAATGACTTTTACTCTATTTCTCAATTTCCTCATTAAGAAAAATGAGAATGTAAGTATTTACATCATACAATGGAGAAAACATGTCTAAGGCACCTGCTTCTCAGCAAATGTCAGTTGCATCTTCATGAGCAACTTGGAACTTCCAAGCAACCACAGAGAAAATGGTGCTAGAGGCAGAAGTGGCCACATTACACACTCACCTGCTAGTGAGACCATCCACAGCAATTCAGTCTCACCTTTAGCTACGCTTCTGTCATTTATGTGGCACCTACTGTTTTGGTTTAGTCGATCTGTGGATTCAATCCCACAAGAACTAGTGGAGTTTTGTTTTGTTCCTTGCTCCCAAGCCATTCTAGCTCTTTCACCTGCAAGATCTAGACAAAGGACCCAGATGGTAAGAAGTAAGATATATATATAAAAGGTGATACACAAAGGAGTTAAGTATGGGAGTCATGCTTTTGATCACAGACTCAGCACTTAGCAAAGAGAATTTCCCTCCAAAAAGAAAGATGATTTCTTATGGTGCGATTTGATAAGTACTAAAAAGTAAAATGCACGCATGACTTTCTGGTTGGCATTTTCATTACTATTTAAATTTACTAAATATAATTCTTATTTCTTATTTTTTTCTTCCTTCTGATAAATATGCTTTAAGATGGGCAGCAGTGTAGTTTCTGGCATTTACTTTCAGTAGATTTCTGTGGGTTTGTTCTGCCAGATGTTTCATTCAAGGTGACTTTATTAATTTTGGCAGCTTTTCTGATCCCTTGATGATACTATCTCTAAACACTCCTTTTTTTTGTTTTTTACAATATATAAACATTGAAGTTTAAAGATTTCTAAGCAATATGATCCATTTTATCAAACACCACCAGACTTTGGAAATCCTTCAATCTGTTATTACTTTGCTTCCTTGGGCAAAGCTACTAAATCATTTCTGGCAATTGCCTCAGTCTTGTTCTGAGTATTAGAATATGCATGTTAATGGTCACATGCATGTGTCTACACTGTACAAAACCAAGCAATGGCTCAGTTCCAGCTCCACACTTCATTGCAGGAGAGAAAAAGGCATCTGTGGAACTAACCAAAGCAGTTCCCTGTCAGAAGGGATGTGGCTAAATCACTGTCACTCACAAGTCCTGGACCTGAATCCCAACCTTAGCCTTCGAAACAAGAGAGCTAGGTCCATCCTTTCATCTAAGTGTACATACTATTGAGATACTATAAGAGACTACTTCAAAGATGGCTTTTCACTGGGCTTTGTGAATTAACTAAAAGTCCCTTAACTTGGTGTGTCTGTACCCTTTGATCAGAGCTATTCTCTCACTTTACAACAACATGGGCTCCTGGAAAGATTCACAGGTAAGTAAGTATCTTAGGTGGAAGACGAACTTTCACCTCAAAGAGGCAATGCCTTCTTTTACTCTCTTAAAAGAAACAACCAAAAACTCAGGGGATCACAGCTAAATGTGTTCCTTTTTCAATGGTAAAGTGAGAACAATTCTCTGAAACTCCTCCAGGGACAAAGACTACGCAAATGTTCATCCAAGACACACTTACGACTTGAGCCTGTTGTAACTATGCAAACCTTTCTTGCTTCCTGCCTCTCACACTTCCTATTCAACCTAAAGCCAATGTCTATACCCCCACAGAGGCTGAAGATGTACTGCAGTGCTGTCTTCCCCTGACTGCCATGTAATAAAGTTCTCGTCTCTGTCCTTCACTGTGTATCTTTGTTTGACATATGGGGAAAGTGGGCATACTGAACCTTAGACTCCTCTACAAACTGAGCCTGGGATCTAAAAGCCCAGTTTCAGTACTAGTACAGTCAAAAATCAGACAACCTCATGTTCTAGCTATTTCACAAAATCACAAGGGTAACCCAGAACATGAAGTTTTGCAGCATTTTTTCTTACTTTGTCCTATGATATCTTAAGGCTATCTCAGTGCCTTCGCCCTGAGCACAGTAATGGATACAGGACTCGATCCCATTATTATAGCAAGGGAGCATGTAAGGTATCCTTTGGGAGACCCTTGCGGACATCTTCAATGGCTCTATTCTCTTCCCACTGAGTCAGCTTGTCAGCTTCAGAGTGGGTATTGCAGAGCCGCCCTTTTCTTTACTGGTGGGGAATTCTAAATCACCGCTATCCAGCAAGCTTAAGCTAGAGAGTATTGTTTTGCAGAGCTAAATAAAGCTTGTCCCATATTCGTATTGTTTTTTCATGCCTCTGGGAAAAAGCTGAAAGTCACATCTGCAGTAAAGCTCTAAAGTGATTTTTATCTTTTAACAATGCCTACAATGCAAAATTTTAGTTATGATCAGTACCCTGAAATGTATCAGATACAGTCAAAGTTGAAAATATCTTGCCAAGTGATAAGTGCAGTAGGTACCAGTAAAAAGCCACTTCAATTTTGAGGTTTTAAAAATTATTTTCCCCTATTTTGAAATTTTCTCTAGCCAAGTAGAGCCAGTAACATGATAGCTAATTTGCTAAGCAAAAGTAATGGGAAATGATTATTTTCTACAAAAAAAAAAATTCTATTAACTTTTTTTTTTTTTTTTGGCCAGTCCTGGGCCTTGGACTCAGGGCCTGAGCACTGTCCCTGGCTTCTTCCCGCTCAAGGCTAGCACTCTGCCACTTGAGCCACAGCGCCACTTCTGGCCGTTTTCTGTATATGTGGTGCTGGGGAATCGAACCTAGGGCCTCGTGTATCCGAGGCAGGCACTCTTGCCACTAGGCCATATCCTCAGCCCCTATTAACTTTTAAATTTAAAAATGTTTGGATGCAAGCTTATTTGGTCATCTGTGAGCTATTTTATCCTAGAGTTACAGGTTCCTGACCAAGTCAAAGTGAAGAGCTGCAGCTGTAAATTAAACAGTTGAAATGGTTTCAGGGGAAAGCCTTGGAACTCAGTTACTATAAAAGTTTAAGGCCAGAAAACTTTTATATTTTACAAGAAGTGTTTTAAAAAGTAAGTTGGAACTTTCAAATGGGAGAAACGTATTGGAAGACTCAGCTTGCCCTTGACTGTGAAGGGCAGTATGGTAGCTTTCCATAGCTGTGAAATAGATAATACCTGAGATAAACAAGCTAAAAAGAGGCAGGGCTTATTTTGGCACATAATTTCAGATGTTTCAACCCAGAGAACACAAAGCAGAAGCTATGCATCTTATCATAGCCCAGAACAACAAGATTAAATAAAGAAAAGAACAGTAAATAACGAAGTCCCACTATTCCCTTCAAAGTCATAGCCCCACTGACCTAACTTCCTCCCAGTAGGTACTTTCCACAGCTGCCAGTACTGCACGGGCTAGGCGCTAAGAATTTCTGAGGGAAATTTAAGATCTAAATGGTTGGATGCAGTCTGTTTAGAATCTGTTCTTTTATTATTTGATTATTCTTTGGATTGGAGAGACCCAAAAAGCTATAGCCTTAATATGCTTGGGCCTCCTATGAAGAAACAAAACACTTGCTACCTTCCTAAAATTCATCAGCTTAGGGAATCTAAGCATATGTCTGCTGAATGGAGTGGGGTGAAATGTTCAACACAAATGAAACTCATCCACAGAGGGCACAAGGTGGTGTGGGAAAATGAGATGGTACCAGCCAAGAGCTCAATCAAATCTTTCATTATTTTTTCTTCTTTGTGACTTTATCCGATCAACAAGAGGAATGAGAGAGTTTTAGACAATCCTCACCTATTTGATACAATAAGACCAAATCAGTCATGTAAGAAAATACAATTATACATGATTGCCCATGTGAAGTAGTTGCCCCTGGCATTGGACAAGAAAGGACTAATCACTTGGCACTGCCAATCTCTCTCCCCCCATTTATTATCCTCTGCAATAAAAGACTTGGTTTTTGCTATATAGATTTTATATATATATATGTATGTCACATGTATAATGTATGTACATCATAAAATGAAAGAGTGAACATTCAGGCAGGTGTCACTCCAATCAAGAAATCAAGTAGCCTTGCCTCTAATCATGTATCTCTGCTTATTCATTGTCGTACTTCATTTTTAGCTCACTATCCTGAATTTTGTGTTTGACATGCTTTGAATTTTAGAAAGGTTTGGTCACAAATACATGTATGCACTCAAAATGAAGCATCCACATTGGTCTAATTAATTGCATGTTGTCACATTCTATTTGTTTTCTTAGCTGTATGTTTATGTTAATTCTTCACTATTTATCAGTCCATTTTTCTGTTAAAATCTATCATTTTTATAGTAGAAAGAAACAACCATAAGCTGTGCTACCATGAGTTTTCTTCTAATGGTTCTCAGAATATTAAGTACATTTTCTCCATAGAATAACTAGGATAGAAATTTATGGGTTGTTTACTATGTAAGTATTCTGCCTCTGAAGGCAATGCTCAGAGGTTTTCCGATGGCTGGTACAAAATTTCAAATGGCACTTGATTGTGAACAACAGAGAAAGATGGAGTTACTGGTAACCTGAATGAACTGGGATCAAGCAGAAAAATCAAAGAGAAGACATGAGACAATAAATGGCATAGTTACATCAATGTAGATTTAAGCAGATGCCTTGCAATAGAAATGCCGTTATTTTTTATTCTGACCTCTTGAGATTTACCCCTAAATGAATTATTTTCTCTTTTCTAATATAATATTCACTTAAAACTAAAATTTTACCTCTGAACATTGCATTAGCAGAGTCCCAACAGTTCTTGTGTTGCTTTTTATTGCTTACTTTAAAATGCTTTCCATTTTTATTATGATTTGACCTTTTGTAAAAGGCTACTTAGAAGCTGCTTTTTGCTGGCCCTGTGAATTAACTGAAAGTTTTACACCGGCCCTGTACTTCTCATCTGTGCTCTTTGATCCCAGGCAGCAGGAACTGTTTTAATGGTGCATACCATTCTCATCTACCGCCTGCCCCCAATTTAACTTGAGGCCAATGTCTACAACAGAAAATGATTGAGGATGTACTGAAGTGTTTTCTTCCCATGGCTGCCATGTAATAAACTTCCTTTCTTTGGCCTTCACCATGTCTATTTGGCATAGATAGGTGAGTGGACCACCTCCTTGAGGCTCCTTGACTTGGAGGCTGGAGTCTAAAACCCTGGATTCACTTAGATACACAAAGTTATTTTTGAAATATGTAATCTTTTTTCTAACATTGAAGGACTTTTCACCCTTTTACATTTTTAAAAAAAATGTATGGTGCCAATGATCAAATGCAAGTTTTGTTTGTTTGTTTTTGTCTCAGCAAGCTCTGCGCTTTCTAAGGGTTTTATACATGTGAAATGAGTGCTCAACCTAGCCCTCTTATATTTTCTTAACATATCACAGTTTTACTGAGATAAGAGTATGATATAACCACTGTACAATGTATTGTAACTTCCTTTACAGTCCAGATATGTATATAGAGAGAAATATGATTTTATTTAGCACCATGTGAACTTAAATAGAATATATTCAGTGCAGATGTTGAGCACTGTGTTCTAGTAGTATTGTTTAAATACATACACGGAAAAGTGTTCATTTTACTCTAAATTCCTATACTTCTACTGATTTTTTTCTCTGTCATATCATTTACTGAGATAAGTATGTGAAATTATTCTATGCACATTATCTCTTCGTTATTTTCTACTAGATTTTTACATTTTCTAACTGTTTACAAACTTAGGACTGTTAAACATTTCTGGTGAATTGTGTCATTTGAAATATTCTCCCTTGATATAAATATAGTAATATCATGGCCTTAAAGTCTACAGTGCCTATTATTAGCACAACTCTGCAAGCTTGTTTGCTTGCTTGCCATAGTATCTATTTTTCCTTTTCCTTTTCTTTTCCTTCTTTTTTTTTTTTTTTTTTGTCAGTCATTGGACTTGAAATCAAGGCCTGGGCATGGTCCCTGAGCTCTTTTGCTCAGGGCTAGTACTCTACCGCTTTGAAGCACAGCACCATTCCCAGTTTTCTGGTGGGTAATTAGAGATAAGTGTGTCAAGGACTTTTCTGTCCATGCTGGCTTTTGAGCAGCAATCCAATCCTTAGATCACAGCCTCCTGAGTAGTTAGGATTACAGGCGTGAGCCACTGGGGCCTGGCACCGTAGTGCCTTGATATGTAGCCCATGCAAGCCTTAACGGTTGGATTGTCTTGCCCCCACCTACCAAGTGGCTGCAAGTTGTCTTACAGTCAGAATGTGCATGCAGTGACTTTCCAGTCAACTTCTTTGTGCCTTATACTTAAGGCATATTACTTCTTGTTCTCATTTTAATGCAGTAGGGCAATCTCAATTCTGTGTGGTTTGACCCACCCATTGGTTGCAATACTTGGCCAATTTGACTGTAAAAGCAACACTCAAATGTTTGTTATTATATTTTCCCAGGTGCATACAGACATCAGGCAAAACCCCAGGTATGCACAGACATGATTGACACAGGCAAGGCAATCTGACTTAAGCCTGGCTGAAATTATTCCATTGTGGGCCTAACCTATAGGGAACTCTGAGACAGTGCTGTGAGACTAGGAAAGGGTTGAGGTTAGAATGCCAGAAGGCTGAGAAGGTCAAACAGCCAAGGCAAGACAGATGTAGAGCTGTCTCTACATTAAAAAAAAACTTGAGACCTTGGATAGAAGAGTCAATTATGGCTATACATACCCTATTTTCTGCCTGCACCTGCACTCACCTCCCTGTACTGAAGTATAATCTCGGTCTCCTTGCTGAGATCCTATAAAAGCATGGCTCAAGCCCAACCTCCACTTCCCTGGGAAGGTGCTCTCTCTCTCTCTCTCTCTCTCTCTCTCTCTCTCTCTCTCTCTCTCTTTCTCTCTCTCTCTGCCCCTCTCTCTCTGTGCCTCAAGAAACAGTCCTAGCCTGTTGAGAACTGAATCTGGTCTTTTCTCCTCCATTTTCCTAACGGTATCTACTATCTTACTCTCTCTGCTGTTTAGGGTCTTGACCTGCTGGAGTTGGTCTGCTCCAAGCTGAATCCAGCCACAAGAAATTTACATATTTTCTGTGGTACTGTGTGATCAGAGCTAAACAAACAGCTGGTAAATAATGATCTGTTTAACCATAAAATGGTACTCTGACAAATGAGAACATTTTGCACAAATTCTTCAATGCGTAAAAACCTTAAGAAAGCAGAACATATTTAGTGCATATGAATATGTAAATAACAAAGGACTTCTACTTAGAATTCCTAAAATCAATAAGTTAGAACAAAGAAAGAAGAGGAAATCAACCCTCCCAAATAAAACAAGAGTCAGGTGCTGGTGGCTCAGACCTATAATCCTAGCTAATCAAGAGGCTGAGATCTGAGGATGGCAATTCAAAGCCAACCCAGGCTGAATAGTCACCATGAGACTCTTCTCTTTAATTAACCACCAGAAAAGCACAAGTGGTGCTGTGGCTCAAAGTGATAGAGTGCTAGCCTTGAGCAAAAGAGCTCAGTGACAGCACCCAGGCCCTTTCAAGCCTCATGACCATTGAGAGAGACAGAGAGACAGACAGAGAGAGAGAGACAGAGACAGAGACAGAGAGAGACAGAGAACTTAAATAGGTGTTCCATGAATGCAGATACTCATGACTAATAAGTCTATTTAATATGAACATTTGAAATATCCATATTAAAACCACAATTCAATATTGCCCTTCTCCTAGGGCAAAAAAGTTCTTTGTCAGAAAATAACACTATGGAACAAAGTTAAATATTACTGGTAGGAAAATTGATATAATCACTTTGAGAATTTGGGGGCAATACTCAAATCAAACATACATATGATCGAGTAATTTCACACATGTCATCAAGAGCAATTAATTCACTTACTCACAAGACCATGTGGCCAAGAATCTTCTTAGTGGTATTACTCATAGTTATAAAGAACTAAAACCCACCCGAGCTGGATACTGGTAGCTCACATGTAATTCTAGCTATTAATGGGGCCAAAACCTGAAGAATAGTCCCAAGCCAGCCCAAACAGATAACTGGGTGAGATTCCCTCTCTACTTAACAAGCAAAATGAAGGTATGGTTCAAGTAGTAGAAAACCAGACATGAAAAAGCTAAATAAGAGCATGAGGTCCTGGTGCACACACACATGCACACGAACACACACACACACACACACACACTTTTAAAAAAGAACTTTAGCCAAATGACCACCAATAAATTATACTGTTATTCCATATTGGAAAGCACAAGAAGGAATAAACCACAAATGTGGTTTCATTCTTCACAACAATGTGAAATATAAGAAAAATCTATACCATAAAAATGTATTGTAAAAAGTTAAAAAAAAAAAGTTCAAAACCAAGCTGCACTGCTGGGTGCTGTTAGAATAGGGGAAATGGCTTTGTTCAGGAGGGTGTGGCGGCTTAGAGGGGTACAGGGAGCGGCTGGGTATTGGTAGGGTCATGATCCTTCATCTCAGTTCTAGCTACCAGCAATGTTAGCTTATGAAAATTCTCCTGTCTATATACAATGACTTGTGAACATTTTTCTATTTATCCTTCACCAAACATTAATGTGACAGATATTGAAGTCAAGTACAATTATAGACTTTGTCATGTATGATTATTAAGATGGAAAATTCAACTATACTCATATAATGCAACTGATTTTATTTCCTCTGAGGTAAACTAACATATTTAATATAATTCAAAGTTGAACTGAATAAATTTTCCCCTCCCTCATATATTTTATTGACTATATTATTAAGCCATAAATGTTTTAAGGAAGAAAATAATGAGTTCAAGATGGAAAGAACAAATTTGTCATTGTTTCTTTTTTTCTGAGAAACTAAGTGTCAAGAAGAAAAAAGTAAAATAAAAATAAAATTATGGATGGGGAAATTGATCCCACTGTAATTGTTGAATATATGTTTGAGCATTCCCTTTCTAAAGTACATATCGGGCTGGGAATGTGGCTTAGCGGTAGAGTGCTTGCCTAGTATGCACGAAGCCCTTGGTTCAATTCCTCAGTACCACATACACAGAAAAAGCTGGAAGTGGTGCTGTGGCTCAAGCTGTAGAGTGCTGGCCTTGAGCAAAAAGAAGCCAGGGACAGTGCTCAGGCCCTGAGTCCAAGGCCCAGGACTGGCAAAAAAAAAAAAAAAAATTGTTTTTAAAGTACATATCATTATATCTGAATTATTTACAAATTTTTGTGTAAAAAATGGCATATTCTGTGCTCAAATATATTTAACAGTTAAAGGAATTGTGTGAGAGAATATTCCCAACTCATAGTATTTAGGAAAATTATTTCCTGGAAGGGAGGGATTTTATTCATTGGCCAGAAAACAAAACTGCAACATATGTAAGTCTTATTCCCTGTTTGGATATCACACAAATGTATGTATCTTTAATGAATGTAAATTAATTGGACATTAAACAGAAAAAGTATTGGACAAAATTATATATTTTTGCAAAATTCTGTGAACTGAATGTTAAGGAATTTTCCCCAAGAACTCTCTATTCTCACATTATGTGCAAATTTATGTAAAGCATATTGTGTTTTATTCTACATCCTTTACAAAGCAAATTTCAACCTACTTTAACAGGGCATGTTCATTTATTTTCTGACCTTTTCTTTTTTTATATTTTTTTGCTTTGCTTTGAGTTTTTGTCTTTAAAGAAGCGTCTCACTAAATAACTCTGGCTGGCCTCAAACTCACCACTCTGCCACCTCTACTTCCCAAGTGCAAGGATTTTAGTCTGTGCCATTTTGTCTGGCTCTTGAGTTATCTGACTGCCTGCTTTGGAGAAATAAATGTATATACACAATAAATTCCCATCACCACCAAGCTTTACTGTAAGTTCCATCATATCCAGCCCCTCGCAGCCCTCCAAACCTATTAATTCTTTTCTATCACTATAGAGCGCATATTCAAATTGCCATATAGGTAAAATTCTAGATAATGTGCCTACTTTTTTGACACCTTTCACTTAGTATAATGCTTTTGAGACTAAAGACAGTTATGTGTATAAATAACTCCTTTGTCTTTTTCATATCCCACTGTATGAATTTCTTACATTTGTTTATCCATTCATCAGAGGATAGACATTTCAGTAGTTGTCAGTTTGGAGTTGATAGGAGTTGATAAAGAAAGCTGTGGTGACCATACAAGTATTTGTCACTTGAGTGAATACTCAGCAAGAGCTTGCTGTGTCATATGGTATAAATGTATCTATAATTTTTCAATGGACTACCAAAACATGTTGCAAAGTGTACTGTACCATTCTGTTTACACATCAGCAAATATGTGTTCTGCAAGTATTTATCCTCAAGCTGTAGATTGATTTTTAAATTTCTTACACAGTTTTCTCCTCTGGTATCTCATGTATTAACTTATCAATTCAGCAAATGAGTGTTCACTGCTTATTATATGTCACAGCACCAGAAATTTTTTCCAAGACCTTTTCTCCCTTACAAAACAGAACAAAGACTAAGATGAATGAGGGAAAGGGATTAACACAAAACAGGGATGAATATTATAAAACTATGTAATATGCATATATGAAACTGTTATAGTAAAACCTATTATTTTGTGCGATTAATATATGTTAATAAAACACAGCTAGAATCATCTGGGCATAGTCCTTCTTTTAACCCCAGCTACTTAGGAGGTAGCAATAAGGAGGATTATACTTCAAGGGCAATCTGAGGAAATAGTTCAGAAGACCCCATAATTGGGTGAAATGCAATGTTTGCCTCATCGCAGCTATACAGCTATAAATGGGGGAATCACAGTCCAAGATCAACCAAAGCATAACTATGAGACACTGTCCCCAAAACAATGAAATACAAAAGGGTTAAAGATGTGACTCAACCAATGGAATACCTGCCTGAAGAAAAGCAAAAAAGCTGAAAGAAAGGACTTTCCATATTTATCCAAAAAGAAATGATCAATGTCTGAGAGATAAATACTCTTACCCTGATGTAAACATCATGCAAAGCATACACAGACTGAAATACCATGTTACTTTATGAATACATATAATTTTTTAATCCTTTCTCCCTTTTATCCAGAGAATGACTTTGGGTTAACCTTCTAACATAGTTTCCCTAGGAATATAAAATGTCATCTTTGTTATCCATCAACACAGCTTATAGAAAAATGATTTGTAATTAGAAACATTATCAGAGACAAACAAAACAGAGTCACCCTAAACGCTGGAGAACTGCTAAAGCAGCTGCAGAACTGATCTTACAATGCCTGTGTTTATTCACTGCCTTGCAGCTCAGGGGATGAACACAACTCATATCACGAGGTGCAGATCTTCTAAGCAAAAGTGGAACCTGAATCCCCCCCACTTGCCTCTTTCCTGAATGGAACTGCATTTGAATGGAAGAAGAGAATCCTGGAAGGGTTGGGGAGCCCCGGCTGGTCGCAGCATCATGCTGCCTCTTAGAGTCTCTGTCCTACAGGCCTCTGTGAAGTTGGTGCCACCACAGTACCACTAGTGTAAATGGTGAAGTGAACCCAAGAACCCTGGTGCTTGTCACCCTGAGGAAGTGACCTCCCTTCCCAGACATTGTAAGCAGAAAGGCGAATGGCCAGAACCAAGAGGCTCCTCAGCTCAACTTTATTTACATCCTAGTATGAAGGCACAGACAATAGATTTCCAGTCTTCTCAGGTAGCAGTCTTACACTGGAAATGAAAGGGCACATAGGAGACAGTGAAGAGAAGATGAAATGTGGTAGTGTCCAGAGGGCATTGTGATAAAGTGACATTTGCACAGAGAGTTCAGAGAAGGGAGGCAGCAATTCAGGTAGATACCCACGAGCAAACTTTCCAGGTAAAGGAAGTACCAGATGCAATGGTTCTTAGAATAAATGTATTTAGTATATCCAGAAATCAGCAAAGAAACTGATGTGGAACTTGTAAGAATCATAACAAGCTCATGAAAGAGCAAGTCTTTCAGAGCCTTTCAAGCCACTGAACAGGAGGCTCTGAGGGTTCTGAACAGAAGTATGACCGGAGCTGTTGTACAAAGAATCAGCAGTGAGGAGCCTGGGAACTAGGGGAAAACAGTTCAGCTGTTTCAATAACCCAAATGGGACATGGTAGAGACTGCAGCTTCAATGCTACACCACATGTAGTAACAAGCAGTCTGAAGCAAGGTTTTACGTGCAAGTTGGATTTTGTTCCTGGATTGACTTTCTGGTATAAGGAAAAAGAAAACAAGAGTCAAGGTAAATGCTAAAACTCACAGTGTGTTCATTCAGAGGAGTATAGTGCCATGAGTTGAAATGGGAATTGAAGGGGAATTTGGAGGGGCTATTGAATAATTTTTGCACTAGGTGCTTTAACATGCCAATTATAATCCAAGTGAAGATACCTCCTAGACATTCAGATGTAAGACAGTAAGAGCGTAAAACTTGAAAGTCACTCATTAAGCTATGGAAAAATTTGAAGCTAGGGAAGAAGTCTAGGGGCTGAGCCCCTACACTTGCTTGTTTTAGCAACTCACTTAGTTGAGCATAAAAATTCCAATGGATTTCTTTAGGTTTAAATTCTTCTTAAGGAGTCCATGATTTGCAAGAAAGTGGCAGGACACGCAGAGCATGCAGGTGAGCATGCACCAGGGACACAAATAGTTCACGTCACATGTGGGCCACGAAGAAAGAGATAACTGAAAATGCAGGGGTCTTAGGAAATGCTTTTTCTCAATTTACCAAAAAGGGGAAAAAAACACCTTTTATTCCAGAATGTTCACATTCAGGCAGGTTTTAGCCCACATAAAAAATAGACTGTTAATCAACATAGAACATTTTACCCAAGGTCACTTTCTTGTTTCCATCACCTGATGTGAAACACAAAGTAAAGTGGGCAAAGGTGCTATGTGCATGGTGTCACTGTGAGCAAGGATTGGATTCATATTCTCTGTGGAGACAATCAAAGGGAAAACTGGGTATAGCCAATGTATTTTAAGTCCACAGTAAAAAGGGAAAGGCTTCCAGGGGAGGTGAAGAAATGACTTCTTGTCTGAGTAGCAAGGAACTGGTGGGATAGGAAGAAGACTCATATTTCTCGTTGCATTTCCTTTGCTTGTTCATGTGTAACTTTCCTTTTAAAGCAAAAAATGACTTGGTAAAATATGAAACATGTTCAATGAAATCAAATTAAAAGGAAGCTTTCCATGGTGGTGAAATGATTCACATCCTAAGTTACTCGGGAATTAGAAAGTCCTAGTGGCTTTGACCACCAGCTTTAACTTTACAGCTTGCTATGGTTTGGTGACCCTAGGACACATCTATTGACGTTTCATCTGTACTTCAGGAGTACTCTAGGCTAGCACTTCGGTGAAATGAATGGACCATGAGGACTTTACCCTTTTCAATGGATGAATCCACTGATAAATTCATAATCTGATGGGCTATTGGTTGCTAATGGAGCCAACTGGAATGAATGTGCGCTTCGGATCATGCCTGTGGTGACCACATCTCGTCCCCAGATACTTCCTTCTTGCTCACCTGCTCTGGTTCCTGCTCCTCTTGAGATGGGAAGCTTCTCTACCACACACTCCTGTGGCCATGGACTCTGTTTCACTTCAAGTTCAAAGCAGTGGAGCCAGCCAGCGACAGACTAAAACCTCGCAAACCTCGCATCCTTGTTTTGCTCGAGAATTTTATCACAGCGAGGGAAAGATGATTAGCACACTATTTTAGTTCCGCCAACCATATAAACTTTTTTCTTTTTCCCCTAAATATTGGCCTTTTACAACAGCTGGAATTTCACTGCTTTGTATTCACTTCTTTTTTTGTTCATTTTCCCTCTTTTCATTTGTCCCTTTAGGACAAACGTCTAACTAGAAAATTAAAAACTAAGCAAAAGTGGTACCATTACTACATATTAGTAGCAAATGTGCTGAGAAAGAAATCAGGAAAATAATCCTATCCACAATAGGTTCAAAACAATTAAACCAAACAATAAGCTTAGCCAGGAAAGTAAAATATCCCTATAATAAAAAATATAAAACACAAAATAAAATCAAAGAAGAGTCTATAGGATGGAAAGAACCTACATGTTCGTAGTTCACCAGAATTAAAATCATGAAAATGACTGTATTACTGAATAAGATGTACACATTTACTACCATTTTGATGTCATTCTTTACAGAACTAAAAAACTAAAATTTGTATGGAATTACAAGACTTGAAAACTCAAAACACTCCTAGCAAAAAGAGCAGTACTAGAGAGGTATCATTATACGTGACCTTAAATTATACTTTAGTCACAATATCACAACCAGCATGATACTGGAATACGAAAACAGACACATAAACCAATGAAATACAAGAGAAAAAATAAACGTATCCAGCTACATCGACCTGAAAAAAAAAAGGTGCCAAATATATACACTGGAGAAAGAAAGCCTCTTCATTAAATAGTTTTGAGAAAATTAGATATTAACATAAACAACTGAAACTAGACCCCTGTATCTCACCCTATAAAAACATCTATGCAAAGACTTTAATGTAAGACCTGAGACTTTAGAAGTCCTAGAAGAAAACATTGGGGAAATACTTAAAGATCTTAGCATAGGCAATACTGTTCTTATAGGATTTTAGTAGCCCAGGATATAAGAGTTGGAACTGACAAATGGGACTGTACCAAAATAAAAAAGCATATATACCTCAGAAAACTATTGGCAGTATGAAAAGATAACCTATAAAATGGGACATAGTTTTGTCAACTATCCAACAAGATTAATATCCAGACCATATGAAGAGATCAAAACTTAAACAGCAAAAGAGCAAATAATCAAATGAATAAATGCTCAAATGAACATTTCTCAAAATAGTACAAATGGCTAGTAAATATATAAAAATCATGTTCAACCTCCTTAGCCATAAAGAAATTGTAAATTAAAACAACATTGAGATTACATCTCACTTCAGTCACAGAATGGCAATAATAATAATACCACCAACACTGGCTTTAAACGACTGGTGAGAATGTAGAAGACAAGAAACCCTTTATTCACCATTAGTAGGAATGTAAGTTCATGTAGCCACCTAAAACAAAAATAGAACTGACTTTCTAGGCGCTGATGGCTCACATCTATGATCTAAGAAACTCAGGAGGCTTGAGATCTGAGATCTAAGATCTGATTGTGATTCAAAACCAACCAAGTCAGAAAATGCCACCTAACTTCTATCACCAATCCTTCTGAGTAACTAGGATTACAGGAGTGAGCCACCAGCACCATACTAACAAAGCTATTAATTCACACAATGTTGAGTCACTCCTGTATACTTGCCATCCATAAAACTCTGGTGAAATATCTGTTAAATCTTTGCCTACTTTTATGGAAATACTTGTTTGGTTATTACATGCATAGCTTTTTTAAGAGGGGCGGGGGGGGGAGAGGGATTGGTCACAGGGCTAAAACTCAGGACTTGACCTCTGTCCCTGAGCTCTTTTGCTCAAGGTTAGTGCTCTGCCACTTTGAGCCACAGCTCCACTTCCAGTTTTTGAGTGGATAATTGGAGTTAAGTCTCACAGGAAATTCTTCGCCCTGACTGGCTTCAAACTACAATCCTCAGATCTCAGCCTCCTGAGTTGCTAGGATTACAGGTGTGGGCCACCGGCTCCCAACAGATGAAAAAGATTTTTACATAGTTTTTCATGCTTTACTAGAAATGTTTTGTAAGTACTTTCCCAGTCTGTGGCTTATTCTTTCATTCTACCAAAAGTATCTTTTGGAGATTGGAACTTCTCTATTTTGATGAAGTCCAATTACCAGTTTATTCTTTTATGGATTTTTGATGTAATATTTGGTGACCATTCTTGATGTCATATCATAGAAATAGAAATTCCACAACTCCTTACTATAATTTTTATGAACATAGGTATTATACTGAAATCAATTTCTGTTATTATGCTGGGGAGAGAAAAGGTTCATTTACATGTGAATATCCAATTGTTTCATCACTATTATTGAAAAGCCTATTGTTTCTCTATGGAAAATTTCTTGGCACTTTTAACAAAACTCAACTGTACATATGTGAGTCTATTTTTAATTCTTTTTTGTGTTCTAGCCACCTATTTGTACATTTTAACACTATTACAATACTTTCTTAATTAGTACAGATTATGGAAAGATTTAGTTGAAATAGCATATGTCTTATCCTTTTTCATCATGGGTTGAATCATTTAAAACTTCTGCATTTTAAAATAAACTTTAGAATCAGTTTATCATTTTTTTATAAAAATGACTGTTGGGATTTGGGTTGAAAGTCTGTGAAATTCTATTTCCAAACGAACCAGCAAAAAGCAGAGCTGGAGCTGTGGCTTCAGTAATAGAATGCCTACTGAGCAAGCATGAGAACCAGAGTTCAAACCCCACTATCACCCGAAGGGGAAGAGGTCATCTCAGTTTACATGGCAAATATTTTTCACTTTCATCAGTATCTATGAGATTCAAAAACTACCTTTGGGTCAAAGCTTAGTTACAGGTCTAGCAGTAGTCAAAATAGGTCTTCAACTACACAACCAATTCATGAGGGCACTTTCCTATTTAACTTAGCAGGGGAAAACAAACAAGTAAATTATAGTATTATGTTTAGGCAAAACTGAAACACTTTTTCTCAGAGCATATTCCATGACACCTTTGTCAAAATTACTTGAGGAAACCTACAGTCTGCATCCTCTTAGGTTCCCAAGTGAACTCATGCACTTTATAACTGAGGATGGTCTTTCTGAAGCTTTATCTTAAATCATAAGCAAACAGGAAAAGCACAAGTACAAATGAGGCAAAATAAGCAAGATGAGGTCAAGGAGGAAGACTGTGCAGCTTGCCGTCAAGAACATACCAATAATAATACAGACTCTAAGCTGAAATTGAAGCGAAGAGATGCTCCTCTTTGAGGTTAGAAACAGAATGGTAGAAAATAAAAGGAAGGAGATCTCAGGAGGATGGCAGAAGAACAACAGGGGACCGACACAGCTGTCTCGGAGAAACCAGAGTTTGAGATTTGTACTGAGTAGTCTGCACCAAGAAAGTCACATCAGGTGAGCTGTGATTATACAGAGGCTCTTGCCAGTGAGAAAATTACAGGCATTGTGCGTAAGAAGATAGACTTGAGCCCAGATGAGCGATGGTGGCCTGTGTAGTAGCCAGAGACAGCTGTAACAAAAGGACCAGAGACAGAATGTGCCTGGATTTTCACTCAGGTCCATTGTGAACTGGATGACTAGGAGTGGGAAAATTGCACCTCACTGGCCACCGACAAATGCACAGAAAACATCACATTGAGGACAGTCTGAAACTCTAAGGGAAGATGTGAGTACCCCACAAAAGCCCTCCTCAGTCCCACCCAGAGAACACCATCTTTGATACTGGCATAGAGCCAGCCAGAGCAACTAGCAGGTAACACAGATCTGAGAGGCAGTGACTGCAGCGCCATTTTTCAACAGGGCAAAGGAATCTGACCTGTGAGAGTCAGCTCTGCCCAGGGGAAGTTTGCTCCACCCAGGAGGAGGAAGTTCCTCCCAGGGATGATCAGCTTTACCCATGCAGGCCCAGGGAGACATGGCACCCCTCCTCTGCAGCAAACAATAACATTCCAGTCATACAGCAGCTAAATCTGCAGCTTAGCTGTCTGCAGTAATTTCTGGTCCTTCACTCCTTCTTAGTTTTCTTTAGTCCACGGATCCCTAGTTGTTTGTTGTTGAGCTAGACTGTGTCTGCATCCGTTTGGACTGTGTCAAAGAGGCTCATCATGTTATCCTTTTGGTTTAGATTGCTTCAAATCTCGTGACAGATTTGTTCACTGATTATAACTATAATCCTGACTCTTGAATCACAATACCCCTCCCCTAACAAAGAAAGGGAGAGATAGAGGATACAGTAGGGCTCCTTGGCACAGATTTATACTTCCTAAATAAAGATCCAGAAACACAAGAAATCAAAGAAAGGCTGAGAAATAGGATTATGCTAAACTGAAGAGATCCCATGTGGCAAATGACATAGCTAGCATGATAAATAGAAAGCCCACAGATTGAGAGAAAATCTTTACTAGCTATACAACAGACAAGATCCTCATATCAAAAATATACTTAGAAGTCAAAAAGTTCAACCCCTCAAAAACAAGCCCTCAAGGAAACAACAACAACCTTATTAATAAGTGGGCTAAAAATTAAAAAGAAATTTCTCTGGAGAGGAAATAAGAATGGCCAATAGACACTGAAGAAATGCTCAACATTTCTGGCCATAAATGAAATGCAAATCAAAACAACTTTGAGATCCCACCTCACCCCAGAAGAAGGGTCATGATCAAGAAAACAAATAATAACAGACACTAGTGGGGATGTGGCCAAAAGAGAACACTATCACACTGTTGGTGGGAGTATAAACTTGTTCAACCACTCTGGAAAGCAGTATGGAGGTTCCTCAAAAGACTAAACATGGAACTCCCCTATGGCCTAGCAACCCCACTCTGGGCATTTACCCAAAGGATCACAAACAAGGACATACTAAAACTACCAGCACAACCATGTTCATTGCAGAATTACTTACTATAGCTAAGATATGGAATCAACCTAGATGCCCTTCAGTAGATGAATCCCAATTTACTTTACATCTGGAATGATATTGAAGCTCTGAATATAAGACAAATGAATAAATCACTTTCCTGAAATTACAATGGCATATAACATTTGCAAGGAGCACCAACCATCACAATAATTTGTTCAAGTTCATATTACATGGGACAGAGCAAAAGAAATGTATAACAATCTCATTAAAATGGAAGATAAGAGGTGTTTTTTAAAAATAAATATATAAATAAAAAAACAAAAAATCGTAATGGGAACCTTAACTGCACAGAACACTTCATGGCTGATTTTTATGTATGAAGCCTATCATGGCTTTCTTAAGTGTAGTTTATCCTTTCATCTTTGTGAATTTAAAAATGCCTAGAAGTCTTCTCAAAGCTTCCACCTTCCCTTTCCCTCCTACCTTTATTTTTACTGCATTTTTTCTTCCACTCTCCACAACATGGTCTTTAGGAAACTAGAACAAGTCTTGGTTAGGGAGGCACCATTACTATATTCATTTCCACAGAGTTAATTTGAAACCTGGCTTAATTACTTGTGAGTCTGAGCTGGGAACGTGTACAGATTTGTGTGGGCTGTGTGGTCTAATTTCAGAGAACATATTTTCATCTGGTGATTTGGCTATGTTCTTAGGCTATGTAACATTTTTGAAATATATAAAGCAATTATTTTTTTCTCTTTCACCTCTATTGAGTACAGAAAATGAAAAAGACCAGCTAGTTCTTGATTTAAAAAAAATTCCAACCAGAATAGTGCCTACTTAAATAAAAGAAGATCCAGTCCTAAACACAGCTCAGAATAATGAAGCATTGTCCCAGTTTCTGCTTCAATTATCAGAAAATTTAGCCCATGCCCCTATTTTTTAAAACTGATTCTGAGATCATAGCCACTGTTGAATTCATGAGTTACTTTCTTTTAGATTCAACCTTCCTAATCTGTCAACAATTTTTTTAAAAATCTGGACAGGTTTCAATAGCATATAATTGCAATATTTCACAAAAAATCCTGAAACATCCTATATGCAACTTTTTCCCCTCCTGGTCAAAATGAAAATATCCACACTGATATGTCTCAGCACTACAAGAAATATGTGCAATCATCTTAGAAATTGTCTAAAAGAATTTGAGAAGCATTTTGCTCTTCCTATAATAGAATCCTTTTGTACAATCAAATCCTTTCAAAAGAAAGAGCATCGTCTTAGTGTCTTATGTTCTATCTTTATACTCTACCACCTTCCTGAAGTTGTTTTGCAGTCAGGAACAGCAGCTTTATGACGATCATATAATAACATTTGCTTCCTTTCTGTAGGGGAGCAATAACTGAAATTAGAGGCAATCGTAAAAAGGAACAAGACATCTAGTGATATAGATTGCAAGAAAAATTGAACTTGATCGACCTGAAAACATCGCACTCAAAGAAGAGACTTTTCATAAAACTCTGTGTTAACAGAGCATAGCCTTAGAAAGCTATTGATAAAATCCAGATAGAAGCTGTGCTAGGAATTATATTTTACTAAGGGGGAAAAAAACACCCCAGAACAAGCAACTTGCTTGACTCTTGATTATTGACAGCCAAGTGTCCTCATAATTCTTCATACTTCAAATATTGCTTATAATGAAATGAATCAATGGCTATATTTTCTATATAAAAAGCTAACATGTTTGTTTTCCTTTTGTCTTGTTTGTTTGAATTTGGGATGAAAATGCGGAGCGATAAAATTTGTTTCAAGGTGAATTTGACTTCGAGTCCCATGTGAACACCTCTGCATGTTGATTTGAGTATGTGAAGCAGGTACTCAGAGGGAGGCCTCGGCTGGCAATGTATATATGGGGGCGACAGTGGCCTACTCAGACTGTCCTAGGCCTTGGAAATGAATGAGAACAACGTACAGACAGGCAACCTTTGGGCTAAGCCCTGATGCCCTCTGCCATTTAACTGTCAGGAGGGTAAGGTGGCTTAGCCCAGTGAGTTAGTGGTAAAATCTAGTGTGTAAGTGGTTAAAAAGAAAACAGTAGATCAAAGGGGAAGATTGTTCCTGTGGTCCGGGAAGTTGGGGATGAGAAGTAATCACAGCTATTGCAATGCCAGGTTTGAAAGCAACCTCACCAATGTCTATTTAGGTAGAACAGTAGTGGTGGGAGCCTGAGAGAGACAGCAACACAAGTAGGAATTGGGGTCAATGGTGAAGACTTTCTAATAGGAGGCTGCACGCTGACCGAGGACTAGAGACAAGAGTGTGTTTTGGCTTGTTGTTGTTTAATGAGATCCAGGTGTCAATAGAATCCCGGGGATAATCCATCAGCAAGGAGAAAAACTGAGGATTGTGAGAGCAAAATAATGCTATCCAGCATCCTTGATTATGCAATGGCATCTGAAGATATTACCAATGAAGAATCAGTCTTTTTTTTTTTTTACTTTATTAAAATACTGAGTTTGTTTCACATGTGTACTTTGTATCCCTACCATTTCCACATCTAACCATCACTTCTACTATGGTCCATTACAACATTCCACACATACTTAAATCCAAGCACAGGGTGGAATTTCGTCTTTAAGAACTAAACAGGCATTTTGGACAACACGTTGCTAGGCTAGCGCTTTGCCGCTGAGCAACATCCCAGGCCACAACAAATAGTATTTTAAATGTTCAGAGGCATCAAGCTTTTGGGTTCCTCTCCTAAGGAATATCCCTCTTCAGTCATATTGTGTGCTAATGCCTAGACTCCTGTACAATTTATCATGTCCTAGTGTATTTTACATGTAGCTTCCTCATATGAGAGAAAACATGCACCATTTATTTCTCTGTACATTCATTTCCCTGCAAATGACATAATCTTATTCTTTTTTTTTTTTTTTTTGGCCAGTCCTGTGGGGCTTGGACTCAGGGCCTGAGCACTGTCCCTGGCTTCTTCTTGCTCAAGGCTAGCACTCGGCCACTTGAGTCACAGCGCCACTTCTGGCCATTTTCTGTATATGTGGTGCTGGGGAATCGAACCCAGGGCCTCATGTATACGAGGCAAGCATTCTTGCCACTAAGCCATATCCCCAGCCCCTAATCTTATTCTTTTTAATGCATGAGTAAAATTTAATTGTGTAGTAGGTACAACTTTTTAAAAAATCCTGTCATCTATTCTAGGGCATCTGGGCTATTTCCATAATTTGGCCACTGTGAATAGTGCAGTAATGAACATGGGTGTTCAAGTGTCTTTCCCATATCCTGACTTGTAATGGGTAGATGTTCAAGACTTGTATGGCTGGGTCATAGGGAAGTTCTGTTTTTTATTTTTGAGGCACCTTCAAACCACCATCCAGAGTGGTTATATTTATAAATTTTATGCAATCAACAACCTATAATCCTTTTATTCAAGAATAACCTACAGGGCTGGGAATATTGCCTAGTGGCAAGAGTGCTTGCTTCGTATACATGAAGCCCTGGGTTCGATTCCTCAGCACCACGTATATAGAAAATGGCCAGAAGTAGTGCTATGGCTCAAGTGGCTAACCTTGAGCAAAAAGAAGCCAGGGACAGTGGCTCACGTCCTGAGTTCAAGGCCCAAGACTGGCAAAAAAAAAAAAAGAATAAACTACCTATCCATCTATCTATCATAAATATATAAATATAGTTACATATATATCTACACACATATATACAATTGTGTGCCATGTTTTAATATCATGTACAAATTGGCTTATATCTGTAACAAAGCATAACTAAATTTTAAGCCCTATTTTCATATTGAGTATAGATTGTTTTTATTGGTTCCAAGAAGTCTCTGCTAAAAAAAAGTAAAAATTAAAAAAAAAAAAAGAATGGATGAAAGGGCTGGGATGTAACTCAATGGCAAAGCACTTGCGTAGCACGTTTGAAGTCCTGGGCTTGATCCTTAGAACCAAAAAAAGAAAAGACAGAAGAGCTGACTGTTCAAAAAGAAACGTACTCATTACCTGACTTATATAAACGTAACTCCTTTGCATATAATCTACACATTGCTTTATATATCCTGATAACCAAATCACTTCAGTGTATGGAGAAGTTTCCGCTTTCTTTTTACACGCACAGAGTATTCCATTCTGTCATGTGCCATGCCATGTGCTTTGTGTCAGTATTATCCCAGGTACCACAATCAATTATATTCATGTATATATGTGATTATATGCATACACGATTCTCTAGGGCATCATGTGTTATACACAGTCACACAATTAGTAAGCTTTGGCTGACGTCATTTCTATTATATTATCATGCTCCTAAATTATGGTCCTATGAGTGGAAATTTTGCATCAAATCATCAGTAAGTATGTAATTTGGGAAAACGTTGCCATTTCATTTCCTACAGGGTGTAGCCCTTTGCCTTCAGACCAGCACTGTATGGAAAGCCTTGCCAACCCAACATGCTACTAAGCACCAGATTCCCACCAGCCTGACAGGTGACAAGGGTCTCAGTGAAGTGTTTGGGGATTTTGTTGTTTGTTGTGTCTTTTTCCCCATTACTTGGGCTTGAACTCAGGGCCTTGCAATTTGCTCAATTTGCTCACTCAGCTGGCACACCACTGCTTGAGCTATACCTCCAGTCAAGCTTTGTGCTGGTTACTTTGGAGATTGGAGTCTCAAAGGAGTTCTGCTCAGGATGACTTTGAAACTAAATTCTCCACATCTTAGCCTCCTGAATAGCTAAGTTTACAGGCTAACCCATTGCTGCCCAACATTCAATCTAGTCTTACTTTGTTCAACTAAAAGCTGATTTGGGCACTTTTATAAATAGCTTTAAAGTTCATTAAATTCAAAATCTTTTTTTTACCAGTTCTGGAGCTTGGACTCGGGGCCTGAGCACTGTCCCTGGCTTCTCTTTGCTCAAGGCTAGCACTCTACCACTTGAGCCACAACACCACTTCTGGCTTTTTCTGTATATGTGGTGCTGCGGACTCGAACCCAGGGCTTCATGTATACGAGTCAAGCACTCTTGTCACTAGGCCATATTCCAAGCCCTTGATTTTCATTTCTATTAGTGAGCTCCCTGTCATATCTTTTTGGCCACTTTATATCACTATTTGTCTATTTGTCTTTCTCTTTCCTGTATCAACACATCCTTACTGTATTAAAAATAATAGCCCAACATGCTCCTCCCACCAGGATACTCTGCCCAAAGACCTGGGGGCCAAGGAAACATGGGCGAAACCCTCAGAAACCACGAGCAAATATAAACCTGCCCTCCCTTAGGGTGTTCTTGTCAGCTATTTTATCTCCACAGTGAGAAAAGTAACGATTACAGATCATTGGTAACAGACAAATGGGGTCATTGCTATAACTATCTGACCACGGGGTCATCGCTATAACTACCTGACCACGGGGCGGGTGGGGGGGGTTAGAAGTGAAGAGAGACCGGCTGGAAAATGCCTGAAATGCCACCGCAGAGCCTAGTGGGGGACCCTGGTGAGCTCAGAAGAGCAAATGCAGATAGGGATTCAGATAGTGAGGTTCAGGCATGTTTCAGATGGTCACAAAGACTTTTAAAAAATATGTAAAGGTGATGATGTACGGAAGAGTGACCGTTGCATAACGAAGGTAACTAGTACATTTCTTTTTGAACAATGTTACTCCCACATTTTCCTCTCCTGACCATCCCCACCCCCATTGTAAAGTTCATTTAAAACGAAGTGTCCGGTGAGCATCCCTGTTGCATTGGTTCACCATTTGTCCCCCTGTTTCTGTCCCTCCCCTTCCTTTCCCCAAATCAGATAAACTTACATACAAGACAAAGGGTACAGAAAGAAAAAAACGGTGCCATCAGGAAATAAACCAAAGGGGAAAAAAGAAAGGACTGCAAAGAGTTCCAAAAAACCTTCTTGTTTCCATTTCTTTCCATTCATTTCATTAAGCATTATTTTCTATGATCATATGCACGTAGCTAATGAGCCATTGTGATCCTTTTCTAAGAATATCCTAGACATGTTCTGGTTATTACAAATGAAGGAAAACAGGCAGCCTATGGGTTTTTTTTGAATCCGTATTACTTCACTTAATGTATTTTTTCCAAATCTTTCCATTGCTTTATGAATTTCTCTCTGTTCTCACACAATGAATGAGAACATATGATAATTCTGCTAGCTATTATTTTAATTTCTTCTCAAGTTTAGATCTTGGCAGGCTAGGGGAAATAGCCTACATCGTAACACAAATTTTATTTTTAAAATACGCTTTGACTTCTACTAATTAAATCAAAAGTGACTATTGCTTACTTTTCCCAATTATATCAGTTGTTCATTTTTCTTTGCTTTGCAATTATGTTCTTCACATACATAAATCCAACATCTTATCTTTATAGTGCATAACTTTTAAAGCCACAGATTGTATGCCAGTCCTTGTGCCTATGAAATTGAGCTTATCTGGGAATGAGGGTCTCTGTAGTGGTCATGAATTTAAGATCATGGAGAACATATGAACCCAAGATTCAATGGCTGATGTCCTTAAAAGAAAGAGGAGGGATAGATCAGGGGAAGAGTGATTGCTTAGCATGAACAAAGCTCTGGGTTTGGGCCCTTGTGTATGGAAATAGAAAGGAAGGTGCCATCTCTCTCCTCTGAGGGAAAAGTTTTCATGGCATTGCCGCTACAAGCACTGCAGTTATGTGGTTCTGTGCAGATGTGGTCTATGCTGGGGAAATGAAGTGGGGAGACTGAAATTCTCCAGAAAAGCTCTCAAACTATTGCTCTTCTCTATCACTGAATTACAGAAGGTAGATATTGTGTCCTTGGAAACATAATAACCATCAAGAAGGTTTGAGTTGAAGCTTTGGTTGAGTGTTCTGATAGTTTGTATATGGTTTGGTCATAGACCGTTGTTCTCTCCTGAGGCAAAATAGATGCGATGCCCTCGAGAAGGAGAGGGTACTCTCTCAAATGATCCCAATATGCCCATTGTAGACTATTTTCATTTGGTAGCTTTTTGTCAAGCCTATTTCTGGTCTCAGAGACCAAGGAAAAGCGCAACATCGATTAAGAAATGGTCATTTCCTCAGAGTGGATGGAGGAATCAGTCCATAAAGAAACAAACGACAGAATGTATAAAGGGTGACATTGATCAAGATAAATTGTACTCATAAATTGACATGTTGAATCAAAAATATATATGTGTATATATTCAAAGACAACTTATTTAATTTTAAAGAAAGAAATTACAATGTGGCATTGAAGAGAATTATTACTGATATAAACAAAATGTTAAGAAAACAATCATAACAATAATGAGCAATTCATTCTGTCTGCCTGGAAGTGAAAGGGCTTAGAAGATGTCCGTGAAGTGGGCTTGCAGGAGCCATCCGTGGGGAAGACCACAGCTAGAAGGAAGGTGCAAAGGCAATAGAGGGAGAATAAGGACAGAGGAGATGAAAGGATGAATTTCCCAGCATTCTCATGCCTGCCACATCTTACAAAAGATTCAGCATCCCTTATTCAAAATGCAGTAGACTGGCCAAGTGGGGTTGCTCCTGTCTGTAAGCCTAGCTATTTAAGAATCTAAGATCAGAAGATCAAGGTTCAAGGCCAGACAGGGAAGACAAGTCTGAGCAACTCTATCTCCAATGAACCTCCAAGCAAAACAATCTCGATTGAACTGGAGGAGTGGCTCAAGTGGAACGGTGCCAATTATGAGAAGAAAAGTAGGCAAGGGTGAGCAACAAGGTCCTGAGTTCAAATCCTGTACTAGCAAGAAAAAGTACTAGGAAACAGAAGTTTTCTGCATTCTACCTGGCTGGTTTATTTGGGGACAGGACCTAGAGCTATACATTAAATTTATTACTTTCTTGGACACATAGTCAGCAGAAAACTTTATAGTTAATCCTGTTAGTTTGCCTGCATTTAGAACATGACCCACCATTAGAGGTCATATGTGGAATTTTCCACAAAACATATCAGATTTTGGAGCATTTCAAATTTTGGATTTTCAGATTAAGGAGAGTTGATCTAAAATAGAATTAACCTTGAGTTAATTCCATAATATTAATAATGATAACTAAGATAACTGAGAGCTGAGTACCATAACAAACAACATCAGCCAGAAAGGGTGAAGTCAGTTAAGGCTCTGGTCTGCCTCAGTCCTGGACTGAAGAGCCACTCTGAGACAGAGCTCCTATTCCTAAGAAAGCCACAGGTCACACACAGAATATGAAATGGATTGGTGAAGAAGAAAACATCCAAGTACAGAAGAAAGCATAAGCTCTACTAAATAGATACATTGTAAATTAAACACATTCCCATTTCTTTAGTCTCAATACTGAATTGTTTGCCTGTTCAACTTAATTAGTTGTTGCTCAGTGCTTTAATTATGTATACTTGTGTGCCAAGTACAAAGAGGCATTTCTATAAAGCAGTGGAAGTCCTTTGTAAACCCATCTGCCTAAACCTGATGCTTTAAATCACCCAGCAAAGTCATATACTATAGTGATGAGATGCTACCTACAAATAAGGCTTGCATTTCTATTTTCACTTTTTCATCTTTTCTGACTAACAGTGTGTCAGATTTCCTCCTGGGACTCACTTCAGGTGGCCCCAACCCCAAGGGTAGAGGGAGACTTGGAATAACCAAAGGCTGATTCTGAGTCCAACAAATCACTTTTGAGTCATAGGTCCTTTGAGAATAGGGGCGGGACAGTGGCCAACAATGAAAGCTTTGGCAACATCTTTCAAAGAAGCTCTGTTGTGCAATAAAGGAAGTCTATTCTGATTTTATTTGTTCCAGGTGTTTGGGAGAAAGCTGCTTGTCTCAACTTGGTCCTGAGCAACTGGGACCCTGTGGATTCTGCAGTTAAACAATTAAGCACCTGGAACAGAGATCCTATGGTGTAATTTCCTCAAAAGGCAAAGGAGGAGATGACAAGAGTTGATCCCTCATCCGCCATAGCAGAGCAGAGCTCTCCAAATGTCCAGAAAAAGAACTGTAAGCACATTCTGCTGAAATATACAAGAGTAAACACCAGAAGAAATCTCTAGAGAAGTTGAAAATGGTTGTCTTTGGGGCCTGGCCTAAAGCACAGGCAGGGTAGCCCAAAGGCCATTCAACCATTCTTTTATATTTCTTTTTCTTTCTCATAGTAATCTTTTGTAACTAATGAAACATACTTGAGCCATACACTTGGAGGCCATGGCAAATCATGAAAGTAACAATACAAAATTATTCTTTTTCTGTTGTAATCATCAATAATTCCATGTCAATAAAGAAATAATGTTGCCATATATAAATGCATAATCTTTATGAATGTTACATATAATCTTCTGTAGTCTACACTGCCGAGCAGAGTAGTAGTGTATAGGCCAAAGGAGGAAGGTAGACGGTGGCCAGGGTGATTACAAGGACATTTTTCTGCCCTTCTTCAATATGCAGCCTTTGAATGGTGTCTGGAAAATAGTGATCCTTGCTTGTGTAATTTGATGTCAGGCTTTTGAAGAAAATGACCCAAGGACTGGCATGTACATCCGTGGCAAAGTGCTTTCCTGGCAAGCACAATATTCTGGGTTTGTTCCCCAGTACCAAAAGAAAGAAAGAAAAGAAATAGACCCAAGTCCTGAAGTTTACAAAGCACCTACAGAACCCTGTATACATCCAGCTCATAGTCCTCCTAATCACTCAACAAACACAAAAGCACATCTAACTTTAGCATGAAGACTGTGCACTTATGTGTGCACACGTGTGGATGGAAATAGACTTACAAATATGGGAGGTTACTAGAGAACAATGTATATAAACCTATAATTTTAGGCAATAACATCAACGTTGTAGCTGCTACGAATTCAGTGCAGATTTTCAGCTTTCTCTGTTTTGTGAGGAGCAGAAAGAATGGCTGGAGCTGTTTTGGTTGTTGTTTGGAAGTTTCAGGGAGGGGTACTTACTTTTTGGACAGTCTTGCCCTGGTAGCCAAACTTTTAGTTTAAAAAAAAGATGACTTATTAAATAGAAATATTCTAAGCTTAAGGAGGTTAAAAATAGAGCTATGTCCACATGTAAAAATCTTCCTCCTTTTGTAGACAGGGAAATAGCCATCCATTTTTATTTTTTCTTTATAGCCAAAAAATTGTTTCCTGCAGGACATTGCTGTGATGTTTTGGTGGTTTTTTTTTGGATTGTGAAGATCACTTGAGAAAGAACTTTTACTACAGTGGCACACCAGTGTCTCCACTGACTTGTAAAAGATGATAGGGCCTCAATTCTCACCAAGAGGATTCCAGGGCCCCCCACAGGAGCACAAGGGGAGGAATGCCTTGCAGATCCTGTGGTCTCGCAATAACTGCATGCCCCTGCATTCTCAGTGTGAGCCTCTGAAACTCTGCTCACCTGCTGGGATAGGAAGTTGTATTTCTAAGTCCCTCTACTGAGTGGGGTTTCTTCCCTGAATCCAAGAGAAATCTTTTCAATGGCTCTTGTGAGCCACCAGAATATGCCACCCAAAACCTGAGGGACTGTTGAGCAGATTCATGGGCCTCTGTCCATAGCAGTGCTTCAGTGTTCTGACTCAGTAATGGGTCCCAGATCAATCAGTTATGAATAAAGACAAAAATTTCCAGCAGGGCTGGGGATATGGCCTAGTGGCAAGAGTGCTTGCCTCGTATACATGAAGCCCTGGGTTCAATTCCCCAGCACCACATATATAGGAAAGGCCAGAAGTGGCGCTGTGGCTCAAGTGGCAGAGTGCTAGCCTTGAGCAAAAAGAAGCCAGGGACAGTGCTCAGGCCCTGAGTCCAAGCCCCAGGGCTGGCAAAAAAAAAAAAAAAAAAAAAAAAAAAAAAAAAAAAAAAATTCCAGGACATGAAATTCAGATCTGAAGTAAAAGGTCCAGATGACCAGTGCTGAATCTGGTCCTGTCAAGTTTGCAATGCTGTAACTGGACAAATGTCACAGGACAATGCCACCCAGGTGGACATTCCGGAGGCTTCTCACTTGGCTCCTTCAAATCCCTTGCTTGCTCCATGGCTTCCACAGGAGCCACTTCTCACCTCTCCTGTTTTCTCTTTCAATAGAAATGTCATGAATATTGAACATGAATTCATTGTTTAAGGAACCAAAAGGGGAATATGCCATTATTACCTGGGAAAAAGAATCCATTTTCATTAGAACTACTGAGGATAAAGTTCATTTTAAATAAAGTGCCTTCCCACTCTTTAAGAATGTTGAGCGGGGCACTGTTGGCTCACTCTGTAATCCTAGCTACTCGGGAGGCTGAAATCTGAGGATCACAGTTCGAAACCGCTCCAGGAAAGGAAGTTTGTGAGGCTCATATCTCCAATGAACTTTTTTAAAAAGCCAGAAGTAGAGCTGTGGCTCAAGTGGTAGAGCACTAGCCTTGTACACAAAAGGACAGAGGGACAAAGCCTAGGCCCAGAGCTCAAGCCCCAGGATTGGGGGCGGGGAGGCGGGGAGAAAGAAAGGGATGACATTGAACAAGATATACTGTATGCATAAACTGCTTTGTTACGTGGAGACTCCTTTATACGAGTACTTAAAAATAATTTTAAGTCGGGACTGGAAATATGGCCTGGTGGTAAAGTGCTCCCCTCGTATACATGAAGCCCGGGGTTCGATTCACCAGCACCACATATATAGAAAACGGCCAGAAGTGGCGCTGTGGCTCAAGTGGTAGAGTGCTAGCCTTGAGCAAAAAGCAGGCAGGGGCAGTGCTCAGGCCCTGAGTTCAAGGCCCAGGACTGGCAAAAGACAAAACAAAACAAATAATTTTAAGAGTCTTAAAAAGTAATCCAAACCACTGTTGGCTCATGCCTGTAATCCTAACTATTCAGAAGGCTGAGATCTGAGGATCAAGGTTAAAAAGCAGAAAAAGGGTTATTTCCTACCAACTAGTAAAAACTAGAAGTGGAGGTGTGGCTCAATTTCTAAAGCACCAGAGTGTGAGGTCTAAGTTCAAGCCCTAGTACCAGCACACACACACACACACACACACACACACACACCTGTAATTTTTAAAGAAAAAATTTCCATAGCACCTTGCTTAACTGGTTAGAAGTCCAAAGAGCTCCATGTACCAGGTTCCTAGCCAAGCACAGGAGGCTAGCTGTAGAAAAGATGGGGTAAACTTTTTCACTATTTAGGATTTATAGGTAATATGGCGAAAGATAAAAAGGGAAAAACATTTTTTCCCACAGAGCATGTGAACATTAGGAGAAACATTGGATTTCACAGTTTTTAACTTATTTTTTAAATTCTTTTAGGTTTACATTTTAAAGTGGGAAATAACCAGAGTGAATGCAGACATAAAGATGTTTGTGTGAAGATCCACCACGCAGCTGCTGCCTTTGTTCCCGTCTAGATTCCTGTGTGCGTCTGTTTCCTATGGAGGAGTGTGAGCAAGAAGACTAGCATTCCATTAGCATGGGAGAGTGGCAGAGAAGACCTTGGAAACGAGAGTGGTAATTCAGGAAGATGCAGTCATGAAAAGGGGATACTGATAGAAAATCCAGAATGCAGAGAAAAACAAAAATTAGGACAACCTCACTTAGGTATTTATTCTGGGATATGTGCCAGGAAAAAAGAATATCAGCACCAAAAAAATTCTCCTAAGGAAAGTCTAGGTCAAACAAGTGTCATCTGCCTCTACAAGAACCTCAAGAAAGAACTAAGATTCAGAAAGAAAATGTTTTTTAAGAATCATGAGGCTCAGTTTGGACCAACTGTGAATTTAGAATTGTAATTGGCATAGTAACAACGTGAAATAATTTTGAAATGAAAGTGGTGTGACTTTCTGACCTTTCTAGTTGAGTAATGTGTATTTAAGTTCCTTGTTTCCATGAATAACCACAGCTGCTTTTCTTGAGTATCTTTAGAATTGGCCACATGCCTGACTGGTTTGGAAGTGGGCCTTTACTCACCCTCTCCTGTCCCTGCAGAATAGCCTGTTGATTATGGAGAAAAAGAAGAATAAAAAAGTCAGCAATACTCACTAGACACCATGTTGGAAATGAACTTTACAACTTCGGGTGGGGGGAGAGGAAAGGAGAAGAGAAAGAGGGAGAAAATGAGGGAAGGCTAACACTGAAAAGAAATGTACGCATTACCTTACTTATGTAACTATAACCCCTCTGCACATCAGCTTTACGGCACAATACAATTTTTAAAAGCAAAAACAAAACAAAAAGAATTCGATGGCCATGTTGTTTTTTTCTTATTTTGTGTCTTTTCCCTTGTCATTTGATTGATACCGGTGTCTGCCTGACTTTTGGATCTCTGTTTTCTCTCTACCTTATCCATTCTCCTGGACTCCATCTCATTGATTCTACCAAATTGTGACCTAACACTAGATCACTTTGACTTTAAAAAACTATATTACTACTCTAAACCCCATGCCAGGAAAACCAAATGTAAACATAGGACCTATGTGTTGCTGTCATTTGAAGGTTCTCTGGGGAGTTTCCTGAGCCACATACTTGCTTGCTGAACAGTTTGGACATTTGCTGCTGTTGTGACTCTGTTGTCGGGCAGTTATGGCATGACATTAGGTTGACAGTATGTCAGAGAAGTCTAGATGAAGACAGTCATTATACCTGATCACTCCTAAATCAGGTTTGTAAATATCCCTGTTCCTGTAACAAGCTCTATACTTATGTCTCCTTTACTATCAAGATGGCTTTCCTCCCCTCTCTTCTCCTTCTCCATCTCCATCTCCTTCTTCTTTTCCTCCTCCTCCTCCTCCCCCTCCCCCTCCTCCTCCTCCTCTCCCCCCTCCTCCTCCTCCTCCTCTTCCTCCTCCTCCTCCTCCTCCCCCTCCTCCTCCTCCTCCTCCCCCTCCTCCTCCTCCTCCCCCTCCTCCTCCTCCTCCTCCCCCTCCTCCTCCTCCTCCTCCTCCTCCTCCTCCTCCTCCTCCTCCTCCTCCTCCTCCTCCTCCTCCTCCTCCTCCTCCTCCTCCTCCTCCACCTCCTCCTCCTCTTCTTCCTCCATCTTTAGTTTTGTTTCATTAATTCCATAGGCTTGGCTCACTCTAGTAAAGCAGTTCGAATATAAAGAAACATCTAAGTACCTGGGAATGGTCGAAATGTGACCTTGATTTAAGTAGATAATAGTAGGAAAAACCTACTTCATGGATCTCTTAAGAAATGCCTAACTCTTGACTTGTGTAGTAGCAGAGGAAGTAACAGGATCCTGATAACCTGATATGTGGCTTCATTTTTGTGGTGTCCAGGAAGCAATGTGAAGATGTTTTTAATGATAAATCCCCATGATATATGCCTTCTTGGAAACAGAAACTCTTGTGTCAACAGTATAATGACTTCAGTTTGATTTATGAATAATCCTTTTACAGTAAAGAGAAACTGTGTTGGATTTTATTTTTAAAATGTAATTTATAACATATGGTTTTCTAAACATTAAATTACATGTCTAAGCATGTTTGTGTATAAGAGTATACACATACATATGTACATGTTTCTATACATTTTTATACATATACACACATATGGGCACAAGTGAACATGAATGTATGTGTCCTACCATTTTATTTATCTTTTTGTGCTGGTACTGAGGCTTGAACTCAGGGCCTGGACACTTAAAAAAAAATCCTCAAGGATAGCACTCTACCAGCTGTGCACAGCTCCACTTCTGGCTTTTTGATGGTTAATTGCAAATGAATCTCATGGGTTTTCTGTCCAGGTTGAGTTCATACAGCCATCCTCAGAGCTCAGCCTCCAAAGTAGCTAGGATTGCAAGTATGAGCCCCCAGTGCCTAGCTTACTCTACCACCTTTAAAGGAATTTTTTGAACAAACTTTTTTTCTATAATCATTTGTCAACCCTTACAAAATTTTCTTCAAAAAATGTCAGTGACTGTAACCAGTTATTTAAATATCTACTTTTTAAAGTCAAAAGTGCATGCTTAATTGTAATTAAAAAGTTATATATAGCCAAGTGCTGTTGGCTCACACCTATAATCCTAGATATCAGGAGGTTGAGATCTGAGAATCTCATTTGGAGATCATTTCAGGGAAGAAAGTCCAACTAGCCACCCAAACCCCAGAAGTGGAGCTATGGCTCAGTTGGTAGAGCACTAGCCTTGAGCAAAAATGGTCAGGGACAGTGCCCAGGCCCTGAACTCAAGACCCAGGACTGTCACACACAAAAAAAGAATATATACTTCAAAGAAAGTGTTCAAGTTTGATTTTTTTCACCAATAAGTGCCCTCATTTTACAAAGCAATGTAATTTAGAAGAGCTTCAAAAACAAGACAGCAAAGACTTTTTCTAGTAAAATCCCTTTCCTTCTGCTGCCCACTCCCCAATGTAGTCACCAATAAATGGCAAAAATACAAAACAAAAGACAATGATGCAAGGGAAAAAAGGGGCCTGTTTGGTCCTTTCTGCATTCAGGATTCATCTTTTGTTTTATGTGACATGTTAAGAATCACCTATCAGCATATAGCAGGTTACTACGAAGATTATGTGTAACATCGTAACTGCAGATAAGATTTTCCTTTGAAGAGAATTTATCTATCTGAGAATGAAATGTATTCCTTACTGACACTCAGAAAACTTAACCGTGCTATTTATTGCTAAGAAAGTGATGAAATGGAAGACTACATAGACGCAAGATTTGTCTACCACCTTGGGAAATGTAAAAGATTATAATATCCGATAAATTTAAATCATAATGCTTAAAGTATTATACACTTTTTAAAGATTGATTTTTGCCTCTAGAAGAAGTCAAATGGAATGGAGCTTCACTACATTAGGAAAATTCAATGCTGTAGCTGAAGGAAAGGCCTCTTGCTGTACCTACTGAGTCCTCCGCTCCTCCCTAAGAGGGAAAATTCTTCTCAGAGACCATGGTGGGTCAGTCATATGCTGTAACCACAGGACATATTATCACAAAATGTTCTTTCAATGCTGAATCAGATACAGCTTTAAAAAAGAGCCAGTCATTTCTCCCCTCAAATACAGTGTCCTCTTTTTATAAGGGGAAATAAAAATCAATTCCCCTTAAAGGGTTTTACATGCTATGCCAGGGTTCTTAGTAACCCCAGCTCCCCCATTCCCAAGCCTTTTACATTTGCAAATTACTTCACTGGAAACAAAGCTGTGCATCTAAATCTCTGACACTCTTCACATTTCACAGCCTCTAAGAGTTTTACTTTAAATTTCATCCCCAGAAATTGCTTCATAGTATGCTGGGCAATGTGATGGGGTAATATAGTTGAGCGACTCCAGGAGTTGGATGGGGACATTCCAGCCCCTTGATTACCCTCCAAATTCAATGCAGCAAAGAACCCCCTTCAGCTGGGTGCTGGTGGCTCACACGTGTCACCCTAGCTACTCAGCAGGCTGAGATCTGAGCATCATGATTCAAAGCCAGCTCAGACAGGAAAGTCCATGAGACCCTTACATCTAATTAGCCACCAAAAAGCCAGAAGTGGAGCAGTAATTTAAGTGGTGGAGTACTAATCTTGAACCAAATACTAAGGGAGAGCACCCATGTCCTGAGTTCAGTCTCCAGCACTGGTACAATGACAAAGGAAGGAAGGAAGGCAGGAAGGAATCAGGAAGGAAGGAAGTTAGGAAGGAAGGAAGGAAGGAAGGAAGGAAGGAAGGAAGGAAGGAAGGAAGGAAGGAAGGAAGGAAGGAAGGAAGGAAGGAAGGAAGGAAGGAAGAAAGAAAGAAAGGAAGGAAGGCCATTTAAAACATAGTCACAGGGCTGGGAATATGGCCTAGTGGCAAGAGCACTTGCCTCCTACACATGAAGGTCTCCGATCGATTCCCCAGCACCACATATATGGAAAATGGCCAGAAGGGGCGCTGTGGCTCAGGTGGCAGAGTGCTAGCCTTGAGTGGGAAGAAGCCAGGTACAGTGCTCAGGCCCTGAGTCCAAGGCCCAGGACTGGCCAAAAAAAAAAAAAAAACAAACAAAACATAGTCACAGGTATGTTTGGTTCAGATGGTGTCCCATCTTATATCTGCCTCCCTTCTTCCTAACCTTACTTGCATTTTAATCACACACTTTATCTGAGCCTTCATAATAGATCCAGGCTATGACCAATTCACACAAGGCATTCTGCTCCAAATATTATTGACCTGTGAGTGGATATACACTAGACCAATCAGAAAGGACAGGACATGCTCAACGATATGAGCAAAGGGAAAGGTTCTCCTGCATATGAGAAATGAAGGTGGCTACCCTGTTAGCTGCTGGCTGCAGCTCAGAACTATAAAGGAAGTTAATCTGAGAACCAGACTGACAGTGGAGAAGGTCAAAACAGAGTTTGCACCAAACAATAAACCTTTTTTCTGATAGCATTCCTACCCAAATCAAAGACTCCAGGATGTGCATGATAATAAATTTCCTTGTTGCCAAAGCCCATTCAAGTTGTCATTCCTGTTAGCTGTGCCAAAGCATTCTAACTTTCACAAAGCCATAATCAAGCCAAAGGGAACTGTCCAACTGAAGTAGCCACCTCAAAGGTGTCCAGAAAGAGACATGAGATGCCCAGGAGGGAAGAATCGCTTCAGAATGAAGGGCAAGAGAAAATCTGAAGCAGTGCTCAAGCTCAGCATTACGGACATCAAGGCCCCAGGGCTGTTTGCGGAGCCACCCTGAGCGCGCTCTGCGGTCCGCAGCATTGTAGCCTCCACCCACAAGATAACGGTAACAGCCCGCTACAGCAGTATGGCAACCAAAAATGTCTCCACGGATGGCCAAACATCCCCAGGGTATAAAATTATTCTTGTAAGAACTTCTGTTATGGAGAAACTAGCTGAGGTTTGGGACCAGAGCTGCACCGCTTGAGTGCAGGAATCTGCAAGTTACTAAGGCAGCCACAGACCAAATTCTGGCACCACTGTTTACACTTCCCTCCTCTTCTATAGCACCAAATTCTTACATCTCCCACTTGGTATGTTTAACTTTTATAACCAAGTACCAATTAAATAAACTTTTTGCATTTCAATTTCTCATATAAACAAGGTAATGGCAATAAATAACAGTCATAGAGTTGTTAGAAAAATTAAATAAGGTAATTCAGGTAATCTGCCACCATGCTGTTTCATGTTGCCATAGGCCCAAAGCAACAGAGACAATCAATCAAGGACTCAACTCATCAACTATGAGCCAGACAAACCTTTCCACTTTGTGTTTGTCTCTGGCATACTGTCACAATAATGGAAAGCTGAGTAAACATGGGATAGAAAGAGGTGAAGGCGTGTGACCTGGTAGACCACTGAAAGGACACTGCATTTTACTCAGAAAAAATAAAGTGGATTCCAAATATTTTTTGAGAAAGTAGTATAATTTTAATTTACATAGTCATAGACATTTTATTAAGAATCACAAATGCCATTATTAGCCAATGTTTATTGATGTTTATGTGTCCACAAAAAGCATGACACTCTTGAGTGTACTTCTACTGCTGGGGCATGAAGAAGTCAGTGGTTTCTCTCCTAAAGAATGATTTAAAAATTTTAACTGGAAAAATAATGGCAAAGACAATTAATTTAGGATAGTTGACATTGCCAAAAGCAGACATTAATTTAAAAGCACTTGAAACTGGCCAGCTACTGGAGTAGAGGAAGTGTGAGCAGATATCTGTGGCAGGAGACATGTCTGGAGCAACTCGTGTGCTTGTTCACCCAAGACATCATGATACACACACACACACACACACACACACACACACACACACACGGCCTTTGCCTTCTCTCCCATTTCAAATGCTTCATCTCTACCTGCAGACAGCTCAAAGCCTGCCCAGCATTCAGAAGGAAAGACACACAGATGTACCTAGTTACAATAAATGGTGATTTTCAGATACATCTGGGCTTCTCTAATAAACCATCTTGTTTCTTTAAAGGCAAGTATATTTTTAAAGTCAGAGTTTTTGTTAGATATCTCCATATGTGCTTAACACAAAAGGGTGAGCATAGACATTCTTTCAAAACATCTGGAGATTGCAGTAGATGCTATACTAATGGGATGCATTTTAACTCCAGACAAGATCATTTCTAGAAAATTGTTAAAAATAATAGTAATAGTAATAATAATTTTTACACATTTTCCTAAACAAGAAATAAATTTGTTGTTTCACACTATAGTGCCCAAGGGAGCCAAATGTGGTAGCTTGTGCCAGTAACTATACCACCCTGGAGGCGGACGCTTGTTATATTGAAAGTTTGAGGCCAGACTGGATTACCTAGTAACAGCTTATCTTTAAAAAAAAAAAAAAAGAAAGAAAGAAAGAAAGAAAAAAGGAAGACTGTCTTAAGGTTTAAGATGTGGTTCAGTGGGGCTGGGAATATGGCCTAGTGGCAAGAGTGCTTGCCTCGTATACATGAGGCCCTGGATTCGATTCCCCAGCACCACATATACAGAAAACAGCCAGAAGTGGGGCTGTGGCTCAAGTGGCAGAGTGCTAGCCTTGAGCAAAAAGAAGCCAGGGACAGTGCTCAGGCCCTGAGTCCAAGCCCCAGGACTGGCCAAAAAAAAAAAAAAAAAAAAAGATGTGGTTCAGTGGTAGAGTGCTTGCCTTCCCTGCATGAGGCCCTGCCTAGATGGATGATAGACAGATGATAGGTAGGTAGATAGATAGATAGATAGATGATAGATCATTTCTAAGGAAGTCCAGCCTGTGGTATTCTTAGGCACCAGAGCTCAAATTCATGAAAACCACACATGATTTTAATCTATCTGCTGGATTGCTTGTGTTACCTTTGCCTCTTAGGCCCTGAGATAACAGAATAAAGCGACCCACCTCTTAGTATATAACTCCTTAAAAATGAGAAAACGCTTTCTAAAATCTACTAACTTGAGTTACCCTTGACTTATTTAAGGGTATTGGTTTCTCTCATATGTGGAAATTAAATCTAAATTCTAAATATACATAAATATGTCATATAAATAAACATGTTTATGTATGCATATTACACATAAATAAATATGTACTATATAGTATATATGTAGTATGCACACACACACACACACACTAATAATATAGTCACATGGATCACGTGTCTTTCCCTAAGCCAGGCTCTAGCAAAGGATATGCGTCTGAATTGAGAGCCTCAACCACAGAATTTACAGCTGAGACTTTTAAGAACTGAGGGGAAGTGCCATTCTATCACATCTATAAGACTTCTCTTTTTTTATTTTATTACTTGGATATGGGGCTCGCAGTACTGGCTTGGAACTCAGGGCTTTATACTTGGTAGTTAGGAGCACTGCCCCTTGAGCCAAACATTCAGCCCTTTTCTTTTCCTTGGATTTCTAAGCCAGTGATTTTTTTTTTTTACCTGATAGGATTATTAGCATAAAGAAAACTACTAGGGGCTGGGAATGTGGCTTAGCGGTAGAGTGCTTGCCTAGCATGCATGAAGCCCTGGGTTCAATTCCTCAGTACCACATAAACAGAAAAGGCGGAAGCAGCACTGTGGCTCAAGAGGTAGAGGGCTAGCCTTGCGCAAAAGCTCAGGGATAGTGCCCAGGCCCTGAGTTCAAGTCCCAGGACTGGCAAAAAATTAAATTAAAAAAAAAAAGAAAACTACTAGTCACTCAAACATTTCCTGCACCTAAATAGAAAAACATAACACTTTGCACATTAAGAAATAAAAATCAGGGGCTGGGGATATGGCCTAGTGGCGAGAGAGCTTGCCTCGTATACATGAAGCCCTGGGTTTGATTCCCCAGCACCACATATACAGAAAACAGCCAGAAGTGGCGCTGTGGCTCAAGTGGCAGAGTGCTAGCCTTGAGCAAAAGGAAGCCAGGGACAGTGCTCAGGCCCTGAGTCCAAGGCCCAGGACTGGCCAAAAAAAAAAAAAAAAAAAGAAAGAAAGAAATAAAAATCAGGGCTGGGAATATGGCCTGGTGGCAAGAGTTCTTGCCTCGTATACATGAAGCCCTGGGTTTGATTCCTCAGCTCCACATATATAGAAAAGGCTGGAAGTGGCACTGGGGCTCAAGTGGTAGAGTGCTAGCCATGAGCAAAAAGAAGCCAGGGACAGTACTCAGGCCCTGAGTCCAAGCCCTAAGACTGGCAAAAAAAAAAAGAAAGAAAGAAAAATCAATATTGTACAAAGTCTCTTTCTTCAGGATTCTTCAGCTAGTGGTAGATTAGGATCAGTGCTATCAATGCCCATAAAAAATAGACTTCTATTGTCATTTTGGGAAAACATGCCATCAGACATTCATTCCAAGTGAGGCTATTTGTGCAAATAGACCTCCAGACCAGACTACCCCCAAGGGTGGAGCAGAATTTTTCTCCTCTTCACAGGGTCAGAGCACTGTCTGACTCCATCCACAAGCACAGCCATATTTCTTCTGGGGCAAACTGAACCTTTCAAGAGAGTACGTCAGGATGGTCTGCCATTTCTGGAAACTAACTGCATCTGGTTTGAATATTGAAACTTCTGATTTCCATGCCAGTCATCATATAAAGAAGTAGAAGCACAGAACTGATGACATCCTCATGCTTTATAAGGACAAGAAGATGTTAAAGAGAGCCAAAGACTTCACTGGAAGGCTTTGAAGGAGCAGGGTGCATGGGGCACGTTGGCATCCTCCTGCTGTGTTTTTGCTCACCAAGTGATGTATTTTTCCATTTAGCTTCTATCAGAATAGTTTTCCAAGGAGGTTTCATTTGACACATTTATATGTGTATACAATGTTCTTTGATCGGACTCAGCCCATCCATGCTTCTCCATCACACCTCTGCCCTCTTTCCCAAGCCAATCTTGACAGGCTTCATTGTTCTATTTTTTACTCTGTACATAAAGTAGTTTGACATATTTGCTCTCGACCACTGTCTCCGTTCATCCTCCCCACTCGGGTGAGTCAGGATCACAGACAGGACCTGTTGTACGTTCTTGTCATTTCTTTAGTGTATGCTAATTGTTCCAAAGGATTTCATTGTGGTGTTTCACACGCGCATAATCAGATTGATCCTCCCACCGACTTTCACTTTCCTATCCCTACTACACCAAGGTGAATTTTAAAGTGCTATTATATTTTCTCATTCTAAATCCATAAATGTCATATCTCAAAGGAGTTTTCTCTTTCCAATAGTATTTGAACTGTTTTCTGTTATAACTCTTTGAAACTTTCTTAGGAAGGCCAATAGACATTAGCAGGAAACTTCAATGGGCCAAAGCTATAAAAGTGCCTTTATTTCTAACACTGCTAAATCAAAGCAACTTTCTTGGGAAGATAAGTGTCTACTCCTGTTATCTTACCAGTAGATATTAGCCAAGAGGAGTTCAATGGTGCCCAGGACATTGCCAAATAGAAGATCAAAAGAACACTCAGTGTTCTTCTGAAAAATCGTGTTTTAAAGTTGCTCTCTGGGCACAATTTTTCTTTAACAGATGGAAGTAGAGAGCTGTCTTCACAGTTCATGTTTTATGCTGTTCTTCTACCAGCTTTTAAAATGGCTGCTGCTTTTAATTTTTAATTTAGTAGCTTTTATTATAGAGTAATGCTTGTTTCTTATACAAATACAATTTTTAAAACCACAAATTGTAAAAATAAAAACAGCTTAATTACAATTTCATCAACTCAATGGCAACTTCTATTAACTCCTTGGTTTACCTGTTTCCACATTTTTGTACTCTCCAAAAATATCTAACAATATATGTGGTATTTTGGATCAAAATAATTTTCACTTAGCAAGCATACTTCTAGAGCAACAGCATATGCAAGGCAGTATAATATTCTATTGCATAGACATTCATTTAACAACTTGTCATTTTTTCATATCTATGCTTTGATTTAGTATGTCCATTTTCTTATTAGAAGGCCATGAATAATATATACGCTTGCTCTTCAGCTTTTGTTCACCACCATGATTACCACGCCTGTCTGTGCTTCTTACCATGACTTCTCACAAGGCTTTCAGAATCAAGCGGTTTCTTGCCAAGAAACAAAAGCAAAATCGCCCTATTCCCCAGTGGATTTGGAAAACCGGTAACAAATGAGGTACAACGTCAAGAGAAGACACTGGCAGAGAACCAAGATGAGTTTGTAAGGAATTGCTCCAGATGCCCACATATCCATGCTCTACCAGGAGCCAGTCAAGCTGAAAAGTCATTACTGCCTCCACTGACAGTTGGGCATTTTTAAAACTGATTTTTCTTTGGTTACTTTAAGAATGGGCACAGTCACAGATATGTGAAACCTTACATTTAAAAAAAGAATATGGGGCTGGGGATATGGCCTAGTGGCAAGAGAGCTTGCCTCGTATACATGAGGCCCTGGGTTCGATTCCCCAGCACCACATATACAGAAAACGGCCAGAAGTGGCGCTGTGGCTCAAGCGGCAGAGTGCTAGCCTTGAGCAAAAGGAAGCCAGGGACAGTGCTCAGGCCCTGAGTCCAAGCCCCAGGACTGGCCAAAAAAAAAAAAAAAAAAAAAGAATATGTACACAAGTAATTGTCTCCCTTTCTACTTTCTAAGGACATCTTGTCTCTTCAGTAAAGACATTTACACATTTATGTTCATTACTGCACAATTTATCACCATAGCCAAACTATGGAAATGGCTAAAGTGTTCTATAATTGGATCCAGAAAAATGTGATAGAGAAAGCAAGAATGAAACTTTACTCATTCATCAAGAAGAATACTATTATGTCATTTGCAGGGAAATAGATCTGGAAAAGTCATGTTAAATGAAATAAATTAGACTCAGAGAGACAATGGGTGTGTATTTCTCTTATGTGGAAGTTAGAACTAATTACATGTATATATATAAATGTGCGTGGTTATATGCATATGTACACAAATAAAATGTGGTTTACACAGGGGAAGATTCCACAGGTGAAGAGCTGGACCAACTCCTTTGAACAAACTTACAGCTAGCAAAATGAAGCTGAAGCCTGTGTTGTTATAGTAAGGGAGGTCAAGGGGAGGAGCAAATCATCAAAATATTCGATGTAGATATGTGAAAATGGAACCCCATAACTTGAGCAGGTGGGTAGGTTGGGAGAGAGATAGGGAGAATAATGGGAAAGATAACGTTAATCTCACAAACGGACATGTTGAATTGAACCCCCTTAAAGACGATGAGTTCAGGCAGCCTGCTTAAGAAGACAGATTTGAGTGATCCCAGGGAAGGCAATCACAATGGCAGCCAGACAGAGCCAGGACAGCTACTAAAGGATAATGAGAGAGAGAGAGAGAGAGAGAGAGAGAGAGAGAGAGAGAGAGAGAGAGAGAGAGAGAGAGAGAGAGAGTGAAATCAAAGTATTAATTTTAGTATATCAAAATTTGACAATTCTTCTAGAAAAAGGTAATTCTTTTCTGAAGTGGAACCCCTAGGCAAGCCAACAGAACATGTCCACGAGGAGCTGTGGGATCAGCAGGTGGAAGGGAGACAGGTGTGTGCTCAGGTCTGACATGGGTTAGTATCCATGCCAGGGCTGAATTGGAGAAGCGGGACCTCGGTGATGATGAGACACTAAAAAGCTTGCAATTTATGAGTTTGCATTTCGAATTCCTGAGAACCTTTTCAGGAAAAGTCACTCGCAGCTACCTCAAGGAAGATCCTTGAAGCCCACAGACCTGGCAGCTTCTGCAGGCGCTCGTGTTGCTGGAGGGGCCACCAGGCCAGCACTCAGAACTAAAGCCAGCTGCAAAGCTAGGGAAAATCAGAAAAAAACAAGACCCCATGGAGACCAACAGGAGCCCCCCAAAGCAGCCAAACCATGAGGCCATGCCAGACAAGGCCACCGTCCTCCCTGTGGTGCTGGTAACATGGCTGCCTGCATCTGCTACTGAGAGCACAACAGCCAAGGACTGGAAGAAGCTGAGAACAGAGATGTAGCAGATGCACACGCAACTTGGCCACTGCTGCTACGAACCAGATACCAGGGGCCTTAGCTCACAGTTGCTGACCACAGAGATGCAGACACGGTAGACACTGGCCAAATGGACATGGACGAGGTAAACGCAAACCAGGGTCCCCTGGGGTTTCACTTCAACCTTCTGAGAATCTTTGTAGCTGCTTTCTCTGCTTTCTAAAATATACATGCACACACACACACACACACACGCACACACACACACACACACACACTTCTCTTGCCAGGCCTGGCCTAGATGCTTGTGAAGAAATGAGCTTCTGGCACAGATTTCTTTGACATACACAATTGCTTTTATCTGTGGAAATTTTTATTGTGTCTCCTATCATCTCCTTATGATCCCCAAATCAAGAGGGTTTCTCAAACTTTGGTATATACATGGCTTAGGCACGTTCCTAAAACGCAGATTCTACCTCAGTGGTTTGAAGATGGCTTCTGGGGTGTTCTGCTTTGTGTAGAGGATCCGTCCTCACAAGTGAAAACAGAGGCAGTCCTGACCTTGGGTTCATCTGTTCCCAGAGGGGCCTAACCTGCCTGCATTGGTGGGCCAAGCGAGGGCAAGGGCCTTTTGGCCCTGCAGCCTCTGAATGCTCAATTTCTCTATGTCCTGACATACTGAAATCTCATGGAACATCATATTTTCAGGGGTACAGATTAGTTCTGGTATAATAGCAACACAATTTAAGAATTGAATTTGAATAATCATTAGCTTAATTATAAGATTATTCTCATATTTTTAAATAAAGAAAAATAAATATGACACTCATCAGTATCTGAACTACATTGTAAAAATGTTGTGGAATAACACATTAAGAACATATGATTGTTTATAATTCTATTAGTGATCTTTGTCTAGTCAATAACAACAAATTTTCCTCTGCTTATTTTTAATAGATAGGTGAATTTTCATTGAACCATAGGACTAATCACTAGTGTTCTTTGGAATTTTAGATCTGTATCATTATTCTCTTCTATTCAACAAATATTCATGGAATAATAAATATGTTAAGGATTCAATGCATTAGGATACAAGAGGATTAACTCACAGTGTCTATATCCAAGAGATTTGCTTTCTATTAGAAATAAAATGACTTACTGTAAAGATGCCCATAAAAAATACATAGGTGCAGGAGCTCAAGAAAAAATATCTCCACTTGGAATGATCAGGAAAGAATTAGTCATAGAAATGGATCTTCAAGGGTTGGAAAGAATTTCTTTTATCATTATTAGAAAGGAAAGCATTTTTCTGTGACACAAGACCTGGTGTGTAGACCAAGACCTAGAGGTAGACATAAACAAGATGTTTGAGTCCACATTTGCATGAGGAGGCAGAGTCACTATGAATGTTATGGGATAATTGGCCTAGATACTCGGGCTTCACAATTGTGGTAGAGCTGGAAAAATGATCAACCATAGAGTGGGAGTTGGAAAGTCAGAAAAGACACCTACCAGGTCCTCTGAGAGCCCATAAGCAGATGGAACTAGAGGAACAACTTAGAGGGAGGCTTGTCAGAAACTAGCTCCTCCGGGGTGCTGACACAGCTGTAAGGACACAGCCAGCTACCTGGAGATCAGCCAAGAGCTGGTGCTGGGCAGCAGGGCCAGAAGCTGATAGGAGATGGACACAATGCTGAGGAGAGCCAGGACAAGTGGAGCCTGCGGTCCACTCCACATGGGCTCATCACAGGGCTGACTTTGTCCACTCTCACAGAAATAAGGGCCATTGTTTCATCACGACTTCCCTCCCTCAGCAGTTGGTGGGTCACACAGACAGGCTTATCTTGGGGAATATAATCCCCTGCTTAATAGACTAGACATGCATATGCCAACACATACAGGGTCTAGATTAAACCAAGACTGGAAATCAAGTTGATTAAGGATATCAATAAAACAAAGTATAGACCATGATTTTCTTGGAGTGAAATTGTATTATTGACAAATAATTCATTATCAAGGGGGCAATCATTATGAATGACAAGAGAGAGATGCTAGAAGCTTATTTTTGCAAGTTCAAGTTGAAAAGCCTGAGAGAGATCCAAAACTATCAGCACAAGAAATTATCCCATAAAATGTCTTAGCCCCTGTGGCTACAGAATGGATTTAAGAGAGAACTCCACACACAGAGCCTGCCAGCTCTTAAGGCAAGCTTGTTGCACTGGTGGACCTGCAAACAGGTCCAGGTATATGAAGGTATCCATCGCCAAAGATGCTAAGCAGTATGGTCCGTCAACTGTCAGCCAATTGATGAGCATTTCCATCCAGAGCTGGAGACAATGAGGACGATGGGCAGACTTTACATAAGGTACCCAGCCCCTCTGCTTCTCTTTCAGCAACCAACTATAACATGTGCTGTCGTTCCTCATGGACAAGGCGCCTACAATGCTGCTGAAGAAGTTCATATCTTAAAGGTGCCTCGGGAGCTCGGCTGGCAGCCTGATCTACTAGCAGGAGGCAGAATGGAGGGAATGAAGGCAGCAAAACAAAAGTCTTAGCAGCAGCTCTGAGTTTCAGCTTTCATGAATTCATAATACATATGTGGCTTCGTGGTTGATTTTTTTTCCATTTTCTAATTCAGAAATGGCTCTGAAAATGCACCCACATCGTGAAGACTACAGCTTCATCATTTTTTGGAAATTCAAATATAAATAACTTCAAGTACATTTAAAATCCATTAGCATAATTCCACTATTTCTTCTCTGAGGGACCTATGAGGGCTATTTCCAACCCAGATTCAACAAGTACAAATACTTTTTTGTATGTGTGCTAGTATTGGCTTGAACATGGGGTCGCATGTTCTTGCTTGTCTTTTTTGCTCGAGGCTGGTGATATACCACTTGAGCCACACCTCCACATCCAGTTTTCTGCTGGATAATTGGAGATTAGAGTCGCGTGGATTTTTCTGCTTTGGCTGGCTTCAATCTGCAATCCTAAATTCTCACCCTCATGATTAGCTAGGATTGCAGGCACTCCAGAAACAATAACAAATAATTGAATGGTTGTGAAATTACAGTTCAAACTTTCTAAACTATATTCTGTGTACAAGTGCATGCTTTGATAGTGACTACCAAGAAAATAGAGATCATCATCCAAAAATATTATTCAAGAATTGATAACAGCCACTGAAAATGTAATATCTAGTGCTAAGTTGTCATCTTCATGGAAACAAGTACCAGTCTCTCATTAAAAACCTGATTTTGGAGGTGGGTGCTGGTGGCTCATGCTTGTAATCCTAGCTACTCACGAAGCTGAGACTGAGGATCATGGCTCAAAGCCAGCCCTGGCAGGAAAGTCTTTGAGACTTCTACCTCTAATAAATCACCAAAAACAGCCAGAAGTGGATTGGAGCTGTAGCTCAAGTGATAGAGAACTAGCGTTGAGCAAAAGAAGCTCAGGGACAGTGCCTAAGCCCTGAGTTAAAGCCCCGAGACTGGACACACACACACACATACACACACACACACACACACACACACACACACACACACACACACACACACAAGCTAATTTAGGGAAATCAGGGGAGATTGTGGAAAAATGACCAGATGACCAACAGGGCTCTCTCTGAAGATGCTGAGTTTTAGGGTCCCACCAAATTGTTCGTGCCTAGAGATTCACACCAAGTAAGCTATAATTCTACAAATTTTATACCAAACAAGAAGACAGATTTAAGCACCCACTGGTGGTGCTGACAACAGTGGCAGCAGTGGTGGTGGCCAGACAAACTGAAGACAAATAAACAAAATACAATACCAAGGAATTAACTTAAACAAAGAGGTGAAGGACCTCTATAAGGAAAACTTTTTTAAAAATCTGAAAAATGAAAGTGAAGCAGACTTAAGGAAGTAGAAAATCCTTCTATACTCCTGGATTGGGAGAATTAACATCATGAACATGGCCATATTGCCAAAAGCTATCTACAAACTCAATGCAACACCCATCAAAATGTTGTTGGGACAACATTCTTTAATGAAATAGAAGAAGCAACCCAAATATTCATATGTAATAATAGAATACCATGAATAGCAAAAAAAATCCTTAGCAGGAAGAACAATGCTGGAGGAATATCAATACCAAACTTCAAACTCTATTATAAAGCCATAGTTATAAAAACAGCTTGGCACTGGCACATAAACAGGCCTGAAGACCAAAGGAATAGAATTGAAGACACAGAAAATGATCCCACAGGCCTATGTCCACTTAATCTTTGATGAAGGAGCTAAAAACACAGGAAAGAAGAAAAACAGCCTCTTCAACAAATGGTGCTGCCAGAATTGGCTATACAATTGTAAAAAACTGAAGTTAGGTCCTTATTTATTACCCTGCACCAGAGTCAATTCCAAGTGGATCAAAAACCTCAATTTAAGATCAGATAATCTGAAAATATTACAGGAAAGGATAGGGAAACACTACAATTCCTTGGCACAGGTCAAAACTTCCAAAGCAAAGATGCAAGAACACACAACAAAAAATCAAAGAAAGGTTGGATAAATGGAATTGCATTAGACTTCAGAGCTTCTGCATGGCAAAGGACATAGCTAGAAAGATAAATAGAAAGCCCAGGGCTGGGAATATGGCCTGGAGGCAAGAGTGCTTCCCTTGTATACATGAAACCCTGGGTTCGATTCCTCAGCACCACATATATAGAAAACGGCCAGAAGTGGCACTGTGGCTCAAGTGGCAGAGTGCTTGAGCAAAAAGAAGCCAGGGACAGTGCACAGGCCCTGAGTTCAAGGCCCAAGACTGGCCAAACAAAAATGAACAAATAAAAAAAAAAAGCCCACAGATTGGGAGAAGATCTTCACTGGCCATACAACACACAGGGACCTCATAGCTAAAATATACCCAGAGCTCAAAAAAAATTAAACCTCCCCAAAACAAATCCTCAAAGAAACAACAACCCCATTTATAAGTGGGATAAAGAAGATTTCTCTGAATAAGAAGTAAGAATAGTCATAGACACGTGAAGAAATGCTCAACATTTCCAGCCATAAAAGAAATCCAAATCAAAACAACACTGAGATTCCACCTCACTCCAGTTAGAATGGCCATTATCAAGAAAACTAATAACAGATGCAGGGATTAAAAAAAAAAACTTTTTAAATCTCTTTTTATTTAACTTTATTATCTTAAATTTTAACTCCCAAGTCTGTGTTCAAAGTCTAAGTTGAAAAGTTTTCTAACATGCACAACATATAAAGGCATTGAGAAATTCATTGGACTGCAATATGCGTCAGCAAAACTTTTTTCATGTGTTAAAACTTTTCCATATGGAATGGATCAGGAAAATGTGGTACATATCCACAATGGAATTTTATGCCTCTACCAGAAAGAATGACATTGCCCCATTCGTAAGGAAATGGAAGAACTTGGAAAAAATTATACTAAGTAAAGTGAGCCAGACCCAAAGAAACATGGACTCTGTGGTCTCCCTCATAGGGAATAATTAGCACAGGTTTAGGCTAGTCACAGCAGAGGATCACAAGAGCCCAATAGCTATGCCCTTATGAACACATAAGATGATGCTAAGTCAAATGAACTCCAAGTTATGCAAATGACTGTTATATCACAGTTGTAATTACTTTCAACATGCCATGTGAAACTGTAGCTTCTATTGTTGATGATCCTCTTGTAACCCCTTCCTGTGGTTGTACCTGCACTACCACTGTATCTTATCTGGGTACATTGGAAACCATGTATACTGGTATTAGAACTAGGAAAGTGAAAGGAAATATCAAAATCGAGAGACACAGGATAAAAAGACAAACGACTACAAAAGCAATACTTGAAAAACTGTTGAGTGTAAATGAACTGAACAACTCATGGGAGGAGAAGGAAAGAGGGGAGGGGGGAGGGGGGAATGAGAGAGGAGGTAACAAACAGTACAAGAAATGTATCCAATGCCTAATGTATGAAACTGTAACCTCTCTGTACATCAGTTTGAAAATAAAAATTAAAAAAAAAACTTTTCCATACATAGCATGAAAAGCTATTTTTCCTTTCAAATATATAAAATATTATAAGTCATAATATTAACTTTGAATAAATCACACAGCACTAAGATAGGTATAACATATAAGTTTCTTTTTAAAAGAACCTTCTATCAAACATTACTACTGTGAACAAAGAAGTAATTAAACAATATGTTAATTTCTGTATTACTGACAAATTTGTAAATAATGCATCATCCTGTTGAAGATTAGCAACTGGGAAATGGCAAGGTTATCAGAAAGTACATTAAAGCTTTTTATTTTATTGTAGATATGATAATAATATGTGAACAAAAGTCTTAGCACGGCAGTAATGGCACTGGCCAAAGCAGCCAGACATACACTGAAAGAACTAGCAAAAGAACCACTAGTAAATGGAGGCAAAATATCATGATCCTTATCAAAGCTTTTTCTCTAGTAGATTTTATACTATCATAAAGGAAAATGAATGCAAATTTCTCATGAATTGCAGACACACTGTACATTCCCATAAGAGATGGAAGAAGCTATTGCTCCTTGTTTAATGAAGCTATTGCTTCATAGTTTGCTTGAAATTGTAGGGGAATCATTCCACTCTTTCTCCTGCATTATACTATTCAAAGAGATAGCATGCTTTCACTATAAAAAAGATTATGAACAAAAGAAATCCTACCCCCAGGGGTATGTATTACTCACACCACTTTAAAGTAACTTTGGCAGTAAGTCATAAACCTGGAAGGAAGTGGGGACAGTGATGCCTTGCAATTTAATTTACTTTGGTTTGATGCATAATTCCCCATCAGAGAAGTAAAATCAACAAAAGTATTTTAAGGAAAAATCTTGCAACTTGACATTTAAACACTTGGGCTCCTTGACACAGGTAGAAACTTTCTTAGTAAAGGCCCAGAAACAAAACTAATCAAAGATTGGACAAATGGGATTGCATGAAACTGCAGAACTCCTGCCTGGCAAAGGACATAGCAAGCAAGATAAACAGAAAGCCCTCAGATTGGGAGAAGATCTTCACTGGCCATACAATAGACAAGGGCCTCATAGCTAAAATACACTCAGAACTAAAAAAAAAAAAAAAAAAAAAAAAAAAAATCCTCAGAGAAGCACCTGCCCCCTTAATAAATGGGCTAAGGCTTAAAGAGAGACTTCCCTGAAGAAATGAGAATGGCCAAGAGGCACATGAGGAAGTGGCCATAAAAGAAATGCAAATCTAAACAACATTGAGATTCCACCATTAACAAGAAAACTAATAACAATACTTGCTGTTGGGGATGTGGCCAAAAGGAGACCCTACTATACTGTTGGTGGGAGTGTAAACTTGTTCAACCACTCCGGAAAGCAGTATGGAGGTTCCTCAAAAGTTTAAACATAGAGCTCCCCTATGATCCAACAACTCCACTGCTGGGCATCTACCCAAAACAAGGCAATACCAAAGCTATCAGCATACCAAGTGCATTGCAGCACTGTTTACCATAGCTGAAATATGGAACCAACCCAGATGCCCCTCGGTAGATGAATGGATCAAGAAATTGTCGTATACGTACACAGTGGAATTCTATGCTTCCCTCAGAAAGAATGACATTGCCACATTTGTATGCAAATAGAAAGTCTTGGGGAAAAAATCATATTAAGTGAAATGAGAGAGATCCCAAGAAACATGGACTCTATGGTCTCCCTCACTGGTAATAATTAGTATATGTCTATGATAGTCCTAGCAAATGATCACAGTAGCTATGTATATATGATCACATAAGGTGACGCTAAATGAAATGAACTCCAAGTTATGGAAACAAATGGTTTATCATGGTTGTTGTTATTTCTAATGCACAATGTGAATTATGTCTTTTTTCTTTTATCTTCCCCATGGTTTAGCCCCTGTTGTCACTGTATTTGATTTTGGTACCCTGGGTTTTGTATATATGTTTGTCTGAATCAGGAACAGGAAGGGAAACATCAAAAGGGTGAGATAAAGTATAAAAGGCAAACCAATTCAACAGCAATACTTAGAAGACAATATGCATTAAACCAACTGGACAACTGGTGGCGGGGGGGTGGGTATTAGGAGAAGAGAGCATGAGAGACAATTGAGGGAGGAAGTAACAAGTTTGACAAGAAATATACTCACTACCGTATGTATGTAACTTAACCCTTCTGTACATCACCTTGACAGTAAAAATTAAAATTAAAAAAGAAATAATACTAAAATTGAAGGTATTGAGATGGCAAACTACAGATTTGACTAATTAAAGTGAATAATGTATGCACACAATGAAGGGGAGGCCTAATAAACACTGTCAGATATATACCTAGGGATGAATAGAACAGCAATGACATAGAGGGAAAAAAAAAGAGAGAAGCTTAAAACAAAAGGGAAAAGAGGAAAAAATAAGGAAAAAAGTAGAAAAATTGTAAAATATTGCAATTAGAAAAAAAAATCTTCACATTATTTGGGTGATGTCCAGTCTTCTCATGGAGCTTCTGGTTTACTTGGGGTGGTCAGTTTTCCCGTGGCTTGGTTGGTTTCTCAAATCAGTTTGTTTGAGCAGGCAGAAATAGCTCTGCCTTATAGACAGGCCCTCCTCCCAGACTAGTTTAGTGGGGGGCAGTCTGGTTTGTGTGTTACACAGGAGGGAGGGGGCTGTTTCCTATAGCTTGGAGTCTCTTTCAGGGAGCCTGAGTGGGGGTGGGGTTGTGGCCTGTCTGGAATCAGTGGCTTTTCTCACATGGGCTAGCTACTAGACACTCTTTTGACGCCGCCTGCAGCCTTTCTCTGCTTTTAGGACCTATCCAGTTTTTTTATAAACTCCCGCAGCTGGCTGAGCTATAGTTCTGCAGAGGGGCCGGCAGCCTCTGTCTGTGTTTAGCCAAAGCAAAAAGCTGTCTCACCCTGGGATGTCCCACCTGGGTGGGGCAGCCTTCCCTTGGGCGGAGCTGCCTTCCACTGCTTACCTTCCTACACATGGCTCCTACATAGCTGGATGACAGGCACACCACACCACACCCAACTTTTGTTAGTTGAAATGGATTTCAGGAACTTTTGGCCCAAGTTAGGTTTGAACTGTGATCCTCCCCGTTTCTACTTCCCTAGTACCTGGGATTATAGGTGTGAGCCACCGCACCTAGTACACAACATAGTAATTCCTTAATTTAGTTTTTTGTATGTCAAGCTACCATACACATTGCTTACAGATTGATTTGGCTGTTGCTTTCAGAAATAAATTGCCTTAATTTTAAATAAAGCATTGCTCTAGAAAATTAATTTTTTTGCCAAGTTATCATTGCATGACATGCTATCTTTATGGGAATAACAGATGACCAGTGAGATGGAAAGGGTAGGAGTGGATGTCATCCAGGAGATTTCAAGTGTGAAATTACAGTAGATGTCAGCGTGCAGAAGGAAAACCACATGCTATAAATTAAAGTAGGTGACCTCTACCTATCCTACTTATATCTTCTTTTTCAGAATAATTCCAATGTGGAATTGGGATTTCTGTATTTTTATTACTCCAAACTTCTAGAGTTCAGGGAGGAGAAAAATGTAAAGATAGAACTCAATATTTAAAAACAAAAGGAGTTTGTTTTATCAAACTTATGTTATAGTTGACATCAATTAGTAATGAACATAACAGCCAACCTTGTTGGAGTGTAACAGTAATCCCACTACACAGCTGGCTGAGGCAGAAGGATCACAAGTTCAAGGCCAGCCTAGGCTACATCCCTGTCTCAAGAAAAAAAAAAAAAGGTAATGTGCTTAAACTGAGAGCAACAAGAAATCTGAGTACATAGACCCTGAACTCCCCAGGGCCTATCGCTCCCGATCACCTGACATGTGGATGCTGGTGCATCTGTATATTAATATCTCATGCAACCACACTCCTCTATCTTTCTACCTTGAGATCCTTTGCGTTTTGTTTTCCTCTTATGTGCACAAGGTGGCCACTCCACCTCCACACATCCATGTTGCAGGGAAGAACAAAAGGGGAGAAAAAGAAGTGATAACAAAGGCATTTTGAGAGACATCAGAAGTTCCTACCATACTGCTGCTCAGAACAATATCACTTTGCTGCCCACAGTTGCAAAGGAGGCTGAGAGAAGAGGAATGCATTTTAGCTAGGCACATTTTCCCTACTTAAAATAGCAGTTGAGTTGCTTACCGTCCAGGGAGAGAATTGTTGCCATGCTGTACCATTTCCTGCCACAGTGGCAGCCCACACGCCACTCAGCGCGTTGGCCTTTTCACATCATCTCGGCTCAAGTATGAATCACAAGCTCCACATCTCAGTCGTCCTTCAACATTTCATCTTCCTGTTGAGTTACAGGATGTTCTGAAAACATGCCCTCCCGCTCTACTGCCCAGAGGACCCTCAGCTGGGCCTTTCCTTAAGCCTTAAAAGAATTACTGACAATTCACATACATAAAATGCCTATCTGACCGAGGGCCAGTCCCTGGACCTGTCCCCTGACCCTGTACCACACCTTATAACACCAAATCCATACAGTGCACGCTAAGCAGCTGCTCCTTTCCCCCAAAAGTATGCATGCTCCGGACCCTAACAGGAATTTATGGAATGTTTGCCAATGGGTGCATAAACGAATGAGCAGAAGCAGCTACTGCATTCAGTAAAGAAGTAGGCATGAGGCCTATGTTCCAAAAGGAGGTTGAACAATTAGGTAAAGGGGAAAAAAATTGAAGACCTCTGATGGTGAAAGGAAGAGGTGAAAAATGACTCTTTACTGGTGACGTAGTATCATATATTTTAAAAAGGCAAGCCCTAGAGCTGGGTGTTGGAATCTCTAGCCATTCAGGAGACTGAGACCTGGAGGATCAGAATTTAAAACCACGAAGGGAAGAGAAGTTTGTCAATCCATCTCTAATATAATATAATATATAATGTAATGTATTATATATAATATAATGTATAATACACTACATATTGTGCAATATAATTTATTATATAATATTACATATTCATTTATATTTTTGACAGATGATATGATAGATGATATGGTATGACACTATGTATATATGTATAGATTCCAAACATATAAATTACCAACTGGGCCACAAACTCTGATTGTGCAGGTGTACAATTCAAATCCCTAAGGATACCTCTTCTTCACAATTCTGTTGTTAGAACAAAGAATTTACAGTCACCCAACCTAAAATGATAATACATGCACAATACGCAGTTCTTTGGTGAGTAGTCTCATGACTGGATTTTGGCAGCTCCTGAGCTTGTGACCCCTCAGGTAGCTCTGATCCAGGGCACCATAGACAGGGGACAATTAGTGTTTCCTTTGATGATAATGGATATTAACAGTGTAGTCTAGCATGCATGTTATATGTTCAAGTTTTTCTACTATAAATGCAATGTGTATGTTTCTGAAAAACATCCCACAGTGAAATGTGTATTAAAACTAAAGTTTATGATAAAGATAGGACTAGAAACAGGTAGTGCAAAACTTAGGCAGTTTTCTACGTGTACAATTATTTTTCAATGAAAAACACCATATTCTTCAAACATGACAAATACTTTGTTATTAAATAAATGACAATTTATGTATAGTATTTCTTCTTCTCAATCATGTAAAAAAAAGAAGGTAAAAGGCAAGAGTGAGCATTGCCTTTAAAACTATGGAAGTTGCTGGTCAACTGGTATAATAATTGTGGAGCAAGCATAGGGCCCTGAGTTCAATCCCCAGTACCAAAGAAGGAGGAGAGGTAGAGGGGAGAAAAGGGAAGGGGATACAAGGGGAGGAGACAGGGAAGAGGTGTGATGGTGAGGAGAAAGGAGACAGGAGAGTGAGAGGGGAAGAAGGAAGAGGAAAAGGAGAAGGGGGGTATGGAGGGGAAGGAGAATAGAGGAAGATGAGGAAGGAGAGAGGAGAGGAATATGAAGGAGAAAGAGGGAGGAAGACAGGGAGGGAGAGGAAGCAAAAGAGGAAGAAAAGGATGAGGAGGAAAAAGTAGAGAGATGGCATATACCCAGATCAGGAGGAACCATGCACATAGTCACTTCAAGGCAGCTCAAAGTATGCCAAGGAGAAGATCAGGCAGGGTATCAAGCAGCATTGTTGCAGCCTGCATTACCTGAAGCTAAATATACTTTATATCCACTTAAGGTACTTGAGGTGCGAACTGTGACCATCTTACTTGAAAATCTTATAGGAACCAACAAAGTTTCTACATTGTATGGCAGTGTCTGTCCCTGGTCACAAAGAAACCAGCCAGCATTATGCAAATCGAGTTGAAGCTGAATCAAATGTATTATCCTTCTCTTAATGTGCAGAAGCAGGTACAGAAAGATGAAGAAAGATACTGAAGATTAACAACCCAAAAGCACTGGAATCCAATCTGAATCATTTAGGCTCTCGTCAATGATTTCAAGATTGAAATCTTCCCTTATATCAAAGCAGCATGCAGTAAGTGATAGAATGACTCAGGCTTATCATATACTGCAGACTGATTTAATACACGTGTGCGCACACACATGAGCACATACACACACAAACACCATCACCATCACTGTCCTTTCCCAGTTTACTGTGCACTGGGCTCTGTCATTTTGCACTCTCCAGCTTCCAATCATCAAGACTGAGACAGGTCAAGAGGCTGGGGCCCCCTCTCTCTGAAGCTTATTCTGACTTCCACACCCTCAGATTGGACTGTTAGGCCCAAGGGCCAGGTGAGATCATACTGGCTCCGTGACACTGTATAGTAGTTGTATATTTCTCTTAAGTTGTATCAGTTGTTAGGAAACCTCAAAGTGTCTGCAGACCTGAGTGAATCTGCAAAAGCAGAATCAGAAGAACAAACATTTTTGCCACTGCAAATTTATTTGAGTAAACTTAGTAGCTTTCTACTTCTCTAGGGAGGTGAAACAGTACAGGCCCTTTTCTTTCCAGCATATGTGAAAAGCCCAGCAGGCCTGGGAGCCTAATTCTCCAGTTCACTTGCTGACAGTGCAGTTAATTTCTGTTTCTGCCCTATCCCCCACTCTTTCTAAGAACTGCTTTAAATATATTATTTTTTATTTGTTCTTTTCTTTTTCTTCTTCCTCAGGTGGAGTCACCAGGCTGTTCAAACCCATGAACCTAGTGATCTTCCAATATCAGCTTCCTGACTAGCTAGTGTGTAGGCAGGTGCCATCATCCCGGCCAGCTGTGTGTATGAGTGTGTACATGGATAGATGGATGGATGGATGGATGGATGGATGGATGAATGGATGGATGGGTGGATAGATGATAGATGGATAGGTGACAGATAGATTAGACAGATGTTTGCATTTTTATTAGTTTATATTAATTGTACTAAACAATGTGTTTCATTATACCATTTCCATACATGTGTAAAATGCCCCTCACTACTCTCTCCTTTCCCCTTACTCCTCCTTCTGGTCTCCTTTTTTCTTCCCAAATAGTCCCCTTCTACTTTCACATCTTCATTTTAAAAATCTAGATTCTGCACATGAAAAAAAAAACATGTGGTTGTTGTTTGTTTTTTTTTACTGTATCTGACTTAGTTCATTTAACATAATAAATGCTAGGCCCCATTCATTTTCTTGCAAATGACATGCTTTCATTTTTGTTTATAATGACCAATACCCTATTGTCCATACATATTACATTTTTAATCAGCACCTACGCTGATTCCATAACTTGACTTTTGAACTAGCCATTATCAAAGTTCCAAGGCACACATCATGTCCAGATATTTAATGCTATGTAAAAAAAAAAGCATTATTTAATAAAACATACAACTTTATGAAGAATTTAGAGTATCTCAGAATGTGTAGTAGAAACTGAAAATGTAACATTCAGTTCAAACCTTCAAAGAGTTCATAATCTAAAAGTGATACCAGACAAGCAGAAATTTAGGTACACCATGAAGTACTCCAATAGAGACATGTTCAGAGTATAGAAGCCAAGAGCGGGAGGACCAGAGTGGGCCCGGAAGAATGTGGGTGCCTGGGGAGTTGTTGGAGAGAAATGTTCACCTTTTTTTTTCATCAGTCGTGGGGCTTGAACTCTGCACCTGGGCGCTGTCCCTGAGCTCTTCGGCTCAAGGCTAGTGCTCTACCACTGGAGCCACAGCGCCACTTCTAGTTTTTCTGGTGGTTTATTGGAGATGTGTCTCATGGACTTTCCTGCCTGGGCTGGCTTTGAACTGCAATCCACAGATCTCAGCCTCCTGGGTGGCTAGGATTGCAGGTGGGAGAGAATCCCTGGGTCTCTACTGCAAATAGAGTTCACTTTGACTGGCAGGCATTGTCAGTGTTCCAATCTGACTCTCACAAAGAAGCAGACCCATTGACTTAAGTGACGGCAGTTATTGGTGAAATCAGAGGTCTAAATGAAAGCCAGGAGTAAGGGTAAAGAGCCAACCTGTGCATAGAGCAGGAAATAACTTGCTGTGTTTAATCATTCCATTGAGTTTTTTCAAAGAAGAATATTAAACAAGACTTAAGTTGTTAACTGGCATTCATGAATGACAGGTGTCTGTCTATGGAGTTAAATGTGTGACTATTTGTTGGTAGTCAGCAGTCTCCTAATTCTGGGGTTAGGGTGAGGTTTCAGCAATAGCACCCAGAAGAAGCCTGCAAAAAAGAAAATCTCGAATAAAGAGAGAGAGAATTATTTTATATAGATATTCTGTAGCTTGTAGGTCTCTGACAAATTAACATGAGATGTCAGTCATCAATCCCATGTGTTAATATCTGAGTTAATGTGGAATTGTATTACTAAAGTGTATGATAACTAACTCATGGGGAGAGAAGGAAAGGGGGAGAGGGGAGGTGGGAATGGGGGAGGAGGTAACAAACAGTACAAGAAATGTATCCAATGCCTAATGTATGAAACTGTAACCTCTCTATACATCACTTTGACAATAAAAAAATAATAAATAAACTATGATAGGAGCATGGCTGAGGATACTTCTGTATGTGATCGGGGCTGAGATTAGCTACATGGTAGGTTTGCCTTTGGTAGGTCATTATGTATGCTGGGATTAGCTACATGGTAGGCTTGCCTTTCCTAGGTCATTCTATATGCTGAGATTAGCTACATGGTAGGCTTGCCTTTGGCAGGTCATTGTGTATGCTGAGATTACACGGTAGGTTTGCCTTTGGCAGGTCATTATGTATTGTCCTTTTGGCACAGGCTAACTGGAGCATGAAGACATAAGCTTAAATCGGTGCTACAGTAAACCAAACCAGTGGGGGGCAATACAAAAGTGACAGATGTTATTAAGGCCGCTGTGTGAGTTAAGACTAATGAGGCAGCGCTAAGTGTCTAAGTAGCTGACCAGCTGTAATGCTGCCTGTTAATCACACTATTAGAGCTGAATAAACCAGCTAATAGTTTTAATAGTTTCCAGCCAGGGGATAAGTGTGACAGACGCTCCTCGTGATAGAAAGTGGACCAGAGATAATTTCATTGTAAGTCTGCTTCTGCTCATAGCAGAAAGCGGTATCTAGATTTCTTTTTTTTTTTTTTTTTTTTGGCCAGTCCTGGGCTTTGGACTCAGGGCCTGAGCACTGTCCCTGGCTTCTTCCCGCTCAAGGCTAGCACTCTGCCACTTGAGCCACAGCGCCGCTTCTGGCCGTTTTCTGTATATGTGGTGCTGGGGAACCGAACCTAGGGCCTCATGTATCCGAGGCAGGCACTCTTGCCACTAGGCTATATCCCCAGCCCCTCTAGATTTCTTAATAACTGTTTTCCATACATGAGTGAGGAAACAACCCCAGTAAATTTGTTGAGCCAATCAATGAGAAAGATTTTTTACAAGGGGCTATGGGTATTTTTTGATATTATGAATTACTATTATTTGTTTTAGTATAAGTTACACTAGTCACATAACTTGATTATTGATTAGATGATTTGGGGGTATGAAATAGGGCGTTTTGGAAATAAATAATTAAAATAATAATAGCCTCATTGGTTTTTTAAGCAGCTACATGACTTTTAGTCTATGGTGCTCTTTGGTGATAAATTGAAGAATGGTTTTGTTTTCATTTTTTTGGTTGGTGTCATGGGGCTTGAACTCAGGACCTCAGTGCCGTGTCTGAGCCTTTTTGCTCAAGACTAACGTTCCACCACTTTGAACCACAGCACAACTTCCAGTTTTCTTGTGGTTAATTGGAGATAAGACTCTCACAGACTTCCCTGGGCTGGCTTTGAACCACCATCCTCAGATCTCAACCTCCTAGGATTATAGGCAGGAGTCACCAGCACCTAGCTATATTTTGAAAACTTTAATTGAAATAAAATATACTGTGCTAGAATAATTGAAACTTTAGTCATAAATCATGGTTGTGGATCTCGTACTATTTCAAGCAGAAAATAACTCCTCAATTTTTACTTTAAATATTAATGCTTTTAAATTCCTAAAAAGATTACAGCAGATATTAATGTTTTCAATGGGGTTTTATGGATCTTTTCAAAGTATGATAATAATTAGAGTGTGACTTGACCACAGTTTTCTCATCATTGTTCATGGTACCAGGCTGATTATGTGAATGTTAGGGTTGTTTCCTCTAAATATTCTAGAATTGTGTGTTATTAAGCTTAGTAACATAATAGCTCTTGAGTGTAATTCCTCTTCAGATGTGATTAGCTAATGAAGTATTTCTACTGATAGAAATATTAACTATTTTAAATAGTTCTAGTTCTCTGGCTTAAAGCTTATTGTAGATAGAGGGAAATAGAAACATGTCTTTATAATCCATCTACTCATACTTTCAATATCACTGGTGGCCTACAGTAAGCAAAGGATTACTAATTTCATCCACATTGTACAAGATTCATAAAGATGGCAAAGAAATTGAGGTTAAAATAGTATAAAATTGGAGAGTTCATATAGTCTTGTCTTGAGCATCTATAGGAGTCATGTGATTAGTTATTCATGTTAATGACATAATACGAAGGACCAAAAGTTAATTAATATTGCAATGGCTGAAATGTCATCATAGAACTATGAGAAAACCTCTATGATAAGTGGTATTGCATCCTGAAAGCCCAGTAAAAAATAGGTATGCCATAAAGATGTAGAAGATTTTTTGACTATTTTGTATATTTGTAATTTGTTGAGAAAGCCTTCAAGGACTAATTTGAAACCCGTGGTAATGAGGTTGATTTCTCTCTTATTTGAAGCTTTTACATATGTGGACTCTTAAAATGATATGGTGCTAGGAAGCATAAAGTCATTTTAAGATTTTTGACTAAGAGCTCTGCTCTTGCCTTGAAACAAAGACCTCTCAAATTGTGAGTTTGATCATTATTGCTGTTAGGAAGATGGATGAAGGTGCAGTGGTCGGGTAAGGTCGGCCAGGGTGTAGCTGTGGTGATAGCATAAGCAGATGTGGAGACAAAGTCAGGTCGCACTACAAACACAGTGGGAAATTAACTTTGTCTCAGGCTGCGTTGTGTATATCACTTGAGAAGGGCAGGAATCGGTGAACAAGTCCTCCCGTGGTGATGAAGACTCGTTCCTATTGATGAAACATGGCAGAAATGTGATAAATAGTATGTGTCATAGAGACAAATCAGCCAATACAAATCCTATCAGCACTCCAACTGAAAATAGGAAAATTAAATTTAAAACTCATCATATTGCCCCTGTAAAATAATTCATGTGTGGATAGTAATTATAGAAACTAAAGTAAAATATGCTTGAGGAGCCACATGTATACCTAATTAAATATTGGACAGGCCCACATATAGGAAATGCATTGGTATTATGGCTCACACTACTCTTTCATAAGCTAATGGCTGTTTCCTAGAATAGTAGGTTATAATAGGTAAGTTTTCCAAAACTGTGTGAACAGTGACTATGTATTTCTAAAAGGCCATCAAACTGTAATGAAAGTTAGCATAAAGTTGGATCTTCTCTATCTAGGCCAAAGAAAAGGTACATTAAGATCTCAGTTCATCACTACTACAGTAATGCTGGGAGAGAAAATCCATCTACACAAGCTAGAGTGTCTGCCAGTACTACATAGCTAGTGACCTTAGGTTAATGATAGTTATACAAAAAGTACAAGATTTACAGGATTTTGTCTGCGCTAAATGTTCCAGTAAACATGGAGATACTGCACCAGAACAAGCACCAGAGGTCAAAATGATGATGAAATAAACCAGAAGCCAGTATTTCTTATTCAAATGAGTTACATCCTTGGAGGCTTGCTTTGCATATATCATACTTTAGCTAATATGTATGTATATATATGCATATGACTGTATATGCTTACATATATATTGATAATTTAGATCTTCTTCCACATGAAAGCCTACCTGAGCCTGACTTACTTTACTTAACATAATTTTTTCCAGGTCCACTCGAAGTTATTTATTGTAAAATTCTTTCACTATTCTTTGTTCATAATTTTATTGTGCCTTTGTAATATTACTACCTTTTCCTCAAATAAGAAAGACCACTTCACTCCTAAATTGTCTCAAATGGAACCAGGGCTCACAGGGTGAAGCAGGAAGACTGCACAGTCGGAGAGCAGGTGGAGGAAGTGCAAATGGAAGCCGTGAAAATGAAAGACCTTAGATGACAGGAATGAAGACGTTGCATGTAGAAAGCACTAATGTAAACACAGAAGCAATAAAACAAGGCATCATAGGCATTCCACAAAGTCCAAATCACAGGACACAGCGGAAGTAAAGGGGAAGGCAGAGGCACAATAGGACAGCACAGGTGGCTTAAGACAGAATGAAAAAAATATTGTTTTAAAAATACAACACAAAGGAGCAGAGGCCAATGGAAATGAGGTAAGGTGTCCCACATGAATCAAATAAATTATAACTGCATCAACAGGGTGGAACCGCACATCTCCAACCATAGCATACGACTGCAGTAAAGAACAAACACCCAAGGTATCCACAACCAAAAACACTCAAAAAGAAGAAGAGAGGCAAGAATGTTTATTGCCAATATTCTCTCCAGGCTTTGTCCACAGGGTAAAATATTTTGTTTCAATGCCTTTTGTTCTACCTGACTCCTTGTATAGATAAGATTTTAGCCCCAGACCCTAAATGAACATTATTTACCCACATTGGACCTGTGATAGAAGAAAAGTGAAAAGTCCAAGAGTACAGGGAGATTATATGCCTGATTATCTCAGTAAAGTATGACATTGCCAGAGATTAGAATTCAGAAGATGTATGTCTTCCTTAATGAGGAATAAAGTGGTGCATTGATTGCCATGGCAGGAAATTAGCTTCAATAAGTCACAATGAATTAGGGGAAAGAAAAGGACACAGAAAAAAGCAGTGAAAATATGAGGTTCCTTGCTACACAATATGGGAAAGTGGGTTAGTGAAAATAGAGTAGAGTGTTGTTGAAGACCTAGGTTAAAAAGGGATTGATGTATGTGTCTTTACACTAGCTCTAGCAGCATTCCACAGATCAAGAGAAACAGAAAAGAAAATGGAGCCGGGCGCTGATGTCTCATCCTAGCTACTCTGGAGGCTGAGACCTGAGGATCCCAATTTGAAGCTAGAACAGGCAGGATAATCCATGAGTCTCTTATCTCCAATGAACTACTCACAAAAGGACAGAAATAGCACCGTGGCTCAAGTGGTAGAGCACCCAGGCCTCGAGTTCAAGCTCCAGGACTGGCAAAAAAAGAAGAAAGAAAGAAAAGGAAGGAAGGAAGGAAGGAGGGAGGAAGGGAGGGAGGGAGGGAGGGAAGGAGAGAGAGAGAGACAGAGACAGAGACAGAGACAGAGACAGAGAAGGAAAGTGAGCTCCAGGTAAAATGTATAATGAATTCTCCAACTAGCGGGAAATGCCTGAGTCTTCTCTACCCAGGCAGATGAGAAGTTTCTTGAGAATGGAGGCCATGTATTGCACAATCTAATGATTCATAGCTCTTAACTCAGTTCGATGTAAATAAGTGTTTAATATGTAGATATCAACACATACAAGGGAGATATCATATCCCTTTAAATATAGACTGTAATCATTGAAAATGTCTAAGTCACAAGAAGTTCGCTGGTTTCCTGCCTATCACATGAACTGAAACATTATTTCTCATTTATTTGCATGCATCGAAATCAAAGTTTTCAACTCTAAACAGAATGAAATCCAGACAACATAAAGAATCAAACAACAGTCTCTGAAATTCATTCCTAAGAATACAGTAACAATTACAAAGCCATTGGTAAATATCCCAATTGGAATATTTAACAGATGGGCAAAGAATGCTAATTCCTGTAGTCATTCAGAAAATAGAAACTAGTAAGAGAGGACTACACTCATTGAGAAAAGAAAAGATGGGAAACGTCCTTGTTACATGGTTTTATGAAAATTAGAGTCTGGGATGAAATCAAACTTTAAGATAAAGAGGGTGGATTTGAAACCCTGGAAATTGGAAATATGGGGGTCATGTTCTATACCAGACCACAATTGGGCTGGAAAGCCAGCCCAATTAAATGAGACAGTATTAGATTCATATTGCAAAGAAGAAAAACAAGCTTTCTGTTCTGTCCTTTTACTCCAAGTCAATTTTTCTTATTTGAAATATACTGCATTTGGAATCAGCCATACCAACCTACCATGGAAAGCTTAGACTTAAATAAGTTCTAATGAAATTCGTGAAATGACTAATCTCTGACCTCCGAGGTAATAAAGCCACCAAACCCCCCAAAATGGTATTTCAGTATCAGTAACCTCTCTGTAGCACTGGACCTTCAGGGGAAGTTGTCTGGGGTAATACTGAGGCAGACATTTTGTTCCACAGCGTGTCTGCTCGCAACTGTTTTAACTGCATAAATGAGCCATACCGGACTTCATTCTTCTCCACATTATCTCTACTCCACTTTTCAGATGCTCATGAGAGCAAACCATCTTATCATGAGTGGAAGGAGGAAAATGAAATCACATGAGATCAGT